>NC_047026.1:27018150-27762316 GCF_902652985.1 Pecten maximus
TCCAGCACCACCACCTAGACCACCACCCACCACCCCAGCGCACCACCCAGCTAAGCAACAACCATCCACCAACCAAGCACTCACAAAAACAAAAAAAAACAAAAAAAGAAAAATAAGAAAGAAAATAATAGAAAAAATGAAGAACAATCAAAAAAAGTAGAAACAAGAAAAAGAAAAAGAAAAAGAAAAAGAAGCAAAAAAAAACAAACAAAAAAAGAAACAGCCAAGAAACCACAACAACAACAGAAAAAAAACATAAGCACCAGAACCCAAAAGCAACAACAACCAGAAAAATACCACACATCACACCAACAAAAAAAGCAAAACCACACCACCCCAGCACACACCAAACCAGCACCCCCAGCAAAACAGAAGCAACACACGAAGCACAAAAAACACCAGCCACTAATCACAACACGCACGCACAAGCAAAAGCATCAGCACCAACCAGAAAAAACCAACACAGCACCAGCAAAAGCACACCAGCACAACACCATCACCAACAACCACAGCAGCACCACCAGCACCGCACCACAGCACGCCACCACCACAAGCAAACCACCCAACCAGCACAAAGCACCACCCACCCACCAGCACATCTCCACCAGCACCAGCACCCCAGCAGCACCACCAGCACAGCACCACAAGCACACCACCAGCCGCACCGCACCAGCATCCCAAAGGGGGGGCCAGCACCAGCACCCAGCACAGACACCAAGCACCAGCAACACAACAGCCAGCACCAGCACCGGCCAGCACCACCATCACCACCACAATCATCACACAATCACCTCACCAATCTCCACCCCTCACCACCATCACCAATCCAATCAGCACCATCACCACCACCACCACCACAACCAACCCCACCACCACCACCATCAACCATCACTCACCACCACATCCCACCACAACATCACAATTAACCTATCCACATTCACCACCACCAACACCATCACCAACCCATCACCATCACCATCACCACCACCATATCACACACCCACACACCATCACCTCACCATCATCACCACCACATCACACCATCAGCAACCATCCACCCACATCACCAACACAACACAACACTATCACACCATCAACCACCGCCACCATCACCAGCACCAGCAGCACCCCACCACCAGCACCAGCACCACCAGCACCACCACCAGCAGCCCCACAAGCACCAGCACCAGCACCACCAGCACCACCAGCCACCAAGCACAGCACCACCAGCACCACCACCACCAGCACCAGCACCAGCACAGCACCAGCACCACCAAGCACCAGCACCAAGCACCACACACCACCACCACCACCAGCACCACACACAGCACCAGCACCAGCACAACCACCAGCAGCACCACCACCACCCACCACCAGCAACAGCACCACCACCACCACCACCACCACCACCACCACCACCACCACCACCACCACCACCACCACTATCACCACCATCACCACCGCCACCATCACCATCACCATCATCACCACCACCACCATCACCACCATCACCACCACCACCATCACCATCACCATCATCACCACCACCACCACCACCATCATCATCATCACCATCTCTTTTATTCCTCAAATTTGAGATATATATAATATATATTACAATCATATAATACATTTCGTTTAAGTGACTCAAAATACTTATCTATACTTTATACCAATCTAATTAAAATTAGACTTGTAAGTTTCGCTCCTCTACGATACACTGCAATACAATAATTAAATTCTAACAGTGTATCGTAGAGTATCGTAGAGGAGTGGAAATTCTACTCTATACCTAATTTACTACAAAGATGTACAATGTACATTGTTAATGATCTTCATTATATGATTATTTCAAGTTAAGTGATTAACTTTCTACATCTATATGAAATGGTATGACGATATTGAATTAATATATCCAGGCTAAATTAGAAATCTATTGTAGACTGTCTATTTGTACATTTCTGTTTGTCGCCAACACAAAGTATATAACTACATGCATTTGGTATACATGTTCTAAATTATCACACGTTCAACCGGTTCATTCTCACTTAGCCGACATTTGAAATTTACCTGTATTACCTGGCCAAATGTCAACTATTACACCTGAGAGAGTTTCAGTTATAGTCTGTTATTATTTTCCAGGATAGAAAACATATGAAAATGACAAGTTTGATATGACTTTAAAAAAAGAAGATTTAAATGAATTGACGTGGTCAATTTATTATAATGAATCTTACATGTTTGCAGTGGATGCTTAAAATACATTGTATATTCAATTTTATCAAATCCACATATGTAATGAACCCGTCATCTCAAGAGTGTAAATTGTTCTTTCAGTAAGAGATGTATTAACAGTAATAGTAATCTGGGTTTTTTGGTTTTTTTTTTTTTGACAAAATGACGGATTCAGAAAAGAAACCAAATAACATTTATTCCGTGCATACCAGTAATTATAACATACATAATCTCCAATTAGTTGTTTGTTAATCACCATATTGCTTATATAGCTTGTTTATAGAATTGGTAGATATAATTTGATATTGTTTGTCTTAATTACTTTCAACGTTGTTTTATCATTCGATAGACTGTTTGTGAAATAATGGTAAATGTGTAACTGTTTTTCTTATATACGAGTGTTGTTATAATTTCACATTAAAGCAAAGCAACGTTGCCGTGAAGAAGTCTCTGCTATACCAACTATCTTTGATGAGGCATGAGATCACTCCGTGATAGAGACTTTGATGATGATGCTGGCGTGATGATTTCGAAGATTCCTACATTTGAGAGTTGTAAAGGCATCCCTCTACAGAGCCCGTTCCAAGACTTTGCCAAAACTTCCTTCTACGCAACAAGAAGTGGACGCACAGGGCGCCTGGACGGAAACGCTAGCAGGAGAGAGATTTCTACTCTGTGATGATACTGACAATAATGGTCACCGAATCATGATTTTAGCTACTAATGACAGTCTGAGAAAATTGTGTGATTCTTCCATTGTGTTTGGAGACGGAACATTTTATTCTTTCCCAGGAGATTTTAGCCAGTTCAACTGTGTTCCCTTGGTGTTTTCTCTACTACCAACCAAGACAGCTTAGTATGGCATAGAATTTAATTAGTTTGTATCTAGTACTTGTAAAACTTAATAAAGTGAATACAAAGAATAATTAATGTACCATAATAATTAAGTACAAAACATTGAATAAATAAGTTATTGTACGCAAATTGTAAATAAATCATTAATTTTACTATACATAGTATTTTACAGTTATTTTTAGCTTTGACAGCTTATGGAAAACGATTGGTATTCTTAATATATTCTTGTACAAACAATCGTATAATATCATTATCATCCCGGTCCAGATTAATAGAACCATTCAACAAAACATTTAAATCAACAGTTATATCATATATAGACAATTTTCTAAAAAGTATATCACGGCAGTGGTTGTATACGCTACACTGAAAAAAATAATGAAATTGATTTTCTACCGGATAAGAACAATTACATTCTGATGATAATACTAAGTTACATTTGAAGAGATCTGCATTTAACGTACTACAGCCGTGCCTGAGTCTAGTGTGTATACTATCAAGTTTTCTATTGCCAACTGACAGTTTAGTAACAGGTTTGCCTTTCTGAGAAACACTGTTTTTGAATTTTTGTACCGATTCTTTAGTTCTGGTAGATATATCTAGCGAATTCCACATTTTCAGAGTACTCGGTATAAAGGATTTTTCATACAAAACTTGTCGACACTTGGGTAATACATAATCTTGGCCATTTCTTAGATTATATCTACTATTGTCATTTACTCTATTGGGTAAAATATCGTTTAAATAAGAAGGAACTAGCTTATTATGCATTTTGTACAACAAAGACGATTTACAGGATCGGGCAGAATCGGGCGGCTTACCGACAGGATCTGGTCTTAAAATTGTTTTTATTTTGTTATTAAATAATCAAACTGAGCAAAGATTATGAACGAATCTTAACAAAATAATACCAAATACTGACACATTTTCACATAATTGTACTTGGTCATGCTTGACGATTTACAGGATCGGGCAGAATCCGACGGCTTACCGACAGGATCGGACCTTTAAATTATAAGTGATGCATTAATTTGATTTTAAACTGGCATTTAAAACAATATGGCCTATGTCCACGATTATTGTCATGTTAGTCAACCGTCCCGACCTATTCCTAGGCATCCCATGTTAAGGAAGTGGTTAAGGTTATATTATAGTCTTTGTCGGTTTTTCGCACGTCCAATACCCAATACCCCACCTTCTTCCATGTCTTTTACCCCGTAGCCTATTCTTAACTTTAGTCATGTTTATGTCGCTTCGTCGTGGTCGTTTTTCCCCCCGCTACTTTGCGTTTTCTCTGTCCTGGTTTCTTTCCGTGCGTCCGCGGTCCACGAATGGCCCGTCAGTAAATGTTACTTCTAATTTGTCTTTGTGAATGTAACGCCTGAACCTGTTGTAATGTCTATTGCGTTCGTCTGTAGTCTTCTTGACCCAAACCTCTCTGTTCATTTTGAAATGATTAGGAGTGTCTGCCAATCTGTATTGTCCTGTGTGTAATAATGCACGTCGGAGGTCTTTGTACTGCACTGTCACTAGGTCTTGTACTGACTGTATTAACTCTGTCTGTGGCTTACTACGCCAGCCAACTGTCTGCTTCAAAATATGGTTGACACTTTCACAGTTGTTGTTAGTCCAGTGTTTGTGTCCATTTGTCAGTTTGTCGATGACATTCTGTCGCAAGTGTCTGGTGCATAACACGTGGGTGGATTGGGTAAAAATGTCTATGATGGCGTAAACCATAGATCTTTCGTCATCGGTCCCAATAACCAAATTAGATTGGTCTGTTCCGGCCAGTTTAGTAATCCCTCCGATTTTGTCCGACCCTGTAAATCTTTTTAAGTCCCGCGCGACCCAGTTCATTTTTGTGAAAAATGGCAATATTTTGAATAATTTTGTTATCAATTTGTTAAAATCTGGTCACAATGTAATTAATACCGTTTAATTAATTTATAAATAATTAAACACATTTATTTTGGATTTTCGTTCAATCTGTGGGAGTAATGGGGTTGGCGATAATGAGTGAATTAATTGTTTCTGTGACGTCATGTCTGAGGTCATCTGTGACGTCATCTGCTGACGTCACGGTGAATGCAGTAGCTAGCGTTCTTGCAGCAATAGTCATCGGCAAGTTCAGCCGCCATCTTGAGAATTTTGTGAATTTTGGAAATAATTATTCAAGTTTTCGGAAGATTATGCCAGTTTACAAGAAAGTGTTACCGGGGAAGAGGCCTGCTGTAACTCCATCGAGGGCGGCAGGTCAGAGGAAGAGGAGAAAACCGAGCAGATTGGCTGATTCATGTGATGCGGCTACGACTGAGTCGGGGGATACTAGGCCTACTACTTCGTCCGATGTTACGGAGGTCGACCAAGTGGACGCTGGGAGAGATCAGACACAGGAAGGACATGCCCAGGCCCAGGCTCAGCAAACGCCCGTTGATAATGGTAATGTTAATTTACCTGATGTCTGGGGAATGGCTATTAATCAGAACGTTAGCGGGGAGGGTGTGTGTGTGTGTGTGTGTGTGTGTGTGTGTGTGTGTGTGTGTGTGTGTGTGTGTGGGTGTGTGTGTGTGGTGGGGGGGGGGGGGGGGGGAGTCTCGCAGTCTGGCCTTACTGCTATGCCTAACGTAACACTTGGTGGGGGAGTGACGGATAGTTTGTTAGGTCAGGATTCCTCTGTACCTGATTTGATCAGTTGCGTAGACGATGATGTTGCTGCTCATGTGCCCATTCAGCTTCGACAAAAAATATGGGCTAATCAGTACATTAATTTGGCATTGTTACTCAAGGGTAGCACAGAGCTTCATGATTTTTATGCTGGGAGTAATTTGTTTGTCAATGATCATGGGGTTATAGAATCAAGACCAAGAGTGCTGAAGGATAGAATTCCCAATATTAAAAAATGGTCCGACGCGTTTTTAATATATATGCACATTTACGTGCGGAAATACCCCGAAAAGACCCTAGAGCTGATACAGTACATGACTGTTATTAGGGACGCAGCCAGTAGATGCCAGGGGGCAGGCTGGCGTATCTATGACGAGCAGTTTAGACTACGTCAAGCAATCTGTCAAACTAAATTCAGACCTGTCTGTCCTCAACCATGGGCCAAACTAAATTCAGACCTGTGGCTGAGGTTGATGTCGGTACCACGTAATACAAATGGTTCAAATGCTAGTTTCGCTACGGGTTCCAATACGCAGACTTACAAACAAGGCGTGTGTAATGCGTACAACGACAATAGATGTAAATTCAACCCATGCCGTTTCAAACATGTTTGTAAAAAATGTAATGGGCCTCATTCACAAATGAATTGTAGTTCTTTTCGTGCTAAACAAGACGCCTCAGCCTCACAACAGTTGGGAAGCCAGGGAAATAACGGAAAGGGAAAAAACCAGCTTAGGCTCAACACCAATAAAAACTGATGTTTTAGAATTCTTACTGAAAGATCATCCAAATAGAGTTTTAGTCACCGAGTTGGTTAATGGTTTTAAACGCGGTTTCCCGCTACATTATACAGGTCCCCGAGAAACAACTCAAGCAAATAACCCCAAGTCTGTACGCGAGAATGACCATATTGCTAGGGAAAAAAATAGGAAGGAGATTGAGCTAGGTAGAATAGCAGGTCCATTCAAAACGCAGCCTTTGCCTAACTTGAGAATTTCACCCCTGGGCTTAGTACCAAGAAGAATACTGGACAATTTAGGCTTATTCATCACTTGTTCTACCCTACTAATACATCCGTTAATGACTTTATTGATCCTAAACTATGTTCAGTGTCGTACACAAAATTCGATAAAGCAGTTCAAATGGTACAAAGACTTGGAAAGGGGGCTTTATTGGCAAAGGCAGATATCAAATCCGCATTCCGGTTAATTCCGGTATGGTCAGGTGATTTCGATCTGTTAGGTTTTATCCTCGATGACATGTATTTTTTTGACAAATGTTTACCCATGGGTTGCTCTATCTCCTGTTCTATTTTTGAGAAGTTTTCCACAGGTTTAGAACAAACCGTACGTAAGCGCCTATATAACGGTGAGTTATTGCACTATTTGGATGATGTTTTGTTTGGAGGTGTAACAAATTCAAAACATTGCGCCCTTGCCTTAGAAAAAATTGAGGAATTGTGTAGCGAGGTAGGTGTTCCTATCGCGCCAGAGAAAACAGAAGGTCCTTGTACTGTTTTGTGTTTTCTTGGTTTAGAGATTGATACAATAAATATGTGCATCCGTGTTCCTATGGAAAAGGTGCAAGATATAACAAAGAAAGTCAATTTATTTCCTAAGTAAAGGAAGCACTACTTTAAAACAGATGCAATCCCTTTTAGGAGCATTAAATTTTGCTTGTAGGGCTATCCTACCTGCACGGACGTTTTGTAGACGCCTAATTAATGCCACCATGGGTACAACCAAACGATATTACCATATAAGAATAACGCCAACATTACGCGAAGACCTGAGATTACTAGTTAATTTTTTTCATTCCTTTAACGGCGTGTCTGTATTTAGTGATCAATTTTGGGTCAGCAATTCAGATTTACAGTTATTTACTGATAGCTCGGCCAGGAAAGGTAATGGTTTTGGGGCATATTTTGAAGGGGATGGGCATTCGGCATATGGCCCGAATCCTGGTTCCAAGCAGGATATACTGATGATATAACAGTACTGGAGTTCTTTCCAATTTTAGTGGCAGTCTACATCTGGGGCGATAGACTAACAAACAAAAAAGTCCTATTCCGATGTGATAATCAATCTGTTGTGGCCATTCTTAACTCCATGACAACCAAATCTGTTACTGTCTTGGCTTTGCTCAGAGCATTTGTACCTCGTTGTTTGAAGATGAACATTTTGTTTAAGGCAGAGCATATACCAGGCAGTGTTAATGTTTTAACCGACAGTTTATCCCGTTTACAGTTCAGCAAATTCAGAGACTTGGCTCCACAGGCACATCCGGAGCCACAGGAGATCCCAGAATGGCTTTGGTCGATTTTCAGCCTCAGCTTGGACAACTTTTAGTAGCCAGTATGTCCGAGAATACAAAGTCGCTTTATTCATGTGCATTGAATAGTTTTCATAGGATAAGAAACACTCTCAAGCTGTATGATTTATGGCCTGCCCCTATTGAACATGTTTTGTTGTTTATCTGTCACCATTCCCAGAATGGCTCTGCCCCCTCTACGGTAAGCTCGTATTTGTCGGCAATTAGTTATGTACATAAGCTCCATAACTGGCAAGATCCAACATCATGTTTTATTGTACGGAAAGCCGTCGAAGGTCTTAGAAGATTGAAAGTTTCGGTAGACACTAGGGCCCCCATCACGTACGATATACTCTCACTGATTCATGGTAAACTAGCACACATTTGTTACAATGAATATGAATTACTCTTATTTAGAGCAGTATTTTGCTTAGCATTTTTCGGTTTATTCCGAGTCGGGGAGCTAGTTTATACATCTGAGAAAATGGCGAATAGACCTTTGTCAATGGCGGACATTCAAATAAACTAAAGTGGTACAGAGATAATTGTTGTATTAAGACAATCTAAGACGGACCAGTTGGCTAAATCGTTTACTGTGGTAATTCCACGTATCCATGGCAATGTCGTTTGTCCAGTAAATAACATGCATGCATTTCTTCAAGCGCGAAATTCCCGTCCCGGATACTTATTTTTACATCCGAACGGTATACCGTTAAATAGATATCAATTTTGTGCTGTTTTGAAAAAATGTGTTGTCTCGTTAGGCTTGCCACAAGCAAAATTTAAGTCACACTCGTTTAGAATCGGTGCTGCGACAACACTAGCAATGAAAGGCGTACCCAGTGAGACAATCAGACAATTAGGTCGGTGGCAGTCATCTACATATAAAACATATATTCGTTTTTAATTATATTTTGTATACGTTTTTCTTAGAGTTGTCTCCCTTTGTCCATGTCGGGCTAATAATTTCAGATGTATGGATAGTTAATTGGCTCTTCCATAATATACTGGGCTCAACGAATGTCTGTCAAGCTGCTGGACAACGATTTGAAATTGAGGCAAAAGGGAGTTTTGGTACGTTGGTCGGGGCACAGGGGAATGTCTTGGTTTCAATTAATGGCTGATGTTTTGAATTTGCTGTCATTAAGGCCTCCACCAGATTTTCTCATACTACACGCTGGGGGTAATGACCTGGTGACAGTTCCCAGTGGGGAATTGTGTTCACGTATTAGGCATGATGTTAACCGGTTGCATGAAATGTTGCCGGGATGTTCCATTATATGGTCTGATATCTTGCTTAGAATCTCCTATCGTGGATGTGACAACGTTCAGGCTATTGAACGGAAAAGAAAACGGGTGAACAGGTATGGCCGATTAGCGGCGTTGGATGTGGGGGGTAGAGTAATAAAACACCCAGATATCGTACATACATGTAAGGGGTTATTTAGACAGGACAATGTTCACTTAGATACCATTGGCAACGTCATTTTTCTTAATACATTGCAGGGAGCTATTGAATGTTTCATAGCGTCCAGTGATCAATGTATATATTGATCAATGATCACAATATAGTATATATGTTTACAACCTCAGGTGTATTTCTGTGGGGTTGCGGAACTGTATAGACAGTCCCGAGTGGCAGGATATGGCGGGCAGGCTTTTACTTATGTTTTTTGGTGTCATATGTATTTCATTTTGGTACTATTATAGTAGACTGTGCTCTGTTCTGCCAATAGTCTTGCTATGGTTTACCCTGGAGGACTAAAAACTTGCTATGGAGGTATCCTAGGAGTTTCTGGCAGGGCAGGGCTAAGTCTAAACAATCCTGATTCCTCTAATGCTTGCCACGTGATATCCTGGGAGCTGTAGGCAGGATTATGGTTTTCTCCATGTTGGAGTTGTTGGTTCCTCTTGCGAGAGATGGTTTCGGTTTGTACAAGTGCATGCAAACTCTGCTAGGTCAGAGGGCAAGGGGCTTTATGTCCGGATACCTGCGGGTAGACATTCAGCATGGGTTCTTGCTTTTGCATGTACTTGTCATACTAAATTTATATAAATACTAAATTTATTAATTACGGTTACAAGCCTGCTCGCCATGTTCTGAGGCTGTAAAAAAATCTATATTAAAAGAGGCTGCGGCCATTTAATCCAAATACATTATTGTTTTTTTTTTATTAAGAAGTAATAATTTTAAGGTTCGGTTCTGCACGTAATCCCTCCGATTCTGCCCGATCCTGTAAATCGTCTTTTTAAGTCCCACGCGACTCTGAACATTTTTGAGAAAATATGGCAATATTTTGTATAATTTTGTTATCATTTTGTTAAAATTAGTCCATAATGTGATTAATATGACCATATATAATCAAACTAAATACATCACTAATAATTAAAAGGTCCGATCCTGTACGTAATCCGTCCGATCCAGTCTCTAGGTACTAATAGGACGTTAAACAAATAAAACCAAACCAAACTGTAAGCGACGAATGAATATTAATTTTGTTTCGCCCGTGCGGATGTTCACGTTTCCTATATGGCGGCTCTGTTCCCTTTAAACCTAGCTGTGACGTCACAGGTCAGAGGTCACCGAAACGAGGTCAACGGCTTTGGGCTTCAGGTGTGTTTTCGAGAAAAATCGCAATTACTCTAAAACTTAAGTCGCTATGAAAGTCGCACTTTCAGCATTTTTAGTTTCATCCTTATTCCCATTTTATAAGCTTTAATATAGCAAATTGTTTCGGGTACACTTTAAAACACTACTCGCATAAATATCGAAGACTACCAAACAGGTTTGAATGTTAAAATAATTACTTTTAGATACATTCAATATAGCGAATAATGCCTTTTTTGCCTTGTTCTGAGATATGTTTTTGAGTCTTAAAAAAATTCCCTTTGTAGTTCAACAATAAACCGAGATAATGGAATTGATTCACTATCTCTATTGTTTCATTATTATAATATCTTATTTCTGATGTATCCTCAGTTTCTAAAAAATGATAATTTCATTTTTCACATTAGTCCATTTCTTCGTTTACACCCGTACAGAATTCAATAGGATTTGTAGATCGTCTCAGACATCAATACCATATCTATGATTCTAATCTCTATTGACCACAATTTGACGTACAGGTATTATTTATGAATTTATTTCTAAGTTATTTACATACAATGTAAAAAGTATTGGCGACAAAATTTCTTTTTGAAATAATCCACAATGTGAGAACGGAACCCCTATGCATATCAACAAGCACCAAACACGTCAGACTTCATATCGCATAATGAATTATAAGGATTATTGTATCATGGTCTCGGCGATGAATCTTATTGGCCTTTTGTTGAGTGTAAAAGTAAAAGACGCCGTGTACAAGATACATGCGTGTGGTGAATCCCCTTGTGATAGCACAGAATTAACTAATACAAGCAATGTCAAACACTTCCAAGGCCTTAGCTATTTTGAAATCCCATCAAAATATGACACAATTGGACAATAACGGAACATTTCCTAGTTTCTTTTCCAGCGATATCTCGTTTTAAAATCCCATTAAAACCATCTCACTAAGACAACCGGACAATGTGTATTTCCAACTTGACTCTGTCACTGCACTGTTCCGAAATCTCATCAAAACAGTCTCTCATGAATGGACAGTGTTCTGACATTCCGATAACATTTTCCAAGTAAATGCTCTTTGCACAATCGATTCACAAGTTATTCTAACATATCAACAGTACATTAATTTCATTACCGGATGTCCGTTCTATGTTCTAGTCGTTAGGCGATGACAGGCATTCTGTAGTTCATGGTATACTTTCCAGGATCCCACTGTTTTAAGTTATATAAAACAAAACAATACCTTGAAGAAACCATCAAATTCATGGAACCAATTTTACAACTGAGTTCAGATGTAACACATGAAATACACACATCGTCTGCAGATAACGCAAATAGACATTCATGTTGTCCACATATCAGATAAGTGATTAAAAGTTCTAACATAATTCCGCATAAGCAAGACATTTTACTTAAACATGTCAAGTCTGTTGCTCGAATTCTGGGTTAACTTGTTACTGACTGTATTCCATCTCCGGTTGCACATGTTAAAGTTTGTATCCCACTTCTGACACCAATTTGTTGCGTTTTTCCCGCTAACCCTTTTATTTCTTCTGACACCACATCGTTACGTTAATCGATGAAATTTAAAACAAAACATACACAGGTATGTAAAATTCCTTCAGTTTTATTAAGATATGACTTTCATTCAAAGTATTTGCCAATCAAGATATATCAAATTCCAATCCAATATATACTCCAGGAGTAGAACGTATAAATTCACAAATAATTCACAAAGTAAATAAGAAAGCCTGAAGTTGAATAAATTCCAGCAGTATCTAAATAAAATCCACTCCAATTCCTTTTAGAAGTAACCAAGATGAAGAAAATAATTGCACAATAAAAGGTTCTGTAAAGTTCCTAATTACATATCACTAAACTATGACTCAAAACCATAAACTAAACTACTCTACACATTTCTATACTTTCTATCTAAAACTAAGATAATAAAATCCAAAGTCTCTCTGTTAATAAGACCAACTCCAAACACTAGCCCTAAAAACTCTCTAAAACTAACTCCTTGTTCCAGACTCACTCTGAAAACTCCTCTAACCACTCGATGTCCAAAAAAAAACCCTGCTCTAAGTTAACAGCCCTTTATATATGGCCAGCAAACTATTCTTGAACAGTGACATCACTTACTTAACCCCACTACCTACACAACAGATGCTAAACTTAAACACCAACACAGTCTAATAAAAGAATGACATCATGGTCAAGTTCTAAATATACAACCTCTAGGAATCGACTATAAACAGATCATAACCTCATACCTATTTATACCTCAGCATGCATATCTATTTTAATGCAGTCCTATCCAATGACCACATGCCTATTTATATCACAGCCTGGGAAGCTATTTTAAGGCAGTCCACCCAATGACCACATACCTATTTATATACCAGAGCTGAGAATCCTATTTCAATGTAGCCCCGCCCCCTGGATGATCGCATACCTATTTATAAACCATGTCCTCCAGATCTGACCAGGCAGCTATGCATATACCAGTCCTGGAGACTGACCACGATGTCTATTTATAAACCACCCATACTGGACCTAACCCAGCCTCTGACAATATATATATACACCAGCCTCTGAGAGTGACCACCAGGGTACAATATATCATCCCCAGAAGGAACTGACAACTATTCACATCTAACATACTTAAGACCAAATAATTACACCACAGGCTTAAATAACCTCCACTGGTGTTAACTCTATCAATTACTAATTAAAACCTTATCTCTGATCTTCACAGTCGCCAAGGCCATTTAGAGGCCACTTCCATATTACCACTGAACTGACCCTCTTCAATTTACCTCTTACATTTTACTCACCTCAAAAATAGGAAACAAAGAAAAATCCAAATAAATGAAAATGAGAACCTCACAAATATCTCCTGCCAGCTTGTTTTACTCCTGGAAAACACATCGGAAATATAATGCTCACAAAGAAATTTTATTGTCAAGTTCTTTCCTTTTATCTGACACTGCACTTCTAACCCATGGTAGGATAATTGTCCTCACGTACTATAATAGAATGTCCACAGTTTATGTCTCCAACAAACGCCTCAGGATTAAATCCAAACTATTTTAGTCCTGGATATAGTTCCAGTCAGTATAACACTTAACAAGCTATTCTTCTTATTTATTTATTTTTGCGAAAATGTCTCCGATATTTCCAAAATACAGTTACTTAAGCACATTCATAAGTCAATACTCCATTTCCAAATTATTATAGTTACACAAATTGCACGTTTGCAGTCTTACTAAGTCCATTCATCTTCCTGTGTTCTCCCAGTTGTCGTAATGTTGGTTGTACTCTTCGTTTGACTGTTCAGTCACTCTCTACTTTGTTTAACCCAGTTTAGCTTTAAATCCCAAATGTTGATTTTTACATAAAATGATGGTCGAGACAACTTTGATTGACGGTCCTCTTCGAAATCTCCCTAGATCCCAGATCGTACTCTGTTAAATCCATTAGGTACATTTGTGTATCCAAGAACGATGTCTGATTTATAAAATTTAACACATTAATCCGAAGGGAACTTGTAAATTTCCACATTATGTTTTCTTCCAGAATGACTTCATCATAATAAAATAAGAAATTCATAGACTTTCACATATTACCTCTATAAGGGCACTGGTAACACAAATTCTATCGAAAAAAACACTATTACTTTTAACAATAATGATAATCACACAGATTGCTTAGCACTAAGCTGAACTCGACATATCCAACAAAAGAAACGAAAATAATCACACTAATAGAATTTTACCACAAATTCTATAACACACGCGGATTTTACTATAAAATCACATACTGAACTGATAAAATCCAAAGAATATGGGACCACTGGTAGAATTTCACCACAAATTCTATAACACACGCCACTTTTTCTATAAAATCACGCACTGATGCATGAGCTGACGAATCCAAAGAATATAGGACCACTGATAGAATTTCGCCACAAATTCTATAACACGTGGATTTTACGATTAAAAAAAAATAACACTTAGCACAAAATATTAAACGAATAATATTCGAACTACCACAATTCTAAAACACACTTAATAAGACCTACTGAAGTATTAGTAATCTCAAACACTTTAATACTTCAGAAATCAGAATATCTCATTTAGTAATCCTTCCGAATATCGTTTGAATATATCAAACAAAAACTTTTTAAAACATTCTCACGATTCACAATTCCATTGGCCAAAAAATGAATCCGCAGAATACAAAGCTATCAATTTTCGTATTTTCCGCATGAAATTCCTTGAAGCATTCTGATTCACAATCACATTGAATCCAAACTTAATTCCTGATGACATCCCCGTTGCAATAATTTTTGTATTTCCAGTATAAAATCAACACCAGCTTAAGGCACACATTTCTCAATACTATTCAGAATGATATCACTTTACACTTCCAAGATTCCTTTGAAACCGGACATTAATATTTCCAACATTTAACTTTTAGTATCCAAATCTAAATCAAATCACAACTAATGCCTTGGCCAAAAGTTTCTTAACTGACCCTGCCAAAGTCGATTAGTGTATATCTCTCACCCTTAATTTCCTCTTCAACCAATCAGATCACATATGACGACATTTTTCACCAATGAAAATCTTAGCATCTACAATGTCAACATATCCCCCATGACCTGTGCATGTACCTTAGCTTTGATAGCAAAGGGACTCATAAACACATTTAATTGTTTTCAGTACTTGACGGGTCTCAAATAGATATGGCACATCAAGGAATAGACCAAACATCATCCTGTCATACGCTTTGGGGTTCTCATTAAACACTGTGTTCTGTTATCTAGTTGTCCACTCCTAATTTATCAAACTACACTGATTTCTAGCTCTCCTTTTCAAGTTCTCGAGACCCGTTCCTCTCAATTGCCCTATTGACCACATCTGGAATTTTTCTGACACCTTTGGTGGAACAGCCTGTCTGTTGATCACCCATAACTTTTCTTTTAATGGGCCTCTCTGACATGCTCAATGTTTGCTTCTTCTAATCTGTTCTTAAATTATCTGATTAATTCCACCGTGACTTGTCTCTTATTAATTAACCACATCATACCATCTTTCCTGTACTCAAAACTATTTCAAATTGATTCCTATCCAGGGTTACTTCTAAACTATCTCTATGTAGGTGAATTATAGCTAAACATCCAATCACCAACATTACACTCACAATTATCTTCTCAATAAATCCAAAATTGTCAGTTTTCACAATCCGAATTACACAGGACATTATCAATCAAAACACCATCTCCATATTGCTACTTTCTCTACATGTTCAATAATTTCCCCAAATTATAAACACCTATCTATATCTCGAACAATCACTATCCATAATTCTCTATAACACCAAACAATCCATCTATGAATCTATTCCTGGTGATCTCCTGCCAAGAGTAGACTCCCACTCCAGTTCTTTTTATACATTCTGTTGATAACCATTGTTATTCGTGAATCTAGCTGATGAACACCTCACCTACGTGAACCAATGAGACTTATGTTATCAGATTACATGAAAACACAAGATTGTTCATCACCATATTCCGTCCAGCTTACGAACACAAATATGATAATCCGAATATCACAGCTTAGAATGTATACCTTCGATTAACTAATACAAGCAATGTCAAACACTTCCAAGGCCTTAGCTATTTTGAAATCCCATCAAAATATGACACAATTGGACAATAACGGAACATTTCCTAGTTTCTTTTCCAGCGATATCTCGTTTTAAAATCCCATTAAAACCATCTCACTAAGACAACCGGACAATGTGTATTTCCAACTTTACTCTGTCACTGCACTGTTCCGAAATCTCATCAAAACAGTCTCTCATGAATGGACAGTGTTCTGACATTCCGATAACATTTTCCAAGTAAATGATCTTTGCACAATCGAATCACCAGTTATTCTAACATATCAACAATACATTAGTTTCATTACCGGATGTCCGTTCTATGTTCTAGTCGTTGGGCGATGACAGGCATTCTGTCGTTCATGGTATATTTTCCAGGATCCCACTGTTTTAAGTTATATAAAACAAAACAATAACTCAAAGCAAACGTCACCTTCTTGAAACACTTTTTACAACTGAGTTTAGGTGTAACACACGAAATACACACATCGTCTGCAGATAACACAAATAGACATTCATGTTGTCCACATATCAGATAAATGATTAAAAGTTCTAACATAATTCCGCATAAGCAAGACATTTTACTTAAACATGTCAAGTCTGTTGCTCGAATTCTGGGTTAACTTGTTACTGGCTGTATTCCATTTCCGGTTGCACATGTTAAAGTTTGTATCCCACTTCTGACACCAATTTGTTGCGTTTCTGCTAACTCTTTATTTCTTCTGACACCACATCGTTACGTTAATCGATGAAATTTAAAACAAAACATACACAGGTATGTAAAATTCCTTCAGTTTTATTAAGATATGACTTTCATTCAAAGTATTTGCCAATCAAGATATATCAAATTCCAATCCAATATATACTCCAGGAGTAGAACGTATAAATGCACAAATAATTCACAAAGTAAATAAGAAAGCCTGAAGTTGAATAAATTCCAGCAGTATCTAAATAAAATCCACTCCAATTCCTTTTAGAAGTAACCAAGATGAAGAAAATAATTGCACAATAAAAGGTTCTGTAAAGTTCCTAATTACATATCACTAAACTATGACTCAAAACCATAAACTAAACTACTCTACACATTTCTATACTTTCTATCTAAACTAAGATAATAAAATCCAAAGTCTCTCTGTTAATAAGACCAACTCCAAACACTAGCCCTAAAAACTCTCTAAAACTAACTCCTTGTTCCAGACTCACTCTGAAAACTCCTCTAACCACTCGATGTCCAAAAAGCCCCTGCTCTAAGTTAACAGCCCTTTATATATGGCCAGCAAACTATTCTTGACCAGTGACATCACTTACTTAACCCCACTACACAATAGATGCTAAACTTAAACACCAACACAGTCTAATAAAAGAATGACATCATGGTCAAGTTCTATACATACAACCCCTAAGAACCGACTATAAACAGATCATAACCTCATACCTATTTATACCACAGTCTGAGAATCTATTTTAATGCAGCCTATCCAATGACCACATACCTATTTATATCCAGCCTGGGAAGCTATTTTAAGGCAGTCCACCCAATGACCACATACCTATTTATACCAGAGCTGAGAACCTATTTCAATGCAGCCCCCTGGATGATCGCATACCTATTTATAAACCTGTCCCCCAGTCTGACCAGGCAGCTATGCATATACCAGTCCTGGAGACTGACCACATGCCTATTTATAAACCACCCATACTGGACCTAACCCAGCCTCTGACAATATATATACACACCAGCCTCTGAGAGTGACCACCAAGGTACAATATATCATCCCCAGAAGGAACTGACAACTATTCACATCTAACATACTTCAGACCAAATAATTACACCACAGGCTTAAACAACCTCCACTGGTGTTAATTCTATCAATTACTAATTAAAACCTTATCTCTGATCTTCACAGTCGCCAAGGCCATTTAGAGGCCACTTCCATATTACCACTGAACTGACCCTCTTCAATTTACCTCTTACATTTTACTCACCTCAAAAATAGGAAACAAAGAAAAATCCAAATAAATGAAAATGAGAACCTCACAGTATGTTTCGGTCATGGACAAAATCCAAAGCCTTCCTCACCGGGGCGAACGCTCAACTTATGGCCCAAATTGAGGCATGGTTTATTCGGGCAACATCAACTCGAAAGATTTGCTCAAAACACTAACAGCAGACGAGACAATGACACCATGTTTTATTATTGACTTGGTTTAAAACAATATAATTTCCTCCGAAGATTTTGTCCATCCGCGAATGCCTTGCTGTCTTTTAATCGCAAACCCTATATACATTTGACAAACTGACATCCTTGTCATAGTCTGCTTTAGAAAGTTTTGCTTCAACAGATGCAAATATCCACCAATTTGGAACGGTATGTATCTTCATGATCTGTATGTATTGGCCAGACATTTTGAAGATGAAAACATTTTTCAGGCATGAATGGAAAGTAGCGTTTTATAGCAAAACTTAAGCTATGTTTCCCCATTTGGGGCATCGCTTTCTGTCCCCAGGGGTTTAACAAGCCTCATTTATCAAAGAAATGATTGTCCTCCCCCAATGATATTTTAGACAAAATCTGTTTGAAGCGTTAAGGAGCTCGAGAATGTTTTGAAAAAAATCGTTTATGGACTGCGCACGACGAAGCATGGTGGATCAATAGGTCATTTTAGAAATAGGACAACTACGGTCAAGGACATAAGTATTCGTCATTTTGGTAGCGTCATGATAATCTAATTTCTCTTCCGGGTACGTTTTGGGCCCGCGCTATTTATAGATATAGTACATTGTATATGGAAAGGACTATAGTACAAGGGTGACGTTTTCGTGACGTCACAGTGTCATCTGCTCCCTCGACTGAAAACATGGGTTACAAGAACAAGGAGTTGAATACGGAGCAATAGCAATTGATCGTGCAAGCTTCAGCTACAGTATTTTGAAGAAATTCCGCCAATAGGAAAGTGTTGAAAACCGTCCGCGATGTGGAAGGAGGAAATTGTTTAGCACCAGAGACAAAAAGTGCCGATTGGTAAAAACTAACAGAAAAGCAACTTTGAATGACATTACCAACATATTCAATGAGGGCAAGGAAAACTGTCATGAGGAACTTACTCAAGGAAGGGTATCGAAGATGGGTTGTGAAGAAGATGGTGGTTCGCGATGTAAATAAAAAAAAAAACACGTGTTAGGTGGTGCAAAGATCGAAAATGGACAGTTGACAATGAGAGGAAAAAGGTGATATTTTCGGATGAATCTCAGATCATTATTGGTACAAAGTATCTTGTATACATTTGGAGGAAAGGCTCGGAAGTGAACGTCCCCATCTCGTGTGCCCCATATCATTGCAGCGTAAGGTGACTTTGATGGTGTGCGACTGCGTATGTTTTGATGGTGTTGGCACTTTGCTGGCTGTAGATGAAAACATCAATGCCCAAAATATATTAATATATTGGATACTAATTTGTGGCCGGTAATTGCACGCCATTTTCCTGATAACAATTACATATTCATAGATGATAATGCCCCAGTACATCGTGCCCGCGTGGTCAGCGCATTCACGGAAGAATATAATATAACCACTACTGAATGGCCAGCGCAATCCCCTGACATGAATGTGACCGAAAACATTTGGTTAAAGTTAAATCGTGACTTAAAAACCGTGTCAACATCCAAAGGCGTGATCAGCTGTTCGCCGAAATTCATGACTCTGGCAAAACATCTCGGTGCAATATGTAAGGCGACTGTACGAGTCAATTCCAGCACGACTAAAGGAAGTTATACGTATGAAAGGCAATTTGACCAAATACTAAGTTAAGCAAATGTAATATAGCATCAGAAATAGGATTCTAAGTTACGGTTATCAACTTAAATAAAACGCTGCCATTTTGAAAATGACGAATACTTATGTCCCCTGACTGTAGTTTGTCCGTTTTCAGTGTTAAGATTTAATTACGAAGAAGTTTGTGTTTTTCACTATTTGGTAATTTCCTCGATCTCATTATAAAACATTAACAGGATTAAAACGTATTTCAAAGTTTGATCTAAAAATACAACGACGAATATATCACAGCATCTTAAGACTCATAGGTACACTACACGCATGCATCTCGCACACAGGGTAGACCGTCCTGAAATGGCTATACATTATGATAGGACGTTCAATAATACCATGCCATACTGTTTTCTTAAGTATTTGTAATTTATTTCTTTACGTGGAGCTCATTTTTCTCGTGATTTTGGATATCTTACCTGGTACATGTACAATACAATTCTAATCAATGTATAGTCACGGATGAATGACATAATCGATGAGGCCAATCACAGCATTTCGGCCATATCATTGGAATCAAACCTCGAATATATGTCGCAATCGGTACATTTCTTTCTATAAAAACGATTGTATCGACGGCAAATCTTGTCGGTGTCCACGAAAATGCCATGAAAACAGTAAGTAGAAAACATTGACTTCACTGCCTTAATAACAGCAAAGCCAGTGATTCTGTATTATCATTAAAAGTTCACATTAATGTGGGCGACACAGGATAATTTCCAATCATATATACTCCGTCTACAACAACTTGATCGAACTATTGCTGGATAAACATACACCAGCCTGAAGATAGGTCTTTACAGTTCAACATCATTATCATCACCATCACCATTCCAATTATAAAATCTTCATAATCAAGCCTTCTTTCAGATAGTGTGTATCCTTGCTTGTCAGTGATTTTATTGGAAAATGTATTTCTACCCTGATCTCTCTGGCTATACAACTGATCATCATTATAACTTAAATACGTTAACCTTGTCGCTTACTGGTGTATTTCTAGTTTCTCTACATGGTAAATGTTGGGAGTAAAGAGCTACATAGATTATCCCATGAAATCACCGTTTAAGTCTCTTCTTTCTCACGATTCAAACCCAATCATGCAGAAGGAGCATTTATGAATAATAATGAAAGAGAATTGCTATAACGACGAATTTACAATAAAAACTTCGCTACAACGACGGGCTTATGATAAGGGCTTCGCTATAATGACATGCAGGATTCGTATTTCAATAATGAATGCGTTTTCTTTCTTTATGACGTAAATGAGTTCAGCTAAATTCGTATTTGAAGCTGGTATGACTTCTATTCCAAGAAACTGCTCAGCCTGTAAAAATTAGGCACTGTAAATAATTACTACAAGTATCTCATTCAAACGGCGGATGCACATAGTCTCTACTATATACCACCATTTACTAAGTGCGGTGATTCGATATATTTCTATTCCGCGGGTACCATTGTATGTATACATGTACGCACCGTGTAGCACCGTCAATAGTTTCTAATGTAGTGAATTGATCCTGATTTAAATCTTAGACCCGGAGATATAGCGGAGTATGAGTAAAGATGACCTTGGCATGACATTGACAAAAAATCATAGAAAACTGCCACACAGGAACGGTTAGAAGAACACATGGCTAAGCAGGCTGAAAGGGTAACATCTAACTGGAAGAAGACAATATCTGTGTCAATGACACAATCCAATATGTCCGCTGTCCACATCGCTGAAAATTCTGAAAAAAATAAAACAATACAATTTGTGCATATGACAGAGTACGGTGTCCATTCAAAAATACAAAGAAAACGAATACAAACAAAGCAACAGGGGCCCAAACCCTCATCGGTCCTGCATCGCTCACCTGGATATTTCACCAATGTTTATAATCATCTCCTAGATTCGTATATGTCGCCTAAAAAAAAATATAAAAAAAGGGGGGGGGATTGGGATCGAGATTCTGTAAATGGCCCCTCATAAAGGGGAGGGAGTAATTGGGGCTAGGCGGTTGTAGTCTTTTATCTTTTGATCCCACTGGAAAGAAGCCTAACAGAAGAAAACGGTACTTCATTTTTTTTTTATCTATTTCCCCCTTCCTGAGCCTCGCCACATTGATCCTAGGGAGGCAGTCCTTCAATGATTACAACATCCAGTTTCTCCTTTACCAATGATGATTCAGACCAATCTTGATAAAAACAACCCGTCAAAATCCACTCAGCGCATATACATGTATGACTAGTAGCGATTAAAAGGACTCATTTCCTTTTGCCCTGTTGGGCCCCACATCCAGCGTTCGGGGAAAATTTGGTCAAAATCCATTCAGTCCTTTATGAGAAGTGATCAAAAATAACTTCCCTCTATTTCCAGCATTAGGCTTCGGCACCAGTGAGATCAGTCACCATTGATGCTAAATCTGTTCCCCATTCCTCAAGGATGCTTCTGGCCTTATTTGGTTGAATTCCATTCAGTCCTTTATGACAAGTGATTTAAAGGACGTACATGTACCTATATTTTTGCTATTGGGGCCCGCCCCTCCGACCCCAGTGAGGCCAGGGTCAACATTTATGCTAGATTTTTTCCCCTTCCCAAAAAGATGCTTCTGGCTAAATTTGGTCAAAATCCATTCAGTCATTTACAAAAAGTAGCAATTAAAAAGAACATTTAATGAACGACAGGCGACGGACGTCACGCCATGACATAAGACCACCAGTCCTCTGGACATATTGTATGCATGTTTTTAAAGAGGTGACCCAAGTGTGACCTTTGACCTTGACCGATGACCCAAGATCAAATCATATTCGTAGAATTTGTTTGGATAACAATAAAACGGGCTTAGCAGTTAAATTCTAAACAAACTTTTCATTTCAAAAGTGGAGTATGAACTGTGTCCTTTAACCTTGACGAAGTAGTTATTGTATTGTTTTACGTCCCATCGACGATTTGAGCCATTTAGGGCAAAGCAACGTCAGACTAGAAGGATGATCACAGAAAGAAACACATCAATATTTAAATTGTTCTACTGCACGTAAATAGTCAATTGGACGAGCATTTCATAGATGTAACGTTTAAAAGGTATCAAGAGTTTCTTTGAAATCGGAGCATTCGATCAAAATGCTTGACAGTTTGGTTTGGTTTATTTTGCGTAACGTCCTATTGACAGCTATGGTCATTTAAGGACGGCCTCCGGTGCGTTCGACATGCATGTGTGTGGTGAGTGCGTATGTGTGTTTTGGGAGGCTGCGGTATGTTTGTGTTTAGTCTCCTTGTGATAGGCCGGAACTTTTGCCGATTTATAGTGCTACCTCACTGAAACATACTGCCGAAGACACCCAGTAATAGGTACTTAATTTGGTACAATTATAATATCCACTTATTGATGACAAATACACTGGTTAAACAGTATCATTAAAGCTTTCAAGAGTTATTGCAACATGTGGTATTTTTAAGGAATTCGCATCAGATAAAAATGATAACCACAGTCAAAAAGTGTGATACCAATAATAGCGAAATGAATTTCCCTTTGTTAAAATCTGTATATTACAAGAGTCCCTATGACACACGCTCGTGAAATATAATTATAAATGAAGGCACTTTTAAATATCTTTAAAACTATCTTTAAACTTATTTATCTTTTACTAATTGCTATTACGTACCACGTGACGGTTGATGTGTTGAAGATTCCTTTGAATACGTTGCAGTTTCCAAACTCATTATTCTAGTGGTCGTTGCTATTGTTGTAGCTGTCGTTGTTGCTGTAGTTGTTAATTCTGATGTTGTTTTCAGTGTTGTAGTTGTTTGCGGTGTTGTTGTTGTTACCGGTGTTGAAGTTGTTGTTTCTTCCGTTGTTGAAGTTGTTGTTTCTTCCGCTGTTGTAGTTGTTGCTTGTTCGGGTGTTGTAGTTGGTTCTGGTGTTGTTGCTAATTCAAGTGTGGAGAAAAAAAAAGAAATAGGTAACATGCTACCAGGCTTGTTTCAAAGAAAATTTTCACTCTAAGAAGATATAATCTCCAATATAGATGTATATAATTTCAACTTCATTCTTTTAACACAATTAAGATAATATATATATATATATATATTTGTTAATAATCAAAACCATATTCCAGAAGAAAGTTTAAAAGATTTTTCTTCTGCTATATTTCCAAGATTTTCCAAGACCTAAAAAACCCACAAACGTTTCCATGATCTGGAACATCAACCAGAGCGTGTTAAATCCTTAGATACTTACGACTGCACGTTTTGACGTAATACACATAGTTATTCGATACCATTGTTGTCAGGCATGTGTGACGAAAGCAGCGATTTGAGGCAGAATTGTGAGAGAAGGCGACGCACGTGTTTTCTGCAAGGCACATGTCGCTACAGACCGGAAGGGCCTCCGCAGACATCATGGAACTATCGGTAGCACAGCTGCCTCTTATCTGTATAACTGGTGGGTCATAGCTACAGACAGCTGTGATTGTAATGAAAGAAATACCATTAGTTGTATGTTACATTTAATAGAATAAACATAGGCTATAGTACCAGTCTGGTTGTTCAGAAATACATAGCATTCATTGAAAGTATTTTTCTGTCAAATACGTGTAGCGACTTGAACTACAATGAATTGCCTTCTTTAGACTTTTCGCATGTGATAACTTACTCAAAATATCTATATAGCTATCAAGACATGATTACTTATTCTGTTTTAAAGCTTTATATCTAGTGTCATGTCAATATTACCCTGAAAGCATTGGATCATCACGTGGTGTGATGTAGTGGCGGGACCTATCATAAGTCCACAATCAAATTGCACATCAAACATTGATAAAAGATTTTCTAGTCCAGAGAATACTTAAAGCCCATCTATGGTTTTGCAACGTATAAATTATCACGAAATAACAAAAAGCATCTTATTCATTCTCACATTGTCAACATCATGGTACATATTCTGCCATACCCAGATGATGATATAATGCGAGAATAAATACCATAGTTCTTCACAATTGCAATTGTCATGCACGCATGCGCATTGTTTTGAAGAATGGCGGATTTGCAACAATCAAAGCCACGCATCTGAAGCCCAAAGTCGACCAGACGTACTGGTTGTTGCCGCAAAGGAAAAGAAGAAAAAACTGGGTAAAAATTCAACATCATCCTCAATGAGTCAACGCTAGTCTTTAAGACAGAAATCAAAGAAAGGCTTAGCGTGAATATCCACCATGAATTGGCAGCGAAACTTTTCGGCATTTGGTAAACAAACCCGTGCTATTTCTGTTTATTACCCAGATGTGTAACTCGGTGCGCGCAAGTATGGTTCACGTTCTATTTTTAGATGTTTATTATATGCTTCATTAATTGTTGACGTAACTGAGCAGATTTGACGGAAAGAAAATGAAGATAAACAGATAAGGGTTTATGTAGTTGTTTCATATTCGTCAACAAAAACAAAGATAATTCAAGTAACTTATCGTGACGAAATAGCATATCTAACGAAACTAAGAATATTTAAAGCCTTTTTTCATTATTTTCATTTTGTATCATAAACAGAGTTTTTACACTGAAGCCGACGATATCATCGCTACAATATTTGGTTGCGTTTCCTTTGGCTGAATGGCATTGCGAAGATTCATTTTTTGCAATGACTTCACAATCAAAACATATTGATCACACTAGTAACCAAATCATAGCACGTGCCGTGCGTTCCTTTATCGGGTCCGTACCAGTTGTACCGAATAGCAAGGTACGACACAATATAATGGAATGGAAATGAATCTCAAGTGAGTTTTCATGTTTTCCGCAAAAAATGATATCTTAATTAAAAAACTTGTACGTATACTCACTCATTTTGCCGAAACATCAACCGAGCAAACACACTTTTTACGGAGAAAGGTTACTCGACAAGTCAGTGTTTTTCCTGGTATTTTGTTATGCAGGGTCCAACGGACTCTCGGATGTGAAAACTGGGCGTCCCAGTTTAAGACATGCAAAATGTTTCCGAAATATCAACCAAGCACACACATTTATTGGTTTTACGGTGAAATGTTACTCGACAGGTTTGGTTTGGTTTGGTTTATTTTGATTAACGTCCTATTAACAGCTAAGGTTATTTAAGGACGGTCTCCCGTGCGTGCGACATGCATGTGTGTGTTGGGTGCGCATGTGTGTTTTGAGAGGCTGCGGTATGTTCGTGTGAAGTCTCCTTGTGGTAGGCCGGATCTTTTGCCGATTTAAAGTGCTACCTCACTGAAGCATACTGCCGGAGACACCCAGCAGGACACCCCACCCGGTCACATTATACTGACAACGGGCGAACCAGTCGTCCCACTCCAAATATGCTGAGCGATAGGCAGGAGAGGCAACTACCATTTTTAAAGACTCTGGTATGTCTCGGCCAGGGGACAGAACCCAAAGCCTTCCTAACAGGGGCGAACGCTCAACTAAAGGCCAAAAGTAAGGCATTGTCAAGGTAGACATTAGGAAGAAGAAAGTTGTTAAGAAAGAAGAGAAAAGATAAGATCCAAAGTTTAGTCGCCTCTTACGATCATGCAATGGGGGCAGCAGGTACAATTCTTACGCCCTATCTGCAGGGCAAACTCGACAGGTCATTAAAATTAAACCACGAAATCAATTCAACAATAGGATCTCCAAACTACGTGACGAAATATAAGACATGACAAAATAATTAAATGACATGACATAAATTAACAAAACGAAACACAGATCGACATTACTAAGACAATGTGTAAGACTACTTCCGGAACACAAACTAGACGAATACTAACATTCCTCGACACAGACAATCCAAAGTTAAATCCTTCATTTATATATCTACGTAGAGTACTAATCCTCGAAAGAGTAAATGTACAACCGCTTCTCTCTATCCACATTTACGTACTAACAGTTCGTCACATTAATGTTGTCTGTTGTACGTTTCCACGGAAGCCTCGTTGTCGGTCTTTGGCACTGTTCTTATATTTGTTTTCACACTGCGGAGTTCTAACAATCATCACTACAAAAAGTGTCCCTGAAGGTAGAATGCAAGAATTGTACCTGTTGCCCACTGCATGACCGTAAGAGGCGACACAATTTATGACGTTATCTTTTCCATTCTTTCTAAACTTCTAATGTCTCCCTTGATACTGCCTCACTTCTAGCCTTTAGTTCGCCCCTGAGAGTAATGCTTAGGTTCTGTCCCCTGGCATACTACGCTCAGTATTTTAGAAGTGGGACGACACATGCACTACACACATGCATCTCGCAAACAGGATAGTTCGTCCTTTAATTACCATAGATGTTGATAGGACAAGAAACAATACAACAAACCCAAAGGGACGGTGCCTAAAGGCCGCAATTCGGCTATTTAAGGATTAAGCTGTCTTTTTTTGGTGTTTATGGTCGATATAGATGCCAGAGCTTTGCAAACAAACGTCATATTGTGCGCGACATGTTTGTTTGCAAAGCTCTGGCATCTTTATCGACCATAGACACCAAAAAAGACAGTTTAATGCTTGTATTTACATTCTCGACATATTCGTTTTGTTATTTTTGAAAATTAAAATTGAGTTAGCATAAAAAATGGCAATATTAAGCGATTTCGTCAATGGGGTTCGACAAATAGAACAGCCTATTTTTTCAAAATTCATTTGTCACGCGCCGATTGGCAAACAAAAAAGTGCATTGAAATAATACGAAAAAAAACAGTCTGTTCAAATTTTTTTTTTATTATTTGTGTAACAATATTGTATAAAATGTCTTTTCGATACTTTTTAATTAATATAAAAAACGATTTACGTTAGTTACAAGTAGTTCCGGTGGGTGAATATATTCATGCGCGGCATGGACTAATGTCACGTTTTGGGTGTCAATTATGGTCACATAGACTGCAAATCTTTTTACTTAGTTTATATCGTGGCTTTGCCACCAAAGTGTAAATATATTGCTATACACGACTTAATCTCTAAAACCATGCACTGGATGGCACGTTTATTTGACTTGAATAATTCCTCGGTAGTGGGGATGTAAACTTTTACAAATGGGGCTGATCACCAGGGAACCGAGGGTTGGGGCCCAATAGGGAAAAAAGCAAATTATTTTTGCGGAGAAAGGTCACTCAACAAGTCAGTGTTTTTCCTGGTATTTTGTTATGCAGGGTCCAACGGAAATAAATTATAAAATAATGGTCAATATTTGGTTTGAAGCTTGCTTTGGTGAACGGAATTCCATTTTGCATAAACGGTAAATCTGGAACTCCGCGAATCTGAGGATTGATGTGCTATAGGGGAAATATTTTAACTTCTTTAAAACCCGTCTGTGTTGATCCGATTGCAACGTTCTGTCTAAATTGCGTCTAAACCATCCTTGATTAAAGGGAAATCAATCTCGTATATACGGTGAGTCTGGGACCCCTGCCGTCTCAGTGATGGGTTTAACGTTTGGTTTGGTTTGGTTTATTTTGTTTAACGTTCTATCAAATAGCTGAGGTCTTTTAAGGACGGCCTCCCGTGCGTGTGGGGAGTACGTATGTGTGTTTTTGGAGGCTGCGGTATGTTCAGTTTTAAGTCTTCTCGAGTAGGGAAAAATGGGAAATTCTATAAAATCTTGCTTTTGTAGAAATGACCGGATATTTTCATAAGGTCCCCATATCGGATGTACGGGTGCATTTAGTTTTCACTCTGTCTGTTTTTCTCTCCATCTTCTCAGCCTCCTGTTCGTGTGGCATGCGTGCATGCGGTGAGTGCGTATGTGTGTTTTTGGATGATTGGTATGTTCAGTGTCAAGTCTCCTTTTGATAGTCCGGAACTTTTGCCGATGTATAGTGCTACCTCACTGAAGCATACTGACAACGGGCAAACCAGTCGTCCCACCCCCAAAATGATGAGAGCCAAGCAGGAGTAGCAACTGCCATTTTTAAAGACTCTGCTATGTCTCGGCCAGGGGACAGAACCCAAAGCCTTTTTCACAGTGGTGGTACCCAATTAGGGAAAATGACATATTTAAAAATCGTGCTTCTGTAGAAATGACCGGATATTTTCTTATTAGGGTCCCAATATCGGATATACAGTTAGCTGTCTGTCTATTTACATTCATTATTCATCGCCGACTTGCATGAAATTTTATCAAGATGTTCAGTTTACAAAAATACTTACCGAGGTCAATAATCAAGGTCAAAGTCAATATGCTAAAAGGCCAGGGTCAACTTTTGTATCTTGTCACTAATGGATGCTTTGGCATGACACTATAAAGCAAAGTCTGAATGAAATGAGTCAACTGACCCACATGGTCAAATGTAGACTGGCCACTTGACCCTAAGTTTTTTGTTAAGAATTGCCAAGCTAAATTCTAATACCAGATTATCTGCCCCTTTTTGAAACTTAGAATCAGACATATCCTAGGGATCAAAATCATAAAGCTCAATTTTATTGATAATTTTAATATTCTAGAGACAGGGGGCCAGTCTAGGTCAAATGTCAAGGGCATTTGGGTCCAAAGGACAAGGACAATGTCGATCTCCGACATTGACCATTGCTGTAAGTGGGGGAAGTTTAACGTTTAGATAAATAAAAAGTGGGAGAAGTTTAACGTCTAGATAAATAAAAACAAATCTAACATGATTGTTATGCTGGTATCTAAAACATGAGGTGGATGGAAAAAGAGTCGCATCATCGTACACGTAAAATGTATACTTTGCTCCGTACTATCGTTTTCGAAATACAAATATCAAACGTTCGAAAGGAGAAAGCTACATGTATGTTAAAGAAAAGTGTTGAATGCAATTCATCAATCCCATGGGCAGATCCCATATTTGGAAATATTTATACTATAACTTAAATGGGAGTGTTTTCCCATACTTATTGAAATATCCATGTTTTGGCCTAGATTTCAAAAGTTGTCGTTGATGAAACGAGACATATTTTTTTGATCGATTAAACATCAAATCCAAGCATAGCAAACAAGACAATATGAAGTGACTATTAAATAAGTCTGAAGTTCGATAAAATACTCTTCTCATATAAGTTTTGCTCTGATACAGTTTAGTATCGATTTTGAATGTGACATTTAAATCCCATCATCGCACCGGAGGAAACTGTTTTCCTTGTTTGTGGTTCTGCACAATACGCCGTTTCCGGGATACAACTTTCAGCCGGTTTAGTCATGTGACTTTAATCACCACGTGACTTTATTTAGGGCACTTCGAAAACAAAATGGCGGCCAAGTCGAAGTTTTCAATGACGGTAAGCGAGTTAAAAAGTTGTTTGGCCGAGCGAGGGATCACAACCTCAAATAAAACAAAAGGGGCCTTGGTAAAATTAGCCGAAGTCGCAGATGATTTAATTTGTCTTGCATCGAGAAAGATGACTACCAAGAAACATCACGAAGCAGGCGGACGGTCACGGACAAAAATGGAGAGCCACTGGTGTTGCCAGATGTTTTTTTTCAATCCGAGACTCAATGTGGGTTCGTAATCTCGCGAGGCTACCTGATATAGAGTTTGGAGATATTTTGGTTTATCTTGCTACCGATGGTAGCTGGAACCAAGACAGAGTTAAGCGTTATAAAGATGATAATGCATATAAACTTTTTCAACAGAACCATATAAACAATGTAGTGTACCACCAGCAACAAGATCATGTTTATGTAAAATCCAAATGCATACCCGAGACGAGACAGAGTGGAGATCCATACGATTGTTGGATTTTGATGGAAACGAAGGGCTACATTAAATCTGGCGGCTGTACATGTGTTGCGTAAGTAAGATAAATAAATAAAAATAAAATCTAAATTGTTAGTGTACACGTAATATTTAATAATAAACGAGTATCGCATCAATATACACAATACAAACAACAGGTGTGATAACATACAATTTGTTAACACATTGCCATTATCAGTCATCTATAGCTGTATGCTGTGATATATAATGCTACACTGTATCAGAAAAAAAAACATGATCATGATATACCCATGATTTATATATCTATATTTATAACATTGTCGAATGAGTATAGTTGTCCTATCTAAAATCCTGCTTCCATTTTTACAGATATAATGTTCATGCATTTCCTATTTTTCCTGCTTTTCTTTTGTTTAATGATCACAATTAGATGCAATTGTAAACTGAACATATACTGTAGGTTACTTAGCAACTAAAAGTTTAAAGATTACACTTAGTCAACAGTTTGTAATATCTTTATTTTAAAGTGTACCCTGAACGAAAAATTATATTTAAATATGTTATTGGTATTGGTTATTAAACAAGAATGCAGAAAACCGCATCAAAATCGGCCGACCCATTACCGAGTTATTGTGATTTTTCTCGAAAACACACCTGAAGCCCAAAGCCGAATACCTCGTTTTGGTGACCTCTGACCTGTGACGTCACAGGTTGAACACGATCGGAGCCGCCATATAGGAAATATATAGAAACAAACGTGAACACGTGCCTGTAATTAATGCGAATAAGACAACAAAAAGGGAAGTGCTGAATAAACTCTCTGGGTTATATTTGTGAATTAGTTAATAACAAGTGCTACCGAAACCAGGGACATATAATTTTCTTTTTAAACGGTGCCATATATAACATGTAGCATCTCACTTATTTTCTCTCATAACGAGCCATATACAACATGTAACATCTTACTAATTTTCTATTATAACGGGCCAAATACAACGTGTATCATCTTATTTATTTTCTATTATAACAGATATATTAAAATATTTTATTTGTATTTTTTTATTTTAACGGTTCGTTGTAACATGTATGACATTTGAATAACGGGCCGTTTATAACGACTTACATCATATAGCCTTTATTATGGGGGCATGACAGGTTTGTTAAAAACAAATGTACCAGTATTGATTTCGGTTATAATACTTCTAGTAATACAAGTTTAAAATGCAATTCATTGAGGATGTGAAAAAAATGCTAATCATTTTGATTTTTTTATTAGCCAAAACAGAAATTATACCGTTATTTGTGATTTTTGGGTAATTGTCCGCAATTGATAAAACGTGTCCATGAAAGATCAGTAACTCCCAGACAAGATTCATAGAGTAAATTTTCAACATCATGGGTATATATATATGAATGAGGTAATTTAGGTTAATTATTCTATAGACAAACCTTTGAGATATGATTTTTTTCGTTTGTATGGAAAACGAAACTCACTGAATTCCAAAAATAAGGTGTTCGATTTCAACAACTTGAAAATGTATTCCTATAGTATAAACTTCAATAATAAAATTCAAGCTCAATTTATGTACAACCTGTAAAAGCATGTCTTCGGAACTCCTTTGAAGTGCACAGAAACCAAACGCGTGAACTCACAAGCAATTATCGGCGTGTGCCGATTAGAACACCAGAAATCACGGACACCTGTGGTGCAGTGACAGGTGTGACGAGCTTGTGGACCTTAATTTCACACCTGGTAATTGTTTAGCGGTATACTAACCAATTCAAACTTGAGAATTCGTAATTCTCCGAACATGTTTATACATCTTTAAAAGTCCTTTTTTAATTGGAGATATGACTTGCGACACGTATGGAAAGCAAAACCACAAGGATATCGATCACTTCATAATAATGACACAATTACAAAAATAATAGCAAAAAAATACATAAAATCTGGAGAATAAAAAATCATACACGAAAATCTTTACGAGTTTATAGGTTTTAGTATTAATTATGATTAGTCACGATGAAATAAATTGTTTGTGTTTTATCATAAAAAAACGGAGCTAAAATGATGGTTTCAATAAGTACCTATGCTTTATACATGTACAGAAAGTATCAATTATATTATAATTGTTGCGAATCATTTTTATATAATTTCACTGACAACGTTCGTATATAAATTATATCTTTCTCAAGCATTTAATCATCCTTAATCCCCGAGACCATGGCATGTAAAATAAGGGATAAAATCTGTATATGTAGAAGTTTGTTGTAGACTTTAACACTGGTATTCATACGGGAGAGAGATTTAGTATACTGTAGATCATGATGATTATAATATATTACTTTCTAAGTTAAGTGTCCTTCATGACTAAAGCGGGTTTTGTATAGAATACAACGCATGAATTTACTGTACGTGTGTTCGTCTTTTCTCACAAACCAGAGCATCCAGAACTGTTGTATTGTTGGTATGTTTATTTGAATATTAATTTGCGAATGAAATGGCACATTGTTTTAGTTAAAAATGTTGATGCTGTGTTTCTTTCTTTGGTAACGAGTAAGAAATGGTAAACACATAACTATTTATTGGTGATTGACCGATTATTGCACCAGTCTGTGTTAACCAAGCGGTCATTTTCATAGACAATGTCACTATGTTATTTTTTTTTTAAAACTCAAATTATATTGTTGGATTCCGACTTCTCGTCGGCAATATTCGCCAAATTCAACAACCTCAAATCTCATGTCCAGATCGTATTCAAACATATTTGTGCTGATACTGTTCACACTGTCCTCTATGCTACTGGCCACCATACCAGTCACTCTGTTCAACCTGTGACGTCATAGACTGAAGAGTTCCAAATCAGCGTGACTGACCGATACGCTGATTAGCAGTCGACCGACAGGTGCAAATCGCGTACTTCGATGTGCGATATCTCGGCACTCGGCCAACCGATTTTGATGCGGTTTGCGACATTCTTCTTTGGTGGTTACAAAGAATAACATATTTGATTATCGTTTTTCGTTCAGGGTACACTTTAAGTGATGATGGTAGCTGCAAGCATTGGTGTTTGCTGTCAATTCCTTCTGTGAAGGCCATCGTGACAGAGGTATGCTGAGGTTGGAACAGATGTAAATTGTAAATGGGATAAACCAAGCCAGCCATCTATGCCATCTACTGTCACTGATCTTCAGTACAGACAGAAAGCTGGTCAATGTGATCAGTTTAACCCTATCTCATCTTAACCTCACTTGGACACTTTGAACATTAATAAGGAAAGGCTTTATAGGGTGTGTGAAGATCAAGTACTTTGAGAATGAACAAAATCAACAGAAAAGTGATGAGTATTTGTTCAAACACTTAGAAGATGTCCATACAAATGATGAATCAAAAAAGGACTTGTGATTTTATTACAGGAAAGGCAGGATAACAGCATCTCTCATGGGTTCAGTCGTAAGGTGTAGGCTTGACCGATTAAAACCTGACAATTACACTCTTAATGCAACTGAATATGGCAAAACCACGAAGAAAGTTGTTCTCACACAATATACAATGCAGTATGAAAAAAGTCATCAAAAAAGTGCGATTACAAAATGTGGATTGTTTATTAGCAGGAAGCACCCATTCATTGGTGCAACCCCGGATAGGCTTGTTGAAAGTGAATATTGTGGGGAGGGCATCATTGAGGTTAAATGTTCATATGCTTATCAGTTTCTTGCACCTGTAGAAGTTGCAGGAATTCAAGATTATCATCTTATTCTTGAAAAGGGCAATGCTAAGCTTAAGGAAAAATCCAAATGGTACACACAAATTCAAACATAATTGGGTGTCACTGGAAAGCATTGGTGTGATTTTGTTTTTTTTTACTCGAAAAGGACTTGTAGTAGACAGAGTTACCTTTGATTTTGTATACTACCATGACTGTGTACAAAAGGCAGCTGCCTTTTTCACAAAGTTCTTGAAATTTCCAGCATTACAATGAAATATCTATTATCTGTGACATGCAATATTGTAATACATACATTTGTATGTTTGTACGTTTTGGGCCCGCGCTATTTATAGACATAGTATATGGAACGGACTATAGTACAAGGGTGACGTTTTCGTGACGTCACAGTGTCATCTGCTCCCTCGACTGAAAACATGGGTTACAAGAACAAGAAGTTGAGTACGGAGCAAAAGCAATTGATCGTGCAAGCTTCAGCTACAGTATTTTGAAGAAATTCCGCCAACAGGAAAGTGTTGAAAACCGGCCGCGAAGTGGAAGGAGGAAATTGTTTAGCACCAGAGACAAAAGTGCCGATTGGTAAAAACTAACAGAAAAGCAACTTTGAATGACATTACCAACATATTCAATGAGGGCAAGGAAAACTTTCATGAGGAACTTACTCAAGGAAGGGTATCGAAGATGGGTTGTGAAGATGGTGGTTCGCGATGTAAATAAAAAAAAACACGCGTGTTAGGTGGTGCAAAGATCGAAAATGGACAGTTGACAATGAGAGGAAAAAGGTGATATTTTCGGATGAATCACAGATCATTATTGGTACAAAGTATCTTGTATACATTTGGAGGAAAGGCTCGGAAGTGAACGTCCCCATCTCGTGTGCCCCCATATCATTGCAGCGTAAGGTGACTTTGATGGTGTGCGACTGCGTATGTTTTGATGGTGTTGGCATTTTGCTGGCTGTAGATGAAAACATCAATGTCCAAAATATATTAATATATTGGATACTAATTTGTGGCCGGTAATTGCACGCCATTTTCCTGATAACAATTACATATTCATAGATGACAATGCCCCAGTACATCGTGCCCGCGTGGTCAGCGCATTCACGGAAGAATATAATACAACCACTACTGAATGGCCAGCGCGATCCCCTGACATGAATGTGACCGAAAACATTTGGTTAAAGTTGAATCGTGACTTAAAAACCGTGTCAACATCCAAAGGCGTGATCAGCTGTTCGCCGAAATTCGTGACTCTGGCAAAACATCTCGGTGCAATATGTAAGGCGACTGTACGAGTCAACTCCAGCACGACTAAAGAAAGTTATACGTATGAAAGGCAATTTGACCAAATACTAAGTTAAGCAAATGTAATATAGCATCAGAAATAGGATTCTAAGTTACGGTTATCAACTTAAATAAAACGCTGCCATTTTGAAAATGACGAATACTTATGTCCCCTGACTGTATTTTGTCGGTTTTCAGTGTCGAGATTTAATTACGAAGAAGTTTGTGTTTTTCACTATTTGGTAATTTCCTCGATCTCATTATAAAACATAAACAGGATTAAAACGTATTTCAAAGTTTGATATAAAAATACAACGACGAATATATCACAGCATCTTAAGACTAATAGGTACACTACACGCATGCATCTCGCACACAGGGTAGACCGTCCTGAAATGGCTATACATTATGATAGGACGTTAAATAATACCTTGCCATACTGTTTTGTTAAGTATTTGTAACTTATTTCTTTACGTGGAGCTCATTTTCCTCGTGATTTTGGATATCTTACCTGGTACATGTACAATACAATTCTAATCAATGCATGGTCACGGTTGAATGTCATAATCGATGAGGCCAATCACAGCATTTCGGCCATATCATTGGAATCAAACCTCAAATATAGGTCGAAATCGGTACATTTCTTTCTATAAAAACGATTGTATCGACGGCAAATCTTGTCGGTGTCCACGAAAATGCCATGGAAATAGTAAGTAGAAAACATTGACTTCACTGCCTTAATAACAGCAAAGCCAGTGATTCTGTATTAAAAGTTCACATTAATGTGGGCGACACACTTTTATTTGGTCCATTCTGACAGGATAATTTCCAATCATATATACTCCGTCTACAACAGCTGTGTCTAACACAACTTGATCGAACTATTGCTGGATAAACATACACCAGCCTGAAGATAGGTCTTTACAGTTCAACATCATTATCATCACCATCACCATTCCAATTATAAAATCTTTATAATCAAGCCTTCTTTCAGATAGTGTGTATCCTTGCTTGTCAGTGATTTTATTGGAAAATGTATTTCTACCCTGATCTCTCTGGCTATACAAATGATCACCAGTATAACTTAAATACGTTAAACTTGTCGCTTACTGGTGTATTTCTAGTTTCTCTACATGGTACAGTTGAGTGTAGACTAAAGGTTACACAAAGTGCACTCCGAGTGCACTCCGTTTGGACTCCAGGTAAACTTGGAGTGCACTCGGAGTGCACTCCAAGTTTACCTGGAGTCCTATCAGGTCCCAATCCTACCTGGGTCCACATGTATCACATGTACCTGTAACCAAGTACATATATACCTAATGTTTATAGATAGATGTATACTCTTATACATTTAGACTCCTTAAACATGTTACAATAAGATATGTGTTACTGTTTTATCTTTGTATATATATCATCTTATTATTTTGTTGGTTCATTTTTCGTTGGTTAACTAACAGCATCTTATATAATTGATTTTTTCTATTTGTTAACCCTATATAAAATGAATAGATCTGGCACTTCGTTGAAAAATGTATGATAGCATTCCTTTGATTTGAAGAGTTTTAACAAGCCACGTCAATTAGTAGAAAATTGCCAGTTTGTGGTCTCTCAAAATGTGGAGTTTGATTGTGCACTGGACATAACTTGTACTCGAAGTACCAAGGACTGTTTTATATATATTTCAAATACTTTTCTTCCAACAGTTGATATTTATCTTAACATACAATAAAAAAGAAAGTTGTTGGGTTTTTTTTATCACCTTGAAGCATATTCCGGATCTAATGTCTAATTTTGATTTACAGTTTAACATCAGATTGACTTACATTTCTATTTGGTAAACCAACTTTTTTTTTGTTTTGGTTATACCTGCCTCATTAAATCCAGGTCATACATGGAGTTCTTTTAACAGTTATATAAGATATATACAATCCCCCTAAGTTGTTTGTGGTCTCTTAAAATGTAGAGTCTGAATGTGTACTGGAACTATCTTGTACTCAAAGTACTACTGTTTTTAATATTTCAAATACTTTACTTTCAACAGTTTATATTTTTATCACCTTGATAGCATATTCCGGATCCAATGTCTAATATTGATTTACAGTTTAACATCAGACTTAAATTTCCATTTGGTAAACCAACTTTGTTTTGTTATACCTGCCTCATAAATCCTGGTCATAAATGGAGTTCTTTTAACAGTTATATAAGATACAATCCCCCCCCCCCCCCCCCCCCCAACTTCCAGGTAAATATTTACCTGTATATCAAGCATGATTACAGGGGTGTGGAGAAAAGACAGACTTACATTGACCCCAATAATGACCCTTCCTCCAAGTTTACCTCATAAGGTGTGAAGATCTGGACAGGTGTACACACGGTCATCTAACTAGATAAAGACCCCCTTAATTGTTAGATGGAAACTGGTCATCACACCTTACCTTTACCTAGCCCGAGTTTCCTCTGGCCCTGACACCATGTCTGGTATGGTGTCAGGGCTAGCGGAAACTCAGGCTGACCTATACCAAGGTCATATAGAATATAGGTACAGACTTGTGACGGTCGATATCTGACACTTTTGAAATAATATGATTGTCCATTCCTATTACAGTATTATTTAAACAGTTATAAGTCATTATTATAAAAAAAAAATATTTGAAAAAAAAAAAAAAAATTCAAACTGGTATTTACTTTATGTCTTTGATATTATAATGGAAGCATGTATAGAGTTTGAGAGGTCAATATGTAAATCAACATAGATTAATATAATTTTAATGTTTGAGTTAAGTAAATACTTATCAAACATTCCATACACCAACTGCAGCTGGCCTTATGTCATTTTTTTGTTAAAGTTTGAACATTTAACTTTATGATTTTATAATTGGCTTGAACAACCATTGTACATTCATGAACTGTATCTGTTACATATAATGAATGAGTGACACATATCATGATAGATATTGACTGAATGGGAATAGAAAACGATGTAGTTCCAACAGGTCAGTTTTACAGGTAAATGGTACATAGGTTGTCGTGTCCAACTGCCCTGAGGCAAATTTTACCTCCGGCTCTATAATCTTATTTCCTGAATGAGAACAATGTGTACTAATTACGGGTATAAGGCTATAGGTTGGTTTGGGAAAAGGTGAATTTACATTCATTATACCATTTGGAATTACATTGAAATTATTATTTTTTTTATTTTAATCTCTTTCTTTACAATTAATTTTTTAAAGCAATGTCTTTATATTTTTGAATATAACAAAATAAGAACTGCATCATTTCTTAATTTGATTTGCATTAATTTTTTTTGAACTTATATCATTCAACATTGTACCTCTACATACCGGACACCTGCATAAACCAGCCAATACGTTTGGTCTCAATGACTTATGGTTTAGACAGATTACAATGTAATAAATACAAGAAACAGCTTATTTTTACTTTCTAATTTCAGTATAGAATGACTTCATTTCAATAGAGTTGGTCTTCTTAAACCTGTTAACCAATTTGTTAATGGTTTTACTACTTATCTTGACATTTCCACCTTAATTACACTGGTATTTCGTTTATACATGTAATTTTGGTCTGATTAAGGCCTCTCAAATGGAGAGCTACAATCCTTTCCTTCAAGTCAGGAGATAATCTTACTGTTCTGTTAATTGGCCTGAGGTTATAACACTGTGATCCTGCTTTGCACAGCTTCATCATTTGAAGCCATACAGCAGAGACATATATACAGATATTTCCGTGAACTCAGGACAGTACCTGTAGCTGGCTCCTAAAACTCACCTGGCACAGTTATCAGGGGTGTCAGGCCAGAGTCAGTCATGCATGACCAATAATAATAGCAATTAAACAGATACTGTCATTCATTATGGGTAGTCCAGAACTACATACTTGTGTGTACGTTATGTCAGAACATTAATTTAACTAGGTAATGCTCGTAAATATGTACAGTTGTAAATGTATATTTTTCTAAAGGAACTAAAATGTTTATTTTATAACTACTTGCCTGAATTGAGTACATGTATGTAGAGAATGTCGTATTAAAAAAACACATCATTCATTAAATACTGTAAACTTTCAATAACATAATATAGATATATTATCTAAACTTCCTTTACAGTCATGATATATGTACAGTAATAAATATTCTAATTGAAATAATTTTCAATTCCTTAATAAAATGAAATACAATTTACTTACATCTTAATGAAATATGAAATAATAAGCAATTAACTTTCATAGAAACCTGATTATAGCATAAATTGTATAACTGTCTTTTATGGATCTTAATAAATATCAATTTAACATGAAGGCATTATTACCATGTATTAACAATAAAAGAAGTATTCCTAGTAGACTAAACAAATGTTAATAGTAATATTAACAGGACAAAAGTAATTTGTAAAAATCTATTTATATGTAAATTATATTAAAAGCATCAAAGTATTGATATATATATATATAGTCTGATTATAGAACTGGGGTAGGCATGGTGTCTTATAGGACTCCAGGTAGACTCGGAGTCCACTTGGAGTGCACTCCAAGTTTACCTGGAGTCCAAACGGAGTGCACTCCAAGTCCAAATGGAGTGCACTCGGAGTGCACTTGGGTGTAACCTTTAGTCTACACTCAACTGTAAATGTTGGGAGCAAGGAGCTACATAGATTATCCCATGAAATCACCGTTTAAGTCTCTTCTTTCTCACGATTCAAACCCAATCATGCAGAAGGAGCATTTATGAATAATAATGAAAGGGAATTGCTATAATGACGGATTTACAATAAAAACTTCGCTACAACGACGGACTTATGATAAGGGCTTCGCTATAATGACATGCAGGATTCGTATTTCAATAATGAATGCGTTTTCTTTATGACGTAAATGAGTTCAGCTAAATTCGTATTTTAAGCTGGTATGACTTCTATTCCAAGAAACTGCTCAGCTTGTAAAAATTAGGCACTGTAAATTATTACTACAAGTATCTCATTCAAACGGCGGATGCACATAGTCTCTACTATATACCACCATTTACTAAGTGCGGTGATTCGATATATTTCTATTCCGCGGGTACCATTATATGTATACATGTACGCACCGTGTAGCACCGTCAATAGTTTCTAATGTAGTGAATTGATCCTGATTTAAATCTTAGACCCGGAGATATAGCGGAGTATGAGTAAAGATGACCTTGGCATGACATTGACAAAAAGTCATAGAAAACTGCCACAGAGGAACGGTTAGAAGAACATATGGCTAAGCAGGCTGAAAGGGTAATATCTAACTGGAAGAAGACACTATCTGTGTCAATTGACATAATCCGATATGTCCGCTGTCCACATCGCTGAAAATTCTGAACAAAATAAAACAATACAATTTGTGCATATGACAGAGTACGGTGTCCATTCAAAAATACAAAGAAAACGAATACAAACAAAGCAGCAGGGGCCCAAACCCTCATCGGTCCTGCATCGCTCACCTGGATATTTCAACAATGTTTATAATCATCTCCGAGATTCGTATATATCCCCTGGGGGGGGGGTGGTTGTAGTCTTTTATCTTTTGATCCCACTGGAAAGAAGCCTTACAGAAGAAAACGGTACTTCATTTTTTTATCTATTTCCCCCTTCCTGAGCCTCGCTACATTGATCCTAGGGAGGCAGTCCTTCAATGATACAACATCCAGTTTCTCCTTTACCAATGATGATTCAGACCAATCTTGATAAAAAACAACCCGTCAAAATCCACTCAGCGCATATACATGTATGACTAGTAGCGATTAAAAGGACTAATTTCCTTTTGCCCTGTTGGGCCCCACATCCAGCGTTCGAGGAAAATTTGGTCAAAATCCATTCAGTCCTTTATGAGAAGTGATCAAAAATAACTTCCCTCTATTTCCAGCATTGGGCTCCGGCACCAGTGAGATCAGTCACCATTGATGCTAAATCTGTTCCCCATTCCTCAAGGATGCTTCTGGCCTTATTTGGTTGAATTCCATTCAGTCCTTTATGACAAGTTGTGATTTGAAAGGACGTACATGTACCTATATTTTTCCTATTGGGGCCCGCCCCTCCGACCCCAGTGAGGCCAGGGTCAACATTTATGCTAGATTTTTTTCCCTTCCCAAAAAGATGCTTCTGTCTCTATTTGGTCAAAATCCATTCAGTCATTTACAAAAAGTAGCAATTAAAAAGAACATTTAATGAACGACAGGGGACAGACGTCACGCCATGACATAAGACCACCAGTCCTCTGGACATATTGTATGCATGTTTTCAAAGAGGTGACCCAAGTGTGACCTTTGACCTGTTACCTTGACCGATGACCCAAGATCAAATCATGTGCGTAGAATTTGTTTGGATAACAATATAAATGGGCTCAGCAGTTAAATTCTAAACAAACTTTTCATTTCAAAAGTGGAGTATGAACTGTGTCCTTTAACCTTGATGAAGTAGTTATTGTATTGTTTTACGTCCCATCGACGATTTGAGCCATTAAGGGCAAAGCAACGTCAGACTAAAAGGATGATCACAGAAAGAAACGCATCAATATTAAAATGGTTCTACTGCACTTAAATAGTCAATTGGACGAGCATTTCATAGATGTAACGTTTAAAAGGTCTCAAGAGTTTCTTTGAAATCGGAGCATTCGATTAAAATGCTTGACAGTTTGGTTTGGTTTATTTTGCTTAACGTCCTATTAACATATATGGTCATTTAAGGACGGCCTCCCGTGCGTTCGACATGCATGTGTGTGGTGAGTGCGTATGTGTGTTTTGGGAGGCTGCGGTATGTTTGTGTTTAGTCTTCTTGTGATAGGCCGGAACTTTTGCCGATTTATAGTGATACCTCACTGAAGCATACTGCCGAAGACATCCAGTAATAGGTACTTAATTTAGTACAATTATAATATCCACTTATTGATGACAGATACACTGGTTAAACAGTATCATTAAAGCTTTCAAGAGTTATTGCAACATGTGGTATTTTTAAGGAATTCGCATCAGATAAAAATGATAACCACAGTCAAAAAGTGTGATACCAATAACAGCGAAATGAATTTCCCTTTGTTAAAATCTGTATATTACAAGAGTCCCTATGACACACTCGTGAAATATAATTATAAATGAAGGCACTTTTAAATATCTTTAAAACTATCTTTAAACTTATTTATCTTTTACTAATTGCTATTACTTACCACGTGACGGTTGATGTGTTGAAGATTCCTTTGAATACGTTGCAGTTTCCAAACTCATTATTCTAGTGGTCGTTGCTATTGTTGTTGCTGTAGTTGTTAATTCTGATGTTGTTTTCAGTGTTGTAGTTGTTTGCGGTATTGTTGTTGTTACCGGTGTTGAAGTTGTTGTTTCTTCCGGTGTTGAAGTTGTTGTTTCTTCCGGTGTTGTAGTTGTTGTTTCTTCCGGTGTTGTTGTTATTGTTTCTTCCGGTGTTGTAGTTATTGTTTCTTCCGGTGTTGTAGTTGTTGCTTGGTCCGGTGTTGTAGTTGGTTCTGGTGTTGTAGCTAATTCAAGCGCGGAGAAAAAAAAGAAATAGGTAACATGCTACCAGGCTTGTTTCAAAGAAAACTTTTCACTTTAAGAAGATTTAATCTCCCGTATAGATGTATATAATTTCAACTTCATTCTTTAACACAATTAAGATAATATATATATATATTTGTTAATAATCAAAACCATATACCAGAAGAAAGTTTAAACGAATTTTCTTCTGCTATATTTCCAAGATTTTCCAAGACCTAAAACAAATCTTTAAGATACTTACGACTGCACGTTTTGACGTAATACACATAGTTACTGTTTGATACCATTGTTGTCAGGCATGTATGACGAAAGCAGCGATTTGTTGCAGAATTGTGAGAGAAGGCGACGCACGTGTTTTCTGCAAGGCACATGTCGCTACAGACCGGAAGGGCCACCGCAGACATCATAGAGATATCGGTAGTACAGCTGCCTCTTCCCGGTATAACTGGTGGGTCATAGCTACAGACAGCTGCGATTGTAATGAAAGAAATACCATTATTTGTAAGTTACAGTGAATAGAATAAACATAGGCTATAGTACCAGTCTGGTTGTTCAGAAATACATAGCATTCTGTCAAATACGTGTAGCGACTTGAACTACAATGAATTGCCTTCTTTAGACTTTTCGCATGTGATACCTTACTCAAAAGATCTATATAGCTATAAAGACATGGTTACTTGTTCTGTTTTAAAGCTTTATATCTAGTGCCAGGTCAATAGTACATTGAAAGCATTGGATCATCACGTGGGGTGATGTAGTGGCGGGACCTATCATCAGTCCACAATCAAATTGCACATCAAACATTGATCAAAGATAATCTAGTCCAGAGAATACTTAAAGCCCATCTATGTTTTGGCAACGTATAAATTATCACGAAATAACAAAAAGCATCTTATTCATTCTCACATTGTCAACATCATGGTACATATTCTGCCATACCCAGATGATGATATAATGCGAGAATAAATACCATAGTTTTTCACAATTGCAATTGTCATGCACGCATGCGCATTATTTTGAAGAATGGCGGATTTGCATAAATCAAAGCCACGCATCTGAAGCCCAAAGTCGGCCAGACGTACTGAAGAAGAAACAAGAGATCCCAGAGGGATCTTTGCCCCCACCATTGAACGATCTTTATAGGTTCCATGTCAGATTGATCTTTTCTCTATTTTTCTCTTCCTCTTACTAATCTTTGTAAATTGAGAAACATCCCTCTAGTACTTTTCAAACAAGGGGAACCTATATATATGAAATTTAAGAAAGATCCCTTCAGTACTTTCTAAGAAATAGCGATAACAAACTTCAATTGTCAAAATCCAAGATGGCTGCCTGTCGGCCATGTTGTTTTCCGATTGGTCTCAAAATTGTCACAAGAGATCCCAGAGGGATCTTGGCGCCCACCACTGAATGATCTTTATAGGTTACATGTCAGATTGAACTTTTCTCTACTTATCTCTGATGATGGTGGGCTAAAAAATTGGGTAAAAATTCAAAATCATCCTCGATGAGTCAACGCTAGTCATTAAGACAGAAATAAAGAAAGGTTTAGCATGAATTGGCAGCGAAACTTTTTGGCATTTGGTGAACAAACCCGTGCTATTTCTGCTTATTACCCAGATGTGTAACTTCACGTTCTATTTTTAGATGTTTATTATATCCTTCATTAATTGTTGACGTAACTGAGCAGATTTGACGGAAAGAAAATGAAGATAAACAGATAAGGGTTTATGTAGTTGTTTCAAATTCATCAACAAAAACAAAGAGTATTCAAGTACCTTATCGTGACGAAATAGCACATCTAACGAAACTAAGAATATTTACAGCCTTTTTTCATTATTTTCATTTTGTATCATAAACAGAGGTTTTACACTAAAGCCGACGATATCACCGCTACAATATTTGGTTGTGTTACCTTTGGCTGAATGACATTGCGAAGGTTCATTTTTTGCAATGACTTCACAATCAAAACATCTTGATTACACTAGTAACCAAATCTTAGCACGTGCCATGCGTTTCTTTATCGGGTCCGTACCAGTTCTACCGAATAGCTAGGTATGACACAATATAATGGAATGGAATTGAATCTCAAGTGAGTTTTCATGATGTTTTCGGTAAAATATGATGAAATCTCTTAATTAAGAAACTTGTAGGTATACTCACTCATTTTGCCGAAACATCAACCGAGCAAACACACTTTTTACGGAGAAAGGTTACTAGACAAGTCAGTGTTTTTCCTGGTATTTTGTTATGCAGGGTCCAACGGACTCTCGGATGTGAAAACTGGGCGTCCCAGTTTTAGACATGCAAAATGTTACCGAAATATCAACCAAGCACACACACTTATTGGTTTTACGGAGAAATGTTACTCGACAGGTCATTAAAATTAAACCACGAAATCAATTCAACAATAGGATCTCCAGACTACGTTGACGTAATATAAGACATGACAAAAGAATTAAATGACATGACATACATTAACAAAACGAAACACAGATCGACACTACTAAGATAATGTGTAAGGCTTCCGGAACACAAACTAGACGAATACTAACATTCCTCGACACAGACAATCCAACGTTAAATTTCTCATTTATATATCTAAGTAGAGTACTAATCCTCGAAAGAGTAAATGTACAACCGCTTGTCTCTATCCACATTTTCGTACTAACAGTTCGTTACATTAATGCTGTCTGTTGTACGTTTCTACGGAAGCCTCGTTGTCGGTCTTTGGCACTGTTCTTATATTTGTTTTCACACTGCGGAGTTCTAACAATCGTCACTACAAAAAGTGTCCCTGAAGGTAGAATGCAAGAATTGTACCTGTTGCCCCACTGCATGACCGTAAGAGGCGACACAATTTTCAATATTTCTTAACATCTAATATCTCCCTTGATACTGCTTCACTTCTAGCCTTTAGTTCGCCCCTGAGAGTAATGCTTAGGTTCTGTCCCCTGGCATACTACGCTCAGAATTTTAGAAGTGGGACGACACATGCACTACACACATGCATCTCGCAAACAGGATAGTTCGTCCTTTAATTACCATAGATGTTGATAGGACAAGAAACAATACAACAAACCCAAAGGGACGGTGCCTAAAGGCCGCCATTCGGCTATTTAAGGATTAAACTGTCTTTTTTTGGTGTCTATGGTCGATATAGATGTTTGGTTTGGTTTGGTTTATTTTGTTTAACGTCCTATTAACAGCTAAGGTCATTCAAGGACGGCCTCCCGTGCGTGCGACATGCATGCGTGTGGCGAGTGCGTATGTGTGTTTTGGGAGGCTGCGATATGTTCGTGTTAAGTCTCCTTGTGATAGGCTGGAACTTTTGTCGATTTATAGTGCTACCTCACTGAAGGCATACTGCCGAAGACACCCAGGAGTACACACAACCCGGTCACATTATACTGACAACTGGCGAAACAGTCGTCCCACTCTAAATATGCTGAGCGCTTAGCAGGAGTAGCAACTGTCATTTTTAAAGACAATGGTATGTATCGGCTAGGGGACAGAACCCAAAGCCTTACTCAAGCGGCGAACGCTCAACTAAAGGCCAAAAGTGAGGCATTGTCAAGGGAGACATTAGGAAGAAGAAAGTTAAGAAAGAAGAGAAAAGATTCAAAATTTAGTCGCCTCTTACGATCATGCAATTGGGGCTGCAGGTACAATTCTTACGACCTACCTGCAGGACAGGGATTGCATTGACCTACAACCTACAAGATAAAGTTTCAATAACAGCATGCCATTTCTTAAACTTATTTTCGAAACCGTTAACGTGTAGAACATTTTGAACTCTCTAAAAGCTATTGTTGTAACGACAAGTGATTAAGAATAGAACAATTTTAATTCAATTCATACAAAACGCAACAAAGTATTTATTTTCTGAATTCAAAAATGATTATGTTGGTTTTGAGGATTTTGTTTCTAACCATGTATTGCAAATAATTGACTTTGCCGTTTCTTATTTGGATAATTATTGAACCTTTCAATTAGTAAATTAAAGACTGTCGTTGTGATCCCTTTATGTATACAGAAAGTCGATATTCTCAAGCGTATGCTGTATCCACGGCTTTGTTATCCAAACAAACGTAAATCGAGTTCTCGACCAACGTATCATTATCTTACCCAAGTTTTATTCTGTTGACAGCTTTGATGCTCCTTTGTGTATGCCTACTTTTGAGGATGAGTTTGTACTCGTATCGACGATCCTGTATTTGTGAAGGGCAAAACTCTAGACGTAGTGTTCTATTCTCCGAGTGATATATCGAAATATTTTAGAGACTCTGGAACGTATCGGCTAGGGGACAGATGCCAAAGACTTCCACACAGGAGCGAAGTAAAACTAAAGGCAAAAAGTAAGGTAGCGTCACTATTTACGCCCATCAATGCACATGCAGTATCTTTGCACACATTTCCCTTGAACAAGCAATGATATTGGTACAGTTTCTACGGGAAATTAACAAGAATGGGAAGAACTATTCCCAATTCTCAATATTAAGCGACATAAAAACCTTATAAAGCATTCGGTTGGATTTACGATTGATGGTTAAAATTTGTTTTGTATAACAACCCATCAATAGCTTAGTCATTTAAGGACGGCCCCGTATGCGAGATGCATGCGTGTAATGTATGTAATTTGTGAAGCTGATATCTGCATCTGACCCCGGGTATTGACTTGGTCTAACGGCTGTAAACCTAGTCCGGTCCATCTTCCTCTCGTCATCGGCTTCCGACCCTATAGGATGTTCTACATATTTGTCAAAAGTCTCCTATTCCATCCCAGAACTGCCACCCGGCTTCATCAGTTTCCTCCGACTGAAGTCACACCTTCCTCTTTTTTTGAGTTCAAGTCCGCCCCGATGGCGTGAACGAACACTTTACAATTAAACTTCATAATACTTAAAGAAAATAGTTGACTTTCAAAGGCATCGGAATGGACCTTAAACGGTCATCTGACTCTAAAGACCTATCTACAATTGCAGTATACATACTCAGTAGTAGCAAAAGTAGTACCGTTGGCTATGGCGGCTGTCTGGACTCCTGGCTAACCGAAAAATAACGCTTGGTTAAGATCTTCTCATGATCTTTGTAGGCACGTGCAAGTTGAATTCCACTTAACTGTTTAGTTCAGGAAAAGAAATTTCACTATCACGATAAAACCTGGGTGCCATGTCCTAGCTTTTTGACGAGAACACTTGGTTGGATTCACTTCTTACCATCCCTACCAACTGGTACTTACAAGTGGAACTGGAGAAAAAGTTTAAAATGTGTTTTTCAAGATGGCGGCAATCTTGGATTTCGGATTGACCTAAAAACTAACAACACTTGGTCAAGGCTATCTCAGGATCATTTCAGGCAAGTAAGAGCTCAGTCCCACTGGTGAAACTTGAGAAGTATGAAATGTGAAAAGTTTACGCACGGCAGACAACGACGGAAGAATCACGATTACTACAGGTCATCCTGACCCTGCGGGTCTGATGAGCTAACTCCTGCTTACCGCTCAGCATATTAGGAGTGGGACGACTAGTTCGCCCGTTGCTAGTATAATGTGACCGGGTGGGGTGTCCTGTTGGGTGTCTTCGGCAGTATGCTTCAGTGAGATAGCACTATAAATCGGCAAACGTTCCGGTCTATCACAAAGAGACTTAACACAAACATACCGCAGCTTCCCAAAACACACATACGCACTCAACACAGACATGCATATCGTATAGGGGAAGCAGGGGAATTGTTATATAACAAGAGTACTGCTAAACAATACAATAGTTTCATATAATACGTATCAGGGGAAATCTCCAGACAAATCAAATACTGAAATAAACGATGGGCAATATCTTTTGCGAAAATCTTTGAATATTTTTTTAGGGTGAAACACACCCACATAATGATTATCACGATTATGAAGCCTACTAACTTTTCAAGGAAATTGGCCAAAAATGAAAGAGACTTCCGGACCAAAACAAAATATACTGAAATAAACAAATACAATAACTTTAAAAACAAACAGTCGAATCGGAGCTCTTTTAAGGGTAACACAGCTTTATATCATGATCATAGTGTATACCAAAATTGAAAGAAATTTGTCGAAACATGTACTGTAGATTGACGGATTCACGGACAAAGCCATACTATAATACTCCCGTCAAGTTTGATGGGTGTATCAAAACGGAAAATTAACAATTGAGAGAAATCGATCTCATAACGCCTACCATATAATCTAATTGAAATATAGATGTTCCTTCTCACTACGTTATTAACTACGTAGTGAGAATGAACATATAGATTTTAATTAGATTGCCTATCATACAGCTTAGTTGTAAGCTGTCTCTGCTTGATCCATTAAACGAAAAAATGAGTCTAGTGTCTTTTATTTCTGTTACTAGGGGCAAGAAACATGGATATCACTTGTTCAAATGGCCAGACCATTACATTGTGGTATTTTTTGCACTCAAGCTCAGTTTAAAAACTCCAAAAATCTGGTTTGTACCAGATAAGAAGAATTTTATTATGTTTTCTAGATGTTTAGCGTCCTCGTAGCCGCCAGGGTGATATGAGGACGGGTGTCAAGGAGACACCATAAGCCAAGGTGATATAAGGACAGGTGTCAAGAAGACACCAATAGCCAGGGTTATATGAGGACGGGTTTCAAGGAGACACCAACAGCCAGGGTGATATGAGGACGGGTGTCAAGAAGACACCAACAGCCGGGGTTATATGAGGACGGGTTTCAAGGAGACACCAACAGCCAGGGTGATATGAGGACGGGTGTCAAGGAGACACCATAAGCCAAGGTGATATGAGGACAGGTGTCAAGGAGACACCATAAGCCAAGGTGATATTAGGACAGGTGTCAAGGAGACATTATCTGCCAAGGTGATATGAGGACGGGTGTCAAGGAGACACCAACAGCCAGGGTGACATTAGGACGGGTGTCATTGAGATACCAACAGCCAGGGTAAAAGGAGGACGGGTGTCAAGAAGACACCAACAGCTAGGGTTATATGAGGACGGGTGTCAAGGAGACATCAGCCAAGGTGATATGAGGACGGGTGCCAAGGAGACACCAACAGCCAGGGTTATATGAGCACGGGTGTCAAGAAGACACCAACTGCCAGGGTTATATGAGGACGGGTTTCAAGGAGACACCAACTGCCAAGGTGATATGAGGACGGGTATCAAGAAGACACCAACAGCCAGGGTTATATGAGGACGGGTGTCAAGAAGACACCAACTGCCAGGGTTATATGAGGACGGGTGTCAAGGAGACACCAACAGCCAGGGTGATATGAGGACGGGTGTCAAAAAAAGACTGCCCTGCAAGTAGGGCGTAAGAAATGTACCTGCTGCCCCTATTGCATGATCGCAAGAGGCGACTAAATTTGGGATCTTATTTTTTTCTTCTTTCTTACAAACTTTCTTCTTCCTAATGTCTCCCTTGACAATGCCACACTTTTGGCCTTTAGTTGAGCGTTCGCCCCAGTGAGGAAGGCTTTGGGTTCTGTCCCCTGGCCGAGACATACCAGAGTGTTTAAAAATGGTAGTTGCTACTCCTGCTTAGCGCTCAGCATATTTAGAGAGGGACGACTGGTTTGCCAGTTGTCAGTATAATGTGACCGGGTGGGGTGTCCTGCTGGGCGTCGTCGGCAGTATACTCCAATGAGGTAGCACAATAAATCGACAAAAGTTCCGGCCTACCACAAGGAGACTTCACACAAACATACCGCAGCCTCCCGAAACACACATAAACCACACGCATGCATGTCGCACGCACGGGAGGCCGTCCTTAAATTACCTTAGCTGTTTAAAGGACGTAAAACAAAATAAACCAAACCTTATCAAGAGAATACAATTCTTCAGGTAGGACCTTTTAGTCGCCTTTTACGATAAACATACAGTGGGTTACAGGGCCTTACTCTTTGGCTCTCTGATGTCTTCTGTTCAGAGGACATTGGAGAAACCGCCCCGACCCTGCAGGTGCTCTCACAATTAGTCGCCCCTTAGGATATGCAGTGAGAAACAACAGTAATATTCTTTCACCGCTCCTGCACGGGTAAGAATATAACTGATAATGGTAACTTCTAATGATAATAATAAACTTTAGCAGAGGTAACAAACAGAAACCTACTCCATGCTCCTATTTTAGATTACTTAAAATTTGGATTTTGCTATGACCCGAAGGGGCCGCGGTGGCCGAGTGGTTAAGGTGTCCCGCCTCTTTATCACTAGGCCTCCACCTCTGGGTTGCGTGTTCGAAACCCCAGTGGGGCAGTTGCCTGGTACTGAGCGTAGGTCGTTGGTTTTTCTCAGGGTACTCCGGCTTTCCTCCACTTCCAAAACCAGGCACGTCCTTAAATGACCCTGGCTGGTAATGGGACGTTAAACGAAATAAACCAAATCAAACTATGACGCGACTTTAAAACTGTGGTATAGGTCGCGTGTCTATACAATACATTATAATATAATTTGTAGCATTACTGTCAACAACAAAAATAAAATTATTACATATTTCATTGTGATTATCAATATCGGTTTAAAATCTTCATTTCCCGAAAAACGAGTCAAAAAAATTTAATTGGGAAACTGCAACGTAAGTTTACTGCTAAATTCAATACATGCAACAAGCAAACATACTGATGTTCAACGCAAATGGTAAACCGACTATATAAATTGAAAATATAGTACAATACTCATCGACAATATTGAACAATACATCATAATAATATATTCTAAACTGCCCATCTACACTTAACATGTCATTGGGGCCAATCAATGAGGAGCAAAAAGGCAATTAGATAAACAACATCAAACAAACGAAATATGTCAAAATAGGTTGTTACACATACGTACATAATTTTAAAAAAAATACGTTTTTAAGTCGATCCAGTTATAGGAATAGAGATTATACCTAACGCCAAACTCATAATAGAAAATATATACAATATATGAACAAGGAATTAAAGAAAACGAGAAAAAAATGACATTAAGAAATAAATTAGAAATTTTATCTTTTACCTGCTGCTTCACAAACCAGAAGTAAAGCGTTTAATACTATCATTCCTCGACACAGGTAATCCAAAGTTAAATACTTCATTGGTATATCTTTGTGTAGTACTTATCATCAACAGAGTAAATATACAACCGCTTCTTTCTATTCCAGTCTGCGCACTAACAGTTCGTCACATTAAAATCAATGCCATGTGTTGTATGTTTCCACGGAAGCCTCGTTTTCATTCTCCTACATTTTTTTGTTTTCGTATCGACAAAGATGCTATTCTGTTGTGGAGTTTAAACGTTTGACACCAGTTACTCATTAACTGTTTGATAATAGTATTTATTCATGTATGTATGTATTTATTTTGTATTGTCGTTCAAAGAAATTCCCAACAACAGTATCATTGTTAAATAATCTATATGGTCTTTTATTTTTTGCCGAGAAGATTTTCTTTCAATAGGAAATATACCTCTTTCTTTTTCGTTATCACTGATTGCAATTCTTTTCAAAAAATTTCCCCATGCAATAATCTATTTCTTTTAATATTTTTCTTTGAACCTTGAATAAGAATTAAGTGTTCACATGTTTCTGCATATCTGATTAATGTACTTACTCCGAAATTACTTTTGTCAGTTATATTTCTTTTCTGCACAAAATACGTGTACGACACACCTCTTCCTTATAATAATTTACCCAACTGAAATTACATGACTGTTGTACGGTAGTATGCTTCAGTGAGGTAGCACAATACATCGGCAAAAGTTCCGGACTATCACAAGGAAACTCAGCAGCCTCCGTGCTTCGATTCCGAACGTAATGTTAGGGTTAATCGTTGAAGATACGATTAAACATGAGCAATCTGATTAAAATCGAGATGGTCAAACGACATCGCATAACGGGTCACGTTCTGATGACCTCTGAAATGTTTGTATTTCACTTTCAGGGCGAATTGTCAATTTGTCGATGTCATCGAAGCAAGTCATTTCGTTACAGCATGCATTTGAAGCAAACCATTTCGGCACAGCATGTATATACATATAGCTTTATGCGCCTTCTTTGACGAAATAACTTGAAACACATTGACAGATTATGCAAGCTATGCACTCTAGTCATGCTAATTCGGACACATAAAATTCACTTCCAAGATTCTGGAAGTAGTCATTTGATTGGCTAATCCAAAAGGTCATCCCGACATGACCCCTTATGGCCATCGACAACTAGGGTCATTTAGGGCCAAATAATAATATTGTTTGTGATTGTTTATGCTAAAATCAGATAAAATTGGTCATTTTTAAAAGCATTCGTATTGTACATTTAGATCATTATAAATGTACAATACGAATGCTTTATGCCTTATGGGATGTTGTTAGATGTTCATGTAACTTAGTGAGAATGACCATCTTGATTTTAATTAGATTGAAACATAAGTTAACAGTTGAAGACGAATAAATTTTTTTCTTCTAAATTCAAGCTTTGTATACTGAAGGGCCGCATTATGAGCTAGGTTCTCACCTTTTAGGTTATGGAAGTCTCACATGTTTCTTTTCAATTATTCAATATGCCATTCCTATCAGAAACTTTTGAGCATTTCCGTATGACAAATATTCAAAGGCTGCCCTGCAGGTAGGGCGTAAGAATTGTAGAGAAATTCAGGTTGATGACGACAAGGTGTTAAAACACCTGATGGTTTGGTTTGGTTATTATTGTTTAACGTCCTATCAAGATCTAAGGTCATTTAAGGACGGCTTCCCGTGCGTGTGGCGAGTGCGCATGTGTGTTTTGGGAGGCTGCGGCATGTTCGTGTTAAGTCTCATTTTGCTAGTCCGGAACCTTTACCGATCTAAAGTGCTTACCTCACTGAAGCATACTGCCGAAAACATCCAGCAGGACACCCCACCCGGTCACAATACATGTATACTGACAACGAGCAAACTCCCAAAATGCTGTCCTAATATCACCATTACACGGTTTATACCTGGCTTTACAAGATGACTTTTGCTGATGAAACCAGTCGTTTAATCGATTCGAATCAGAAATACAGCACGCGGAAGTGTTCCGTTTGCTTTTGATACAGTATTTAATTCAATAAGTCAATAAAAGCATTGCAAGTAAGTCTAAATAAATACATTTTTTACCATGGCGTATTCATGATATATCTGTTGTCGTTTAGTTTCGATTTTTTGACCCTGCAGGTAGGGCGTAAGAATTGTACCTGCTGCCCCCATTGCATGATCGTAAGAGGCGACTAAACTTGGGATCTTATCTTTTCTCTTCTTAACAACTTTCTTCTTCCTAATGTCTCCCTTGACAATGCCTCACTTTTGGCCTTTAGTTGAGCGTTCGCCCCTGTGAGGAAGGTTTTGGGTTCTGTCCCCTGGCCGAGACATACCAGAGTCTTTAAAAATGGTAGTTGCTGCTCCTGCTTAGCGCTCAGCAAATTAGGAGTGGGACGACTGGTTCGCCCGTTGTCAGTATAATGTGACCGGGTGGGGTGTGCTGCTGGGTGTCTTCGGCAGTATGCTTCAGTGAGGTAGCACTCTAAATCGGCAAAAGATCCGGCCTATCACAAGGAGACTTAACACAAACATACCGCAGCTTCCCAAAACACACATACGCACTCACCACACGCATGCATGTCGCACGCACGGGAGGCCGTCCTTAAATGACCTTAGCTGTTAATAGGACGTTAAACAAAATAAACCAAACCAAGTTTCGATTTTTAATTAGGTAATGAAATTCCTTGTTCGCACCGGAAGAAGCTTTTTCCCTGCTAATTCTGAACGTGTTTATAAATAAAAAATCCGATTTGGAGGTAAAACGCAATCACAGCTTAATGTATGAAAAATGTGTAAATGAAGCACAAATTCGAAAAAGGCCTTGACAACTTAACGAGAATTTTGCTGCCCTGCAGGTAGGGCGTAAGAATTGTACCTGCTGCCCCCATTGCATGATCGTAAGAGGCGACTAAATTTGGGATCTTATCTTTTCTCTTCTTTCTGAACAACTTTCTTCTTCCTAATGTCTGCCTCCCTTGACAATGCCTCACTTTTGGCCTTTAGTTGAGCGTTCGCCCCTGTGAGGAAGGCTTAGGGTTCTGTCCCCTAGCCGAGACATACCAGAGTCTTTAAAAATGGTAGTTGCTACTCCTGCTTAGCGCTCAGCATATTTGGAGTGGGACGACTGGTTCGCCCGTAGTCAGTATAATGTGACCGGGTGGGGTGTGATGCTGGGCGTCTTCGGCAGTACTTAACACGAACACACCGCAGTCTCCCAAAACACGCATACGCACTCACCACACGTATGTATGTCGCACGCACGGGAGGCCGTCCTTAAATGACCTTAGCTGTTAATAGGACGTTAAACAAAATAAACCAAACTAAACCAAACTAATGGGATAAAAATAATTTGAAAGAAGATCTGTAATCTATCGGTAAGTTTGTTTTGCCAACATTTTGTAATGCAATACACCATCAGTGAAAAGTTGTTGAAAAATTCAGAGCCTCAAGCTGGCTACATGGAGATATGCAGGCTACATGGAATCGCAATGTACTGATTTTTTTTTAAACCCACAATGACAAACACACAGATAGTTGTTTTTCTGAGTTCAAAGAAATGTCATTGTTTTGCAGATGTAAATTATTGATTTGTTACTTGAATTACGAGTTAAAATGTTTTGACCATGTCTATGTCATACCGGGATACTTATTGAATTTGTCAATTAGTAAATGAGATTGTCGTTGTCCCTTTGTACACAAGCATATGCATTATCAGCCGCCATGGAACACAAACAAATGTGAGATTATCTCACTGCCAACGTCTAATTATTGTACATGGGTTGAATTCTGATAGATCTCTCTTATCGATCTTCTATGTACATGCAACCATTTTGAAGAGGTGTTTGCAATTATGTGTTGACGATACTGTACACACAGATGTCTTCATACAGGCGGGATAGTGCGTGTGTCTGTGAAAATCAAAACCAAATGGTTTGCCTTTCAGCATGGTATTTTGAAACTGAAGTTGCGCATGCAACACTATTGTATAAAGTCAACGACTGTATGTATGAGTACTATTTTGCATTTACGCTCGGATAATTATCCGTTTTCAGCCACTTGGCAGTGTTCAACATCTAGAGTCATTTCAATGGATTAATGTAAAACACCATCAGCGTTAGACGTAACTGCTATTTAATCAACTTTATCCACGACCTTTGATAACATTGCAATCACTAATCGACACATTCAGCAATTATGAGCTAGTTTACTTCGTTTCGCCACACCGACATTGTATCAACGATATTTACAAACAAAATCGCAATACATCTCCATACATACTAAATTAATATCCTAGTTCACTCTCCCTCAACTAATACACAATTAGCTGTAATCAGTTTTCACCCTGACCTTTGATCCCCGAAACTTCAATGACCACACATATTTATGTTTTGAATAGCCCACTACATGCGGCTGATCTTCATGTGTGATCTAATATTGTTTAATGTCCTATCAACAGCTTTTCAACGATAGAAATAACAAAAATTTAATGAAATGTGCTTGTCACTGAGGATCCACACAATAACCCAGATTGGCACTTTGAAATAGACCAATAGAGCACGGTCGAAAGGATTGTTTACGAACCACGGACGAATGGCAATTTAAACAGCCCACAACCTGAAGTTCGAATGAAAGCTTCACCGACCTCTATCCAATATTATTCGGAAAACAAACATCTAATTAATGAAATTTCTTTCGATGAACATACAATGCATATTTGACACGCTCTTGGGAGCATTGCAAAATTGTCCATTGTTCTGTGCTACATGCACACCAGTTTACATACTTAAATTGTATTTGACCGGGTGTGCTGGGTGTCTTCGGCAGTATGCTTCAGTGAGGCAGCACTATAAATCGTCAAAAGTTCCGGCCTATCAAAAGGAGACTTAACACGAACATACCGCAGCATCCCAAAACACACATGCATGTCGCACGCACGGGAGGCTGTCCTTAAAGGACGTTAAATAAACTAAAATAAACCAAACATTAAACTGTATATGCATCAGAACTTCAACAATACACCCCGCAGCACCGCGTAACATGCACTTATGTAGTGCATCAAGTACCTGCATTTTGCATGTTTATGTTGCACTTACTAATTGTTATAGCCATTTGTTCCGTAATCGGCAAAAGTTCCGGCCTATCACAAGGAGACTAAACACGAACATACCGCAGCCTCCCAAAACACATACGCACTCACCACACTCATACATGTCGCACGCACGGGAGGCCGTCCTTAAATGACCTTAGATGTTAATAGGACGTTAAACAAAATAAACCAAACCAAACCAAATGTTCCGGAAACGAAATTTAAATTACTGTGAAATCCGGTATATCGGCGAATACTACTTTCGATAATAAATAGTTGAACTTTAGTAACTATATTAGTTGATCTAAGCTCAGTCGTTCACAAATATCGGCTACTTCTGCATTTAATAATAAATACATGTAGTTTAACTCTAGTAACTACATTGGTTGATCTAGTTTTAACTCAGTTGTTCAGTGAAGAAGGTTTTAGGATGTCGAGTTATTGCTGATGACATCTAGCATAGTGCTGAAGATTAATTAGCGAAATTTCGTTAATAAAATTTTCGAATTAACATGTAGTAGTGACGGGAAAACGTTAACATACACTCTAGAGTGATATATATATTTTCAAAACAGCTTACGTTCATCTGATAGGACGTTAAACAAAATAAACCAAACCAAACCAAACCAAAGTTCATCTGTACACAAATGCATATCATCTAACAAAGGTAACAAAGTAATCATTGTAGCTACGGAAACGCAACACAGAAACAAATGATTTAGTAATTGTTTTAACAAGTGGTTACTGATATATATCATATGTCAGGTTTGTCTCGTGTATCTATATTATGTAACTAATGTCTGCGATTTTTATACTGAAAGTTACAGTAAAAATTATATTGGTTTTCCGTGACTGGATATTCAGTCACTATTGATTTGTCACTGAAATTAACACTTTAATCCTGGTCCAACACTTGAGTCAAGGTAATTGAAACTCGCGTGAAATGTTCGGAGTAATAACGTATCGAACGTTTGAGGTTGTGAGATAAACAAGAAAATCCTCACATTCACTCAATGTTGGATCTCACATCTTCGTGAATCTAGTTTTCCAAGTTATCTGAATGGTACACAATGGTGTGATTGAAGTTCCACAATGTGCCAACCAACAAAAGGATTTGCTACATGTACTTATTTTGTAGACGGCAAATTACTGCCAACAACCTCAAATAGACTGGCCGATGGAGTACTCTCCAAACTGACTAGTCGGTTGTCGACCTTCCTAATATAGTCGGGTGGAGTCCAACAGTTCCGCCACTGTAGTCCTGATTTGCTAGTACACATATAACAAAATGTACTATCAAATTATGTCAGAAAAGATCATTTTCAGTGTAAATTTCTGTAAATATATATAAACTGATCAAAACTACCTTTGCACAGAGACCTTAAAAATCAGAACATTTGTAATGCTTATGTGTGTACAATGAAGTTAAATAGTACGATGTACTAACTAAAAATCCGGTCACTTTAATCCGACATCTTCCTTCTTTCTGTCTGATTGGCCTCATTACAAATCATTTTCATGATATACTTTAATTTGTAAGATATAATAAATAATATCTAATGTAAAAAAAAAAAGTATATGCAGTAAGATACCGGTATTTTTTTTTTTTTTTTACAATTACGGCACTTTGTTTCTATCGATACCAAGACTGATGGAGCGAAGATAACCAATATCGACCGAGGCCGGAGTTTCAATTGAAACAAGTTTTCAGTTATACTCATCGTCTCAACTAGGATGATCCCCACCACCTGATATATTCACGTGACCCAACATATTTCTACTGATTTTAGTGTGTAGGAAAGAAGTAGAGAATAGTACGGTAAATATATCACTGTCAATAGTTAAAGTTGTATATAAAGAGATCGTTGTAACATTAGTGGAACGATAGTAAGAGAAATATGTAGTGTTGATATTTCAGTCGGACGAAAGTCAGCAGTTGTCGGAGCGTTGATTTTTTTATTGGGACGAAACAAAATAGTATATATAGCGTGGATAACAAATTGTCTACATTGATTTCTCTCATGATTTCATACGCTATGGGGAGGGGGCAATAAAGGGGCAAGGAATATGTTGGGATCAAACAAAGAAATGATTGTTGTGTGTTGATATTTCAGTGTGATGATAGTAGGAGTAGTATAATGATGATATTTCAGTGTGATGATAGGAGTAGTATAATGATGATATTTCAGTGTGATGATGGTAGGAGTAGTATAATGATGATATTTCAGTGTGATGATGGTAGGAGTAGTATAATGATGATATTTCAGTGTGATGATAGTAGGAGTAGTATAATGTTGATATTTCAGTGTGATGATGGTAGGAGTAGTATAATGTTGATATTCCAGTGTGATGATGGTAGGAGTAGTATAATGATGATATTTCAGTGTGATGCTGGTAGGAGTAGTATAATGATGATATTTCAGTGTGATCATGGTAGGAGTAGTATAATGATGATATTTCAGTGTGATGATAGTAGGAGTAGTATAATGTTGATATTTCAGTGTGATGATAGTAGGAGTAGTATAATGATGATATTTCAGTGTGGTGATAGTAGGAGTAGTATAATGTTGATATTTCAGTGTGATGATAGTAGGAGTAGTATAATGTTGATATTTCAGTGTGATGATAGTAGGAGTAGTATAATGATGATATTTCAGTGTGATGATAGTAGGAGTAGTATAATGATGATATTTCAGTGTGATGATGGTAGGAGTAGTATAATGATGATATTTTAGTAGGACGATTGCTTTGTTCTTGCAAAAGTCGGAACTTGTTTCCAGTATCACAATTTCTGTTACACAATTATTAGCTGCTTACGACATACAGCGGGTATATTCTTTCCGCGCGTCTGTGTGCGAGTAAATGCCGAAGGCACCCAACAGGACACCCAACACAGTCACATTATACTGAACAGGGGAGAAGAATTCTTCACACTCCTAAATTGTTGAGCGTTAAGCGAAAGCAGGAACTACAATTTCATTTGACTCTGGATATACTGGCCAGGGGACATAACCCAAAGCCTAATTCAGTGCAGGGAACGAAAGTCAAAAGTAATTCAGTGCCAAGGGAGACATTAGGAAGGAGAAAAGACAATTTTCCAAATTCAGTCGCCTTTACGATCATGCAATGGGGTCAGCAGGTACAATTCTTACGCACTTAAATACCTTAATGTTTAAAAGAAAAGATCCAAAAGTTAGCCGGGTCTTACGAGCATGCAATAGGGACAGCAGTTTTGTTTGGTTTAGTATTGTTAAACGTACAATTCTTGCGGCCTACATGTATGGATTCTGCCAGTTTAATTTAGATGAACTACTTCTAGTGGTTGAGAATCGAACGATGGACGCCACGTAATGGAATAAGTTCACCTTCGGACCAGATGAGGTACATTGTTAAAAAAAACTGACGTGGCAGCAATACGCTTAAATACCAACCAATTAAAATTTGCATAATAAAATAAATTATTGATAAATGCCTCTATCATTACCATAAACGTCAATATCTGATTAAAAAAAAAGTAATAGTCATATCAAATATCTGGAGGCTCAGTAATTGTGCGGATATCACATATCGGTGAGAACAAGAGAACGTTCACAGTCAATATGAGTATTGTTAAAATGTAATAACACATGGTCTTAATTTCCTTTAAATTTTCGTCGCCTATGTATAGTCTGAACAGAAATCGATCATAATTTATTTACGGAAATGCAATATCCAACAAGTTTCAATCGATAATAATGTACCCTTCAATACATAACCTGCAATAAAATCAAATTTTACGGGCACGAATACAAATCCGTCTACGATCAAACAGTGATTGACACAATGATAAATTTATTTATCGAGATAATTAAGTTGACTTATAATTACCTGGTATCCGTCTGTCCTCGTGAACCTGACTGTTGCAAAGTGTAATTTATTAATTTTTTTCTTACGTCCTAACATCAGCTAGGGTAATTTACAATCTAATTTACATCTAGATGGTCACTCTCACTACGTTACATGAACATCTAACGACATCCCATAAGGGGTCGCGTCAGGATCACCTCCGAGATGTGTGTATTTCAATTTCAGGGCGAATCGCCAAATTGTCGATGTCATCGAAGCAAAACATTTCGTCACAGATGCATCTGAAGCAAACCATTTCGGCACATTGTATATAGCTATATGCTTTGTGTTCATGTAACGTAGTGAGAATGACCATCTAGATTTTAATTAGATTAGGGTCATTTAAGGACGAATTCTCCTTGGTGGGAGATTCATAGCTCTAGTGAATGCGTTTTCGAATGCTGCGGTATGTTCGTGTTTGTCTCCTTTTGATAGCAAAGACATTGACCCCGGACAAAAGAAACACGTATGTTAACCGATACACTTCATTAGCAACTTGAAACATCTACTATTGATGTTTTTCTATTTTACAGAGTTGCAGTGGTATTGATTTCTTTTGCTGGCCCGTCAACATAGAAGAAGAGCTTTCAGGAACGGCCGCATCAAAAGAATGTAACATTAATGTTGATATACTCGATGCGGCAATATAAAAAGAATACTTTACCGTGTTTGTAACTTGCGTCGTTAATAATATACAGGTGCAGTGTATATATCGGGACAGATTGATGTGGTTGTAATGTCTTCAGACCTCAATGTATTCCGCCACGATTAGGATTATCTTAAATATAGTCCGTTCCTGTATATGCTAATGAAATAACACCCATATGTGTTATAAAAGATAAAACCCTTAAGTGTTATAAGCTAATGAAGTAACACCCATAATTGTTATAAAGTTGATGCGATATTGTGCATTGTGCCAGATGCAAAAAAAAGTTATTTTCATTAATGCAGGTGATCGAAAAAATAATAGTTTTATCTGCCAACTTAGGAATCTAAGTAATCTTAATTTTGACCTTTATAGAGACCATCTTATTGAATCACCAGCCTGAAGCTGTGATAATAATATCTTTGAAACAGTTTATCACTTCGTTTTGGTCTGTAACAAATATGACATTCCACGTCAAACTTAAAAAGATAAGTTATTTGATGTCAATCACAATCACTTTACCCTTGATGTACTTTTATCTGGGTGTGATGATTGTGATCAACAAACCAATATAAATATTTATGATTGTACTATTGAGTTTGTCAGAACTACAAATAGATTTTCAGATGTATAATACATCCAAACTGACATAATAATTGATAACTATCATAATTAACCCTAAATCCCAAAACGGCTATCAATCAGATCTGATGGTCATATGTTTTGTGCTGATATTAGGAAGAAATATAAAAAGAAATATTTTGGCACAAGTCATCAGTTCTCAAAGTTATCGAATTATTAAACTCAAGAATTCTGAAAGAATTGAATTTGTTAGGAAGATTTATTTCAGAAACGTAGAATTGTGTAACTACATTATTACTGCAATGTATTTTTCAAAGTGCTCCTCTCTGTCCGATATTTGTATGTTCTTCAATCTGTCCGTTCGTCCGCCTGTTCCATTATTTTGATACCTGTACATGTGTTGGGATTAACTGTTCAATTTCGATATACCTTAGTACATATAACTACATATTAATTCAAAGTATTATGTAATGATTATATGTATGATTTTGGTTTGGTTTGGTTTATTTTGTTTAACGTCTATGAAATTTCATATCATTACTCTAGGTGGAAAATGTGTACCGCTTTAGTATTATGTAACATGTATACTGTAGAGTGTGAGATTTTGTGTAAATGTATCATGTATATGTATATATGTTTGTTAAAAACCGATGGGCCGAAAGGGTGTCTTCCAGTCTAGCCAATATATGAGATTTTAGATGAGAAATAGGTAGAGAAAAATGTTGGCCAGAGTGGAATAGGTGTAGTTTACTAAAACAACAGCGGTAATAACTATCAAATCACTTGACAGCTCAGGTAGACACAGGTAAACTAAGATGAAAATGAAGTTGCCACATTTTATTATGTTTTATTTTACTAACAAGTCACAGATAATTTATTAATGATAAAGATACAAAATACAGATAAAAATATGTGGTTCATAGCACAGTTATTAAGACTTACATGTACACATAAATATATTTAAAATATCAATACAAAATGCAGGTAAAAATATGTAGTTCATAGCACAGTTATTAAGACTTACAAATATATCGTTTAAAATATCAATACAAAATGCAGGTAAATTAAAATATGTACCCTGGTAGTTCACAGCACAGTCATTATAAGATTAACATATATATCATTTAAAATATGCTATAAAACTACGACAGTTACATTGTATCTAAAATATTTATCTATCAAAATGATGAATTCATCAACAAAATGTATGTAAAACATAATTATTTAATTCATATCACTAAGGTAACTCAATATAATACATGTATAGCATTTATAAATAAGATAGCAAAATGTTTATATTAAAGGTCTGCCCTGCAGGTAGGGCGTAAGAATTGTACCTGCTGCCCCCATTGCATGATCGTAAGAGGCGACTAAACTTGGGATCTTATCTTTTCTCTTCTTTCTGAACAACTTTCTTCTTCCTAATGTCTCCCTTGACAATGCCTCACTTTTGGCCTTTAGTTGAGCGTTCGCCCCTGTGAGGAAGGCTTTTGGTTCTGTCCCCCTGGCCTTTAAAAATGGTAGTTGCTGCTCCTGCTTAGCGCTCAGCAAATAAGGAGTGGGACGACTGGTTCGCCCGTTGTCAGTATAATGTGACCGGGTGGGGTGTGCTGCTGGGTGTCTTCGGCAGTATACTTCAGTGAGGTAGCACTCTAAATCGGCAAAAGATCAGGCCTATCACAAGGAGACTTAACACACACATACGCACTCGCTACACGCATACATGTCGCACGCACGGGAGGCCGTCCTTAAATGACCTTAGCTGTTAATAGGACGTTAAACAAAATAAACCAAACCAAACCAAATTATATTACAGGTTAAATTACACAGTTCACATTTTCCATTCGAATATGTAGTTGGGGTTTACTCATTCAGATGAATTAAGTGAGATGCTGCTTCAGCATATGCGTAAACGTCAAGTTGACCATTCCTGAACCTGTCCTTCAGGATGCGCAATCTAGCATCAATGCGCTGATACTTGACCTTTTCCTCCTTGGTATTGCTCCTGCTTCCAGCTGGATGATCTTAGACTCGTTAGTTGCCTGAATGGATTTGATTAGTTTAATAATCCTATAGATGTTTGGATGGGCACTACTACAGAGACGGTTCACTTTACTATGCTATCCTTCCACGTGGTTTGTAGTCCTTGGTCCAGCATTTTCAAAATGATTCCATGCCATATCAACAGTGGTTAATGATGCAGTGCAATCAAGATCTCTTTGAACACATCTCCAATACACTCTTTTGTTCCTTCTCGTCTTAATGGAATATTTATAGCCCGCATTTAGGAGATAGTTGGCCATAGTGAAGTGTGAAGCGATATTTTTGAAGTTTACCAAACACAGGTAAGTGACAACTTTTTACCTGGAACTTACCTGGTGGTCACTCAGGTATGACCAAGCCTGGCCAAGGTTTGACAATAGAAATGTTGGCCAGAGTGGAATGGTGTTCAATCAGAATGTTGGCTAGACTGGAATGAACCGCCGAAAGGCCTAAGGTAATAAAAGAATTGAATTGAATTGGGTTGTTTGTTGTTTCTTTGTACATAACAAATATCACATTATGATGTTAAGGTAATACCTAGCACAATTAATAAGAATGGTTTATGAATATGGACAATATTACTATGTTGGACCTTAGCTGTTAATAGGACGTTAAACAAAATAAACCAAACCAAACCAATTATTATGGTGGACCAATTATTTCTTTCAAGTTGACATCTTTATACATCTTTATCTGACCTTCAAAAAATAATCGAAAATCCTTGATACAAATATACTTAGTAACATTTTGAATTGAACTCGCCAAAACATTAGTCTTGCCAACTTATTTCAATTTTGCTTAACTAAAATTCTGAATGCAGTATTCATGGCTGGGCCCAAAACTCATGGGTGGATGACCAGTGGCTGTTAAGCCAATATGGACATTTTTGGTCAGTATCCCATGGGTGGAGGCAATCCTTTCATGGATGCTGGATTCGAAACAAACAAATTTAATAGTTTTTAAAAACATTGATAATAAATACAAGTTTAGATAATATATATAAATGAAATTTTCAGATATTGTTCATATGTTCAAACATATATTTTTATGTTTATTCGGTTTATGCTTTATGCTTAATTTTCTAATGACATCCCATTGAATCATATCTTAATTTATATATATTATTCATATACTAGTTTTTATCTCTAGTAGCAGAGAACTTATATAAGCTATGCCTGTTGTTTGATCCTTTTTTTAATTTTAAATAAAATTTATTGAAATAGAATGCGATAGCACCCATAAGTGTTATACTTATTACGATGGTATCAAAGTTGGGCGTCTTCCACATTTGTAACTAAGCTATTAGCAGATTGGTTACATCGTTTTGTATTGTTTTACTGCCCATGGACAATTTGAGTTATTTAGTGCTAAAATTGTATTATTTCAAGGATCATCGGAAATTTGAGTCATTTAGGGCCTAACAACACCAAATTAGAAGGACGTTCAGATACATGTAGAAACGCATCAAACTCCACTAAAATGTTAAAATGTTAGATCTTAAATGACATTTCATTGCAAAAGAATATATTTTAAGGCAAAGCGATATTGCACGCAAATAATTATATATAAGCAATGCATAAATTGTATCTTACCAATAGAAAAAAATGCCAAATTGACCCTCTTTGGTCTCACTAGTCCGACTTCGGGGGTTAGCCCCACCATTTGTACCATATCGATTTCCAACCGCCTAGGGTTTGACTTTTGTTTTGTATTTTAACCACCTTTCAACAGCTATGGTAATTTTAAGGACAGTGTCCTCTGTGTGCGAGACAAATACGAGATACCAAGCGAGTTCGAGAAAGACAACAGTAAACTACATCGGTAATTTTGAACTTAGCGGGAAAACATTCTTCAAAGTTCCACATCTGCGTCATTTTTGATGATTTGACATTGAAACATACACACCTTGATTAGAGCAGGTTTTCTAAAATGTGACCCGAATAAACCATTTTGAAAGAATTTTTTTCTATATTTTTTTCATCATCTGACCCCCATTTGACCCTGAATGAAGGTTCAGGTGAAAGATAAGCATAACATTTGTAGCCAGCCATACATGCGATTTTTTAAGTGCCATATCTCTATCACTTTTCATCTGATAATCATAAAACTTGCTCATTCTGTTTCTGTGGACTGTGTTCTATCAAACATTTTTACTCAATTTGAGATTTTTTTTTATCTTTGACCTACTTTTGACCCCATAGCAAGGGATTTGACTTTGACATTCTCTGATAGCATTTCATTGAGAAAAGTTAGCCTAGACCAAATATGCTAACCAATTTCCAATTTGTACAATTTTGAATCTCCCACCCAACAGTGCTAATACCAGGAAAATATGAGTGATATCCATTGCTTGGTTTCAGAGAAGAAGTCGTAAATATCAATATAGCTATATTGACCCATTTTGGCCCCGCCCCTCAGGCCCCCAGGGGGTCAGCCCCAACATTTGTATACTTTTGAATCCCCACCCCAAAGTCATGCTACCAGGCAAATAGGAGCAATATCCTTTGTTTGGTTTCAGAGAAGAAGTCGTTTATATTAATTGAGCCCCACCATTTGTACAACGGACGGACAGACGGACGCTACGGTATGCCATAAGCTCAGGACCAAAGTGAGCTAAAACGCATTTTTATTTGGTATCAAATAAATAAAGAATCATAATGTAAATACAAGGAATGACATTTTCTTAGTATTCATGAGATTATAAAAACATTGGCTTTCTGGATATATTTACCACATTTAAACCAATGTTGTTATGACTGATGAATGTTGACAAAATAAACTTCAATTTCTTAAGCACCTTCTGATTGGTATTGTGTAGGTTCCAACTGGTTGTCTAATTCTTTCATAGGGAATTCAAAATGCAGCATCAAAACAACATTAAACATTTGTTTTCAATAAGTGCTTTATCTTGAGACAAGAAACAAAAATAACGTACAGTAGACTACACTATTTTCATGTGTTTTGGTGTCACCATGCCCCTTTTAAATTAAGTTACTACTATGTTACAGTGCCGTTCCGTTTGATTTTGTTTGTCTTCAGTAGACACATATATCGTACCATCAAATAAACTGATAGGGCCACACGGTAAAACGATTAGTCATTTCCATTTACTGTACAGGTCAGGCCAATTGTAAAATATAAGTAAACTGCCCTACCCTATAGGTTTATCATTTGGCATTACAAATGCATGCAAACACACATACCAGGCAATGATAGGACGTTAAATTAAAGCCGTAAATAAATGCTTAACAAAATTTCAAACACCAAAACCGTCGAAATTATTCCGTCTACGCCTGCACAGGGGCTTGGAATTTTGTCTATTCTGGATGCTTTCAATTTTACTAAATTTTGGATTTTATCTTGTCTCTTCTCTCTCCAAATAACTTCCTTCTTCTTTATGTCTCCCCTGACACTACCTCACTTGGCCGTAAGTTGAGCGTTCGCCACTTTTAGGAAGGCTTGGTCTTCTGTCCCCTGGTCGAGACATACAAGAGTCTATAAAATGGTATTTTCTCTCGTTTTACGGTAAGTATTTTGGGAATAGAGCAACTGGTTCACCCGTTGCCAGTAAAATGTGATCGGTCGGGGTTCCCTGCTGGGTGACTTTTGCAGATTCCTGATGTGGGACAGCACTATAAAGTCGGCATCACACATGGCGACAAACACGAATATACCGCAACCTCCCAAAAACCTTTGACATAAACTACACCTTTGCAGTTAACACGCACGAGAGGCCGTCCTTAAATGACCATAGCAGTTGATGAGATGTTAAACAATACGAAACCGACCAGTTTGTTGGACGACCTCTCTTGTTTGCGAGATGCATGCGTGTGGTGAGTGGTGTAGTTTGGGAGGCTGCGGTATGTTATGTCAGATGAATGCTGCGGTATGTTATGTCAGATGAATGTATATATTCACATGTAGACCGTTATATAAATGTATAGCTACTCGCTTACAATAACCAACATACTCATTAAATATACATGATTTTTATTTAGTATTTTATTAACAAAAAGAAGTGATATGAATATGACATATTTTAGAGTATTCTTTATGGTAGAGTAAATATACAGGTATAGTATAGTTATGCAGACAGCCTTAAATACCTTTCGCCAACTAGTAATTAGGGAGATTATATGGTAAACACTTTGAAAGTCAACAAATTGTGTTCCCCGGCTGAAAACTCCAGTACTCATTGGCCGATTCACATGAAATTAGTTCAGATCGGAAAAATATTCACCGAAGTTATTATTCTAGGTAATTTGATGCAAAGTCATTTTTTTTATTTTTCCATTGATGAACATTTCGTTATGACATGCAGCACTGTTGGTAGGAATTAAACAAGCAGTCAACTCTCAAAATGTCAATGGATCAAAGGTCAAAGTTAATGGGTCAAAGATTAGGTCAAATTCACATCTTCTGGTAAGTTTTTTGGTTGTTTTATTTTGTTTAAACGTCCTATTAACAACTAAGGTCATTTAAGGACGGCCTTCCCGTGCGTGCAACATGCATGCGTGTGGTGAGTGCGTATGCGTGTTTTGGGAGGCTGCGGTATGTTCATGTTAAGTCTCCTTGTGATAGGCCGAAACTTCTTCTGGTAAGGTAGTATGAAGCAAAGTAAGGTGAATATAAAAAGGAGTGATATTTCCGACTTCAAGGTCATCGAGTCTAAGGTAAAGGTCAAATTTTGTATCTTTTCACAATGGACATTTCATTATGACATTATGAAGCAATACTGGTCAGAATCAAGTAAGGAGTCGACTGGCGTAAGGGCAAGGTTCCTGGATCAAAGGTCAAATAATTATCATTGGTAAATATTTTAGAGCGGAAATGAACAAGAATTCAAGTGACCAAATGTCATGATCATGATATCAGAAGGCACGGTCACTGGATCAAATGTCAAGATCAAATTTTGCATCTTTTCAATGATGAAAGTTTTGATAAGACATACGCAAAATTGATCTGTTACTACGCCCCAGGAAATTTATGTCAAATAAAATTTAGCAATTTGGAGGTGAATGTTGATAATGTATACTTGCCTTTCGTTTGATTATTTTTAAGCCCTTATCTCAAATGTCAATCTCAGCGATATGGCCAACTCAAGTACTATTGGCACATACTGCCACACAATCGGGCCATACTGAGTTGTTTCTGGTTGTTGTCAGAGTTTCACGTTTCCGTTACATTGTCATTTGTGGTACTGTTGTGATCTTTGAAAAGCTTATCGGTTTCTGGGTTAATATTTTTGTCACCAGTATGATTCAGTTTTCGAAACACTTCCGATGCTAATCCTAAGACAGCGGCTATTACTGCTGATGAACCTGAAAAAAAAAGATAAAATTTCAAAAATAGAGAAATAATGTAAGCAGTGCATTGTTTATTATAATGCATTCTACCCGACTTGACCTGAGTAATGTACTGGCACATTATTCCGAACGATAGGGCAAATGCTACCACCGACTTAGTATAAATGATACATAATCAAGGGTTGCAATAATGTCCACAGGGCCTGTATCCCTCATCCGGATATTGCCGTGATGAATGAAAAATTCTCTACGTACAGTATTTCAAAGAATATGCTATATTTACCCTCTCGGGATTCTACACTCTGGCCCGAATTGGGCCATAATGACCTTTTATAGCGTTTTGAAATATAAATAATACATTATGAAGTTTTATTGAAATTATTTTGCAGCAGAATAAACAAACATTTTTTCTGGTTATAAATTGTAGTGCAACTATTAATCCAATTTAATGCAAAATGAAATAAGAAATTGCTTAGAATCTGTTTATGAACATACATGATAATTTCTTACGTGGATTGAACTTCTATCAAAGACCTGGTCATAGAGGACCACTCATCTAGGGCCGTATGATGACAATTGCAATGGAAAAAACACAAAGATAAGAAAGAACGGAGAAGGTTCAACCTGATTTTGCAGTGAACCACGTTTCATCACTACCTACATGCAATAGCATAAAGCCTCTGGGCCTCTTGTATTCAAGGGGTCTCATATGTCATGGCCACTACACAAGACATCGGAGAAACCATTCTGATACTGCCGGGGAACCACATTGAGCCTTCTATTATGACACACAGGGAGATGCAATTTAAATATGTATTTTCAAACGCATAATGTATGAATAATAAGAAAAGAATCTTAATGTTTGCTTATGGGTTTGAAATAGCAAAGATATATAGGGAGATACCACAACAAAGCATAAAACATACCTGCTACGGTAAAAGACGCCTCGTACGTGCCTCCATAATCCAGTATAAATCCTAGGAGATATGAAATGAACTTAATAAAGTTAATCCATTCAATAATCAGTACACAAAAATCAATATAGAGTGGAACAATATCAACTGTATAATTTCATATAGTTGTTGCATTAAGGTAAGATTTATATTATATAAGTGGTATATCTGGCATGCTTTAACCCTCACCTTTCACCACAAAGTCTAATTTTCTTACAGTTTGCAGAATACTAGTAACCATGGGTTTGGCTCCAATTCAATTCAACACAACCTGATATCATGACTATAAATTTTATCAAGTTTTAAAGAAATCGGTAGAAAACTGAAGTAGAACTCCGGATAAGATTCAAATACAAGAAATAAATAAATATAATAACTGGTCAAAATAGTCGAATGGAAATTCCTCTCGGGGGAGGTGGGGGGGTCTTGGGGAAACAACTTTATAACATTATTAGAAAACCTATCAAGTTTGTACGTAAAAGTGTATGGACCTGTAGAAATAATACATATCAATCAACAGATAGATAAATTTGACTTACAAACCATATTGCTCTAATTTTAAATGTTACAGAAGTAAATCTAACCTACCAGCTAGTGGTGGTCCTATAAGTGTCCCTACTCCAGTGAATACCATCTCGATTCCAAAAGCTGTAGCTAAATTGTTCACTCCAACTAGGTTTGGTGTAATGGTGTTCAGTAAAACATAACAACATCCGGAATATGATCCTAGAAATGCAGCATAGATAGATTGTCCAGTATAGCTCGCACCATAATATGGAAATAGCATAGTTGATAATCCTAGTAAAGCGAACGTTCCGAAATATAAAATTGAATTAGATATATTTTCTGAATTGCCGACAAGACCTATCAGAAATCTGGATATACAGTTCATTATACCAGTAACAGACATCAAAAAGGAAGCTTGGAAAGCTGGAGTTCCCGTAGATATTGAAAAGTTTGGTAGATGCACATACATCAAATAGATGCCTATGTGACTTGAAAAGAGACTTAAACATATCAAAATAAACGGTATATTGGCAAACACTTGAACTCTTTCCCGAATGACTTTCTTTGTGGATAAGCTTAGTAACGAAACGGACAGATTTGTATCGGACAAGTTTATTTCTTCTTGATTATACTCGAGATAAGAGGGGAAGCACAATGATCCGAATACAAACATGTTGAGAGCAATTCCTGCCATGATAAAGAAAAATCCTTGGTTTCCATATTCTTCCTTGGCCAGTTGGATTACTGGTGATAGGATGAAAACTCCGACACCTGCCCCACATGACGCGAATCCTGTTGCTAAGCTTCGCTTTTTCTCGAAATTAAGTCCGACAACAACGACTCCTGTAGTGAAAATTATACCAGAACCGGTACCTGATAAAAGAAAATGAGGGGAAATTATACCAGAACCGGTACCTGATAAAAGAAAATGAGGGGAAATTATTAAGTTTTACATTGTTTGATAACAGTTTTGGGTTATATAATGTAAACGAGAATACTTAATATTTTAGTTTTTTGGCAAGAAATTATGACGTTAAAGCATCATTCAATTGCAGAATAATGCGAGATGGGATGAACAAGATTTTAAAACATGTTGGATCAATTCATTTAACAATTACGTCTTCCTAATGTCACCCTTACACCTTTAGTTCAGCGTTTGCCGTTGTAAGGAAGGCTTTGGATTCTGTCATCTGGTCGAGACATGGTTTAGTGATTTGCGTTGTATAACATCCTATCAATAACTGTGGTCATTTAGGATAACATCCTTGCGTGCGAGATGCATGTATACGGTAATTATATATTTAGTATTAGAAAGGCTGCGGTATGTTGGTGTTTGTCTCCTTTTGATAGCACAGAACTGATGGCGACTTTTTAGTGCTACCTTACTAAAGACACCCAGGAAGATATCCCATCCGGTAATATTATACAAGGGTTTAGAGACTCGAATATCTCTGACATCGATCATAACCAAAAGCCTGCCTAACGGGGGCTAACGTTCAACTTATGGCAAAAACAGACAGTGACGAGGTAGACATTAATACAATGTTTAGAAGGAAGACATAAGGAATCCCATAATTAGTCGCCTCATACGATTGTTAAGTATTTAACGTCCTATGAACAGCTAAGGTCATTTAAGGACGGTCTGTATGAGATGCATGCGTGCAGTGTATGCGAGTACGTTCTGGGAGGTTGTGGTATGTCTGTGTTGTCTCCTTGTGATGGCGCAAAATTGGTGCCGTAACTTCACATGATAACGTTATGGCATTGTTGATACCAAGAAGTATCTCTGTCGACCACAGGACTATTATTTTACTTCCTAAACTCTATGTTTAGATATATAAACAAATATAATATTCCATATTTAAAGTACAAAATAATCCATGTCGATGAAAACGATAGTTCCTTACAGCCCGATACATGTTCAAATTTCCTCTTATTTTTTGTCACAATGTACACTGTACAGTTTTCTCTCTGGTAAAAATTTGGATCGATATATTTTGCTAACCACATATGGTGATTTGACGCATGGACGATGTTGCAACTAACGGTTTTGACTTTAGTACGGATTTTTGTTTTAATTTCCGACAATTCCGTCCTTGGATAGCGCATGTGCATTGAGGTTTCATAATAAAAATGGTGGTAAAATATTAAATTTGGGACTTAACGTCATCTACGATCGATGAAAAAGATAATTTTTGACAGAATTTATCACTCTTGTATTAAGCATTTGCTACATACATGTAAATAAGACATCTAGCAGCCTAACAAAAAACGTGAACACACCGTCTATACCGCTACATTAATCTACATGTTAGGCATGTTTTTTATTGTGAAGTCCATACATAGCCAGGATCGCTTTTACGCTTGTATCGCTGAAGTTGCTTGTGACTACATCATTCAATGATTCGCTGCATGCTCTACAGATTAGTTGGTATAAAGTGTCTTGCCAAAGGTCAAATATGACGAGTAGTGGTGGAACCACATACGTCTGATAATGACATGATACATTCAAACTGAAAATCAATATTTTCGAAATTGCAACTCTTAAGAAATTATAATTATATTTATTTGGTTTCCCTGGAATTATTTTGAGGGGAGGGGGTGTTGTTATCCTCCAGAATATGGCCAGTAAGACTTATGTATATTTACTAGTCGATACTGTAAGACATTTTGTTTGGATTTTTTCCAGTTGTCTCATTTCCGCTAAGTAAGGACACTTTTTCATCTTTATGTGCTTCTGTAGTATATATTTCTTTGTAATGGTCGTTCCCGTCTATATAACGCACTACAAACGTTGTTTTTTCTTTTATATATTTTCGATTATTTTGTTTTTTCTTTTATACATTTTTGAGGTTCCAAATGTCAATACAAGTAAATTATGTTGTAATATACTCTTCATAACTAGTATCCATAGAAAATATATGAAAAAAAACCTTTCCTTTGATATATCATACACTATGAAACATGTAGACCTTTGGAGTTTGTTTTATATTGTTCATTGTCCTATCAACCGCTAGAGTTATTTAAGGATGGTCTCCGATTTGTGCAAGATCCATACGAGTGGTGTATGCATGATTTGGTAGGTTGCAGTATGTTCGAATTTTGTCCCCTTGTGATTGCGAGGAACTGATACCGACTTTATAGTGTTACCTAACTGAAGCATAATGCCGAAAACAATCCGCAGAACACCCTACCCGGTCACATTATACCGACAACGGGCAAACCACGCGTACCACTCGAAAAATGCTGAGCGCTATACAGGAATAGAAACTACATGAATGTACCATTTTTACGGAATCTGGTATGTCTCAGCAAGGGAACAGGATCCAAATCCTTCCTCTGAGGGGTGAACGCTCTATTCAAGGCCAAAAGTGAGGCAGTGGCAAGGCAAATATAAGGAACAATCAATTCACTTGAAAGAAATAAAACGATATCCCAAATTTAATCGCATCTTACGATCATGCAATGGGGGTTCCTACGCCCTATCTACATGTAGAGGGCGGCAAACGTACTTTGAAGCATGTGTCACCAACATCACGCGTAACGTCATAGTCATTTGCCTTATTTTCCTATCGTATTCACATAGTATGGCTTATCCCGTTTTAGGACCCAAATTAGGCGTCTATGACATGTTACATATTTCATGGGTTACAAATAGTGCATTTTAAGAAGTTTACCTCCAACAACGCCATATACCAGAAATATGAGTTCCAGAGACGTCACAAACACACTTGCAATCAGCCCTAATGTCATAATCAATGATCCAATGAGAAATGATGTACGACATCCCCATCTATTGATAATCCAGCTTCCAAACAAACCTGAAAGAATTAATAACAGAAAATGCCAACTTCTGGACAGTTACTGTCATTTACTGATGGACTTCCCTGGGTGCCAGATGTATGCGTGTGGTGATAGTGTGTGGTTTGGGAGGCTGTGGTATGTTAATGTTTGCCTCCTTGTGATAGCGCGAAATAGATGTAGCCTGGTTCCTAGCCTCCAATAATGCTCTGTACAAGAGGCAGGACACTTACCATCGGCTGGCCATTTCCACACAGCGAATTCAAAATGGCGCATATAACAAGTGCATAACTTGATATTATTTCCTCTGTTTTAGTGCTTGATTGCTGTCACTGACAGAACCCAAAGCCTTCCTCACAGCGGCGAACGCTCAACTAAAGGCCAAAAGTGAGGCATTGTCAAGGGAGACATTAGGAAGAAGAAAACTGTTAAGAAAGAAGAGAAAAGATAATATCCCAAATTAAGTCGCCTCTTATGATCATGCAATGGGACAGCAGACACAATTCTTACGCCCTACCTGCAGGGCAATGTTTGTGTAGTAAAATTTGGTTTGGTTTATTTTGTTTAACGTCCTATTAACAGCTAAGGTCATTTAAGGATGTCCTCCCGTGCGTGCGACATGCATGCGTGTGGTGAGTGCGTATGTGTGTGTAGTAAAAAAAGGCGACCTTATAGTTCTACTTCCTTGGAGCATGCTGTCAAAGACACCCAACCAGACCCCCCCCCCCCCCCCCCCCCCCCCCCCCCCCCCCCCCCTTCCCATTTACACTATATTGACAATGGTTGAACCAGTCAGAAGCTTTATTATGAAGCAGGAATGAATAGTGTATGTTATATATATTAGAACATACCTCGTGTTTCACTTAGCGTCGTTAGTTATATACCGGAAGTCTATCTACTTCCGCTAATCTATTCTTCCGTAATCGTTATGTAACCTTAGCTCTCATTGGTTAGTAATTGTGTATTGTTGGCTAGAGTATAAATAGCGTCTGCACGTGTATTTCGATAGCCAGACGGGTGCGTTTAGTCGCAGGTCAGCTCATTCTTTAGCTTCTTCTCTCTCTCTAACTCGAACTGTGATGTAGTAGTGTAGGGTACTTTATATTATTAACATTGTAGTCACATATTCTGTGGAACCGGGATGGGGTGGTTTATTACACACACATCTGTATACCGGTAGGCGAAGTTATAAGTAGCTACTGAGTAGGACAGGGTTATATATTAGGTGATAGGGTAGTAAGGGTACGTATATTTCTAGGTATTATTGTTTGTATTTGCTTATGTATAAACTCGTCAAATGTCCACGGGGTATAATAAATGTGTTATTGAATGTTTATCTGCCTTTCTTGCTTATTCCACTTATAGCCTATATATTACTTATACACAACGGAACCTCGAGTACAGAACCTGGGTACTATACTTCACGACTAGACAGGTGTACCTCGCCTGTTACAATTATATAATGAAAACAATAAAAATATGTACACAAATATGGAAGGAAATGTTGGCATCTTTTCTTGTGAAAGAAAATTTAATCTTGTAAGCCATAATAGAGTTTAATCTGTATATAATATGACATCACAGTTATGGTATATAGTAAACATACCTGCAGACGACATGAAGAAAATGAATATCCCACCAGCCCATGACGTCAGCGACACACTCTCGTTGAATCTTTCGAGGAGCGCGATTTGAATGATGCCTGCTCCATAGAGTATGCTGCCATTCAGACCATGTATAACGAAGGATGCTACCATGACAACCCATGACCAATTTCTGTCCGGTCGTGTCAGAATCATGACATCAAAATATTCCCCGTCTGACTTGTATATCGCTGAAATCAAATCATATATGTAAAATCACCTTGACATTGATGTAAAAACTTACTGACTTGCATCGACCCATGACGTCAGCTGGTATCACACCGTCTGCTGCTGGAAGGTAATAACCCAACCACATAATATTTAAATATGAAGTTATAGGAGTTTCCACGCCTATTACTCTTTACTTGGGTAGCCATGGGTATCGTCTGCTCAATGTGTTTCTATGAATTATTTATTGATGTATCGGAAACAATATACCTTTACTCTCCAAACAGAAAAAAATATATCATAAAGTATGAACAGTTCATTCCAGCAAGTGTGTACCGGGATAGCACAATACCAGTGTTGTAACAGTATCAAATAATGAACGAACAGGTACATTTTTAGTTTTATAAATTCAGTTATATTTTAGTTATTACAAAGCGAGTAGGGAACACATCTATTAAAAACGGAAGCAATTCACATAATGCTATCAACACATTTTCTAATTAATCATGCAAACTTCCCTTCAATATTTTGATTTGCTATGAACATTCAGTGGTATGCATTTCGCACGCACAGGAGGCCGTCCTTAAATGACCTAAGCTGTTGATAGGCCGTTAAACAGATAAAACCAAACCAAACCAAAATCATTCAGTAGTGGAATATCCACAAAATTCTGCCGCTGTGCAACCGCACTGGGATATTCCACCATGCCTCTTCCGCTTCATTTATATATCAGGTGACAACATGGGCATAACGTAATTTGTAGAAGTTTACACTTGGAAATCGACAGATAGCCCACTAGTTTAATATCATATATACCAATAATATCAAATATACCAATTTATTTATAGTGGCTACCGGATCGACTTTGATTAATTATTCAATTCTTATACAGAGAATGATTTTATACATACATCCATTTACATTTACGTCGCTCTGGCATATGTACACCTAGGTTTCGTTCGGGGTATGAATACGACCGCGAGATTAATGTAAGAAGCAATGCCAAACCCACCTAAAAACATCTAAAAATGTAGATGATGTTTTATTCCCCTTAATGTAGCATTGTGTGTCATATTTCGGACGGAATCGCAAGAACTTTTTTAAAATTTGACAAATTAAGAGCCAGCATTATATATATATAAACATTTAATTACTCATTTTCCGCCATTTGTTGGTTTGGTTTGGTTTGGTTTATTTTGTTTAACGTCCTATTAACAGCCATTTGTTGGCCATTGTGAATGTCATGTCAAGCATTGTCTGAAATAATGCAAGCTATCACACCAGCTTAAAACCAGTGCAGTCTACCAGCAATATCATGTGCGAGTTCGGGCTTGATGCAAAATCATAACTGTTTTTTCAACAAACAGCTACATGCAAACTTTTCCCCTTGACGACCGCATTACCCATGCCTCCGAAATTGAAATGATAAAACGTACGATGTCATTTATATAGCTGCATCTTAATAACCTTTGCCAAATGTGCGAGCTCAGTTTTTTTTGTTTTTTTTTTTTTATTTTTGAATTGTACCTGCCACCCTCATTGCATGACCGTAAGAGACTACTTTATTTTCACTTGTTTCTTAACAACTATTTCCTTCTGATGTCTCCCTAGACAATGCCTCTTTTTGTACTTAATTGAGGGTGAGGAAGGCTTTATGTTCTGTTCCCTTGCCAAGACTCTAACATTCCCGCGGTTCGCAGTAGAAGCGGGAATAGTTTGCCTCGTGAGGCAAGGGCGGCCGTGTTTTTAGTAAGTCAAGTTAAGTGTGTTGGGCTAGCGATAGCCGCTTGAAAATTTTCTCAAGTCGCCTAGCAGGATGCGCAGTACACTTTTAACGTTCATTTAACTTCTTGCCTGTTTTTCTTTTTTTTCGCAGGGAGGTAGGTGAAATGTTAACAACAGGTTGTTTGTCAAAAAAAAGCTTAGGGCTTTGAGTTTAATTTTACTGATTGGCTTTATAACGTTTAGGGTCAGTTAATCGAAACGTTTAATATTACATGCGTCATTTTTGGGTATTTTAAACTTGGGATTTTTTCATATTCTTTGTATTTTTTCCCCTTTCCCTTTCCTGTTCTTATTTTTTGTCATTTCGGCGTGCTAACGGAAGATGTGATATTTGCGTTCGTGTTTTGCCATCATGTGTTCAGTGAAGAGAAACGTGCCATGGTAGCTGCTTCCTCTGCTTGGCGCTCAGCATATTTGGAGAGGGACGACTTGTTCGCCCGTTTTCCGTATAATGTGACTGGATAGGGTGTCTTCGGCAGTATGCTTCAGTAAGGTAGCACTATAAAGTCGGCATCAGTTCCGCGCTATCACGGAAAGGCAAACATGAACTTACAACAGTCTCCCAAAACATACAGGGGACGCCGTCCTTAAACATTTAACTATGAAACACTGAATACACTATAAAAACATCGTTTCACGTACTGATTTTCCACACAATGCACTGGCTAAATATCTATACACCAGAAAAAAGGCCCCATTACGTTTCTGTAAATAGTGCTTGCTTTGCCATCTATTCACATGTAGATAGCGTCTGTTATTCATAGCCGCAATGAAAATTAAAAAAAGAAACCTATTCAATCCCTATATATACACATTTGATAAGGTAGCCGAACTATGCATACCGTATATACACAGTTTGTAACGTAGGACAAGCGTTCGAGTTGGTTTTTGGAATTGAAGACAATAAAAGAGATTATACCAAACGATATTTATTAACTATTATGTACAAAAGCAAATAGATATATTCACACAAACGCATATTCACACCCCTTGCACACTCTGACATTCAATTACGGTTAAAGTCACGGAGTCGTCGACACAGAACAGCACAATACCGGTACAAGTACACATTAAAGGCACAAGTTCTCCACTCAATGGACTTCAGAAACACATGAGTAACTGAACCGCAGTTCAGGTATATCCCGCGTATGTCACGCACCTCCCACTGGGATGACTCACTATAAGTCTCAACAATACTTTCGCGCAGATAAAGTATGTAGCAACTACTCAATGAGAGCTAGCTGGCTATAACGTCATACCGTCAACAGCGTTAGACGTCACCGCTTCATGATCTAGTGACCGTAGTACGGACCACCATTCCTTATCATCCTTGGCTCCTTGACCCGTCTGTTTATCACATCAGACCTCCTGAGGCTGACCGGAGTTTTCTACCGGTTCTGATGCCGAAGTCGTGGTAATTGTTCCGGTGTCCTGTTGTCCAAGGAACTTCACTCCGTCATGGAAAGCTTAAAAACACACAATAACACACGTGACAATTTCACACCAAACACTCATGCTAATTAACAACATATTTCCTAAAATGATATTCCAATAATATAATATTATATTATATACCCTAAATACTTGCTATCATAAACCTAAATATTATTAAATATTAACATAAAACACTAATAGAATCACGTGCCGGTCCATTTCTAACGCTACCACAATATACACTATGATTCATATATAGCCCGTATGGGCTTCCATACATTTGTACACAGGTAAAACTCACTGACCTACTTTACCTATAGATGGACATTCATACCAATATTTACGGACATATCAATACAACAACTGCAAATAACCTATAATAAATGTCATAACATAACTATCACAACATAAACATTTATAAGCTATCAGATCAGCAACACCTATATAGACGTATTATTACTAATCACCGCCACGCATGATTGGACCGTACACCAAGATATATACTAGAAATACATTTATCCGGAATACAAGACATTCTAAGATAGCAATTAGTGAAATAAACAGAAAGAAATAACGTTAGTTACTCACCACAGTCTGTATTCCGTGCCTGTATCCATGATCAAAAGAATTCTGACTACAGGTGGTTACACTACAGCCATTACTCACCTGTAGTGACGCTAACTGACCATTCGCACGTGCACTTCCGCGCTGACCGTACTTCCATTCGTGCCATACAAATACGCGCACACGATTACACACAAAACAACGTAAAGACATACATATACAACCCTATACCCACATGCGATCGTGACACAGTTACTATAGTGGATGAACTATTACATACTAATAAAGTGGAAATCTAGATGGTCATTCTAGAATGACCATCTATATCTTAATTAGATTGAATGAACCATTACATATATACACAGTTATACAGTGTATGGAATTCATTTGCTGCGGACAATAATAAATAGATAGGTATGAACAGGTTATCTATCTGTCACAAGTCAAACTTACTTTCCCTTTTCTTATATATCCATAGAATCAAGATCTCGCACACATCTGCCTGAGATCGGCCACGGGTAGTTTAGCACTTGGTCGTTTAAATCAAATATATATATATATATATACAGCCACTGAACAGGATATCTGATCCATTTAAATATATGCAGGAATGCTTGCATCGAGTTTACTTTATAGCCACTGAAAGGCACTCACATGGTATAAGAAATAACTATGTAGTACAAAAGCGCTCAGTGATATCGTTGAGTCTATGCAACCAATTGGTTAATTGGAGTTCTTAAAGTATATATCGATATACCTGTGTCACAATTTAAAGTGTTGTAGTCTATTTAACATATATAAGCCGTCTCGCCTCATAACTCTATTCACTGAACGTCCGGGGATGTATATGTGTACCTAGCTTGCGTCAGTTAATTTATTATGTAGCCTTGTTATTGATCTGAAACTACATTACCTATTTCACATATGATAGTGTGCGCAGACTGTGAACAAATACCCTGACGCATTTCATAACGTTCCTTGAAAACTACTATGTTGGATATTCTCTTTTTCAATATATTTGATTATCTACATGCAATTGCTCTTTACTACAAAACTCAATAGCTGAAGACGAATTCGATCCTTAATGGTCTCTAGTGTAATATTGCTGGGTCTGGGTGTTAGTGTAACAGGACAGGAAAAATGCTACGACCAGACTGGTACTCGAACCAGAAACCTCCAGACTGTCGCTTTAACCATTTGAGCTACCTGACCACCGAGACACACGAATATGCCAGTCTCCAAAAACACATGCAGTGGCCAAACGCATAGATTTCCCATATAGAAAATGCCATCTTTGAATGGCCTTAGCTGCGAAGACGTTAAACAACGTTAAACAATATAAAACCAAAAAATTGCACCGGCGTGCTGTCTACTTACAGTTTTGCTTTGTTCCCCCCTCCTTCAACAAAGTCTTCAACGACACACACGAGACCTCGTAGCACATTTCGTAGGTATTTAGTTGGTGCAAAATGTAACAGGAGAGGAAAGATACAATGACAAAACCTTGAACGAATTTTACTAAGACTGTTACATTAAATGTCTGTCCTACGAAGCTTTGCTTCTTAAGTTACGCACCTCAGAGGTTATGAGTTCTAGGTAAACAAATATATCAAGTATTTACAAAAGGATACGATAGTGACGTGGCCTGTTTACATGTAATTAGTGACGTGGCCTGTTTGCATGTAATTTACCCTATCTCCAAACCCCTAAAATTGTGGAAAATAGAGTAATTCGTATTACATTGTGGACAAAAAAAAAATCTTTAAAAAAAGGTGAAATGTTCTGACGATTTCAAGCCTACTGTATGCATCATGCTTTTTTTGGTGAAACTTTATTATTATGATTCATTATTATTTTTATTTTGCTTACAACAAGCGTAATTTTTTTATTTACAGACATTCAGTAAAACACGTTTTGTAACAAGAGGCCCATGGGGCCTGTATCGCTCACCTGGTTGGATTTGACCAAATGTCAAAATAATGTTCATGTTCAATTCCTTTTGTTTGTTAACCTCAAACAATGCTATATATGGTTATAGCGTGTGTATCCCAACTGCTTTAAAGAAATAATGAAGATGCATTCATAAATTTATGACTAGTAGTGATTTAAAGGAATTACCTCTATTTCCCATATGGGGCCCCACCCCTCAGGCCCCTCGGGGGTCAGAGTCACCATTTATGCAAAATCTGTTCCCCTTCCACCACGAATGTTTCTTACCAAATTGGGTTCAAATCCATTCATAACTTTATGACTAGTAGCGATTTGAAGGAATTACCTCTATTTCCCCATTAGGCCCCGCCCCTTTGGCCCTTTAGGGGTCAGAGTCACCATTTATGCAAAATCTGTTCCCCTTCCCCAAAGGATGTTTCTGACCAAATTGGGTTCAAATCCATTCATAACTTTATGACTAGTAGCGATTTAAAGGAATTGCCTCAATTTCCCCTATTGGGCCCCGCCCCTCAGGCCCCTTGGGGGTCAGAGTCACCATTTATGCAAAATCTGATCCCCTTCTGCCAATGATGTTTCTAACCAAATTTGGTCAAAATCCAATAAGAACTTTTTGACTAGTAGTGATTTGAAGCAAATGTTGACGGACGACGGACGCCGGACGACAGACGACGGACGCCGCACCATGGCATAAGCTCACCGGACCTTCGGTCCAGGTGAGCTAAAAATTGAATCAAAATATAAAGATTTGCAAAATCTTGAATTCTTGCACCGTTTTGCAGTATTACCGAGTGCATTTACTTCCAATACTCCGCTTGCTCATTTGCATGTAAAATGTACGATTATAAGATTAAGATCCCCTTTACAATGAATTAAACAAGAGCCATTACCCTTAACGGTCATCTGACAATTGAGCAGCTATTACATAAAGACGAGTTTCCACAAGTGTGCATGTGATATGAACCTTAGAAGAGTTTATTTGGTTTGGTTTATTTTGTTTAACGTCCTATTAACAGCGTACGTCTATGAAATTAAAAGTGTAAGTTTACATTTGACATACAATTTTAGGAACAAGGCTACAGATGTATTTTTCATAATTCTCTGCTATATCAAGATGATTGTCGTAAAACACACTTGTCACTACAGAGACTCTAGCGTGACAATAATATGTCTTTAATCTATGAAGTCACAGTTGTGTTTCCATAGTGACTTTCATGCTTATTGTGCGTGTGCTTTATAGTTTTAATTGAATGGCAATTTTGCACGAAATTAATCTGTATTATATAAATTGATACGTCTTGTCCCTTTGACATGTTTCAAGGAGTTTAAATTGGTTAAAATCAATCCGAGTATTGAGGAATATAAACAAGAGGTCCATGGCCCTGAGTTTTGAAATATTAAGTTAATGTAATTGATCCATTTTGGTCCCGCCCATCAGCTCAGTGGGTCAGTCAGGGTCAACCATCAAGCTGTCATCCAATGCTGGTAATGCTAACATTTGGTTTGGTTTATTTTGTTTAACGTCCTATTAACAGCTAAGGTCATTAGATAAGGTCATTTAAGGACGGCCTCCCGTGCGTGCGACAGGCATGCGTGTGTTGAGTGCGTATGTGTGTTTTGGGAGGCTGCGGTATGTTCGTGTTATGTCTCCTTGTGATAGGCCGGAACTTTTGCCGATTTATAGTGCTACCTCACTGAAGCATACTGCCGAAGACACCCAGCAGGACACCCCACTCGGTCACATTATACTGACAACGGGCCAACCAGTCGTCCCACTCCTTGTATACCGAGCGCTAAGCAGGAGTAGCAACTACCATTTTTAAAGACTCTGGTATGTCTTGGCCAGGGAAGAGAACTCCCAGCCTTCCTCACAGGGGCGAACCCTCAACTATAGGTCAAAAGTGAGGTACTGTCAAGGGAGACATTAGGAAGACGAAAGTTGTTAAGAAAGAAGAGAAAATATACCAACCTAAATTTAGTCGCCTCTTACGATCATGCAATGGGGCGGCAGGGACAATTCTTACGCCCTACCTGTAGGGCAGGTGAGTTAGAGACTGTTAATAGAGAGTTGCAGTCATCAGAAACATGTCTGGAAGGACAGAGTGTACAGTGGTACACCGATAATAGAAATCTATTTTAGAAAAGTAAGAATGCAGAATTGCAGGAAATAGCAGTGAACATACATGAGGTGTGTCTGAAAAATGAGATTAGTATGGATTCAGTTAGGATTTGTAGTAATAAAAATAAAAGAGCAGATCTTTTAAGCAGGTGCATAGATAGCGATGACTTGAGAGTCAAAGATTACGTTTATAAAGAATTAAGTGAAGTTTGGGGCGAGCATTGTGTTGACAGATTTGCAAGTAATTTTAATACTAAATGCAGGGTATTCAACTCAAAATGGGGGATGCCAGGTACGAGCGGTGTAGACGCATTTAAGCAAGCATGGGGGAAAGTAGTTAACTGGTGGGTTCCTCCCCCTAGGCTTATTTGCAAGACAGTAAGAAAGATCATTTAGGATAGAGCTGAGGGCACCTTAGTGATTCCGAAGTGGGAATCTGCGCCATTTTGGCCAGACGTTAGTAAGCATGGCAATTATCTGTATTTTGTCAAGGATACGAGATTATAAGATGCCCAACAATTAAAAAGGGGTAATGGCAGTAATGGCAGTTTATTGCTACCAGGTGAGCCGATACACGTCGCCTTATATTTGACTAAGCTTATTGAAGAAAAAAAAATCCGTGAGTGTAATTCAGGCCGCATTATCAACCATTAAGTGGGCGCACAATATACGTGGTTTTGTGGATCCGAAGAACAATCATTTTGTGATGACGCTATTAGATTCAGCCAAAAGACGTTAGACCTGTGGCAAAGAGAGACATTGTTACATCTGAGCAAATCATTTGTTTGTGTGAGAAGTATGAAAGTTCAAAAAACGTTTTGGTTCCGAGAGATTAAGCCATGATTGTTTAAGGGTTTTCAGGTTTTTTGAGATTTGACGAAATTAGTTCTTAAAGATGTAAAGATGTCACAGTTAGTGAGAATTTTCTTACTTTGTTTATTGCTAAATCGAACACTGATCAATAACGGCAAGGCATTAGAGTCGTTATCGCTCAAGGAGAAACAGTAGCTTGTCCGATCCGTATTTTACAGATATATTTCAGAGGTCAGTTTAGTGTCCGAATCATTTTTGTTTAAGCCCGCTTTTAGGTCAGGGAACAAATGTGCATTGATTTACAAAAACAAGCCAATGTCTTATACTAGAGCAAGGAAGACAATCGTTTCTAGATTGAAAGAAGTTTGTGGAAATATAAATTTGGGTCTACATTCCCCGAGAGCGGGAGGTGCTTCCATGGCAGCCGGGTCTTCGGTTAGTGATAGGTGCTGGAAAAGGCATGGCCGCTGAAAGGGCGATGTTTCGAAAGACGGTTATGTCAAAGACACTCTTGAGTGCAGACTGGAAGTATCTAGAAAGCTAAAACTTCAAAAATTGTCATATACCCACCCATAGATATTTGTTTCAATTTTTTGGGATTTTATATTTTTTAGTCTTCATATTCTAGATCTTTTTTGTCTACCGTTAATTGTATATCAATCAAGACTCTGAGTAGGTTCATCCAATACAGTTGTTGTTTTATTTATTTCCTAGTACTGAATCGATAGGTTTAGGTAGGTCGACAGTCAGTACAAGACACGGTTATTTTCCCGCGTTTCGTAGTATAGCGGGAACCATATATCAGTTCTGGTACAAGTAAGGTTGAATTCAGTGAATATGAATATTCATTAGGCGTGCTTGTAAAGCACGAGATGTACGTTCAGGTGTTAGGGAGAGGTAAACACGTGTATAGAGTGGTCATTCTAGCCTCGGTACTCGCAGTATAGGTCAACTTTAATTTTTTTAGAAAAATGTGTAGTATTAACCAATTTATAGTGTAGGTTAAAAAGTGAATTCAAAAGTTATGTATTGTTTGGTTTTGAAGAAAAATGGTGAATGTTTTTCTTACTGTTGAGTATATGGCTCATAGAGTTATAATTTTTGTCAATGTCCAAAGGTTTTCCAGAGATTTTGCCTCTGGGTAGGCTCATCAAATACAGTTTTATTTATTTCCTAGTACTGAATCGATAGGTTTAGGTAGGTCGACAGTTAGTATAAGACAAACGATGAATAAAACTGCATACTGACGTGTCAAGTGTCTTCGTTAGCAGATCGCTCCCGGGTATACTCAACGTAGTTATCTCCCTTGCAATCTACGGCGGCCTGTTTACGACATACAGCTTTCTCAACGGTTTGACAGATTTCAACCGTTTATTTAGATACTTTCCCAAATTTAGATTTTCAGGAAATTTTAGTATTGTGTTTACTGGTCGTAGTACTTCAATATATATGTAAAATCATTAATGTTGCAATTAGTTTGAGGTAGAAATCTAGTTTGACTGGACTATTTGTCTTCCAAAGCCCTAACATGTTCATGTTAACTATTTATTTCTTGTCTTAGCTCTCCAAACTTGATGAACGTTACCTTTTCTTAATACAAACTCGATGTTATATTATGAATTCACAGGACACTGGAACTCAACATAACCCACTTCTGACACCAGTTAACGTTTTTCTGTTTGCCTGTTTGTTCTCTTACAAACAACAGTCAACGTTAGAAGGGATTCGTATCCACCCTAGTACTTTTCATAGAGAAAACGAAATCAGGATGTAAACTATATTTGCTATTGATTCAGCTTACGCAACACATACATAGTAGATCTGGATTTAACCGAAATTATTGGCAACATGAAAATGATATGAAAATTGAAAAGTGAAGCAATATATACATGTATAACCATACATAGAACATCACGTACATGTAGATTGAGTATACATTATGTAGTTAGAACCTCCTCACGATTGCGCAATAATGTTACAAAAAGGCCGCTGTGGCTGCCGTGTCAAAGTTTTTACTACGCTGAAAAATAACAACACTTTGTTGGCTCGCCTTCAGCCTCCTCACCAATTTGCAGCTCAATGGCACCTGTAGAGCTGGAGAAGATGTTTAAAATGCGTTTTTAAAGATGGCTACCATGGCAGCCCTCTTGGATTTCTGATCGAGCGGGGAAAAAAGGGGAGAAAACAAGGTAGGTGAAGACAATCTCCGAATCATTTTGGTAAGTTTGAGCTGAATCCCACTGTCGGAACCTAAGAACAAGTTTGAAATACAGTGTAGGTGTTGTTCAGGAAAAAACATGAATGTTAAATCATGTTACAAAGTGGTCGCAGTGGCTGCCATGTCAAGGTTTTTACTGGGCTGCAAAATAGCACTTTGTTGGCTCCCCTTCTTTAGCATCTTCACCCATGTCTAGCTCAATGGCACCAATGCATCTCGAGAAGTTAAAAATGTGTTGTTCGAGATGCTGCTAAGGTGCTCCTACTCTTTTAGTTATATTCACCAACAGCCGTTGCCAAGACACACCAGAGTCTCTACAAATGCTAGTTCTTTGCTCCTGCTTAACGCGCAGCATTTTTGGAGTGGGACGACGGATTCACCCGTTGTCATTATAATCACGTGACTGAGCGAGGTAGTCTGCTGTGTATCTTTGGCAGTGTATGCTTTAGTGATGTAGCATTGTAAAGTCGGCATCAGTTCCGTGCTATCAGAAGCATCCCAAAACACAATTCACCACGTCCATACAGCGCACATACAGGAGAGACGGTCCTCAAAGACCTTAGCTGTGTATTACGGGTGCACGCCTTTAACCGACAGAACTGGAGATGTTATAAATGATCAGGGATATATAGTCTTCAGGGTCAAGTTGTAAATATGTTAAACCATGTATTTGCCTTATTATATATGCGATGTAATGGGCATCAATGAGACTCGAGAATTTCCACATTTGATACGACACCCTTGGAATTGAACAGTACGCATACGTAATACGTTTATGTCTAGAGCTGGAGATGTCTTATATGTATACAAGTGTCCATGGTCTCGTATGAATACATTACATCATAATTTCCTATTCGTATTCATGGACAGGTATAACCAGATCCACTTTACTGTGATAAGTATCATCAAATTCCCGAGATTGCACATGTATATATCATAATGGAGTGAATTTACTCATCACCCGTCTCATCGAGTAAAGGCATTAGGATCAAATCCGTTCGCGAATACGACCTAACGCCATAAACGGTCACGTTAAGCAAGACATTATGACTACGGAGGATAGTACAAGAACGGACAGCAAAAGATCCGATTTACTATACACGGTGTTAGACCGTCCTCCTCTTTATGTCACCGCTGTCCTCGCCTTCCAGGTAAGACGTTTAATCAAGGATATGCATCCTGAAACGTTATGTTATTTGAAGTCCTCCTTTATCAGCCTGTTCTTCATTCCCTGACCAACGACGTTGGCGGGAGATACACAAATAAGTTCCGTCCATCCGGATTCACTTTCCGCACGATATCTTTTGAAGGAATGATAACATTTTGATTAAACTTGCTTGGTAGACTTATTACCTAAATTCCTTGCTCAAGTTCGATTATCGGCTTATTTCGCGCATGTTTAATGAGACTGTTGTGATCTGATTGGCTGAATGTTTTCACACGATATCTTTTGAAGGAATGATAAGATTTTGACGAAACTTGCTTGGTAAACTTTGTTATGTTGATTTCTTTCACAGGAAATTGATGACTGAACACAAATATATGTTATGATTCTAAATGCTATGTCATGTGTTTTATGTTAAATTCATGTTGCCCACTTTTATTTCACATGATACCATGATTGCATGGGCGGGGTCCTGACATCTATGTCCTTGTTCAAATGTCAAAGGTGGTCTTGGTCCATGTGTGCAATCGCTATTTCTCGGAACGTTAATAGAGACCAACCAACCAATTGTTTTCCCATAGACCTTAGTGTTAACGTTTTGGATTATTTCATTCAAATTCTTGAATTGAATATGACGATTATGGTTTATAACAAAAGTTTAGGGTCTGATATAACACCTAATCAAAAAAAAAAGTTGGGTCCTTCAGCTCAAATTTTCTCCAGGGTAGCCATTTTGAAAATAGGTGAATTTCGCAGTAAAAATTCTCAAAAATCTTAAATGTTTACCTGTTTACTATTATTACGTGAACTTTTGGGAAAAAAACCAATCGGACTTAAGAAATTTATATCAACATTTCTTACTGATAGTTACCTATCAGGCTACATATCTATTTTCTCACTTCATAACATACTGGCCAATCAGTGGCTGCCAGACATTTTATCCTTCGCTCAACGTTCTATACACAGGGGCTGTTTCAAAAATATATTTTTTCAATTGGTTGGTTGTTCCCTAATAGCTAAGGTCATTCTATAAGGACGGCCTCCCGTGCGTGTGGATAGTGCGTATGCTTGTTTTGGGAGGTTCCCATGGATATCTTTTCACAAATTTTATAATTAAGCTTCCGTTGGTTTCTAGTTGAATTTTGATTGTTGAAGTGTGTTATTGCTATTTCTTGGCAAATTCTTCAAGACCCTTTCCCAAATTCCATGCGTATGTTTCCATTGGACTCTTTGTGCAAATTGAATTGAATTGAGACTAAACGGAAAACAAAATCGCCAACAGGCGCTTACTTTGAGCTATAACCGACTAATACCCCCGCTCCTTAACAAGGTAGGACGTAAAGAATTGTACCTGCTGCCCCATGGCATGATCATAAGGGGCGACGTAATGTGGGATCTATCTATTCTCTTTCTAGACAACTTCCTCTTCCTGATGTCTCCCTTGACAATGCCTCACTTTTGGCCTTCAGTTGAGCGTTCGCCCCTGTGAGGAAGGCTTTGGGTTGTCCCCTGGCTGTTACATTTGGTTTGATTTGTTTCACGTCCTATTAACAGCTAAGGTCATTTAAGGACGGTCTCCCGTGCGTGCGATATGCATGCGTGTGGTAAGTGCGCATGTGTGTTTTGGAAGGCTGCGGTATGTTTGTAGTATGCCTCCTTGTGATAGGCCGCCGTTACTTGCTTTAAAAATGTTAGTTGCTGCCTAGCGCTCAGCATTTTGGGAGTGGGACGACTGGTTTACCCGTTTTCAGTATAATGTGACCGGGTGGGGTGTCCAGCTTGGTGTCTTCGGCAGTTGCCCTGCAGGTAAGGCGTAAGTATTGTACCTGCTGCTCCAATTGTATGATCGTAAGAGGCGACTGAATTTGGGATCTTATCTTTTCTCTTTTTCTTTCTTACCAACTTTCTTCTTCCTACTGTCTCCCTTGACAATGCCTCACTTTTGAGCGTTCGCCCCTGAGAGGATGGCTTTGGGTTCTGTCCCCTAGCCGAGACATTGGTACCAGAGTCTTTAAAAATGGTAGTTGCTGCTCCTGCTTAGCGCTCAGCATATTAGGAGTCGGTTGACTGGTTCGCCTGTTGTCAGTATAATGTGACCGGGTGGGGTGTCCTGCTGGGTGTCTTCGGCAGTATGCTTCAGTGAGATAGCACTATAAATCGGCAAAAGTTTCGGCCTATCATAAGGAGACTTAACACAAACATACCGCAGCCTCCCAAAACACACATACGTACTTACCACACGCATGCTTATCGCACGCACGGGAGGCCGTCCTTAAATGACCTTAGCTGTTAATAGGTTTGGTTTATTTTGTTTAACGTCCTATTAACAGCTAAGGTCATTTAAGGACGGCCTCCCGTGCGTGCGACATGATAATAGGAGAACGTTAAACAAATAAAACCAACCAAACCAAATATTGAGATCTTTGAATCAAATATTCTCATCATCCTATAGGCCAAGTAGTATCTTATGTCACAAGAAGCATACTTAAATAAAGGGCTACTGATTTGTCGAAATGAACGACATTGACCTACTTAAAAATAAATATTTATCTATATCTGGCGTTTTACATTTGAGCAGCAGGTGATGATATCCCTGGCAGGGTCACTAGCTGTTTCTTCCTTTGTGGCCGACGCCGCATGTGCAGAGGATGACACGGATATTAAATCAAGGCTATTGAGTTCAACTTTATTAATGAATGGCGTTACAACTTTACTGATGGTAATTGTTGGAATACGGTATGTATATCCGCAGACTAGTGGGTTTCTTATTCATATTAATCATTTTGAATCTTTCAACAGATTTCTTCTAGTAAACAAATTGTTGTCAAGTTGACGACGCGCTACGATCTTGAGATCGCACAACGACCCAAAATCTTCGCACGTTCATAGTGCAAACGTGCCATTGGATATGCTAACACCCAATGTATATTATACCGAAATGCATGTCAAAAATATGACAACCAATGCTTAAATAGATCATTTTTGTGTCTGCTTTCAATTTTCTTGAATGATGTAGGTTGTACATAATAACCGATTTGCAATTCATTTTATTATTTTCAGTCTCCCTTTGTACCAAGGCGCTGCTGCATTGTACATCGTTCCGCTGATAGCGATACAATCAGTGGATCCTACCAGATGCCTCATACCAGGTGAGAAACACATTCGAGGGTAGGGCAACCAAATTGTTCCAGATGATCTCATTAATATCATGATTTTAAGCTCACCTGGTCCGAAGGACCAAGGTGAGCTTATGCCATACCGTGGCGTCCGCCGTCCGTCCGTCGTCTGTCGTCCGTCCGTCAACAATTGACTTATTTGACTTCTTCTTCATAACCGCCAATTGGAATTTGAACAAATTTGATCTGAAGCATCTTTATGGGTAGGGGATTCAAAATTGTACAAATTGTGGGGATGACCCTCTGGGGGCCTGAGGGGCGGGGCCAAAATGGGTCAATATAGCTATATTGATATAAACGACTTCTTCTCTGAAACTGAGCAATGGATATCGCTCATATTTGCCTGGTAGCATCACTATGGGGTCAGGATTCAAAATTGTACAAATGGTTGGGCTGACCCTTGGGGATCTGAGGGGCGGGGTCAAATTGGCTAAATTGATATAAATAACTTCTCTGAAACCGAACAATGGATATCGCTCATATTTGCCTGGTAACATCACTATGAGGTGTGGATTCAAAATTGTACAAATGATGGAGCTGACCCCCCAGGGGCCTGAGGGGCGGGGCCAAAAGGGGTCAATTGGGCTATATTGACATAAACGACTTATCTGAAACTAAGCAATGGATATCGCTCATATTCGCCTTGTAGCATTCCCTTGGGGTAGGGATTCAAAATTGTACAAATGACGGGGCTGACTCCCCTGGGGGCTGAGGGGTGTGGTCAAAAGGGTAAATTTGGCTAAATGATATAAACAACTTCTCTGAAAGCATGCAATGGATATTACTCATATTTGACTGTGAGCATCCCTTTGCGATCGGGATTCAAAATTGTACAAATGGTAGGGCTGACCCCCCTGTTAGCTGAGGGGCGAGGCGAAACGGGAGTAAATTTGGCTAAATTGATATAAACAACTTCTTTTCTTAAACTACGTAATGGATATCGCTCATATTTGACTGAGCATCCCTTTGGGGTTGGGATTTAAAATTGTTCAAATGGTGGGGCTGACCCCCGGGGGTCTGATGGGGCGGGGTCAAAAGGGGTCAATTTGGTTAAATTTATATAAACAACTTCCTCTCTGAAACGAAGCATAGGATATTGCTCATATTTGACTGGTAGCATCCCCTTGGGGTCGAGATTCAAAATTGTACAAATGGTTGGGCTGACCCTAGGGGATCTGAGGGGCGGGATCAATTTGGCTAAATTGATATAAACAACTTCTTCTCTGAAACCATGCAATGGATATAGCTCATATTTGACTGTTAGCATCCTTTTGGGGTAGGGTGGTCAAAAGGGGTCAATTTTGACATTTTTAGAATTACAATACAAGAGGCCCATTGGTCCTGTATCGCTCACCTGGTTTTACAGCAAATTTGCAGTTGATTGAGGTCATTTCTACAGATACTATGCTGATAACCAATTTATTCAATGCAAATTATTGGCCTAATATCGGGTCTTGGTGACTCCTGGCTATCACAAGATTTAAAATATTTCACCCCTGTGACCTTGAATGTAGAACAATGTCATTCATTTGAACACACTTGGTAGCCCTACACCCCAGCATGCTACAGACAGGCCCAACCTCAAGTGCCTGAGCCTTTTGGTGTTTGAGAAGTTGTTTGAAGATGTTCGCCTATTTGACCCATGTGACCTTGAATGAAGCTCAAGGTCATCTATTTTAACAAACATGGTAGCCCTTCACCCAAGCATGCTACAGGCCCAATATCAAGTCCCTGGGTCTCTTGGTTATTGAGAAGAAGTTGTTTGAAGATTATAGTCTATTTGACCCATGTGACCTTGAATGAAAGTCAAGGTCATTTATTTGAACAAACTTGGTAGCCCTTCACCCAAGCATGCTACAGGCCAAATATCAAGTCCCTGGGCCTCTTGGTTATTGAGAAGTCGTTTGAAGATTATAGCCTATTTGACCTATGTGACCTTGAATGAAGGTCAAGGTGATTTCTTTGAACAAACTTGGTAGCCCTTCACCCAAGCATGCTGCAGGCCCAATATCACATCCCTGTGCCTCTTGGTTATTGAGAAGATGTTGTTTAAATGAAAAAGTTGACGCCGCACTACGGCATAAGCTCAATTGCCCTTCGGGCAGGTGAGCTAAAAACCATTATACATGTACCCATATGACATGCGTATGATATATTGACACAGCAATACCAGCGACAAATATACTTTAATAAGCATTATTCTTGTTTCATATCTCATGAAACCAGGTGAGCGATACAGGCCCTCTGGGCATCTTATTAGTTTATATTTTCCCTTACTTTTCTCAAAAACTGGTTTAATTCCAAATCTCTCTTGAAACTGCTTCACTTTTGACCTTTAGTTGCCCTGATCGTTGATTGAAATAAACCAAAGTGAAAGTAAAAGTGGTACTTGCTGCAAAATGCTTGTCGATCAGCTCTAACGTTGGCGATAACAAAAGGTTAACTCATTATTACAATAATCAAGGCTAAAAAATAGCAGTGTTCTATCGATGCTATAACACCATATCTCCCCGGGATACATTCATATGTTACACACACTCGCAAAACAGAAAAAGTGGAATGTTTACTGTGGGAAACAGAGTTTGTCCCTACCTACTGTTGAAAACAACAAGTTCGTCCCTAACGCTATAATATTTTCTTTGGTTTGGTTTGGTTTATTTTGTTTAACGTCCTATTAACCGCCAAGGTCATTTAAGGACGATCTCCCGTGCGTGCGACATGCATGCGTGTGCGTATGTGTGTAACCCTTGCCAATAAGGAAAATCAGTAAAAAAGAAGAAAAGAAAAGAAATAAACATGTCAGGTTGATATCGTATTTACTCGTTTGTTTCTACACTTGCATTATCATCACATGGCATTGAATGATGTGAAGATGTTTATTTGCATTATTATCACTGAATGAGGAGGAAATTTATCGTGTATTTACAATAAAGTTACTAAAAGGTATAAATATATGGAATAGGCATTTTCACGAATTTGTTATTTTTCTTTTCATAAATAGAAACACAGCTTTGTCATGTTTTGTTTTGCACAGAAGGTACGTCTTCATCAAGTAATAACAGCATCGTATCCTATGGTGTAACGGAGCACCCGGCTTTAAATGTTCTGGCTATGACAAAGATAAGAGAGGTATGTTCTTATATAACACACGATACAGAACCACCGCAAAATTTCAACATTCATATCTTTATATTGATATTCAAAGGACAAGGACACTATTTGAAGTCTTTTAGAAATGACGTATTCTGGAAGTTATCCAGATCATTGTAGCAATTGTAGGATGTCATACTTCTCATATATATTAGGGCTGGTTTTAGTAGTGAATCCATCTTTATCCAATGACGAGCGAGTGTACTAGTTTCAGTACGTGATGTTATAAAGATGTGGTTGGCCGAGTATATATCTGGTAGATCGAATGCGATTTTCACTTAATTCGACATTGTATCAATACTTTCGTGTTAACTGCTTTCAATTGATCAGTCCGTCTAATGAAAAATCACACAGATTAGTGGTTTAGAGTATTAGCAATTGAATGCATTGTCTATTGCTTCAAATGAACCGACAGATGTCTGGCAGTCTGATGGTAGCGGGAATCGTTCATTTTGCAATAGGAGCAACAGGTTTGGTTGGACTGGCCCTCAGAATTATCGGCCCTATCACCATAGTACCTACAGTGCTCCTGTCTGGCATTTACCTGTCCAGGGCGGTCACTAGGTTCAGCAAAACTCACTGGGGAATAGCATTTGCGTAAGTATCGACCTTTTTTGTCCCCCTGTTTTAAGTTTTATAATTGAGATTGTGCACAAATCTTGTCAATTATGCTTATTTTACAATTGCGAAACAAGTTATATCAACTTATATTAATCACGCCTGTTGGCCCGGATGGAAGCCCGCGAGTGTGTTACCACTGTGCAACCCGACCACCATGTACATGATTATGTGATTGCTTTAACAAAAATTGTTTCGTTATTATTCGAGGTGTGCGGGAGGTGTTCTGGAAATTTGATTAATTTAATAAATTGACAATCACTCTCAATTTTGTTTGGTATTATATATACATGTATATCTGCAACATATTTATAAAAACATCGGTGTATTGCTGTTCAATTCTAATCTAACTCAGCGAACACGAATGAATATTTTGTAGCGTAGCGAGGATAATAGATTTTGTGTGATCTTTGGTGTATATCCTGTATATTTTCTATTCTAATTTGCAGTGGGAAGGACGACTTACTTCCCTTGCATTGTAAAACATTGGTAGAGAACCATATATAGTTGCATTCCCTTGGTTTTCCAAACGAGGCTACACGACTGATCACACAAGGAAACACCAGTGTACATGTACATTAATTTTTGTCATCCACACTCCTTTCCCTGAATTGTGATATGTTTTTCCTTTAGTTTGACACCTTTTTCTTGGGTTTTCGATTTTGTCAACTGAGACCATGTCCATTTGCTGGTTTGCAACCTTTTTGCTACGGCCTTACCTATACTGGAGGCGAGGCCTGGCAGGGCCTTTTTTGGTGCGCCACTTTTCTTCGAGATGTTTTTTTTTATGATTGAGATTGTGAATGATAATGTGATAGTTTTAACATGAATTGTTTCGTATTATTCAAGGTGCCCAGTGGTGTTTTCGACATTTTAATCATGCGATAAGTTGATAAACACTATCAATTTTGTTTTGGCATTACATTTTCATGTATATTTTCAACATCTTTAGAGAAAAAAAATTAGCTTCTTTGGCAGCCGGTGTATTGCTTTTCAAATCTTATCTAACCTTGCAAACAAATAGCATTTGCGTAAGTATCGATAAGCAGAAGGAATGAATTGAAAAACCGGCGAGGGGGTTTCGGAAGGTTTCCTGCCGAAATTAGGTATGGTGTGTAAAAATCAGGAATAAAACGTTCAAATTTTGATATATATATTTTCATCCCTATAATTAAATAAATAATTGATTTACAATCCATAGCTTTAAAGATAAACACAGAAAAGGGAATAGTACATTTCAACTTACATTTTTTTTCTCTAGAACTGCTGCAATGGCCATTACAATGTCGATTTACCTAAGTAGAAAGAACATGCCAATACCAACATGGTCAAAGCAGAAAGGCTTCCACTGGACACGATACCCGCTCCACCAAATGTTTGCTGTAAGTGTTTTGTTTATGCATAAATGTACAACAGTTTTTTTTATTGTTTGGCTGTCCCTTGGCAAGACAAAGCATATAATAATGGTAGTTGCTACTCTTGCTTAGCGCTCATAATTTTTGAAGTGGAACGACTCGTTTGCTCGATGTAAGTATAATGTATCCGGTCGGTTGAATGAGGTACAATCTAATTAAAATCTAGATGTTCATTCTCACTACGTTATAGTCCAGTCATTTTAGCCTCAAAATAGGGCTAAAATCAAACTATTTGCAACAGAATTTATTCCATGTAATTTTGAAAGTTCAGTTTTCATAGAAAATTCTATAAAAAAATCTACATCCCTATAAATTGAGGAAATGTGTTAGAATTGGTTTTCAAATCACCATGTAGAGGGCAGCAATTATACATAGAAATTGGGGGGTAGGGGTAACATTTATTGTATAGGTAAAATATTGTTTGAATAATTTCATCAAAATGATATACCAAAGGAACGATAATTGTTCAATGCTTTTATTATGTAAAAATAATAACGGTTCTAATTCATTATGACGTCATAACAATATTGAATTATCTCCCCTTTGTCAAAACGTGATTTTCGATGTCATTACCATAAAGATATTCTTTTTATCCATTTTTTTCCAAAGACACCTCATATTTTGGTACATATGATAAAAACACATTCCCTAATTATCAAGTGAATATAATCTCAATGGTTTCAGTAGTATAAAGCTATAAATAAAATTGTATAACATGACATATATCATGTTTTTATGTTACTTTTCTTTAAAATATGGCGGGATAGTATTTCATATATCACTCTACTTACGTGTCATTGAAATAAAGGAAACCTGTATGATAATTTTGCAATTCTACAAAATGATAAATGTATTGTTAGAGCTATAAAAATGATACCTACACAAATATTAAGTTAAAATATGATGTCATTAAAGCGTTGATATTTCCTCCCATTGATTGATAGCCTCATTGTGGCTGAAACTTCCAGGAAGAGCAGAACATAATGACTCACCAAGTACAGCGACTGTATTACGTAAATCCAAAATCTGTATTGCCTTTCCTCCTGCCTTTCTGCAGTCCGACCGGAAGTAGATGTTGTTTGTTGCATGTTTATCAAAGTGATAACAAAGCAGAACAAATATATCTGTGTCGTCACCAATAACTTCAACGTTCTGTAATCGTGCACAATTTAATGCAGTCTTGACGATAAGAAGATCAGCGTCACCAAGGGGAGTCAATGACAGTACACCCGGCTTCCTGTAGTTTGCTACCAAGTTAGTAGATAAACGCCTGCTTGTTCTCCGCGTTCGCCAAAAACAGTTCTTTCTTTGCCCTACAAGGGGTAGTTCCTGTGAAGTCGATCTTTGTTGACGATTTACCCTTAATTTAGCTGCTGCTTCAATCACAGCTTGCTTTTCTAGATCAGAGTTGTTTCTGGGAGTTTGATAGAACTCTCTTAATATAGATTTTGCTGTTCTCCTGAGCGGAATGACATCGGATTTGCCAGTCATGTCTGAAACAATTATATCCTCCTTAAAATGACCTATTAGCATCTTTTTTCATATATATGGGACTGTATGCATGTTCTCCGCATATTGGTTTGATTTATTTTGTTTAACGTCCTATTAACGGCTAAGGTCATTTAAGGACGGCCTCTCGTGCGTGCGACATGCATGTGTGTGGTGAGTGCGTATGTTTTTTGGGAGGCTGCGGTGTGTTGTTGTCAAGTCTCCTTGTGATAGGCCGGAACTTTTGCCGATTTATAGTAACCTCACTGAAGCATACAGTTGAGTGTAGACTAAAGGTTACACAAAGTGCACTCCGAGTGCAATCCGTTTGGAATCGGAGTGCACTCCGTTTGGACTCCAGGTAAACTTGGAGTGCACTCCGAGTGCACTCCAAGTTTACCTGGAGTCCTTTCAGGCCCCAATCCGACCTGGGTTCACATGTATCACATGTACCTGTAACCAAGTACATATATACATAATGTTTATAGATAGATATATACTCTTATACATTAAGACTCCTTAAACATGTAACAATAATAGATGTGTTACTGTTTTATCTTTGTATATATTATCTTATTATTTTGTTGGTTCATTTTTAGTTGGTTAACTAACAGCATCTAATATAATTGATTTTTTCTATTAGTTAGCCCTATATAAAATGAATAAATCTGGCACTTCGTTGAAAAACGTATGATAGCATTCCTTTGATTTTTTGAGTTTTAACAAGCCACGTCAATTAATAGAAAATTGGTAATAAACAAAAATGTATTTGGCAAGTTGGTTGTGGTCTCTCAAAATGTAGAGTTTGATTGTGTACTGGAAATACTTGTAATACTTGTGTACTCGAAGTACTACTTTTTTAATATTTCAAATAATTTTCTTCCAACAGTTTATATTTATCTTAAAGCTGACAGTGCAAGTTAAAAAGCATCCCATTGAGATTAAAAAAAAATAATACATGTACAGCTTTCCAAAAATCGTTTCCGAGACAATCCCCAGTTATGGTAGTGTCGTATCTAAGGACGGGCAGACATTTTTCTTTTTTGTTCCGCGTGGATACAACCAAGCCGCCGCTGCTATAAAAAGAACGTGCTTCGTCACACTCACATTCACTCTAACCTCAGCTGTTCACGGTGACACATCTGTATCACCTACACTATATCTGTACACCACGTGACCTACAACTGCATTCGCGAACGAAACCAAACAGAAGCACTTACCTGTAACCTGAGCAGAAAGATGGTCAGTGTCTCTCAATTATCTTTCAAATCTTGTTGGAAATAAAGTCTCCAAATAAATGCTGGAAAATGCATAACGAATTAATCCCAAATACTCTATCCATCTTCTCACGTGTTTTTCGTGGGTGCAGCCATTTTCATAACAAGTAAACAGTCCGAGGAGTTCCGATTTTTACTCGCATCTACACTAGCACTCCTCGGATGTATTCCTATTGTCTACACTAAACTAGGGCTGTTGTTCACTAGTGCGGTTTTATCACGCTTTAATTGCGTTATGACACGTGCACAAATAATACGAAGACACGGAAAATATTTCGATGGAAACTATGGATATAATACTGTAACAGTTGTAAAGTTGTTCTTGCTGCATATCCCACTGGAAAGACTCGGGTAGGAATTTATGCATATTTACTCTGTTTATAATTTCATTAGGTGCATGTTTTGTTGAGGCCCAAATATTTTGTATTGTCAATACTTTTTTTTTCTTTTATTGTAAAATAAAATATATATGTATATATAAAGTTACCTCTTCAAATTCCATATTCAAGTTCCGCAATTGCGTACAATGTGAACAAAAACTCATTGGCGTGTGTATTGAGAACGTATACTATGTATAATGGAGAGATGTGTCGCTATGCGCATGTATCGATAGACTGATACTTGTCTCAAGTTGGTTGGTTGGTTAGTGGTTTAACGTCTCCTTCCACTGCGTGCGTGGGCTGTGTTCAGGCGACGTGAGGGGGCCGGTGGTCGAGTGCCTCCGGTGCCTGTGTCCCGCTCAGGTGAGTCTTGTCCTATCCATCCGGTACGTCCACAGGGCCGGACATCTCCCTGGGACGGACATGGGCGCGGCTAGGTGGTCCTTCTCGGTCCGATGTCGAACTCCATATGTCTTGTCTCAATGAACGCACGCGCTTTTATAGCGGCTCGTATCCACGCATAACAAAAAAAGAAAAATGTCTGCCCGTCCTTAGATACGACACTACCATAATTGGGGGATGTCTCGGAAACGATTTTTGGAAATCTGTACATGTATTTTTTTCCCCCCATCTCAATTGGATGCTGTTTAACTTGCACTGTCAGCTTTAACATACAATACAAAAGAAAGTGGTTTTTTTTTGTATCACCTTGATAGCATATTCCGGATCCTTGGTTTGGTTTGGTTTATTTTGTTTAACGTCCTATTAACATCTAAGGTCATTTAAGGACGGCCTCCCGTGCGTGCGGTATGTATGCGTGTGTCGAGTGCGTATGTGTGTTATGGGAGGCTGTGGTATGTTCGTGTTAAGTCTCCTTGTGATAGGCCGGAACTTTTGCCGATTTAAAGTGCTATCTCACTGGAGCATACTGCCGAAGACACCCAGCAGCACACCTCACCCGGTCATATTATACTGACAACGGGCGAACCAGTCGTCCCATTCCTAATTTGCTGAGCGCTAAGCAGGAGCAGCAACTACCATTTTTAAAGACTCTGGTATGTCTCGGCCAGGGGACAGAACCCAAAGCCTTCCTCACAGGGGCGAACGCTCAACGAAAGGCCAAAAGTGATCCAATGTCTAATTTTGATTTACAGTTTAACATCAGATTGACTTACATTTCTATTTGGTAAACCAACTATTTTTTTGTTATACCTGCCTTCATTAAATCCAGGTCATACATGGAGTTCTTTTAACAGTTATATAAGATACAATCTCCTCCCAAGTTGTTTGTGGTCTCTCAAAATGTAGAATCTGAATGTGTGCTCGAACTATCTTGTTCTCAAAGTACGACTGTTTTTAATATTTCAAATACTTTACTTAAATCAGTTTACATTTATCTTAACATTCAATACAAAAGAAAGATGTTGTTTTTATCACCTTGATAGCATATTTACAGTTTAACATCAGACTTAAATTTCCATTTGGTAAACCAACTTTTTATTTTACCTGCCTCATTAAATCTTGGTCATAAATGGAGTTCTTTTAACAGTTATATAAGATACAATCTCTCCCTCCCCCCCCCCCCCCCCCCCCCCCCCCCCCAGACTTCCAGGTCAATATTTACCTGTATATCAAGCGTGATTACAGGGGTGTGGAGAAAAGACAGACTTACACTGACCCCAATAATGACCCCGTCCTCCAAGTTGACCTCATAAGGTGTGAAGATCTGGACAGGTGTACACACGTTCATCTAACTAGATAAAGACCCCCTTAATTGTTAGATGGAAACTGGTCATCACACCTTACCTTTACCTAGCCCGAGATTCCTCTGGCCCCGACACCATGTCTGGGAACTCAAGCTGACCTATACCAGGGTCATATAGAATATAGGTACAGACTTGTGACGGTCGATATCTGACACTTTTGAAATGATATGATTGTCCATTCCTATTACAGTATTATTAAAACAGTTATAAGTCATTATTATAAAAAAAAAACAATTGAAAGAAAATAATATATATTTCAAACTGGTAGCATTACTTTATGTCTTTGATATTACAAGAGGCCCATGGGGCCTGTATCGCCCACCTGGTTGGATTTGACCAAATGTCAAAATAATGTTCATGTTCAATTTGTTAATACATATACAAAAATGTACTCTCTGAAAGACCATATGGATAATTTTTACACCATAATGGTGTTTAAAGAAACTAAGTCCCTTAGGGTGGGGAAACCCTTTGGCCTATTTTTACATAAGAATTGTGTTTATCCCTTAATGCCCAGCGATACTATACATAGTTATGCGATTGAGGGTCACAGTAACCATTTATGCAAAATCTGTTCCCCCATCACCACGGATGTTTCTGACCAAATTGGGTTCAAATCCATTTAAAAACTCAAATCTCTATTTCCCCTATTTGGCCCCTCCCTTCAGGCCCCTTGGGGGTCAGAGTCAATATTTATATAAACTTTCTTTCCCCCTTCCCCTAAGGATATTCCAGACCAAATTTGGTTCAAATCCATTCATAACTTTATGACTAGTAGCGATTTAAAGGAGTAACCCTATTTCCCCTATTTGGCCCCGCCCCTCAGGTCCCTGGGGGTTCAGAGTAAAAATTTATACAAACTCTGTTCCTCTTCTGCCAAGGATGTTCCTGACCAAATTTGGTTCAAATTCATTCATAACTTTATGACTAGTAGCGATTTAAAGGAGTAACCCTATTTCCCCTATTTGGCCCCGCCCCTCAGGCCCCTGGGGGTTCAGAGTAAAAATTTGGTTCAGAGTAAAAATTTATACAAACTCTGTTCACCTTCTGCCAAGGATGTTTCTGACCAAATTTGGTTCAAATTCATTCATAACTTTATGACTAGTAGCGATTTAAAGGAGTAACCCCTATTTCCCCTATTGGACCCCGCCCCTCAGGCCCCTGGGGATTCAAAGTAAAAATTTATACAAACTCTGTTCACCTTCTGCCAAGGATATTCCTGACCAAATTTGGTTCAAATTCATTCATAACTTTATGACTAGTAGCGATTTAAAGGAGTAACCCTATTTCCCCTATTTGGCCCCGCCCCTCAGGTCCCTGGGGGTTCAGAGTAAAAATTTATACAAACTCTGTTCATCTTCTGCCAAGGATGTTCCTGACCAAATTTGGTTCAAATTCATTCATAACTTTATGACTAGTAGCGATTTAAAGGAGTAACCCTATTTACCCTATTTGGCCCCGCCCCTCAGGCCCCTGGGGGTTCAGAGTAAAAATTTGGTTCAGAGTAAAAATTTATACAAACTCTAGTTCCCTTTCTGCCAAGGATGTTACTGACCAAATTTGGTTCAAATTCATTCATAACTTTATGACTAGTAGCGATTTAAAGGAGTAACCCTATTTCCCCTATTTGGCCCCGCCCCTCAGGCCCCTGGGGGTTCAGAGTAAAAATGTATACAAACTCTGTTCACCTTCTGCCAAGGATGTTCCTGACCAAATTTGGTTCAAATTCATTCATAACTTTATGACTAGTAGCGATTTAAAGGAGTAACCCTATTTCCCCTATTTGGCCCCGCCCCTCAGGCCCCTGGGGGTTCAGAGTAAAAATTTGGTTCAGAGTAAAAATTTATACAAACTCTAGTTCCCTTTCTGCCAAGGATGTTACTGACCAAATTTGGTTCAAATTCATTCATAACTTTATGACTAGTAGCGATTTAAAGGAGTAACCCTATTTCCCCTATTTGGCCCCGCCCCTCAGGCCCCTGGGGGTTCAGAGTAAAAATTATACAAACTCTGTTCACCTTCTGCCAAGGATGTTTCTGACCAAATTTGGTTCAAATTCATTCATAACTTTATGACTAGTAGCGATTTAAAGGAGTAACCCTATTTCCCCTATTTGGCCCCGCCCCTCAGGCCCCTGGGGGTTCAGAGTAAAAATTTGGTTCAGAGTAAAAATTTATACAAACTCTAGTTCCCTTTCTGCCAAGGATGTTACTGACCAAATTTGGTTCAAATTCATTCATAACTTTATGACTAGTAGCGATTTAAAGGAGTAACCCTATTTCCCCTATTTGGCCCCGCCTCTCAGGTCCCTGGGGGTTCAGAGTAAAAATTTATACAAACTCTGTTCACCTTCTGCCAAGGATGTTCCTGACCAAATTTGGTTCAAATTAATTCATAACTTGATGACTAGTAGTGATTTAAAGGATTAACCCTATTTCCCCTATTTGGCCCCGCCCCTCAGGCCCCTGGGGGTTCAGAGTAAAAATGTATACAAACTCTGTTTCCCTTCCCCAAGGATGTTCCTGACCAAATTTGGTTCAAATTCATTCATAACTTTATGACTAGTAGCGATTTAAAGGATTAACCCTATTTCCCCTATTTGGCCCCGCCCCTCAGGCTCCTGGGGGTTCAGAGTAAAAATGTATACATACTCTGTTCCCCTTCCCCCGAGGATGTTCCTGACCAAATTTTGTGAAAATCCATTCAATACTTTAGGACTAGTAGCAATTTAAAGAAAAAGTTGACGGACGACGGACGACGGACGCTGCACCATGGCATAAGCTCACCGGCCCTTCGGGCCAGGTGAGCTAATAATGGAAGCATATATAGAGTATTAGAGGCCAATATGTAAATCAACATATATTAGTATAATTTTCATGTTTGAGTTAAATAAATACTTATCAAACATTCCATACACCAACTGCAGCTGGCCTTATGTCATTTTTTCAAAAGTTTGAACATTTAACTTTATGATTTTATAATTGGCTTGAACAACCATTGTGCATTCATGACCTGTATATAGTACATAAAATGTATGAGTGACACATATCATGATAGATATTGACTGAATTGGAATAGAAAACGATGTAGTTCCAACAGGTCAGTTTTACAGGTAAATGGTACATAGGTTGCCGTGTCCAACTGGCCTGAGGTTAATTGTACCTCAGGCTCTATAATCTTATTTCCTGGACGAGAACAATGTGTACTAATTACGGAAAAAAGGCTATAGGTTGGTTTTGGGAAACGGTGAATTTACATTCATTATACCATTTGGAATTACTCTTGATTTTTTTTTGATTTTTTTTTTTTTTTTTTACTTTAATCTCTTTCTTTACAATTAATTTTTTAAAGCAATGTCTTTATATTTTTGAATATAACAAGATAAGAACTGCATCATTTCTTAATTTGATTTGCATTAATTTTTTCTGAACTTATATCATTCAACATTGTACCTCTACATACCGGACACCTTCATAAACCGGCCAATACGTTTGGTCCCAATGACTTACGGTTTAGACAGGTTACAATGTAATAAGAAACAGCTTATTTTTACTTTCTAATTTCAGTATAGAATGACTTCAATTCAATAGAGGTGGTCTTCCTAAACATGTCAACCAATGTGTTAACGGTTTTACAACTTATCTTGACATTTCCACCTTAATTACTTATTTCTTAATTACATGTTCGTTTTAAAAGTTGAATTGAAGAGATTAGTTAAAGATTGATTAAAGGATCAATTTATACAGAAATGGTTTGATGATATTACTAATTCATCAAAAGGACAAACATATTCTATATTTAAAACTCAATTTGGACAAGAAAAGTATTTATTAAATTTTAATGAAAAAGATAGAATAATTATGTGCAAATTTAGAACTTCAAATATTAATTTACCTATAGAATCAGGAAGATGGCTTGGTATACCCCGTAATGAAAGAATCTGTAATTTGTGTCAATCTGATATTGGAAATGAATTTCATTATTTATTTAAATGTGAATATGAATATGTGAAATTGTTGAGAGAAAAATATATACCAAAATACTACTACACCTATCCGAATTATGACAAAATGAAAGGAATGTTTCAAATATTTAATGTTAAAACTTATTTGAAAATTTGTAGATTTGTTGAGAAGTTAAGTAAATTAATTGCAAAGTAATATTTACTCCTTTACCAAACCATGCTCCTCAATTGTACTTGTACCATTACTTATATTGTTATGTACTTATATTATACATGTATACATTTTATGAATCTCATATATGTAAATCTCAGTACGCCATGTTGTAATATTATATACCATGTATGACCTCTTGTTACACACGTCAGTGTGTCAGAGCGAACAAATAAAACCTTGAAACCTTGTAATTTTGCTCTGATTAAGGCCTCTCAAATGAAGAGCAACAATCCTTTCCTTCAAGTCAGGAGATAATCTTACTGTTCTGTTAATTGCCCTGAGGTTATAACACTGAGACCCTGCTTTGCACAGCTTCATCATTTGAAGCCATACAGTGACAAAATTGACACAGGTATATCTGTGAACCCAGGACAGTACCTGTAACTGGCTCCTAAAACTCACCTGGCACAGTTCTCAGGAGTGTCAGGCCGGAGTCAGTCATGCATGACCAATAATAATAACAATTAAGCAGATACTGTCATTCATTGTGGGTAGTCCAGAAATACATAGTGTGTACGTTATGTCAGAACATTAATTTACCCAGGTAATGCTCGTAAATATGTACAGTTGTAAATGTATATTTTTCTAATGATACATTTAAATATATAAACTCAAATGATTGTTTATTTTATAATTACTTGCTTGAACTGAGTACATATATGTAGAGAATGTCTTCTTAAAAAAAAACCACATAATTCATTAAATACCGTAAACTTTCAATACTTTGAATAATCAATAACATAATATAGATACATTATCTAAACTTCCTTTACATGATATATGTACAGTAATAAATATTCTAATTGAAATAATTTTTAAATTCCTTAATAAAATGAAATACAATTTACTTACATCTTAATAAAATATGAAATAATAAGCAATTAACTTTCATAGAAACCTGATTATAGCATAAATTGTATAACTGTCTTTTATGGATCTTATAAATATAAATTTAATATGTAGGCATTATTACCATGTATTAACAATAAAAGAAATATTTCTAGTAGACTAAACAAATGTTAATAGTAATATTAACAGAACAAAAGTTATTTGTAAAATTCTATTTATCTATATGTAAATTATATTAAAAGCATCAAAGTATTAGTATATATATGATATAGTCTGATTATAGAACTGGGGTATAGGCATGGTGTCTTATAGGACTCCAGGTAGACTCGGAGTCCACTTGGAGTGCACTCCAAGTTTACCTGGAGTCCAAACGGAGTGCACTCGGAGTCCACTTGGGTGTAACCTTTAGTCTACACTCAACTGTACTTCCGAAGACACCCAGCAGGACACCCCACCCGGTCACATTATACTGACAACGGGCGAACCAGTCGTCCCACTCCTAATATGCTGAGCGCTAAGCAGGAGCAGCAACTACCATTTTTAAAGACTCTGGTATGTCTCGTCTAGGGGACAGAACCCAAAGCCTTTCTCACAGCGGCGAACGCTCAACTAAAAGGCCAAAAGTGAGGCATTGTCAAGGGAGACATTAGGAAGAAGAAAGTTGGAACTATTAACAGCTAAGGTCATTTAAGGACGGTATCCCGTGCGTGCGACATGCATGCGTGTGGCGAGTGCGTATGCGTGTTTTGGGAGGCTGCGGTATGTTCGTGTTAAGTCTTCTTGTGATAGGCCGAAACTTTTACCGATTTAGTTTGGTTTGGTTTATTTTGTTTAACGTCCTATTAACAGCTAAGGTCATTTAAGGACGGCCTCCCGTGCGTGCGGTGAGTGCGTACGTGTTTTGGGAGGCTGCGGTATGTTCGTGTTAGGTCTCCTTGTGATAGGCCTGAACTTTTTCCGATTTATAGTGCTACCTCACTAGAGCATACTGCCGGAGACACCCAGCAGGACACCCCACCCGGTCACATTATACTGACAGCGGGCCAACCATTCGTCCTACTCCCAATATGCTGAGCGCTAAGCAGGAGTAGCAACTACCATTTTTAAAGACTCTGGTATGTCTCGGCTAGGAGACAGAACCCAAAGCCTTCCTCACAGGGGCGAACGTTCAACTAATGGCCAAAAGTGAGGCATTGTCAAGGGAGACATTACGAAGAAGAAAGTTGTTCAGAAAGGAGAGAAAAGATAAGATCCCAAATTTAGTCGCCTCTTACGATCATGCAATGGGGGCAGCAGGTACAATTCTTACGCCCTACCTGCAGGGCAATTTACCGATTTATAGTGCTACCTCACTGAAGCATACTGCCGAAGACACCCAGCAGCACACCTGTGCCGGAACGCCATGATTATATATTGAATCTTTGTGGTGCACATCCTTGAATCCCAGGTCGGCGCTAAAGTCATTACCTGCCTTTGATGACGTCACCACTTTTTGCGAAGAATTTTATTTTTTAGCAGACGACACGTCTTTTTGAATCTTGTTGAGAATATATCCGATCTTATATCGCGTGTCGTGAGACAATATCTGCCCTTGGTGTCCCTACAGCTTCTTACGGTGTTACGGTTGATGCTTTGAATTAAACATTAATGGTACCCGTTGTCTGTCTACCCAAGTTATTCTTCACGCATAAGAGATGAGGGGCAGAACAACACCCCACCCGGTCACATTATACTGACAACGGGCCAACCAGTTGGTTTGGTTTATTTTGTTTAACGTCCTATTAACAGCTAAGGTCATTTAAGGACGCACTCCCGTGCGTGCGACATGCATGCGTGTGGCGAGTGCGTATGTGTGTTTTGGGAGGCTGCGGTATGTTCATGTTAAGTCTCCTTGTGATAGACCGGAACTTTTGCCGATTTATAGTGCTACCTCACTGAAGCATACTGCCGAAGACACCCAGCAGCACACCCAATCCGGTCACATTATACTGACAACGGGCGAACCAGTCGTCCCACTCCTAATATACTGAGCGCTAAGCAGGAGCAGCAACTACCATTTTTAAAGACTTTGGTATGTCTCGGCTAGGGGACAGAACCCAAAGCCTTCCTCACAGCGACGAACGCTCAACTAAAGGCCAAAAGTGAGGCATTGTCAAGGGAGACATTAGGAAGAAGAAAGTTGTTCAGAAAGAATAGAAAAGATAACATCCCAAATTTAGTCGCCTCTTACGATCATGCAATTGGGGCAGCAGGTACAATTCTTACGCCCTACCTGCAGGGCAGGGGCCAACCAGTCGTCCCACTCCAAATATGCTGAGCGCTAAGCAGGAGTAGCAACTACCATTTTTAAAGACTCTGGTATGTCTCGGCTAGGGGACAGAACCCAAAGCCTTCCTCACAGCGGCGAACGCTCAACTAAAGGCCAAAAGTGAGGCATCGTCAAGGGAGACATTAGGAAGAAGAAAGTTGTTAAGAAAGAAGAGAAAAGATAAGATCCCAAATTTAGTCATGCGGATATACCAAGACAGTCTTTTTGGTAGGTCATCATGATATAACTGAAAGGAAAGAAAATGGAAATGAAATTAAATAAAATTAAACAAAATTGAATAAAATAAGTGATGAAAACAAAGAAAAGAAAAGATTAAGAACTACAGTTAATATATGTAATTCAAAAAGTTTAAAAGCTGTTGTTTGTGCTAATAAGTTTACACCTACGCCCTTTATCTTTTATAGTGAAATTAATATTAAAAATCATACATTTATTTGATTCACTAGGCAGGGAATCATGTTTGTCTTTTTAAATACTATTTTAGTTGTAGTTCTGGATTTGTATTTTCATATGCATATTAATTATTCATCTGCACACAATGTACATTGTATTATGTGTTTATACTAGCTTCAAACGCGAAAGCCTAAACATGTAATTTTTGAAAAGGCAGTCATACTCAGATATAGGTGAGCATGTCTAGAATCAATCCATAGGTCATTGTGGAAGATAGCACATTTTATTCTTTTTTTTATTAAAATTATCCTTAGACAAAACAATTCATTTTCCACGTGCAACACATAACAAGGGTATACAAGCCTCAAAATAGTTGGATTATTCATTTTTTAAATCCCCTTACTTTACACACCAAAAACAGAAAAGTTATAGAAACAATTAATCGATAAAGGCAATACTGAAATAACTTACGTTTGTGGTCCAAATGTCCATTACATTGTATATAAGGTATTGACTATTAACAGCTTCTGTCAACTGGCAATGCAGACACATGTTTAAATTGTGTTCGAATCGGCATGCATCTGTAACACATACAATATATATCATACTAGAGACCAACCAACCAATTGTTTTCCCATAGACTTTAGTGTTAACGTTTTGGAGCATTTCATTCAAATTCTTGAATTCAATATGACAATTACGGTTTATAACAAAAGTTTAGGGTCTGATACAACACCTAATCAAAAAAAAAGTTGGGTCCTTTAGCTCAAATTTTCTCCATGGTAGCCATTTTGAAAATAGGTGAATTTCGCAGTAAAAATACTCAAAAATCTTAAATGTTTACCTGTTTATTATTATAACCTGAACTTTTGGGAAAAAAATCAATCGGACTTACGAAATATATATCAACATTTCTTATTGATAGTTACCTATCAGGCTACATATCTATTTTCTCACTTCATAACATACTGGCCAATCAGTGGCTGCCAGACATTTTATCCATGGCTCAACTTTCTATACACAGGGGCTGTTTCAAAAATGTATTTTTTCAATTGGTTGGTTGCTCCCTATAACAGATTTATGCATTTTGTTCTCCTTTTCTCTCAAATAAACGTATACATTACTCATCTGGTATGATATACGGCTTACAACACGGTCATATACGACAATACTCTGTGTCACCGGGCTTCCATACTTTTAAAAAATAAGCAGACTGTTTTCGTTTTCTTTTCGTAATTTCAAAGTAATGGATTAGTATTCAGACCAACTTTGACTGAAGATTTATTAAGTTATTACTTGTCATCATCTCTATATAATCTGGCACGGTAATCTATGACAGAAACCGAATATTTTAAAGTAAATCGTGCCGTGTCACGTCGCCGTAAACATGGCCAGTGTTACATGAAGCAAATTCCTTCTTTTCCTATACAGTATATACGTATAAACAAAAAATCCAACGTATAGTACACAGTTTAAAGTGGATATATTAGGATGAATATTTACCTGTAAGACGAAGGAAACATCACTTCTAACGTTGGAAAGGTCTGTGCAAGCAGACGGCTCGTAGATGTCAACATCGTAGTTGTCGCCCTTGTGTTCTACGGCGGCCTGTACACGCCGTACAGCTCTTGCGCACCAATATGACAATTTTCAATAGCTTCTTACTATACTTTCCCCCAATTTAGATTTCTGTAGATTTTTAGTATTCTGTTGCAATTAGTTTGAGGTAGAAAAGTATTTTGATTAGACTATTACATGAACATACATGAACATCTAACGAAATCGGATAAGGGGTCACGTCAGGATGACCTTTGTTACCACAATGTTTCACTTTCAGGTCGAATTGACAATTTTTCGATGTCACATCATGCATCTGAAGCTAACCATTTCGGTGCAGTATTTGTATAGCTATATGTTTCGTTGGACGAAATGACTTGAACCAGATTGACAGATTATGCAAGCCATGCTCTCTTGTCATGCTATTTCGGACATACGACTTCCAAGATTCTGTAAGTAGTAATTTGATTGGTTAATCCAAAAGGTCATCCTGACGTGACGCCTTTCGCGATGTCGTTAAAGATGTTCATGTAACGTAGTGACAATGAGCATCTACATTTCAATTAGATTGAATGAGGTAAAGCTATTAAGTCGGATATAAGTCCCGCGATAGTACATAGAGACAATCACGAAGAAAAACACACCTCCCAAAACACGCCCATTATATACACGCATGCATGATCTTAGCTGTTGATACAAAATGACGAAACTCGTCCTGGTTGGTTAATCACCGTGAACAGCGAAGGTTATTTTGAGGCGGGGTCACTTTGAAGTAATCGGCGGCTACCTGACTGAAGATACGACATGCTCGTCGCATGCCATTCAGAGCAATTAGGGTAAAGCGTATGGTCCAAAGCAACTACCTTAGCGTAGAGCGGTCCGTTTCTCAGCTTCCCAGGGGCCGCGGTGACCATGTGGTTAAATTGTCTCTTGGTAGCGCGTCTGCCCTGCAGGTAGGGCGTAAGGATTGTACCTGCTGCCCCCATTGCATGATCGCAGGAGGCGACTAAATTTGGGATCTTATCTTTTCTCTTCTTTCGTAACAACTTTCTTCTTCCTAATGTCTCCCTTGACAATGCCTCACTTTTGGCCTTTAGTTGAGCGTTCGCCGCTTTGAGAAAGGCTTTGGGTTCTGTCCCCTAGCCGAGACATACTACTGTCCCCTAGCCGAGACATACTAGAGTCTTTAGAAATTGTAGTTGCTACTCCTGCTTAGCGCTCAGCATATTAGGAGTGGAACGACTGGTTCGCCCGTTGTCAGTACAATGTGACCGGTTGGGATGTCCTGCTGGGTGTCTTTGGCAGTATGATTCAGTGAGGTAGCACTATAAATCGGAAAAGTTCCAGCCTATCGGAAGGAGACTTAACAAAAACATACAGCAGCCTCCCAAAACACACATACGCACTCACCTCACGCATGTCGCACGCACGGGAAGCCGTCCTTAAATGACCTTAGCTGTTAATAGGACGTTAAACAAAATAAACCAAACCAAACCAAATTGGCAGCGAGTTCGAAACCCACGTGGGACAGTTGCCTGGTACTGACCGTAGGCCGGTAGTTTTTCTTCGGGTACTCCGGCTTTCCTCCACCTCCAAATCTAGGAACGTCCTTAAATGACCCTGGCTGTTTATAGGACGTAAAACAAAAATAAACCAAACCTTCTCAGCTTTCCGAGAAACGGTAGCCTTAACGGATAGGCAACATCGAACCATGCGTCTCGGATCTTCACCAGTTATGCAAGCCAACGCCAGAACCGACTTGATGTATGGCGGCCCAGACAAAACAGAAACATTGTATTAGAGTTGCTTCGTCCTTCTTGCAGTCGACAGACATGATTAGTGTCTATAAAGTTGATGAAATTACAAACATCTTGAAAGTTCAACAGATGCACATATACCAATGTCCCGTATATGACTTGTATGGAATCAACATGCTGATCAACGTAACATTACGTCACGATTTGGCGTACATTTATGAGCCGTTGACTGGGAATCGCAATGAATTATGGGAGAGATTGAGCTGCATCGGTATATTTTGCTATAATTCTATTTCATATGTTACACTCGTTTTCATTGGTTTGAAAATTAAGGTTATTTCTTCATAGCCCGAAAATTTACGTCATTTTTCATAACGTAATACACATAGAACTTCATTTGACGTCGTGATGATATTTTCGGATTGGATATTGAACAGAATATCGATTATAAAGCAATCGGATATACCGAACTCGAATTTTATCATTTTATGAATCGGCTTCCGATGACATTTCCCCCAAAAAAGTCAATCGGGAAATGAACGAGAAATTAGAAGACTGTCAGCTGTCTACTCCATACACACAATCGAAACGCTTTTCAGAGCTCCAGGAATCTAGTATGCAAAAGATCGAGAAAAATCGATTGGCCAAAGCAACGAAGAAAAATACCATATGGGGATTCGCACGAAACAAAAAATCGCAAGGGCGGTCTAGCTAGCATTGACACATCGTCCGATAAAAGAATGAATGTCACTGGAAATATCCGTTGTCCTTGTACGTACAGTGGCTGAAACTGTTTCTACGAAAAACGCCTTCTGAGGCGAAACTTCTATTCAATCATTGACGAAGACGCAATGAATCCTCCAGAATTCTTTGAATGTTGGTACACTAATTATAAAACACCAGTTAAACAGTACCAGTTCACGAGATTCATGAAGGATACATCCAAAAACGCCTGTTCAAATACGTACACTGCTAATTGTTTAAGGGCCACTAGTATCTCCAAGCTGACGTTGAACTCAAGACACATTATGTACTATTCAGGTCACCGTAACGAAAGCTCTATTTGAAGCTACAGTCGAGAATGTTCTGCAAACCAAAAACGTGTAATCAGCTACACTTTAGCTTCGATAATCAATCAAAACTTCGAACATAATCGCGTAGGCCCACTTGTGGCCTCGGAGAAATACAACTTGCCTTTGACACCGCCAAACTCATTACCAATGGCATACGCCTCATCGAGTAGCAATGTCCTGCCGTATGGGATGGGTTCAAACTCCTCTTTCAATAACTGTGTATTTAAAACATTCCAGTGTAACTGATTTGTTAGCCTACAGTACCGTGAGTGACTTGACTGCGCAGTCAATGTGACCAGTGCAAACTGGAATAAACCGGTTCGTCATGATAGATTTCGCGGGAAATTTTAAAAGCGGCAGTTATTGGCCACAATAGCATTAAGAATCATTACATATATTTGTGTTCAGTCATCAATTTCCTGTGAAAAATTGGTTTGGTTTGGTTTATTTTGTTTAACGTCCTATTAACAGCTAAGGTCATTTAAGGACGGCCTCCCGTGCGTGCGACATGAACGCGCGTGGCGAGTGCGTATGCGTGTTTTGGGAGGCTGCGGTATGTTCGTGTTAAGTCTCCTTGTGATAGGCCGGAACTTTTGCCGATTTATAGTGCTACCTCACTGGAGCATACTGCCGAAGACACCCAGCAGCACACCCCACCCGGTCACATTATACTGACAACGGGCGAACCAGTCGTTCCACTCCAAATATGCTGAGCGCTAAGCAGGAGAAGCAACTACCATTTTTAAAGACTCTGGTACATTTGTATGTCTCGGCCAGGGGACAGAACCCAAAGCCTTCCTCACAGGGGCGAACGCTCAACTTAAGGCCAAGAGTGAGGCATTGTCAAGGGAGACATTAGGAAGAAGAAAGTTGTTAAGAAAGAAGAGAAAAGATAAGATCCCAAGTTTAGTCGCCTCTTACGATCATGCGATGGGGGCAGCAGGTACAATTCTTACGCCCTACCTGCAGGATGACCTGTGAAAGAAGTCAACATAATTATAACAAAGTCTACCAAGCAAGTTTCGTCAAAATTTTATCATTCCTTCAAAGATATCGTGTGGAAAACAATCAGCCAATCAGATCACAACAGTCTCATTAAACATATGCGGAATAAGTTTGGTTTGGTTTATTTTGTTTAACGTCCTATTAACAGCTAAGGTCATTTAAGGACGGCCTCCCGTGCGTGCGACATGCATGCGTGTGATGAGTGTGTATGTATGTGTTTTGGGAGGCTGCGGTATGTTGGTGTTGAGTCTCCTTGTGATAGGCCGGAGCTTTTGCCGATTTATAGTGCTACCTCCCTGAAGCATATTGCCGAAGACACCCAGCAGGACACCCCAACCGGTCACATTATACTGACAACGGGCGAACCAGTCGTCCCATTCCAAGTATGCTGAGCGCTAAGCAGGAATAGCAACTACCATTTTTAAAGACTCTTGTATGTCTCGGCCAGGGGACAGAACCCAAAGCCTTCCTCACAGGGGCGAACGCTCAACTTACTACAGGGCAAAAGTGAGGCATTGCCAAGGGAGACATTAGGAAGAAGTTGGTTTGGTTTAGTTTGTTTAACGTCATATCAACAGCTAAGGTCATTTAAGGACGGCCTCCCGTGCGTGCGACATGCATGCGTGTGGTGAGTGCGTATGTGTGTTTTGGGAGGCTAAAGCTGTTAAAAAGAAGAGAAAAGATAAGATCCCAAATTTAGTCGCCTCTTACGATCATGCAATGGAGGCAGCAGGTACAATGTTTACACCCTACCTGCAGGGCACAATGAACTGCTGGTTTGATATTAACGCGCCGCACATACATTTATTGATTTGTTAAAATTAATTGAATAAATACACCCTACCTGTAGGGCACTATGAACTGCTGGTTTGATATTAACGCGCCGCACATACATTTATTGATTTGTTAAAATCAATTGAATAAATGATGATTTATGTCTCATAAGCATTCTTTTTAGTTATAAAATTAGAATTATAAGCATAAGCATTGTTCTTAATTTTGTTTTTGGTTGATAAGTCAATATGAGTCATAGAAAGAAAACCGGATGGGCATTTTTTTCATGACTATGAAGAATCCTTTCCGTTTTTTTGTCAGACTTCATAAAAAAAATGAGAATAATGCTTGAATAAATGTAACAAGAGATCCCAGAGGGATCTTGGCGCCCACCATTGAATGATCTTTATAGGTTCCATGTCAGATTGATCTTCTCTCTATTTTTCTCTTCCTCTTACTAATCTGTGTAAATTGACAAACATCCCTCCAGTACTTTTCAAACAACGACATCGCATAAGGGGTCACGATCTGATGACCTTTGAGATATGTTTAGTTCACTTTCAGGGCGAACTGTCAATTTGTCGATGTCATCGAAGCAAACCATTTCGTCACAGCAAGCATCTGAAGCAAACCATTTCGGCACAGCATGTATATACATGTAGCTTTAAGCGCTTTCTGTGACGAAATAACTTGAAACAAATTGACAGATTATGCAAGCTATGCACTCTAGGCATGCTAATTTGGACACATCAAATTCACTTCCAAGATCCTGGAAGTAGTCATTTGATTGGCTAATCCAAAAGGTCACCCCGACGTGACCCCTTATGGGTTTGGTTTTATTTGTTTAACGTCCTATTAACAGCGAAGGCCATTTAAGGACTGCCTCCTGTGTTTGCGATATGCATGCGTGTGGTGAGTGCGTATGTGTGTTTTGGGAAGCTGCGGTATGTACTTGTAAAGTCTCCTTGTGATAGGCCGGAACTTTTGCCGATTTATAGTGCTACCTCACTGAAGCATACTGCCGAAGACACCCAGCAACACACCCCACCCGGTCACATTATACTGACAACGGGCGGATGTTGTTATAAGTTCATGTAATGTAGTGAGAATGACCATCTAGATTTTAATAAGATTGGCTTATATATGAAATTTGAGATTTAGCGATAATGGCTGTATGTCGGCCATGCTGTTTTCAGATTGGTCCCAAAATGCAATACGACGGACCAAGGTACATATGCAATTTCAGATAAACTTTAATTGTCAAAATCCAAGATGGCTGCCTATCAGCCATGTTGTTTTCAGATTGGTTCCAAAATGAAATATCCATAACTAGAGACCAAGGGGAACCTACATATGAAATTTCAGAAAGATCCTTTCGGTACTCTCTGAGAAATAGCGATAACAAACTTCAATTGTCAAAATCCAAGATGGCTGCCTGTTGGCCATGTTGTTTTCCGATTGGTCCCAAAATGCAATATGCATAACTACGGACCAAGGGCAGCCTACATATGAAGATCCCTTCTGTACTTTCTGAGAAATAGCGATAACAAGAATTGTTTACGGACGGACCACGGACGCAAACGCGATTTGATCTTCCCCATGACAACATTTGGGATCTTAAATTTTTCTTTTCTTTCCTCGCTGTTCTGCATTTCTGTGCACTGATTTCCTCCCGTATAGGTGTCTCCTCGACACTCGTCCTAATATGATCCTGGCTGTTGTGAGTACATTATACCCCTGAGAATCAAACTCGTCTCCACTGGACACGATACCCTCACAAACAAATGTTTGGCGAAAGTGTTTAGCGTCACGAGGAGACCAACACGAACATACTGCTGTCTCCAAAACCAACTGCACCAATTCACCACTAGCATGCATCTCGCACACAGAAGAGGCCGCCATAAGAGACAACCTTAGCTGCTCAACAATACTAAAGATGTATTACTGTAGAACTTTTTAGTAGAAATTGAAATAATAATAGTCTTTATTTAAAAACTTGATAACAAAATGAGTCAAAGACTCGTCTCCCTTTTGGTCAAGTTCACTAAGCACATAATATGTACAGTATATTACAAATTAGACATAAAAAAAACATGTAATATCACAGTTGATCATATAAGTAATAGCCAGAAAGAGTCTTGATAATGTAGCTATTACTGGTATAATTTAAAATGAGTCAATAAAAAATCTTTTGGCATTTTGTTTAAATGATAATAGTGACGTAGAATTCCTGACATGTTCTGGTAAGATGTTCCATGTACATTTTGTAGATGGACCTTGGTAAGTAAAAGATCTCTTAAACATTTTTGTTTTAAAAGTAGGAATGTAAAATAAATTAATTGACGATGCTCTAGTAGACCTTGACTGGACAGCAGAGGCAAATTTAAAATTATTCAAATAATTAGGAACCAAGCCATGTAAAACTATACATCAGAACTGACTGGGTGTACAAAACGCGTTTGGAGAATGTCAGCCAGTTCAACTTTTTAAACATATCACGGGATGGAGTATTAAAATTACATTTTAAGATTATCCTGGCAGCCCTTTTTAGTAGTTTATCTAGCCTGCCAGTGTTATTTTGAGAAGTATTTCCCCAGATGTTTACACAATAATTAAAATGGGGATTCACAAAACAGTTAAAAAATGTCACACAAGAAGTCTCACTAAGGAATGGACTTAAACGTTTCATTTGAAAAATGTAAAAAGACAAGGTTAAATACAGTAGAGCAAAAAGCAATCCAATGTTTTGTCCAGCTGGGAGTCGTCAGAGATGCCAAGATCTTAAAACGTTGATGAGATAACCAATATTTAAGTGTAACAAATAGACATATACCAAGTACCTATTTCCTATAGGCCTGCAATATATATGCCTATCAACGTTGATATGTTGTGATCCAGATTTGACCTAGATTAGTATGACAGGTGTTGTGGCTGAAGCAGAAGAGGCAAACTCTAACGGATCACCTTGTATTATTCTCGTAATTTTTCAGGAGACTTCAGTCTTTATTTTTGTATATATTTGCCTTCGTTTTTTGTGTTTTAATTATGGTTTCGTTAAAATGTAGTTTATTTAACATGACCGGTCACTGTAGTCGGACTATAAAGCCGTCCTGAATCATGTTTATTGATTGTGTACATACTTTCTTTGATTTGTTCATTTGGATAAATCTTGCCCACAGATCATGATTGGGATGTTATTTGGCTGGGGACTGGCGGCTATCCTCACTGCTACCGACGTCATTCCATTTGACCCGAAACACGCCCAATTCAAGGCACGTACCGACGCTAGAGGGGATGTTGTCGAGAATGCGAACTGGTTCTACTTTCCTTATCCAGGTTGGTTTTTTACTTAATAAAAGGTGCAAGACCCTTGGCTATTTACTAAGACTAGTATATATACACATTAATGTCTCACAAGAGTCACGTATTTTAATTGACAAGTTTGAATTTTTGTGAAGAAATTCAAAAATTAATGCAAATGAAACCATTTCACGCACTTATGTCAGTAAAACAAGTAAACGAGGACACAAAACAAGAATATATATTGTGTTGCGATCAAAGATATCCGACAGACGAACACTTTTAGTTAGAATATTGAAGTTAGAAATCTTCAGATTTTCGGAAAGACAGGAAGTAGACCAAAAAGGGGTTTTCGGCTACGTTCATTTCATAGACTTGCTTTGTATTGTCAAAATTTATGATTTCACGCATACATTTTCAACTTATCATCATTTGCCTTATTTCATGATTAAATGATGATTCATTTGCCTTATTTCATGTGTTAAGTCTCCTTGTGATAGGCCGGAACTTTTGCCGATTTATAGTGCTACCTCACTGAAGCATACTGCCAGTCGTCCATCTCCTAATATGCTGAGCGCTAAGCAGGAGCAAAACAGATTTTGCATTAATGATGACTCTGATCCCCAAGGGGCTAAAGGGGCAGGGTCAAATAGGGGAAATAGAGGTAATTCCTTTTAATCGATACTAGTTATAAAGTTATGAGTGGACTTGAACTTTAATTAAGTCAGAAACATCCTTGGGGGGAAGGGAAGTGGAACAGATTTTGCATAAATGTGACTCTGATCCCTTTAAATCGCTACTAGTCATAAAGTTATGAATGCATGTTGTAAAAACAATTCTTGAGGTCTTTCAGACCTTTAGAGAGTCTGGACTTTGTTATTTCTTTAACGCAGTTTAGATCTCCACACTATTACCTTATATAGCATTGTTTGAGACTTACAAATAAAATGAATTGAACATAAACACTGTTTTGACATTTAGTCTAATTCAACCAGGTGAGCGATACAGGCCCCATGGGCCTCTTGTTCTTTCTAAAGGGAACATTTGAAGCGACTAGAATATATTTACTGCTCCCAGTTCAACGCTTTGAATCTTTCCTTACTGCTGTCTTTTTTCTATATGTGTCTACTATGACCCTGACTGCTACATATCATAGACATTCTCTTCCAGTTATGTGGTGAAACCGGTTCAATTGGACAAAACGTTGTTACCATTACGAAAATATGGAATTACCTTGTGATCTAGCTTTACAATATTATTCTGATAATAAAACTTGTTCAATGTTCTAATTACATTAATAGACATTCTTCTCTTTTTTTATTTAACTTTAAAAGTATTTTGTATTAAACGAAATTGTCTGATCATCTAATTGGTTCGGATTTGTATTGTTTAACGTACCATCAACAGCTGATGCCATTTAAGGACGACCTTTCCTGAGTGCAAGGTCCTTGCGTGTTGTTTATTTGTGTTTTGATTTGCTGCGGTATGTTCGTGTCTTGTCATAGAGGTAGAATCAAGATATTTTGATAAACTGAACGGCCTCGTATCATCGAAGAAGTGAATACCAGGTGAGCGATGTAGGCACATGGGTACTCTTTGCTTTCTCTTCTGACACAAACTTCAAATAGGAAATTCAAGTAAAAATATAATACATGCCAATCAAGTAAAAATAAATTCCAATTCATATATAATCCAGTAGAAGGTACAAAATCAACAATGCACGTAATACCACACTTAACTAGAAGTAACCGGGAAAGAAACAGTAGTAGTCTACATGCTTTAAAGTTTTGTTCATATTTTATTATTTTTATTTTGGAATCATAATTTGTAATTATGTTGGTATTCTTGATAGATCGAATTGGGAAGCAGTATCTTACCATGGGATTTAAACAATTGATATTAAAAAACAGGACACTTGCCTCTAACTATTACATAGATTGCATTTTATGTAAGAAAACCAGATAAAGACACGAATAATGGTGTCGTTGCTGAGAAAAAAAGTCGCCATTGAGGGCACACATTATCTTGGAGGGCTCAAGACAAATCAGGAGTGGGATGCGTCCCCGACGGTCGGTATCTTTTAAAAATTAGGATACCGCAAGCATTTAAATATAAGACAATTATACTCAAAAGTGATAAGGTTAAAAAAACAAGAGGCCCATGGGGCCTGTATCGCTCACCTGGTTGGATTTGACCAAATGTTAAAATGTTCATGTTCAATTCGTTTTGTTTTTCAACCTCAAACAATGCTATATATGGTTATAGTGTGGGGATCTCAACTGCTTTAAAGACATAATGAAGTCCAGACTCTCTAAGTTTACAACATGCATTCATAACTTTATGACTAGTAGCGATTTAAAGGAATTACCATTATTTCCCCTATGGGGCCCCATCCCTTTGGTCTCATGGGGGTCAAAGTCATCATCTCAAAGGATGTTTCTGATCAAATTGGGTTCAAATTCATTCATAACTTAATGACTAGTAGCGATTTAAAGGAATTATCTCTATTTCCCCTATTGGTCCCTGCCCCTTTGGCCCCTTGGGGGTCAGATTCACCATTTATGCAAAATCTGTTCCCCTTCCTCCAAGGATGTTCCTGACTAAATTGGGTTTAAATTCATTGATAACTTTATAACAAGTAGCTATTTAAAGGAATTACATCTATTTCCCCTTTTGGGCCCCGCCCCTTTTGCCCTTGGGGGTCAGAGTCGCCATTTATGCAAAATCTGTTCTTCCCCCAAGGATGTTTCTGACTTCATTAAGTTCAAATCCATTCATACCTTTATTACTTGTAGCCATTTAAAGGAATTACAACTATTTCCCGTATTGGGCCCCGCCCCTTTGGCCCCTTGGGGTCAGAGTCACCATTTATACAAAATCTGTTCCCCTTCCCCCAAGGATGTTACCGACTAAATTGGGTTCAAATCCATTCATAACTTTATGACAAGTAGCGATTTAAAGGCATTACCTCTATTTCCCCTATTAGGCCCTGCCCCTTTGGCCCCTTGGGGTCCGAGTCATCATTTATGCAAAATCTGATCCCCTTCCCCCAAGGATGTTTCTGACCAAATTGGGTTGAAATCCATTCATAACTTTATGACCAGTTGCAATTTAAAGGAATTGCCTCAATTTCCCATTTTTGGCCCCGCCCCCTCGGGGACAGTCACCATTTAGGCAAAATGTGTTCCCCTTCCCCAAGAATATTTCTGACTGAATTGGGTTCAAATCCATTCATAACTTTATGACCAGTAGCGATTTAAAGGCTTTACCTCTATTTCCCTTATTGGGCCCCGCCCCTTTGGCCCCTTGGGGGGTCAGAGTCACTATTTATGCAAAATCTGTTCCCCTTTCCCCAAGGATGTTCCTGACTAAATTGGGTTTAAATCCATTGATAACTTTATGACTATTAGCGATTTAAAGGAATTACATCTATTTCCCCTTTTGGGCCCCGTCCCTTTGGCCCCTTGGGGGTCAGAGTCACCATTAAAGGTAATTCCTTTAAACACTACTAGTCATAAAGTTATGAATGGATTTGAACCCAATTTGGTCAGAAACATCCTTGGTGAAAGGGGAACAGATTTTGCATAAATAGTGATTCTGACCCCCGAGGGGCCAAAGGGGCGGGGCCAAATATGGGAAATAGAGGTAATTCCTCTAAATCTCTACTAGTCATAAAGTTGTGAAGGGATTTGAACCCAATTTGGTCAGAAACATCCTTGGTGAAAGGGGAACAGATTTTGCATAAATAGTGATTCTGACCCCCGAGGGGCCAAAGGGGCGGGGCCAAATATGGGAAATAGAGGTAATTCCTCTAAATCTCTACTAGTCATAAAGTTGTGAAGGGATTTGAACCCAATTTGGTCAGAAACATCCTTGGGGGAAGGGGAACAGATTTTGCATAAATGGTGGCTCTGACCCTAAAGGGGCCAAAAGGGCGGGGCCCAGTGGGGGAAATAGAGGTAATTCCTTTGAATCGCTACTAGTCATCAAGTTATGAATGGATTTGAACCCAATTTGGTCAGAAACAGGGGAACAGATTTTGCATAAATGGTGACTCTGACCCCCGAATGGCCAAAGGGGCGGGCCCAATAGGTGAAATAGAGGTAATTCCTTTAAATCGCTACTAGTCATAAAGTGATGAATGCATGTTCTATAAACAATTCTTGAGGTCTTTCAGACCTTAGAGAGTCTGAACTTCATTAATCTTTAAAGCAGTTCGGATTCCCACACTATAACCATATATAGCATTGTTAGAGTTTTACAAATAAAACAATTTGAATATGAACATTATTTCGACATTTGGTCTAATCCAACCAGGTGAGCGATACAGGCCCCATGGGCCTCTTGTTTTTACATTTCATTTCGTGAAAGAATAAATTAGGCGTTCAATCTTGCCTTTCGAAATTCAATGAAAATTGTATAATGCAAACATGCCATTTTTGCCACTTTTGAATGAAGCACTTCCTTTAAAACTTTGTTTTATTTTGATTATTTTACCATTATTTTGCATAATTTCATTTTTTTTTAATTCCGTATTGTTGAGAAACCTAGTTTTAATCTCGTTAATTACAGGTCAATTTGGAAGCCCTATATTTGAAACCGGAGCGTTCTCTGCATTTCTGATAGCTACGTTCATTTCTATATTGGATTCCATTGGCGATTACTACGCCTGCGCGATGATATGTAACGTTCCACCCCCGCCCGCGCACGGAGTAAATCGCGGAATTGCCGTCGAGGGACTGTGTACAGCTCTGTCGGGGGCAATGGGGTGTGGCCATGCTACTTCCACACAAGGCGGAAACATTGGATCTATAGGAATCACAAAGGTACGAGATAAGCCAATGACTCGAATTTAGAATAATCAATATTAATTTTTCGGAATTTTCATCAATTATTGTTCAGCGTCCTATCAATATGGTCATTTTTGGATGGCCTCACCTGTGTGCAAGATGCCTGTATGTATGTAGTGTGCGTGTTTTGAGAGGCGATCTGGTTTTTTTCTTCTCTAAATTTGCAGGGCAACCATACAAATGCTGCCCTGCAGGTAGGGCGTAGGAATTGTACCTGCTGCCGCCATTGCATGATCGTAAGAGGCGACTAAATTTGGGATCTTATCATTTCTTTTCTTTCTTAACAACTTTCTTCTTCCTAATGTCTCCCTTGACAATGCCTCACTTTTGGCCTTTAGTTGAGCGTGAGGAAGGCTTTGGGTTCTGTCCCCTAGCCGAGGCATACCAGAGTCTTTAAAAATGGTAGTTGCCACTCCTGCTTAGCGCTCAGCATATTTGGAGTGGGACGACTGATTCGCCCGTTGTCAGTAAAATGTGACCGGGTGGGGTGTGCTGCTGGGTGTCTTCGGCAGTATGCTTCAGTGAGGTAGCACTATAAATCGGCAAAAGTTCCGGCCTATCACAAGGAGACTTAACACGAACATACAGCAGCCTCCCAAAACACACATACGCACTCACCACACGCATGCATGTCGCACGCACGGGAGGCTGTCCTTAAATGACCTTAGCTGTTAATAGGACATGAAACAAAATAAACCAAACCAAAGTATGTTGCTGAAACATGATATAACACATAGGGTTGATACCGTCTTTTTTACAATCGAATTCCTAGAAAAACTCCATCGAATTCCTAGAAAAACTCCATAAGGGCAGAAACTGTTATAGCGAGCAACATCGATGGGTGTTTCGTTCTATTGTTTGAGCTACATGGTATTCTTTCGATATTTTTTGACCAACATCTTCAATAAAATGTCACTTTCACAGAAACTCATTTCCGTCAATTTCACAAATGATAACTTTGTTCTTAATACTATATCAATAAAACATTACCAACTCACAAAATGTATGCAATGCCATGTTCGAAGAAGTAATTGCGTTATCACATGTACCAGCTTTAAGATACACTAAACCGATCGCATTTAATTTGTAGGTAGCTAGTCGAAGTGTGTTTCTTTGTGCCTCCATCATCTTTATCCTATTCGGCTTGGTGGGTAAGGTGTCTGCCATTTTTGTGACAATGCCGTACCCCGTCCTAGGAGGAGGAATGCTTGTCATGTATGGCATGTTCACGGGTGTAATCCTGTCAAATCTTCAAGTTGTCTCTCTCAAGTCGACCCGGAATCTCGCTATTATCGGGATATCGATCGTGTCTGGTTTGATGATACCCCGATGGATCGAGACGACCCCAAATGCTATTGATACAGGTTGGGTACGATTTACGAATATTTTGAATGCATATCCTTTCTTTGTATCATACATGTAACTTTTTTTCGATAAAGGATTCGAATCGGGTGAGTTCTTAAAAGAGCATGACTCTAGCAACTCTAGGTCTAATAAGGAAATTGCAGAAATACAAGCACATTTGATTACTGTGGGTTCCGGCCCTTGAGGCTGGCAAAAATAAGAATTACTCAAAGCATCTAATCGTCTTTTCAAACATTCATAATATAATTACGTTCAATTAAGTATAGAATAATTACTAGAAACTTTGAAGCCCATCTCTTTACATACACTTAACCACTTGGTTGAATATAAAGTTTATGAGTAATGACATTTAGAATTCTTATTCTAGTTATAGACCTTTCCAACGATAAAAACGTATCTGGTTTCAATACATCTGAATGTGGAAATCTAATTTGACTGTCGAATTTGGATAGCGCGAAACTGATGTCCTAGCATACTGCCGAGACAACAAGCCGGAAGTTTTAAGCAGGGGTAGCAACTATTAGTTTTATAGACTGGTATGTCTCAACCAAGGGACAACACAAAGCCTTCATCACAGGGTCGAACGCTCCCAACTATAGGCCGGCAAAAAGCGAGGCAACGCAAAAGGAAATCCCAAATTTAGTCGTCTTTTACGATGATTAGAGACCTGACTTGTACAATGTCCTCGTTCTCCTGCAATTTGTGTTTTTCGATTATTCGTGCCACCTGATCACCTGTTAGAGCAAGCACAATATTCAGTCGTACGATGTAAAGCGCAACGTTTCAGGTCTAGACTAAAAAAATGCTTATACCCTGGACGTTGTGTTTTTGATCAAGTGGATTCTATGTCTTGTTACAAACCACTCAGTTATCCTTAGCCCATAATTAGATATCTTAAGAGTGTGTTACACTACATGCACATGGCCGTGTGTTACGTTACTACGATATGTATAACAGGGCGCTATGGTATTGTATGGTAAAACTTAGCCCTAAGATGAATCACTTATGGCTAGGAAAATAACAAAACAAAATATTACAATGTCGGTGCCAGAGGTTAATTTAGTTCATACTTTCCAATTGGACATTTAACGCGTTCAAATGACTTTTTTTTTATCTCGACTTGCATCTCTCATTATTCAAAAACTGGCAATCAGCTTCCATATTTTACCTTTCTTATGTTTAGGCAACCTAACTGCAGATAAAATACTAAAGGTACTTCTAGCAAATCCGAACCTCACTGGTGGCATCATATCCTGCATCCTTGACAACACAACTCCAGGTAAGGCGTGTTCATCGAACCGTGAATGTCACTCCACTGCGTAATTCATATACCGAAGTACATGATTGTATTGGTTTCTAAAGATTTACTAACGGACGCAGTAAAATAATTGATAAAATAAGTGTACATATCAATTGTTGAAGATTATTACTGTTACAAAATGATTAAAACAGTAAACATAGCATATACAAAAGAAGTATTCATATTGTAGGATATATTTTTCTATCATGACAGCGACCCTGCAAGAGAGAGGGATCACATCATGGCATCCGCAACTCGGTGATGATCATAACGATGACGACAGAAATATGTCGTACAGCGAGGGAATGGAGGTGTATAACTTACCGTTCTCGGTGAAATGGATACCACACAAAGTCCTGAAATATCTGCCATTTCTACCTGGCAAAAAAAATAACGGCGAGATGTTCCCTATGCCACAGTTCACTGTGTAGTCCTCAATACATTAACTCCTTAGAAAAGAAGATATCTGGTACACGCTGTTGGTAAAATATCTACAATTAGTACCAGTCATTTTTATCGAGTATCAATTAACAGGATATAATTGTATCGTATTAAAGGATTGTAATTCAAATGTTGTCCTTGTTATAGATTCTCATAGTATCGCATGTAGTCATATATACGTCCCTGATGTTATTAACCGTTTATCGTTTAAGTCATCTTATTGAATTGGATTGCATTTTATCGAAAGACCGTCGGTTTTTATACAAGAAATGACTAACCATAGCTTCGTTTATCTTTTTTAGGTCATCTGACCCGAAGGGTCAGGATGACCTATAGCCATCGTGCTTCGTACGTCGTCGTCCGCCGTCCTTAAACTGTTCACATTTCAATCTTATTCTCAAGTTCCACCTGTGGAATTAAGCTGAAACTTGCCAGAAATGATCCTGAGATGGTCCTGACCAAATGTTGTTATTTTTCGGGTCGGTCCGAAATCCAAGATGGCCGCCATAGCCGCCATTTTGAAAACACATTTTAAACTTCTCAAGTTCCACCAGTGATGTTGGGCTGAAACTTGCCAGAAATGTTCCTGAGATGATCCCGACCAAGTGTTATTATTTATTAGATTGGTCTGAAATCAAAGATGGCCGCCAAATCCGTCATCTTGAAAAACACATTTTAAACGTCTTCTCGAGTTCCACCACTGCTATTGAGCTGAAACTTACCTGAAATGATCCTGATATGATCCCGACCAAGTGTTGTTGTTTTTCGGGTCGGTCAGAAATCCAAGATGGCCGCCATAGCCACCATCTTGAAAAACACATTTTAAACTTCTCCAGTTCCACTGGCGCGATTGAGCTGAAAGTTGGTGAGGATGTTAAGGAGGGAGAGTCAACAAAGTGTTGTTATTTTTTGGCTTTGTAAAAACTTTGACATGGCAGCCACGTCGGCCATTTGTTAACATGATTGCACAATCACGGTTCTTCGGAACAACACCTATTTGAAACTTCTTCTCAAATTCCACCTGTGAGATTCAGTTCTTACTTACCAAAAATGATCCTGACATGGTCCTGACCAAGTGTTGTTATTTTTCAGGTCAGTCAGAAATCCAAGATGGCCGCCATGGCAACCATCTTGAAAAACACATTTTAAACTTCTCCAGTTCCACTGGCGCGATTGAGCTGGAAGTTGGTGAGGATGTTAAGGAGGGATAGTCAACAAAGTGTTGTTATTTTTTGGCTTTGTAAAAACTTTGACATGGCAGCCACGTCGGCCATTTTGTAACATGATTGCGCAATCATGGTTCTTCTGAACTACACCTATTTGAACTTCTTCTCAAATTCCGCCGATGGGATTCAGTTCTTACTTAACAAAAATGATCCTGAGATGGTCTTGACCAAGAGTTGTTATTTTTCAGGTCAGTCAGTAATCCAAGATGGCCGCCATGGCAACCATCTTGAAAAACACATTTTAAACTTTTTCTCCAGTTCCAATGGTGCAATTGAGCTGGAAACTGGTGAGGATGTTAAGGAAAGATAGTCAACAAAGTGTTGTTATTTTTTATCATTGTTAAAACTTTGACATGGCAGCTAAGGTGGCCATTTTGTAACATGATTACGCAATCATGGTTTTTCTGAACTATTTGAAACTTCTTCTCAAATTCCACCAGGGGGATTCAGCTCTTACATACCAGAAATGATCTTTAGATGATCCTGGCCAAGTGTTGTTATTTTTCAGGTCAGTCAGTAATCCAAGATGGCCGCCATGGCAACCATCTTGAAAAACACATTTTAAACTTCTTCTCCAGTCCCACTGGTGCAGTTGAGTTGGAAATTGTTGAGGATGTTAAGGAGGGAGAGCCAACAAAGTGTTGTTATTTTTCGGCTTCGTAAAAAATTTGACATGGCAGCCACGTCGGCCATTTTGTAACATGATTGCGCAATCACGGTTCTTCTGAACAACACCTATTTGAAACTTCTCAAATTCCACCAGTTGGATTCAGCTCTTACTTACCAAAAATGATCCTGAGATGGTCCTGACCAAGTGTTGTTATTTTTCAGGTCAGTCAGAAATCCAAGATGGGCGCCATGGCAACCATCTTAAAAAACACATTTTAAACTTCTTCTCCAGTTCCACTGGTGCGATTGAGCTGGAAGTTGGCGAGGATGTTAAGGAAGGAGAGTCAACAAAGTGTTGTTATTTTTTGGCTTTGTAAAACTTTGACATCGCAGCCACTTCGGCCATTTTGTAACATGATTGCGCAATCATGGTTCTTCTGAACTACACCTATTTGAAACTTCTCAAATTCCGCCAATGGGATTCAGCTCTCACATACCAGAAATGATCTTTAGATGATCCTGGCCAAGTGTTGTTATTTTTCAGGTCAGTCAGTAATCCAAGATGGCCGCCATGGCAACCATCTTGAAAAACACATTTTAAACTTCTTCTCCAGTTCCACTGGTGCAGTTGAGTTGGAAATTGTTGAGGATGTTAAGGAGGGAGAGCCAACAAAGTGTTGTTATTTTTCGGCTTCGTAAAAACTTTGACATGGCAGCCACTTCGGCCATTTTGTAACATGATTGCGCAATCATGGTTCTTCTGAACTACACCTATTTGAAACTTCTCAAATTCCGCCAATGGGATTCAGCTCTCACATACCAGAAATGATCCAGAGATGGTCCTGACCAAGAGTTGTTATTTTTCAGGTCAGTCAGTAATCCAAGATGGCCGCCATGGCAACCATCTTGAAAAACACATTTTAAACTTCTTCTCCAGTTCCAATGGTGCAATTGAGCTGGAAACTGGTGAGGATATTAAGGAAAGATAGTCACCAAAGTGTTGTTATTTTTTGGCTTTGTAAAAACTTTGACATGGCAGCCACGTCGGCCATTTTGTAACATGATTGCGCAATCATGGTTCTTCTGAACAACACCTATTTGAAACTTCTTCTCAAATTCCGCCGATGGGATTCAGTTCTTACTTACCAAAAATGATCCTGAGATGGTCCTGACCAAGTGTTGTTATTTTTCAGGTCAGTCAGTAATCAAAGATGGCCGCCATGGCAACCATCTTGAAAAACACATTTTAAACTTCTTCTCCAGTTCCACTGGTGCGATTGAGCTTGAAATTGGAGAGGATGTTAAGGAAGCAGAGCCAACAAAGTGTTGTTATTTTTTTGCCTCTGCCACAGCAGCCATTTTGTAACATGATTGCGCAATCATGGTTTGCCTGAACAACACCTATTTCAAACTTTTTTTCAAATTCCACCAGTGGGATTCAGCTCTTACTTACCAGAAATGATCCTGAGATAGTCTTGATCAAGTGCTATTTTTCGTGTTTATCCAAATTCCAAAATGGCCATCATGGCCAACAGTGCCACTATACCTGCTACAGAGAATACATACTACAATAGTATAATGCTCTTTAATTTAGAGTCAGATGCCGTTAAGGCCCTTGGGCCTCCTGTTTGTTAAATATCCGATCAACAACTAAGGTTATTTAAGGACGGCCTCCCGGGCGTGCGATATACAGCGCTATGACAATAGTATTCGCGATTTTCCAAGATGGCGGACGTATTGAGCGGGGGCGTCTCGGAAATAAAAATGTCGTAATGTAACATAGATATCAACACACTTACCTAATATTTGGTGAGGTGACCCTTGGACTTAATGACTGTAGGCAGACGTCGGGGTATGGAATTATGCAGTGATCTAATGTACTGCAAGGTAAATGAAACCCAAATGTCCGAAATGGCTGCAAAAACCTCATCAGCTGTGTTGATGTTCCGGGCCTGATTTTGCAGAGTCCTTTTGATCCTCAACCATAAATTTTCAATGATATTTATGTCCGGAGACTGTGCAGGCCATGTGATGCCAGGGATATTGTTGTTTATCTTAAATTGATTAGTTATATGAGCCCGGTGGACGGGAGCATTGTCGTCCTGAAACCTGTAAGTTCCATCGGCGAAATGACGGGCAATAACGGGCCACAGGTGATTGTCAAGAATGTTAATATAGTTTTGGGCATTAATATTGCCATCAACTTTGCATAAAGTTCCAACACCGTGATATGTGATGCATCCCCATATCATAACTGATACACGTCGCTGCCTGGGAGGGCACATGCATTGTGAAAGATATGATTCGCTTGCTGTTCTCCAAACATATACGCGATAATTATCTCCAATAACTACTTGTGACTCATCTGAAAATATCACAGTGTTCCAATACTGATCAACAGATAGCCGTCTTTTTTCTAAACACCATGATAAACGGGTTTTTTTTCTGTTGACCTCGGATACCACCATTTTCTTACGGACTACTCGGCGCTTCATATCATGTTGATGTAAAAATCTTTTAACAGTTCGTGAATTAACTCGTTTGCCTGGATGTAGCCTTTGGTTTAAATCAGTTGTTATGTCATTTAAAACTTTTCCTCTGTTAGTTTTAATATGTCGTAGTAACCATGTCTGGTCCCGTCGGGACAACCTACCGGGACGACCGCTTCTTTGCTTATTTTCCACGCTTGATCTTTCTAAATACCTTTTCCAGATGGATCGAATTGTAGATTCCGGTATTCCCAATAATCTCACTAACTATGATGTCTTGTGTCCGGTTGATTTCAGTTCTACAACGATTTCCTTAATAACTTCTGCTTTTTCCGCCGACTTCCTTCCCATTTCGACAGCTGTGTTGTTTACGTCGAATACCGCAGCAGACGTCAAAATGACGTCAGTATGACGTCATGACATTCCAGACGACGTCATATGCAAAATTTAATTAGAAAAGACTAATTGCATTCAGAGTTAGACCGCTTTAATCATGTGAAGTGGACAATGCCGTCGCCGCCATCTTGAAAAATCGTGAAGCGCTGTACATGTGTGTGGTTAGTGCGTATGTGTTTTTGGAGGTTGTGGCATGTTAGCGTAAAGCCTCCTTCTGATAATCCGGAACTTTTGCCAATTTATAGTGCTACCTCACTGAATCATACTGCCGAAGACACTCAGCAGGTGACCCGAAAATAAGTCGGGACGTAAATAAAAAAAGAAAGACAAATATCGAACATTAACATATAAATACTTTATATATTGAGACACTTATTTGCTAGAATACAACAAATAGTAATATTCATTTTATTTTATTCATTGCTATCACACCAAGTACTGGTGGATATTTATGCAAAAATTTCAGCATTAAATGCTGGCGATTACACACCTTTAGAATCTTAAAAAAATTTCAAATTTACCTTTTCTGGAACAGGCAAGGTCCATAGGGTATGGTATCAAAATGGGAAGTAGCTGGCTGCAAGTTTTTGGCTGGTACAATGTAGGTCAAGTCTTCTGCTGGTACCGCAGATGGAGATTCCTACAAGAAAAAGACATGAGAACTGAATCAATTCTGAAATGTAAATTTAAATATCTTAATAAACTTTGAACCTAGACTTATGGCTTTTGGTTATAATCGAGTAGGGTTATTGTGCTACTGAGAAATATAAACAAATAGTATATAGTTTGAAGATAAGGGGGATTTAACTCAGTGCTATCTCCCCAACCCCCCTTTTTCTGCACTTTATGTAAAAAAACTCAAGACTAGAGCAATTATATAGACAAAAGAGGCAAAACAGACACAGAACATGTGTCTCGACGACTATGTGTTGTATACTAAAACAAAGTTTGTTGTGGCACAAATGACTGACCTCCAATATCGGCACCGTCTTTCCTCGGGAAATCATCCTTCAGCCATCTATAATTGACCAGCAGTGACAAACGATGCACTCTCTCTGTCGTCCTGTGTCCGTTTGGCCATCTAACAACACGTCCCCGTAACCTCTCTGGTCTCTGCCCCCTCCACACTCTACATGGGTCCATATTTCCATTATAATATCCACCCGAGTTTAATTTCTTCTCTGAATTCTGCCAAAATACCTCCATGATAAAAATCCCACCTAAAAGTGTGCACTTGGGTCCCATCATCTGGTGTCCAGGGACGCTGAATGGCATAACACTTCATATCCGGTAGCTACCTATAGGGACCGCGGAACCAAATGATTTCCCATAGACGATAGTGTTAACGTTTACCACTGTCCTGCTTAAATGGAGTTTTCAACTCTGGTCCACTAACCATAATTTTGAAAAATGACATCTCACCTGTAAATTAAATGTTTAAGAATTCCAGCAATTTGAACTTTTTTTATATGGGGGCCACCATCTTGTATCATCAGCACCACACATTCACCTAAATTTACAACAAATTACACACTTAATGAACTCCCCCAGACAAAAACAGACTGGAACAATTTTTTTTTAAATATATATATTTTACATCTACATATATTGCCCAGCCCACAATTTTAGAAATTTATCTCACCTGGATATCCAATCAGTAGGCCCCGACACATTCACTTTCCTATTGAATCTTCTGCCCAAACGGAAAAACCCACAATCTATTACTTTCTTCATACAGTTTGTATATATTTAGACATGTCGACTTAATGTATCTTTACCTAATAGCGTGTGTCCTTTATCATGCACATTGTCGAACCGAATGCTGGAAACAATATATCGATGATTACTTCATATATGATACAGTGCTTCAGATTGACGGTGCGCCCGCGCAAATCCCGCATAATATTTTAAAATGACGCACGACTTCTACATGGGCCCTCCGGCGCATTGCAAATATATCCTAAAACTTTGCATCAGGCTCTGAATTACGTCTAGATTAAAAACTATTTTAGATAAATTAATTCTGACCAGACAGGTTTTATTTCAGGCAGATTTTAAGGGGAAAATACTCGATTAATTTACGACATAATGCAGTATACAGAGGATAACGATATTGATGGGATGCTTTTAATTGTGGATTTTAAGAAGGCGTTTGATTCGGTGAGCTGGGAGTTTATTGATAATGTATTTACATATTTTAATTTTGGTAAAGATATCAGAAACTGGATAAAAACATTACACAATAACTATATGTCTTCAATTAATCAAGGTGGTAATCTGTCTTCTTTTTTGGAAATTAAGAGGGGTTGTCGGCAAGGTGATCTAATAGCTCCTTATATTTTTATTTTGTGTTCAGAAATACTAGCCTAATTAGACTTAGAAATAATAATCTTATTAGGGGTATAAACATAGATAACTGTCCACTACTTCTCTCACAATATGCAGACGACACCTCTCTTATATTAGATGGAACAAAAAAAATCATTAAAAGAATCAATAAAAGAACTAAATTCATTTGCAGAAATTTCTGGTCTCAAAATAAATAAAAGCAAAACACAAGTAATATGGATAGGCAATAAAAAGTACAGTGATGATGTTTGTTTACCCATAATGGAACCTACAATGGGGAAGTTGAAAATTTACGATACTAGGTATAGAATTTCATGTAGATTTACATCAAATCCCTAAATTAAATTATGATAAAAGGTTGGTGAAACTTAAATCTATAATTAAAAATTAAAGAGTAGAAGACTATTAACACCAATAGGAAGAATACAAATCATTAAATCTTTATTAATTTCACAATTTAATCATCTATTCATCTCCTTACCAAATCCAGATAACAATTTTATTAAAATAGTTAACTCAGAAATCTTTAATTTCTCTGCCCTGCAGGTAAGGCGTAAGAATTGTGCCTGCTTCCCCCATTGCATGATCGTAACAGGCGACTAAATTTGGGATCTTATCTTTTCTCTTCTTTCTGAACAACTTTCTTCTTCCTAATGTCTCCCTTAACAATGCCTCACTTTTTGGCCTTTAGTTGAGCCAAACCAAACCTTATGTGGGTTTTAAGAAGATCACTTTTGAAATTTCAATCAATTTTGCCCGCTTTGGCGCCGCTTAAGTCTCCGGAGTGGGTAGGGTAGGGTTTGGTTTGGTTTATTTTGTTTAACGTCCTATTCACAGCTAAGTGGATGGGGACCATGTAATACACAATTTTGGTTAAAATTTTGGTTCAACTTTGGCAATGGAAGGTTTCTGCAGAATGAGAAAGATTAAAAATACACAATCGAATTTTTTTTGTGTAGAAAATGGAATTCAAGGAGATATGGATCATTTGGCAAATATTATTTCGAAAATGTTTGAGATTACGAATGTTATCAGATATTCATTCATGCATCACAGGAGGACAATTAGGAATGAAGAAGACTGTCAAAACTGGATCAGCACACGTGCAAGTAATATATCAAGATTCTGTCACAGGAAAACTCAAGCAGCATTTCAACAGTCGGTGCAACTATGGACCGCCTAGCTGTGGAGGTCATTATCGAAAACAGAAAGCGGAAACATAGCTTATAGTTTATGTATACCTTGTAATTTTCGTCCCCGTTTAATTTTTGTTCTTTGAAGGTAGGGCGAATTTAAGATGAAGGCGGAAATTTCAAGCTAAATTGAAGGATGTAAAAACCATCGTTCATAGGCCAGCTATAGTCTGGTCCAAAACATACCCTCAATTTTATTCTGTACAAATACATGCAACACACTTTTATTACAATTTCATTACAATTTCCAAATTATTGAAATAGATTGTTTACTCTCTGCATGTGAAATATAATCTAGATCTAAATCTAGGCCTAGTAATAAGAATATGGGCGAAATCAGGATCTATTAGGCTTAGTATGAAGAAACATTAACAATCCAGTCATGTTTTAAAATGATGCAGCCCGGTCTCGATAATTAGAAATTTCAGGTATTGGGAAAGTGACATCAAATTCCTGCTATGGAGAATGCTGATTTGATCCGTTCGACGTCGCTTGTGGCTTCCAGTGCATCAACTAGCCACTGCGCAAGTGGGGGTTTCAGGAACGATAACCTGAAGTCAATTACTTCATCCGGCTTTCATATTCTTTGTCAAACGACCTGCAGTCTGAAAAAAGGGGTTTTTTTCATGGTTTCTTTGAAAACTTTATTTATTTTCAAGTCCAATGGCTGTAATTGTGCGTGTCAACCAGCTTGAATGAATGCAACGATAACATTTTCTGACTTCAGCTTTGTTAGCATTTTTTCGTGACGATGAGCACTCAATACGTCAAATATTGCTAACGCCTTAATTACTACATATAAACAAATAAATATTCTCACGAGAACTTTCAGCATATAAAACAACAACATTGTCCATGTTACGTAACATTGTGTCAGTCATGGCCCAGTGATTCTCAGATTGGTAAATATCCCACGATGACGGAAATGTATAATTGGGTGACATTGATCAGTAGTCCTTTGTAGATGACAGGAAATGAAATTTAATCTATTCAGATACATGTCTGAATTTAAAAAAACGTAAAATAATCAAAGTTTCTTTTTCTAAATCGAAGTAATCCTGATGCATACAAGTAAATCATTAAAATGTGCTATGAAAAAAAGTTATATGCCATACCTGTGAAGGGAGCATATTTTCAGATTTAGATGCAGCTATTAGCACAGGAAAGTCTTTTGTCAAGTCCAACGATACTGACTTGTTTTTCTCACTTTTTTAGGGAGACAAAGTCTCAAGTGACCTATTCTAATCCCCTTTTGTCCGTCGTCGTGCGTCGTCCGTCGTGCGTCGTGCGTCGTCCGTCGTCCGTCGTGCGTCCGTAAACAATTTACATTTTCGACTTCTCCAAAACCCCTAAACCAAATTCAATGAAATTTAGCAGGAAGCTTCTATGGCTAAAGGTCAACCAAAATTGTAAATTATATGGTCCCCACACCTCAGGGGCCTGAGGGGCAGGGCTAAAAAGGGTCAAATTGACTAAAACTTCAAAAACTTCTTCTCTACTCTCAGATATGGTGGAATCAAACACTCTTCATAAATGGAAGGGTCTTAAGGTGCTTTACCAAAATTGTAAATTTCATGACCCAGGGGTCTCACGTTTGCCCCTGGGGAGGGGTACAGTTTACTATAGTTTATATAGGGAAATCACATTTTTGACTTTTATTTGTTTTCTTTTTATTGGAATTCATTCTAAATTGGTAAACATTGTCAGCATGGGATGACAGTTTGATGGCATGCACATGTTGGCCCTAACTGACCCCCAGGGGCTGATGGGCGGGGCTAAAAAGGGCCAAATTGACTGAAATTTCAAAAACTTTCTTCTCTACTCTCAGACATATTAGGAATCAAATACACTTCATAGATGGCAGGGTCTGAAGGTGCTTTACCAAAATTGTGAATTTCATGACCCTGGGGTCTCAAGTTTGCCCCTGGGGCGGGGGTAAACTTTACTATAGTTTATATTGGGAAATAACATTTTTGACTTTTATTTGTTTTATTTCTATTGGAATTCATTCTAATTTGGTAAACATTGTCAGCATGGGATGACAGTTTGATGGCATGCACATGTTGGCCCTGACTGACCCCCATGAGCTGATGGGCGGGGCTAAAAAGGGTCAAATTGACTGAAATTTCAAAAATCTTCTTCTCAAGACGGAAATATGGTGCAATCAAATGCTCTTTATAGTTCCAAGGGTCTTAAGGTGCTTTACCAAAATGTGAATTTCATGACCCTGGGGTCTCACGTTTGCCCCTGGGGAGGGGGTAAATTTTACTATAGTTTATATAGGGAAATCACATTTTTTACTATAATTTGTTTGATTTCTATTGGAATTCATTCTAATTTGGTTAACATTATCAGCTTGGGATGGTAATTTGAGGGTATGCACATGTTGGCCATGACTGACCCCGATGGGCTGATGGGCGGGGCTAAAAAGGGTCAAATGGACTGAAATTTCAAAAATCTTCTTCTCAAGACCAAAATAACGTAGAATCAAATACTCTTCATAGGTGGAAGGGTCTTATGGTGCTTTACTGACTGACCCCTAGGGGCTGATGGGCAGGGCCAAAAAGGGTCAATTGAATTAACAGAGATATTTCAAATCTCAGGTGACCGTTAAGGCCCATGGGCCTCTTGTTTCCATTGTCCACTGCCCCCGTTTGGTCCCAGTTGCACACGGGCTGGTCTGCGATGTTATTGGCAATCATTTTGTTAACTCTGTCATTAAGTTCCGTTTTGATATGATCAATATCCTGGGGTTTAGTTCTTGCCGATTTCTTTCCTTTTTCGCGTACAAATCTCATACGTGAAAGCACCGATTACGCCCATGATTTTGTCAGTTCTACTTTATACAACCAATTCGTGTCGTGATATTTTAAAATTTCCGTCGTTGGAGAAATAACTGTTTGGCTCGACGCAATGCTATTCTCGTTCCTCATGTTTGTAGGTGATATGACCAAAAAGGGTCAGGATGACCTTTAGTCATCGTGCTTCGTCCGTCGTCGTACGCCGTGCGGAAACGTTTCACATTTCAAACTTCTCAAGTTCCATTGGTTGGATTGAGCTAACACTTGCCTGGAATGTTCATGAGATGGTCCTTACCAGAGTCTTAAAAATGGTAGTTGCTACTCCTGCTTAGCGCTCAGTATATTAGGAGTGGGACGACTGGTTCGCCCGTTGTCAGTATAATGTGGCTGGGTGGGATGTGCTGCTGGGTGGCTTCGGCAGTATGCTTCAGTGAGGTAGCACTATAAATCGGCAAAAGTTCCGGCTATCACAAGGAGACTTAACACTTACATGCCGCAGCCATACGCACTCACCACACGCATGCGTGTCGCACGCACGGGAGGCCGTCCTTAAATGACCTTAGCTGTTTAATAGGACGTTAAACTAAATAAACCAAACCAAACCAACTTGGTGATATTTATATGATCGGTATTTTAACAACCTATGAAGAACGATATCCAATGTTTGAATATAAGCATCTTACATGCAAAGAGTTCATATTTGCGTATGTAGAGCAAACTTTCTGATTCGTTTAGACTTTTTTCTTATATATTGTAGATAATATGTAATATTACGGGAAGTCGTGTATACATGTATACAGAGGACGTTGTAGATTAATTTACTAACACAATCTAATTGGAGACTATGAGTCGAGCATATATATATATATATATATATATATACACACCGGTGGTTCTCGTGCACTTTATGCCTCAGGGCGGAGAGACGGGATAGTGACATACATGTGTTCGCGAGATTTGAGAAGGATCTTATTTACATCACGACTTCTTTTTATGAAAATTCTGTCGTCATTTGTCCAGAGTTTTCCTTCAGTTGCCTCTTACTTCGGAACACATTGTTTTTTTATTTTCCAATTACGGAAGCGGCATATTATTTGGTATTTGTTGTCTCTTGGGGTTCCCAGGATGTGGGATCTACATATATAGTCTTCGTTTATATTTACCTTGAGGAGTTCTTTGCAAACACTCACTGTGGTAGGATCAGTGTTAGTAACTGCATCTCCTGTAAGGGGAACGTTATGGAAACGGAGAGAATTGCTCCGGGTATATTGCAGTGACTCCTCGAATTGGCCCTCTAAGGTACCCACTACATTTTCTAAATAATCAATCCTATTTTCAAGTGCCTTGTTGATATTCTGGAGTTCATCAATATGATCATTTTGCTGATCAGCAGTCTGCTTGAGAGGGGCAATAATTTCACTAATGAGTCCTTTAAATGATTCCTGCAACAGCGGTAGCAGTGCCTTGGCTAAAGCGGGAGCTAGAGCAGGGGCCACTGAATCTATAAAGTCTTGCTTTACCAATGTGGTCTAAGTAGGGTACTCAAGTCAACTTGCTTTCCCTTACCCAGATTGATATGGAACTCGGACTGGTCGTCCATATCTGATGTGGAGTTCCTACGTCTAGAACTAGGACGCTCTGTGTTTGGACTAGGGGTTTTATTTTCAGGTTGGTCTGGTTTTTTGGATGGAGTGTCTTCAATGGATTTGGAAAACGTGGACATTGGTGTAAAAAGTAGTGGTCAAGTCGTCAACCCAAATGGCGTAAACAAACAAGTAATGGAACAAAGGAATTCAGTCAAGTATTGTTATAAATGGTTTTTCCTTCGCATACTAACATTTAACAGCACAGTTTTTACAATAGACGAGTTGTAATCAATCATCATTTGGTGTATCTGTCGAGAATTATTGCGCACACAACTACATGAATTCACACAAATTCAAAACCGCGCCTATAAGCCGATCACATTCCAACTTATCTCATTGGCGCCATCTTGAATCCAATATCCATACCTTCTATACTGGACATTTGGACCACAAACGTAAGTTACTTCAGTATTGCCTTTATCGATTAAATGTTTCTATAACTTTTCTGTATAGGTTTGTAGTGTGTAAAGTAGGGGGATTTTGAGGCTTGTATACCCTGGTTTTGTGTTACACGTGGAAAATGAATAGTTTTGTCTACGGATAATTTTTATAAACAAGAATAAAATGTCGACAACAAATAATTTGAGAACCAAAATATAATTTCAATACAGTCCGTTTGAATACAGATTGTCAATATGAAAATATCCTGATATTTGACAACACATTAATTTTACATGTGCTATCTTCCTGTTGATTGATTCTAGACATGCTCACCTATATCTGTAAGTATGACTGCCGTTTCAATAATTTCATGTTTAAGCTATCGGGTTTGAAGCTAGTATAAACACATTTTACGATGTACATTGTAGCAGATGAATAATTAATATGCATATAAAAAATACAAATCAAGAACCTACAACTAAAATGGTATTTAAAAAGACAAACATGATTTCCTGCTGAGTGAATGAAATATAATGTATGATGTTTAATATTAATTTCACTATAAAAGAAAAAGGGCGTAGTGTAAACTTATTAGCCCAAACACCCTGACCCTAACCGCTTTTAAACTTTTTGAATTACAGATAACTGTAGTTCTTAATGTTTTCATTTCTTTGTTTTCATCAATTATTTAATTCAATTTTGTTTAATTTTATTTCCATTTTGTTTCCTTTCAGCATCTTCGCTAGCCAAGGCTTCTGATTACGTTACACTCCACGAACCCTTGGCAGATATAGGCGTCAGTTCTGGCCCTCTAGCGGAGATTCGAAATTACCACCCTTTACACATGAAATTTTCGACCAATCAAAACGAACGTTACCGATTTACTTCATCGGTGATGTTTACAAACGCACATGGAGGCTTGTGTCATTTTGATGAGATATGTGATCAATGACTTCTATTAATTGATCAATCACTGCGAATGTTTCCCAATGATTGTACGTCTCTGTATTTAGATAAAATACCATGACATAGTCGACAATGTAGCTCTGCACTGGGCGCCGCAATTGTTGTTTACTGTGAAACCAAGCCGGGATGTAAAACGCGATTTGATTGGGTGCCCTGGGATTCCAGGGCACGACGGTTTGAACACGACTATATCTGCCAAGGGTTCGTGTAGTGTAATGTAATCAGAAGCCTTGGCTTGCGAAGATGCCTTTCAGTTACATCTTGATTTGTTTTACAAATTTCATTAAAATTGTGTTTTTCTTTGTTGAATGGCCTTCGTAATATTTGTTCGTTTTTAAGTTAACAAGACCACGGGAAATTTAATTATTTGTTTCAGGAGGAGGATGGAATCTAAAGTCCGCTGTGTGATATGTCATTGACAGATTATTGACCATACTGATGCTGTCAGGATAAAAAAAAAGGCAGCGATGGTATTAACCAGGCCAGTTCTTTGCGTGCGGACAATATCACTTTGTACGCCGTTGACATTAATTGCCCGATCGCCGGCTGTCAATCAAACCGCTTGGTACCGCCCCTTTTGCACGTGACTTTAACCGCCAATGTTGATGCTCCGACAACTTTGAAAGCGTGTGCACAGGCGTGATATTTTTAACTTCTGCATTTACTCAAAATGGTAAAACGTTGTTGTTGGGGAATATGCAACACTGACAGTCGTCATCCTGAGAGATTAGCAGGAGGTGTTTCATTAATACCATTTCCCAAACCTGCAAGATCACTGGAAAAATGTCTGCGTTGGATTCGGTTATGTCACAGGGACACGTTACAATAATAATGTTTGTAGATCTATTAAATATATGGGGGGTCGATATAAACATAACAGTTATGGTGTTATGTTTATATCGACCCCCCATATATTTTATACATACATTATTATTGTAACGTGTCCCTGTGGTTATGTGGTAGGTAGGCCAAGAGAACAGCTGATCATGAACGTAGACGTCCTGAGAGATCGTGCTAAAGGGAAACACTTTTATGTGTGTTCAAAGGTAAGAATTCAGTGAAAGTGATCATAAAAAAATCTGTGATGTATATTGTAACATATCGCCAAGTAACGGATTTTTCCTGGTATTACTAATTCGGGTATAACAACAAACGTAGTCTAGGCTTGTTTACAGTACAAACTGTGTGTCACTGTAACTGTTGACACTTAAATAATAACACTCGAAATTCATTGCAGATATTGGAAGGGAAGTTTACTGCCCTTTACATATTTATTTATTTTATACAGTCTAGATATGTAATGCATTATATTCACACACAAAAAAACCCACAACAAAACAAAAAACAACAACAAAAAACACAATAGGCCTAGATCTAATAGAAAAAAAGTTGTTACGGGATGCTCACTCCCCTTAAACATATCTGTGTACAGAATTTCATATAGATTTAGATATCATACAATAGTATGATAAAAAATGTGTTGATAAGGGATGCTCACTGTCACATTATCTACATATCTGATATTGTATAAACAAAAACATACCACTATCAAACCTAAGATACCTATATTGTTAAGGGCTGCTCGCTGTCCCTAACATATTAATTTCATATAGTTTAGAACTAACTGCTAGATATCTAATATGCATACAAAAAAATACATTATTATATATGGTATGATCATTGTATGACCTTAACATGATATTTTTTTCATACACATTAAGATATGAAACAGATGTTTTTAGCACATGACACATTGTTTCAGCACTTCAAATATGGAGAGCCAACACCAGACTTCCCTGACTCAGAGTCTGCTTCTTCGAACGATAAGCCTGCCACTCCCTGCAGACCTCCACCCTGGGCCAGGGGAAGAAATTCCACAGTGACACATGTGACGCACACATAAGACAGAATAGACCAACATACTGTTAGTAGGTAGGGCTGTAACTAAACTTAAGACTTCAATAGTTATTTATCATAAGATATTTGTTATTGGGTATTGTAAAATCTATAAATTTATCAATCTGACAGTCATTAAGATGTAACAATTTATGTGTTACCATTTTTCTAAAGAAGAAATCATTTCTAGTTGTACATGCTTCATCTAATGTCATATCTCTTACTGAATAACAAAGACATATGGGGGGGGGGGGGGGGGGGGGGGGGGTACAAAGTAATAGTATGGTATGGTGATTTGCTAATTTTCTGTTTGATTGCAGAAACACAAAATCTGGATGTGATAGCATTGACTGCAGAAAACACAAAGATGAAGGAAGAAATTGAGTTATTGAAGGGAGAAAAGAACAGACTCGGGGAGGAAACAGCAAAATTGGTATTAGAAAAGAAAGATCTTGTGAGAAATTTTGATGAACAGAAACTCAAGGACTGTGAGTTACATTATTTAAGACACAGTACAATGAAAGATCAAGATTTCCAGTACTACACAGGATACTGTTATGAAAGATATATGGATGTTGTTAAATGTTTAGTGCCAAATGATACTCCTTTTCAATTTTCAAAGAACATGAATTGTTTAAAGAAATTGAATCTCCATGATCAGTTAATTTTAGTGATCATAAAACTCTGTCAGAACTTTGACTTTTACCATTTATCAACTTTGTTTGGTATATCATCACAAGATAGTACTCTTTTCTCTGAATGGATAAATTTTATGTTTCACAGACTTCTGTGATCTGTTTCAATTTGGACTAATAGAGATATTTTCATACAGAACATGCCTGCTGAGTTCAAAAAGGACTTTCCCAACACTATGGTAACCATTGATGGCACTGAAGTCAAATTACAAAAGCCTAGCTCCCTACAAACACAGTCTAGATTTTATTCAGATTAAAAATCCAGTACTATTCTTAAAGGAATTGTTGGTGTTGACCCTAGAGGGTCCATAATCATTGCTTCAATGTTTTCAGGATCAATATCTGATAATGAACTTACTGAAAAATGTGGATTCATGAGTTAATGAAAAATCTTACGAATAGTATTATGCTGAAGAAAGGTGATGGAATTATGGCAGATAAAGGATTTACTATTGAAAAGAAAATCAAAAATCTTGATTTGAAACAAAACATGTCTCCTTTTACTTCAGCTGCTGGACAAATGTCTGTTGCAGATGTACCAGAGATGATAACCATTGTTAAAACATAGAGTACATGTGGAAAGGGCCATAGCCAGGGTGAAACAGTTTAAAATCTTATTTTGGTTTATTTAAATGTGTAAACCAAATTTGGCTTGTTTGTTGTTTGCTAACAAATTTCATGCCTTTTCTGATTAGCAAAGATAAGTCATGTTAAAATTTCAACAAAGCACATCTGTGTTTCAAACAGCTGTATAAATAATGCTACTGATACAGGTAGAAAATGTATAATCATTAATCAATAGCTGAAGTTTCATTGGATACAAATATTTTGTATTGTTTAAATTATTTTTTGTCATATATATGTGATCTACATGGTAACTTAGTGGTGAGCCAAAAAATTGTTGTCCAATCGGGGTGTCTCTGGTTTCCTGATTCCCAGCACTGACTTGCCACCAGATAGCTGATTGGACTTTCTTATACCATCTCAAGTGATTAAATGCATCCTTTAAAAAATAATTTATTACCTATTAGCATTGAATGGTCTGGCGATTACAATTTGGGAAACTGGTTCAGGTATTTTTATTTAGATATAATATTACAATTTTAATGTGCATATTACAATGTATATTTATTCATGGTGTTTAAATATGAATCTTTATGTAGTTATATTTGGTGTTGTTTTTTTTCGAAATTATTTATTGACTGATTGACTTTTTTTGCATTGCCATTGTATTGTCATAAATTAATGAATATAAATATTTGAATAGATCTATTTGTATTTTTTATTCATTTATTCTGGTATGCATGTTGATTGAATTATGTGTTCATTAAATACATAGTTGAATTTATCTACTAGTTGTTATTTTATATATATAAAAAGGCTGCAGGTGTCTCTTAACTACCTGTCATGGGCATATCAACATGAAAAGGCCCCTACTGAAGTCTTTAAATCAATAACAAGAGACTGCAAGTGTATTCTTTTCCTAAAGCAAAAAAAAAAAATAATAATAATAATAATATTAATCAAAATGACAAGGAAAGATATATATAAGTACTAACTCAACTTTGCACGAAAGTGGGCGTCAATCAATACAGTCTCGGAGCGGGAAATTTCAATATTGGTTGAATGAGGTTCCTCTAATTTTCGTTGACTGCGGTATATTTTGGCACAAACATCACTAAAAGTTTTCATCAAATCCATTGATAATGTCACACTTTTTACATAGCTACCATTCACAAATGCTGTTGCTCTCTGTTTTTGTCTTAGAGTTAGTTTGTACGGTAAATACGTCGCAGAAAAGTCATCAGGTATATGGCCTAGATTAGCAGTCGCCATCTTGTTTACCTTAGCAATGTCGGAGCATACGGGAGTTATCTCCCTTGAATTGATAGGGGCGTGGCTTCATATCGGCTGACGATCGGCCAATTGTTTCTATTAATTGCAGGAAAACATATACAAACCCTATCTTGATTTAAAAACATTCATACAGATTCATCGAATCCATGTAATGAGAATATAGACAAAACACAATTGCTGCGTTCTCACAGGGTATTCAGCTTTTCTGATAACTGCTTATTTTGTACAAGACAATCGAAAGTCAACGGTAGGAAGAGAGATATAGATGTATATCTCGTGCATATCTACTGTATATCTCGTGCATACCTCAGATTATCAGGCTGAAGTTTTGTTGAAGTGCCAACAGAGAGATGATGAATGGGCTGCTGAAGTTCGTTGGCGCCTTGAATCCGTCAATGATTTGGTAGCAGCTTATGCATTATACCATTACCAGTGCAGTGTCAATTTCCGAACAAATAGATTTATTCCTCAAGCATTCACTGAAGTTAAGAAACAGAAGTCCAAAGCCGGTAGATCAAAGAATGAAAAGAGCTAAGCTGGACGACCAAGCGTCACATCCAATCATTTTCTGGAGGTTGTGGACTATTTACAGGAAAATGAAGACGATCAACTCACCGTTTCTGATCTAGTATCTAAAATGATTGAAATACATATATGCGGAGAACATGCATACAGTCCCATATATATGAACAAGAGGCCCATGGGGCCTGTATCGCTCACCTTGTTGGATTTGACCAAATGTCAAAATAATGTTCATGTTCAATTTGTTCATACACATACTCTCTAAGGGACTGAAAGACCCTAGGGATTATTTTTACAACCTAATTGTGAAGAAACTAAGTCCCTTAGGGTGGGGAAAGACCCTTGGGCCTCTTAGACTCCGCCCCTCAGGCCCCTGAGTGTTCAGAGTAAAATTTATACAAACTCTAGATCTGTTCCCCTCCCCCCAAGGATGTTCCTGACCAAATATGGTTCTAATTCATTCATAACTTTATGACTTGTAGCGATTTAAAGACTTAATCTCTATTTCCCCTATTTGGCCCCGCCCCTCAGGCCCCTGGGGGTTCAGAGTAAAAATTTATACAAACTTGTTCCTGACCAAATTTGGTTCAAATTCATCCATAACTTTATGACTAGTAGCAATTTAAATAATTAACCCTATTTCCTCTATTTGGCCCCGCCCCTCAGGCCCCTGGGGGTTCAGAGTAAAAATGTATACAAACTCTGTTCCCCTTCTCCCGAGGATGTTCCTGACCAAATTTGGTTCTAATTCATTCATAACTTTATGACTAGTAGCGATTTAAATGATTAACCCTATTTCCTCTATTTGGCCCCGCCCCTCAGGCCCCTGGGGGTTCAGAGTAAAAATGTATACAAACTCTGTTCCCCTTCTCCCGAGGATGCTTCAGACCAAATATGAATCAAATCCCTTCATAACTTTATGACTAGTAGCGATTTAAAGGATTAACCCTATTTCCCCTATTGGGCCCCACACTTAAGGCCCCTTGGGGCCAGACCAACCGTTTATACAAAATTGGTTTCCCTTCACCCAAGGATGTTTCAGACCAAATATGGATCAAATCCCTTTATTCCTACGGAAGAAGAAGGATTTCAAAGAATTTGCTATATTTCCCCTATTGGGCCCCACCCCTAAGGCCCCTGGGAGGCCGACCCATGATTATACAAAATTGGTTCCCCTTCACCCAAGGAAGCTTCAGACCAAACATGGATCAAATCCCTTTATTCCTGCAGAAGAAGAAGGATTTTAAAGAATATGCTATATTCCCCTATTGGGCCCCACCCCCCAAGCCCCTGGGAGGCCAGACCCACCGTTTATACAAAATTGGTTCCCCTTCACCCAAGAATGCTTCAGACCAAACATGGATCAAATCCCTTTATTCCTGCAGAAGAAGAAGGATTTTAAAGAATATGCTATATTCCCCTATTGGGCCCCACCCCAAGCCCCTGGGGGGCCAGACCCACCGTTTATACAAAATTGGTTCCCCTTCACCCAAGGATGCTTCAGACCAAATATGAATCAAATCCCTTCATTTCTACAGAAGAAGAAGGATTTTAAAGAATTTGCTATATTTCCCCTATCGGGCCCCGCCCCTAAGGCCCGTGGGGGACCAGACCCACTGTTTATACAAAATTGGTTCCCCTTCACCCAAGGATGCTTCAGACCAAATATGAATCAAATCCCTTCATTTCTACAGAAGAAGAAGGATTTTAAAGAATTTGCTATATTTCCCCTATTGGGCCCCGCCCCTAAGGCCCCTGTGGGGGCCAGACCCACCGTTTATACAAAATTGGTTCCCCTTCACCCAAGGATGCTTCAGATCAAATATGAATCAAATCCCTTCATTTCTACAGAAGAAGAAAGATTTTAAAGAATTTGCTATATTTCCCCTATTGGGCCCCGCCCCTAAGGCCCCTTGGGGACCAGACCCACTGTTTATACAAAATTGGTTCCCCTTCACCCAAGGATGCTTCAGACCAAATATGAATCAAATCCCTTCATTTCTACAGAAGAAGAAGGATTTTAAAGAATTTGCTATATTTCCCCTATTGGGCCCCGCCCCTAAGGCCCCTGGGGGGCCAGACCCACCGTTTATACAAAATTGGTTCCCCTTCACCCAAGGATGCTTCAGACCAAATATGAATCAAATCCCTTCATTTCTACAGAAGAAGAAGGATTTTAAAGAATTTGCTATATTTCCCCTATTGGGCCCCGCCCCTAAGGCCCCTGGGGGACCAGACCCACTGTTTATACAAAATTGGTTCCCCTTCACCCAAGGATGCTTCAGACCAAATATGAATCAAATCCCTTCATTTCTACAGAAGAAGAAGGATTTTAAAGAATTTGCTATATTTCCCCTACTGGGCCCCGCCCCTAAGGCCCCTGGGGGGCCAGACCCACCGTTTATACAAAATTGGTTCCCCTTCACCCATGGATGCTTCAGACCAAATATGAATCAAATCCCTTCATTTCTACAGAAGAAGAAGGATTTTAAAGAATTTGCTATATTTCCCCTATTTGGCCCCGCCCCTAAGGCCCCTGGGGGGCCAGACCCACCGTTTATACAAAATTGGTTCCCCTTCACCCAAGGATGCTTCAGACCAAACATGGATCAAATCCCTTTATTCCTGCAGAAGAAGAAGGATTTCAAAGAATATGCTATATTCCCCTATTGGGCCCCACCCCCCAAGCCCCTGGGAGGCTAGACCCACCGTTATACAAAATTGGTTCCCCTTCACCCAAGGATGCTTCAGACCAAACATGGATCAAATCCCTTTATTCCTGCAGAAGAAGAAGGATTTTAAAGAATATGCTATATTCCCCTATTGGGCCCCACCCCCAAGCCCCTGGGGGGCCAGACCTACCGTTTATACAAAATTGGTTCCCCTTCACCCAAGGATGCTTCAGACCAAATATGAATCAATCCCTTCATTTCTACAGAAGAAGAAGGATTTTAAAGAATTTGCTATATTTCCCTATCGGGCCCCGCCCCTAAGGCCCGTGGGGGACCAGACCCACTGTTTATACAAAAATTGGTTCCCCTTCACCAAGGATGCTTCAGACCAAATTTGGTCAAAATCCACTGAGTAGTTTAAGGACTAGTAGCGATTTAAAGGAAAAGTTGCCTTCTTGATTTTAAAAACATTCATACAGATTCATTCGCAATCCATGTAATGAGAATATAGACAAACACAATTGCTGCCTGCGTTCTCACAGGGTATTCAGCTTTTCTGATATTTGCTTATTTTGTACAAGACAATCGAAAGTCAACGGTAGGAAGAGAGATATAGATGTATATCTCGTGCATATCTACTGTATATCTCGTGCATACCTCAGATTATCAGGCTGAAGTTTTGTTGAAGTGCCAACAGAGAGATGATGAATGGGCTGCTGAAGTTCGTTGGCGCCTTGAATCCGTCAATGATTTGGTAGCAGCTTATGCATTATACCATTACCAGTGCAGTGTCAATTTCCGAACAAATAGATTTATTCCTCAAGCATTCACTGAAGTTAAGAAACAGAAGTCCAAAGCCGGTAGATCAAAGAATGAAAAGAGCTAAGCTGGACGACCAAGCGTCACATCCAATCATTTTCTGGAGGTTGTGGACTATTTACAGGAAAATGAAGACGATCAACTCACCGTTTCTGATCTAGTATCTAAAATGATTGAAATACATATATGCGGAGAACATGCATACAGTCCCATATATATGAACAAGAGGCCCATGGGGCCTGTATCGCTCACCTTGTTGGATTTGACCAAATGTCAAAATAATGTTCATGTTCAATTTGTTCATACACATACTCTCTAAGGGACTGAAAGACCCTAGGGATTATTTTTACAACCTAATTGTGAAGAAACTAAGTCCCTTAGGGTGGGGAAAGACCCTTGGGCCTCTTAGACTCCGCCCCTCAGGCCCCTGAGTGTTCAGAGTAAAATTTATACAAACTCTAGATCTGTTCCCCTCCCCCCAAGGATGTTCCTGACCAAATATGGTTCTAATTCATTCATAACTTTATGACTTGTAGCGATTTAAAGACTTAATCTCTATTTCCCCTATTTGGCCCCGCCCCTCAGGCCCCTGGGGGTTCAGAGTAAAAATTTATACAAACTTGTTCCTGACCAAATTTGGTTCAAATTCATCCATAACTTTATGACTAGTAGCAATTTAAATAATTAACCCTATTTCCTCTATTTGGCCCCGCCCCTCAGGCCCCTGGGGGTTCAGAGTAAAAATGTATACAAACTCTGTTCCCCTTCTCCCGAGGATGTTCCTGACCAAATTTGGTTCTAATTCATTCATAACTTTATGACTAGTAGCGATTTAAATGATTAACCCTATTTCCTCTATTTGGCCCCGCCCCTCAGGCCCCTGGGGGTTCAGAGTAAAAATGTATACAAACTCTGTTCCCCTTCTCCCGAGGATGCTTCAGACCAAATATGAATCAAATCCCTTCATAACTTTATGACTAGTAGCGATTTAAAGGATTAACCCTATTTCCCCTATTGGGCCCCACACTTAAGGCCCCTTGGGGCCAGACCAACCGTTTATACAAAATTGGTTTCCCTTCACCCAAGGATGTTTCAGACCAAATATGGATCAAATCCCTTTATTCCTACGGAAGAAGAAGGATTTCAAAGAATTTGCTATATTTCCCCTATTGGGCCCCACCCCTAAGGCCCCTGGGAGGCCGACCCATGATTATACAAAATTGGTTCCCCTTCACCCAAGGAAGCTTCAGACCAAACATGGATCAAATCCCTTTATTCCTGCAGAAGAAGAAGGATTTTAAAGAATATGCTATATTCCCCTATTGGGCCCCACCCCCCAAGCCCCTGGGAGGCCAGACCCACCGTTTATACAAAATTGGTTCCCCTTCACCCAAGAATGCTTCAGACCAAACATGGATCAAATCCCTTTATTCCTGCAGAAGAAGAAGGATTTTAAAGAATATGCTATATTCCCCTATTGGGCCCCACCCCAAGCCCCTGGGGGGCCAGACCCACCGTTTATACAAAATTGGTTCCCCTTCACCCAAGGATGCTTCAGACCAAATATGAATCAAATCCCTTCATTTCTACAGAAGAAGAAGGATTTTAAAGAATTTGCTATATTTCCCCTATCGGGCCCCGCCCCTAAGGCCCGTGGGGGACCAGACCCACTGTTTATACAAAATTGGTTCCCCTTCACCCAAGGATGCTTCAGACCAAATATGAATCAAATCCCTTCATTTCTACAGAAGAAGAAGGATTTTAAAGAATTTGCTATATTTCCCCTATTGGGCCCCGCCCCTAAGGCCCCTGTGGGGGCCAGACCCACCGTTTATACAAAATTGGTTCCCCTTCACCCAAGGATGCTTCAGATCAAATATGAATCAAATCCCTTCATTTCTACAGAAGAAGAAAGATTTTAAAGAATTTGCTATATTTCCCCTATTGGGCCCCGCCCCTAAGGCCCCTTGGGGACCAGACCCACTGTTTATACAAAATTGGTTCCCCTTCACCCAAGGATGCTTCAGACCAAATATGAATCAAATCCCTTCATTTCTACAGAAGAAGAAGGATTTTAAAGAATTTGCTATATTTCCCCTATTGGGCCCCGCCCCTAAGGCCCCTGGGGGGCCAGACCCACCGTTTATACAAAATTGGTTCCCCTTCACCCAAGGATGCTTCAGACCAAATATGAATCAAATCCCTTCATTTCTACAGAAGAAGAAGGATTTTAAAGAATTTGCTATATTTCCCCTATTGGGCCCCGCCCCTAAGGCCCCTGGGGGACCAGACCCACTGTTTATACAAAATTGGTTCCCCTTCACCCAAGGATGCTTCAGACCAAATATGAATCAAATCCCTTCATTTCTACAGAAGAAGAAGGATTTTAAAGAATTTGCTATATTTCCCCTACTGGGCCCCGCCCCTAAGGCCCCTGGGGGGCCAGACCCACCGTTTATACAAAATTGGTTCCCCTTCACCCATGGATGCTTCAGACCAAATATGAATCAAATCCCTTCATTTCTACAGAAGAAGAAGGATTTTAAAGAATTTGCTATATTTCCCCTATTTGGCCCCGCCCCTAAGGCCCCTGGGGGGCCAGACCCACCGTTTATACAAAATTGGTTCCCCTTCACCCAAGGAAGCTTCAGACCAAACATGGATCAAATCCCTTTATTCCTGCAGAAGAAGAAGGATTTCAAAGAATATGCTATATTCCCCTATTGGGCCCCACCCCCCAAGCCCCTGGGAGGCTAGACCCACCGTTTATACAAAATTGGTTCCCCTTCACCCAAGGATGCTTCAGACCAAACATGGATCAAATCCCTTTATTCCTGCAGAAGAAGAAGGATTTTAAAGAATATGCTATATTCCCCTATTGGGCCCCACCCCCAAGCCCCTGGGGGGCCAGACCTACCGTTTATACAAAATTGGTTCCCCTTCACCCAAGGATGCTTCAGACCAAATATGAATCAAATCCCTTCATTTCTACAGAAGAAGAAGGATTTTAAAGAATTTGCTATATTTCCCCTATCGGGCCCCGCCCCTAAGGCCCGTGGGGGACCAGACCCACTGTTTATACAAAATTGGTTCCCCTTCACCCAAGGATGCTTCAGACCAAATTTGGTCAAAATCCACTGAGTAGTTTAGGACTAGTAGCGATTTAAAGGAAAAGTTGACGGACGGACGACGGACGACGGACGACGGACAGACGACGGACGCTGCGCCATGCCATAAGCTCACTGGCCCTTCGGGCCAGGTGAGCTAAAAACGTGTTAATGGATCATTTTAAGGAGGATTTAATTGTTTCAGACATGACTGGCAAATCTGATGTCATTACGCTCAGGAGAACAGCAAAATTTATATTAAGAGAGTTCTATCAGACTCCCAGAAACAACTCTGATCTAGAAAAGCAAGCCGTGATTAACGCAGCAGCTAAATTAATAAAAAAAATGAAATCAAGGCGTTACCCATTTCAAAAGAATAATACCCATGGTCACCTGATACATCTTCGCCAGAGAAAAACTTTGATTATGTTAGAGAGTCTGCAACGATTCCTCAAGATCCTCTTCAGCGAGAAAAAATCCGACTTAAAAGTTTCGTCAATTTGTCAGGCCGTTATGCAGGCTGTGCGCCCGCGCGGACTCCTTCCACCTTTGCAGATTGGCATTGGCGTTCAGCTGAACTATCACTTCGGATCCAGATTTTTGATTGATATTTGCAATGCCTTGGGATTTTGTGCATCGTATAATGAGGTTAACAGATTTGCTTCCAGTTCTGCAGTCTTCAAAAGAGACACATTGCATTGACTTCACCAGCATAGATAATGTCGAACACAACTCCTGTACTCTCGATGGATACGATACTTTCCATGGAATGGGAATCATAGCTAGTGTTACACCAGGCAGCTTCACAAGCATGTCCAGTCGTCGTATGACTGTCACATCCGATGACTTGCGGAACCTCGGGAAAATGGATGTCTTTCATTATCGGCAACTCACCAATAAAATGTCTTTGATGCGCTATCCCACACTGGAATATATCACGGATAAGGATTATAAAGATTAAAAAGATTGACAAATTGACAGGAATACTGAGGCCTTTCAGATCGCCTATGCCTAGTTGGTCAGGACTTTTGCATATGGTCATGAAATGCCGTTATCCGGGGAAATCAACTATAACCAAGTCTGCTTATGTGTACCTCTCCGAGATGCAAAACTTTGAAACAAATCACCCTGAAGTATACATTTTGTCTCTGGTAACCACGTCCTCCGGCGGACTGATAAGTATTGGGGAGGCTTGTCAACCGACCTTATCATAGAACAAGAGCTGATGAGGAGCTTGAAAACATCTGGCGGGCTTACAAGAGGTCGTGGCCTTGGAGAGGTACAGAGGGTACAATGGCTTTTATATATGCCACTACGCGCGGATATCAACAATGCTATGCAGCAGTTGACAGAAGTTGGGTACGTTGCAAGTGATCAGCACAAGGAAAATACGTGCAGTAGACAGGCTAGAGATCACAAAGACATCAAAACTATCATTGAGTATTTAGGAGAAAGGAATCCGTTCAGTGATGACAACCCATCTCTTAAAAACATCGAGACAGGTCAAGTTACGGAAAGTAGTGTTAACCAAGACAACGCTAGAGAGGTTGGTGAGAAGATAATCCAATCAATTGCTGGGCAATCTATTATTGACTATTCGTTCAAACGAAATCAGCTGCAAACAATGAGCACCAATAGTCACGTACAGGTTGATGGCGAAACGGTCAAAGTCGATCCTCAAATTCTGTTCAAAGAGTAACAGTCGCATCACGTCCTATTGATGACGATCCTGCAGACCTCTTTTGTTTTGAATTATCAAGTCATCCTTCAACTTTGTTCGATCCTTCTGGATTACCTAGGCAAGCACAGAAAGCAGTATTAATTGACAGTATGTGGAGTCTAGGGGGTTGCGGGACAGATAGATCACCTGATGATGTCCTCTCAGTCCTTGATGGTGGTTCTTTTCTACAAAGGATCCCTTGGAATCATTTGATTCAATCTGCGATATGTATATCACATATGCAATCAGAAGATAAAGGAGACCAGTAATCGTTTTTGATGGCTACGACAAAGAGCCTTCTGTGAAAGATGTAGTCCATCTGAGACGTGGGAAGGGTAAATCGTCAACAAAGATCGACTTCACAGGAACTACCCCTTGCAGGGCAAAGAAAGAACTGTTTTTGGCCAACCCGGAGAACAAGCAGGCGTTTATCTACTATCTTGGTAGCAAACTACAGGAAGCCGGGTGTACTGTCATTGTCTCCCTTGGTAACGCTGATCTTCTGATCGTCCAGACTGCATTAAATTGTGCACGATTGCAGAACGTTGGTGGAGACACAGATATATTAGTTCTTCTTTGTTATCACTTTGATAAACATGCAACAAACAACATCTACTTTCGGTCGGACTGCAGAAAGGCAGGAGGAAAGGCAATAAAGATTTGGGATTTACGTAATACAGTCGCTGTACTTGGCGAGTCATTATGTTCTGCTCTTCCTGGTCTCCATTCCTTGACTGGTTGTGATACCACTTCCAGGTTATTTGGCATTGGAAAAGGACAAGCCCTACGGAAGCTTTTATCGAGCCAAATAATGAGAGAACAAGCATCTCAACTTATATCTAGGACATCAACAGTCGATGAAGCTGTTAAGATTGGAGAGTCCATTCTGGTTTATCTGTATGGAGGTCAATCTGATAAAAGTCTTGATAACTTGCGTTATAGGAAGTTTACAGCAAAAGTGAGTTCAGGGTTAGTCAGCAGTAGTGTTCAAGTCCAGTCTCTGCCGCCAACTTTTGATACTGCAAGATTTCACAGCTTGGGAGTTTACCACCAATGTCAGGCATGGTATGAAAACGAAATGGATCTTATAGATTGGGGCTGGGTTGTCCCACAAGGAAGACTTGTACCTTTCCAATCAAATCTACCACCTGCACCCGAACAGCTCCTGAAGATCATCAGATGTTGTAAAACAAATTATGAAAGCAAACGTTGCTCCTGTAGGAAGAATGGTCTGGATTGCTCAAGTGTACATGTACCGAATGCAAGGGTATCAACTGTGCTATCTCGACCGTCCCGACAGATACCGATCTCAAAGAAGACGTTTAAAAGAGTGTTGATACATGGGATAATCATGTGTGCAGATATAATGTAGTTACATGAATTCCTGAAGTTGAAACATTGCAGATATAATGTAGTTACATGAATTCCTGAAGTTGAAACATTTAGACTTCATTTCTGATTATTTCATTTTGATCAAGGGAACGTTATCACAAGTGTATACCAAATGACATTATTTTGTAAAAAGCCGACACAATGAGGCTATCAATCAATAGGAGGAAATATCAACGCTTTAATGACATCATATTTCAACGTAATATTTGTGTAGGTATCATTTTATAGCTCTAACAGACATTTTTCATTTTGTAGAATTGCAAACTTATTATACAGGTTGCCTTTATTTCATGTAAGTAGAGTGATATATGAAATACTATCCCCACCATATTGTAAAGATAAGTTACATGTTATAGTTTTTTTTGTAGGTTTATACTGCTGAAAGCATTGAGATTACGAGGGGTGTTCCAAAAATAATGTCACTTGCATCGGTGCTCATATAGCGGAAGTGCTTTTGTTCATTTTAATTTGCTCTGCCCTTCAAAATACTCTCCGCCAGCCAGAACACACCTTTTTAGCCGGTCAATCCATTTTTGGAAGCATTTTTCATACTCTTCAATGGGTACACCCATCAGACACTGATAAACAGCAGATCCAAGGGCATTTCTTGAATTGTATCTCCTTCCAGATAAATGATATTTAAGTTTTGGAAAGAGAAAATAGTCGCAGGGGGCCAAGTCTGGCGAATACGGAGGGTGCGGAAGGACAGTAACCTTCTCCGACTCCAAAAAGTCAGTCACAATACGTGCCTTGTGAGCGGGTGCATTATCATGCAAAAGTCGGACATACTTAAGTCCTGTTTTGGGGCGGCGACTTTTGTAGTAGTTCTTCAACTTTCTCAGAACAACGTTTTTATAGAACTTGCCTGTGACCGTTCTGCCTTTTGGCACCGGGATTTGAATAGCTGGACCCTTATAAGTGAAAAAAAATAGCATACAAAACCTTCTTTACCGTTCGTATTCGTTTGGCAATACTTGGGCGTCTGGCATTTTTAGTGGCCCATATTCGGTTGGCAACCTTCCGCTTTGGTTCAAAATAATACACCCAGGTCTCATCACCAGTGACTATATTATCAAAAGCCTTTTTACTATATTTTGGGTACATTTTGAGAAGTTTTTTTGCCATTGTTACACGCGTCTTCTTTTGCTCATCCGTTAACAAATGGGGTATCCATCTTGCATTTATCTTTCTAACTTTTAGGTGTTTCTTCAAAATTGCATGAACTCTTGCTAACGACAAGTTTGTCATTTGAGCCAATTGTTTACGGTGAATCGAGCATCAGTTTTGAGGATATTTCGGATTTTTTCTATGTTACCTTTGGTCATAGTTGTTGCAGGACGACCTGGGTGAGCAGCATCTTTCAGTTGCTGCTGCCCAGCACTAAATTTACCTACCCACCTACAAACAGTCCTTTGAGACATTTGGCCCTCCCCATAAAGTCACACACCTCGCGGTGAATATATACAGCCTTTATGCCGAGTAATTACCTACCTTTTATATAGGCCCTAATTTCAAGAACATTTTCAGCTCGTTTTCCTGTCATTTTGTGTCTAGTCTAACGAATAGACTATGAAACGATGTACACTGTACCGAGGCCAGTGAACGTGTGGACGAGATATTTACCTGTGTCACGAGCCAGTGATCACTCAATCGACACGAGGTGGTTTTGTGCATAAATTGCACGATTTCCGCGAAATAAAGCACAGATGACATTATTTATGGAACACCCCTCGTATATTCACTTGATAATTAGGGAATGTGTTTTTTATCATATGTACCAAAACAGTAAGTGTCTTAAAAAGTAGATAAAAATGATATCTTTACGGCAATGACATGGAAAATCACGAGATAATTCAATGGTTGTGACGTCGTAATGAATTAGAACCGTTATTATTTTTACGTATTTAAAGCAATGAAAATTATCTTTCATTTGGTATATCATTTTGATGAAATTATTCAAACAATATTTTACCTATACAATAAATTTTACCCCTACTATGTATAATTGCTGCCCTCTACATGATGATTTGAAAACAAATTTTCACAAATTTATTGGGATGTAGATTTTTTATAGGATTTTCTATGCAAAATGAACTTTCAAAATTACATGGAATAAATTATGTTGCAAATAGTTTGATGTTAGCTCTATTTCCAGGCTAAAATGACTGGACTATCAGGCAAATTTAAAACTAGAACTGTCGCCAGGATGGCTGACTAATTCCCCCACAACCTGCACGAGTCAATGGTGAATTGGAACTCTTAATTAGAGGCTAACTAAGATAACCCAGTAATATAGTGACCAGTTGCCATAGCAACCATAATTTTGAGGAAAAGAAAGTGGCATGCACATCTACACATGGTCCTCTATATTTGTGTGAAGTTTCATTGAAATCGGCCCTTCGGTTTAGGAGGAGTTGTCTGGACAAACTTAAAGTTATGGTTCTTATCGGAAAACCTGTTTATAGTGACCAGTTGGCATAGCAACCATAATTTTGAGAAAACGAAAGTGGCATGCACATCTACACATGATCATTAATATGTGTGTGAAGTTTCATTGGAATCGGCCCATCTGTTTAGGAGTTGTCCGGACAAAATGTGTCTATAGACAGATGGACGTACGGACGGACGGACAGACGGACAGACAACCTGATTCCAGTATACCCCCCCCCCCTAACTTCATTGCGGGGGTAAAACAAGTCTCAAGGACATTAACGGTTGTTTGATTCAAGATCCTTGTACTATTGCAGTATACATACTCAAGAGCTATTATAGTGGTATTGTTGGTGTGGTGGCCATCTTGGATTTCTGACTGACACGAGAAATAACAATACTGTGTCAGGACCATCAGGCAAAAGGAGAAGAAGTTGAACAAGTGCAATCAATGATTGCGAAAGCTCACCGGCGGCAGCAATCACACTATGCATTCATTTTTTTATGTATGTATAAGCATGTCATTTTGAAATTGTATATCACATAATATCGCTCCTAGACCTCTAATGGATGTATAAACCAAATAAGAAGGGTGTGGACTTGCAAGCTTTTCAAAACTAACCCCCAAAATCCCAAGCCAGTACTTTTGGTAAGGAAGGACTGTGTGAAGTTTGAGTTTGATTGGTCGAAGGTAACTCGAGTTGTTGCATGGAAACCAATTTTCTATTAAGAGAAACAGTGACCTTGACCTTTGAACCTGAAAAGCAATCCCAAGCAAGCACTTTTGGTAAGGAAGCACTGTATGAAGTTTGAGTTTGATTGGCCGAAGGGAACTCAAGTTATTGGAGTAATACCTATATGTCGCCTTTTCAAGGCGACACAAAAAGAACCAATCACAGGGTTAAGTATCATATAGGGATACATTATTGTGTGTTTTGTGGGTTTGTTTAAGGTGAATTATTATCAAGTGTACATGTGTAATTGACTCCTGTTGATGTGCTCTAACTTATTTATACATAAACATAATACTCGGACACCAAACCTTCAATAATTAGTTTTAATAAAAACATAACATTTCAAACAATTACAATATCCGACATAAATTGTACAGCTTATATCATGTCACCATTCTGATCCCTCTCTCTACATACACACGTACAACTCCCCCCCCCCCCCCCCCCCTCTCCATCATATACACTACACGTACAACTCTGTCACTTGAACCCTCTCCATATCACCCTACTTACATAGTACTGTAATTTTTTAAAGTTATCAATATAGTATAAAAAATTAAATGTCAATAGCATGTTGCAGCTTTGCTTTCCTTACATAACTGATTGTCTATTAATATGAAATATTTACATATTAATTAAATGTTTACACCGTTTTTTATTGGGTTTTTTTGTGTGTGTCTTGTTTCTAGTCATTGTTATCTTCAATTACTATTACATAGGGAATATCCTGTTATATTTGTAGGTCTAGCCTTTTGAAAATTGTTACTCCAAAGTAAAATGAGATGATTATCTAGGCAATGTTATTTTTAATTACTATAATGCTGACAGACATCTTAATGTATACATATGGAAGTTTAAAATATTGTGACAGATTTGTTTTGTCTTTGACTATTCTGTACTATAATATCCCAACATTGTTAAAATTAAAATTAACTGCCTTTTTTCCTACATCATTATACACAGGTCCAGTCTAAATATAAATTGTAGATTAACTTTCGCAGAGTTTCTGATGAAACCTTATTGTTTACCTGTACTGGAATGTTTATATGACCTGGGCCATGGAAGCAACAAACACATGTGCACCAATGACAAAGTTGGAATTCAAAGCCTCTTTATGCTTGTTTTACATTAGATGTCATTAAATTATATCAAACTTTTAACTACATTATTCATGTTATACATGTATATAATAATTGAGAAGTTTAAAGACATTTTCATGACACAATTTGATTTCTCACAATACTAACATAGATCATGAAAGTAAGCATATTAGTCAATTCTTGAACATATCTGGAGGAATCTAAAAATAGCCATACAGCACTAAATGTCATAGGTCATGTATATGAAATTACAAAATTATAAATTTACTTGAGATTTGTTTCTCCCAAATACATCTTTACCAAACCATCTTTATTAGAAAAATATTATGCTGTCCTTGTCCTAAAAATAAACACAAAATGGTAAACAGATACAGTTACAACTATTTTAATCATTTAATATAAAAAAATTTCTGTCATTTTTAATAGTAGTTTGTCTAAAATCAGTAGTGAGCGTTTGGTGGGGCATTCCAATTTTATATCATATTTGTACAGAGATAATGTCACAATCATCTTAATGTGTTTAAATATTTAATGCTACATGTATGACAATATTAAGTGTCCCTATAATTGTCATCTGCTTCAAATGGCTGCTAAAAATTCAGCTTTCATACAAATAATTTTGGAGATTAATTAAGTCCACCAAACAAAATGCGTCTTTGTTAATTTTGAAATTACATTGTTGTCCTTCATTTTTGAATACTAGCTAATATAAGGCATTGGCTCAAGTGAACTCAAAATATATACCACAGCCGTTTGAAGACATTTTGTCACCACTTAAAAATCATGAGCTCTTTGTCCAAAATACAACCTAATTTAATCCAGTGTGGTAGTCTTATAATTCTGGTAAATCATCATCGTCCTCATCAACATCCATTCTGTCATCACCTGTTGAACATGCATCCTGATCCTTCACATCAATTGTCACTGTTTTCACTTTTGTTTTGGGCTTCTCCGAAGAAACTTGATCCTCCTCCTCGGACTGAGAATCTTCTTCTTCAGTTTCAGAAGCATGATCAGTCTGACTTGCATCCACAGTTTCAATCTTCAATTCTGCTGGAGACTTACGGAAATTCCCTGGACACTCAAAAAGAGTTTTCTGCAATGTAAGAATGAAAATATTCAAACTACAAAAAGTGTACATACTTGGTTAAAGTTAGAAGCTTTAAATGTTCACATCTTGAATCCACAAAAAACATATTGGCCTGGATTTAAAGAATGCAGATTTATTATAAACTCAAATTTGTTAAATTTTTCATTACTCTTGTTAGTACATAAATTAATTGTCATTTTCATTTTCATGGCACTGTATATGAGTCAGGTATTCAAATATGAAGATTTTTTCCCAATTCATTGCTTTGAACTCACATCCTTCTCTCGTTATTTTAGATTTTAGAAAAGAAGGGCATTTGTGAAGTATAATACACAAGTTTAAGGTATATATGTCTTGATGTGGTTGTAATCATAACCAGACTTCCATGAAAAATATTGTTTAGCAATTTGGTGCTAATATATATGTAAGGCAGTGTATTATTTGGTAGTTAAATTATGTAAATGGCCAGAAATTAAGCTTATTACATAAACTGAGCCAGCATATTTTATCTCAAATTATTACCTAGAGAAGGTATGGTTTTATCAATTATATTTTCAATTTTTAAAAGTGAAACTTTACTTGTAATGTAATGCAATTTTTCTTAAATTCCACTGATATTTTAATAGTGGTATCATCTGACCGGGCGTAATTGAAGGAAACAAGAGGTCCATGGACCTTAGCTGTCATGACTTTAAAGACCCTAGCATAATTGTAGCATACAAATTCAGTAGCAAGTATAGTGACTCTGTTGGCTATGGTGTCCATCTTTGATTTCTGACCAACCCAAAATATAACAACGTTTGGTCTGAATAAGACCATCTCAAAATCATTTCAGACAAATTTAAGCTGTATGCCTCTGGTGGTACTTGAGAAGAAGTTTGAAATGAGTTTTTCAATATGGTGGCTATGGCAGCCATCTTATCTTTTGGACCATACGGAAAAATAACGAAAAAATAACAACACTTAGTCAGGACCATCTCAGGATCATTTGAGGAAAAGTTTGAGCTGAATTCTACAGGTAAAACTTTAGAAAAAGTTTTAAATAGGTGTTCTGGAAAATTATGACTGCGCAGCCATGTAACAAAATGGCCACCATGTCACCACTTTTATCTGGCCAAACAATAACAGCTTAATGGCCTCCTTTTCTTAACATCCTCACCAATTTTAAATTCAATGGCACCATTTCAACCAGAAAGGTTTAAAATGTGTTTTTCAAGATGGCAGTTATGGCAGCCATCTTCAGCTTTGACCAACTCGAAAAATAACAACACTTGATAAGGACCATCTCCAAATCACATCAAGCAAGTTCGAGCTGAATCCCACTGATATAATTTTTGAAGATGTAGAAATGTGAAGAGTTTATGCATGGCGAATGAGGATGGATGCAACACAATATGTATAGATCATCTTGTCCCCCTCAGGGTATGACAGACTCTGATGTGCACAGTTCACGACAGGGTATCAGCATTTACAAAAATCTTGATTTTCACATTACTTACCTGTTTGCTGCCGATACTGAGGAGAACCAAAGTCCACTTGCTTGTAATTCTTATCATCATGTCTTTTATCTGAAATATGAAAATTTGAATCAAAGGTGCGTATAGAGTGGCCTCAACGTAACCCCTTCAAGAAAAAGATTGGTTTTTATCTTGGTGCTGATATAAATGCAAGGCAGTGTATTAATTGACAATATATATACATTATATATGGCCAATTATATACAGTTTATCACACAAACTTGGCTTGCTTACTTTATCTCAAATTATTAGCTAGGGAAGGTATTGTTTTATCAATTAATTTCGATTATAAAAAAGCAAATATTTTTGCAATTTCCCTTAAATATAACCTTGACTTGATCAAGAAATTTATAGATCTTCATCTATTCCTCACTTTCATCCGATACTCTTTTAACTCTTTCCGTACTATTTGTTCTTTCTGGATTCCATATCGGAAGTAGTTATTAGACTCGCCCCCAGAAGTTTAAACAAAATGGCAGACTACATGTGCATTTTTGGTGTGTTGTTTTTTTCATATAGAAACAGAAATTTTAGTGTAATCTTTGTACATAATTAAGAAATATTTAACAAAATAAGATTTAGATGTCGGATTGAACACTCTGAAACGTCCTAGACTGTTATCTAAAATGTAAATGTAGCAAGCCGCCATATTGTTTACATTAACAACATATTGAGAAATATCACCTATTACTCGAACAGAAAAACACGTAACCCAAATGAAATAAACATGAATTTATCAACTAAAATGTTTGTTTCGAAAGTTTTTAACGCATTTTATATGTCACTGCATTGGATAACTATATGTCGGGTGATGTTTTTTTTAACAAATGGACTCTTTAATAACATCAACTTAGCCTGTCGACTATAGTCGATAGTGGGGTAGAGGGAGCTTGAAATTATGTCGACTATAGTCGAGAACAGTACTGAAAGAGTTAAACATATGAAACACTTCAGCAATTAGATGAAGAAACCCTATTCTTTATGTACAATACCTAGGAATGAAGATATGATATTGTACTATCTAAAACATAAATATGGAAGACTACAAAATGCTTTTATGTCCTGGTATGCCTCGATCTTAAGTAAGATTAATGCTTTCGTATTTCTTGTGCACACACCAAAGAAGGCTATTTCAGGTTAAATGGTTATATTCTCACATGTTAAAGTAAATGTTTTCTCATATACTTCACAGTATGATCCCATGGTTGCTAGGGAGGGGATCACTCTATCTCACACAGGGTAGGGACAGACAGATGGCACAGGCTATGACATTACTCACAATAATGTAACGTCATCATTTTATGTAGTGTAACCACAAAATAGTCGAACAAGGGCCTGTACTGTTGACAGAAATATTATAACCTAAGTGTAAGTGTTGGCTAACAACAGAACAGGCCCCTGTAAGATTCTATTATTCTCCCACACTTCAGTCACTGATTCTTGTTTTAGTAGGGAAAAGACATGTCGGTCTTTACCAACCTAGGGAAAAGACAACTCAAATGCGTTATTACTCAAAAGAGGATCAGTTCATCATATTATGGAGCAAAACTATATCACAATCAAGTAACATCATCAGGCCTTTGTTTTGGACAAATTCAATTGTAATTTATTATGGTGTTATGTACCATATTTTACCGCTAATAAGCCCCCTCACCTAGAGAAAAAAATATGACCAAAAGTGGGGAGGGGGCTTATTTGAGGGCAACCTCCCCTAAAAAATGTTCGTCGTGATGTCCGCCATTTTGGATATAGCAAAGACCATAATAAATGAGTTTATGATACTTGAATTCGTTAATTTTTTGTTGTGTTGCAAACAAATAATCAGTAACGCACAAAGGAAATTCACTTTTTAATTTATTTACAGTGATATCCAACATATCGCATTGAAATTTGAAAAACAATGAATACACACAATTATAAATGTCCCGTCATGTGTACATGTTCTACTGAAAAGTTCATAGGCTATATACCACAACACTCGTAACACTCACATTACTGTCCGTACTGGTAATAAACTAATAAAGCGCTAACTTTAAGACACATTTGTACCGGTAATAAACTAATAAAGCGCTAACTTTAAGACACATTTGTACCGGTAATAAACTAATAAAGCACTAACTTTAAGACACATTCGTACCGGTAATAAACTAATAAAGCACTAACTTTAAGACACATTTGGCAATGTCCAGTATTGTCCAATCAAATCGATAATCCCAGTTGAAAACCAGTAAACAGAGTCACGTTAGATACTCAGTTGATAACATTGTCAGTGCTTGTTTTCACTTTCTCTGTCGGATGTTTACAGTCAAGTAGAGATCGTTTGTGCACTTGACATCAAAGGCAGTATACGAAGCCATATACAAGCGTTTAATCAACCATGATCAATCTGCTACAAAACCCTAACCACATCACCTCAGCTTAATTGGTTTTAATTAATTGGTTACTTAGCAGGGCATTGTCACCCTTACAGTCAGTGAATTGTCAGAATTTCGTTAGAGTCTGTGAGCAGGTCATAAACTGACCAATGCCCCACATAAATGCCTTTCACCAGACAGCAAGCGCTACATATATATATGTCATAGGCCTATGTGAAACTAACCAGTGTGTGTTGTTTTTACTTTTAGTTTTTTACTTGATTGCAGACATCCCTCCTGTTCTTAGATTTTTTTGCCAAAGTGGTGGGGGGCTTATTTGCGGTAAAATACGATAATCAGTTCACTATTTCAACTTGTAGTATTGAACCACATGAAAGTTTGGGAGAAGAATCAACTGAGTTAAACCTTAAAAATGTTACATTCAGGCTATCACCACACAGGGCTGATTTTTGCAGTCTACTTACTCGAGTCTTGTCTAGCATCTGGACATTATCTCTCACTTCTCCAGTCAGCTTTTTCATTTGTTCTGTGATGTACTCCAAATCACCCTGTATGGAAAAGAAAACAAGATTTATTTTTGTAAAAAAAAAGACCACAAAGACTCCTTTTTTTTGGACATTATAAACTTTTAGTTAACATTTGAAACATTGAAACTAACTTTTTCAGCAGATTTGATGAGCCCGTTGCCAATACAGAGGTCTAGAAGACTAACACAGCTTGATAACAGATAGATGTCCTCATCAGCCAGGCCTTGTAACTTAGGCAGAACATTGTGAACCCGATTCAGCTACAACACAAACCAAAACATATCAAGTACTGTCAGGTTACAAGTCTAAAAGCCAAACACAAATGAAGGGAGATTACTCTCGATTTCTGAAGCATCCGAAAATATCAACAAAATGTGGTCAAAATCAATCAGCTGTTTAGACTACTACTGCTTACTGGTTTATCAATGTCATACTATGGCATCAGCTCTTTCATATACATACACTTTTTATGGTTTGCTGACAACAAATGTACTTCTGAGAGTGAAAATTGGAATGGGTGAGCAATAAACTTTAAGCAGCTTATTTCTTTATTTCATTTTTTTTTTTTTCCAAAGTTTTGAGACTCACATATCAAAACATCCTATTATTAACAAAAGTTTCACCTGAAACTGCATGATAACATCATCAGAAACTTTCTGTTCTGGGTAAAACAGTTTGTGTATCATCAGGAAGCTGACACGGCGCTGAAGAAAATTCCCTTTAGTGGTAGGGGGAAGTAACTGTGCAAGGTACACCTGGTTATGATGATGTTCTGTCAAACAGGATAACTCTCGACACAATGTCAAGGACTGAAGATTTAAAGGATTAGGTATTTTGAATTAAAAACATATTTTGGTAAAAAAAATGCAGATAAAATCTTTTACCACTATAACAGCAAGTGAAAGTTGTTGGCAATGTTTTTAAATCATTATATACTTTTTTTTTAAATACAGACATACAGAAAATCATATTCAGTGGTGAATATACTTTTTTTAGATGAGATAATAACTAAGCTAATATAAATAGTTGTGATTGTTATACCTGAGTGGTCCAGTCGATGTCTGTGTACAACTTTAACAAGGAGGCCAGCACAACTTCAAACTCATGGGTCAACATGAAGCTGTAACACAAGAGGACTCTTGTAAAGTTCTGAACAGTGATACTCTCTATCCTTTTACACAATCCTTCAGATCGTTAGTTTAAAAGCCCAGCCCTTGGCCATGGGTAAGAAATGATGATTTTCATATCATGAAAATTGGAAATTTATGGTGCTACATCAGAGTTATTATTATCAACTGAAAACAAAAAAAATACTTTATCTTATGCTATAACCACCCTCTAAAACCACACTCTAAATAAAAGATTGATCTTCTAAGACAAAGACATTTAATAAAAACTGAATAAATAATTAATTGCAACCCAACAAGATTATTGTTCACCACCTTTTTAATTAGTTTGTAATTTCCATCTGGTAAGTGATCATTTTTGGATGCTGTTATTATTTTTCTTATTTGCCTGGACGCTTATTCATGTTATTTATCTTATTGGACACTGTTAATATTATTTTTTCGTATTTGTTGGGTGTGGATAAGATGTATTTGTATTGTACTGTTGATGCCATTTCATGCATTTTCATGACACCCGTTGTTTGTGCTGTTGGCAGTGTAACATCTTTGGTTGGAGATATGTAAAGCGATTTTAACATAATTATTTAGTATTTCGCCTTCATCACACTTACTTGTTTAGGGATTTGTCGAGAGCTGCTTTACAAAGCATGACAATCATCTGTGTCACCTGGCTGTCGGTATACTTGGGCCTAAATAAAGGAAAATCAAGCGACGACTTAGGAAACCACTTCAAGAATTCTCAAGACATCAATAAAACAAGAGATCCCAGAGGGATCTTGGCGCCCACCATTGAATGATCTTTACAGGTTCTATGTCAGATTGATCTTCTCTCTACTTTTCCCTTCATTTTACTAATCTGTGCAAATTGAGACATCCCTCCAGTACTTTTCAAACAAGGGAATCCTAGCTATATAAGAAATTTGAGATTTAGCGATAATGGCTGTTTGTTTGCCAGGTTGATTTCAGGACAGACTGGTCCCAAAATGCAATACGAGGGACCAAGGCAAACCTACTTATGAAATTTGAGAAAGATCCCTTCAGTACTTTGAGAAATAGCGATAACAAACTTCAATTGTCAAAATCCAAGATGGCTGCCTGTCGGCCATGTTGTTTTCCGATTAGTCTCAAAATGCAATATGCATAACTAGGCACCAAGAGGAACCTATATATGAAATTTGAGAAAGATCCCTTCAGTGCTTTCTGAGAAGTAGCGATAACAAACTTCAATTGTCAAAATCCAAGATGGCTGCCTGTCGGCCATGTTGTTTTCTGATTGGTCTCAAAATGCAATATGCATAACTAGGCACCAAGGGGAACCTATATATGAAATTTGAGAAAGTTCCCTTCAGTACTTTCTGAGAAATAGCGATAACAAGAATTGTTTACGGACGGAGGGACGGACGGACTGACGGACCACGGACCACGGACGCAGGGCGATTTGAATAGCCCACCATATGATGATGGTGGGCTAATAAATAGAAAGGATATACTTTGTCATGGAAATGTTATATGAAGGTACAAACACACTAAACAAAATTCATAATGACTACAACAATTCTGTCAAAACAACTGCCTACCTGATTTGGACTGCCTACCTGATTTGGACTGCCTACCTGCTTTGGACTGCCTACCTGATTTGGACTGCCTACCTGATTTGGAATGCCATGGCCAGAGAATTAAGAACCAGACGGAAATTTTCACGATTGTATTTCCCAGCTTGTGGAATCTCCATATTTTGCTGGAAGAGACTGTTTCTGAGAGAGAAAATACATGAAAACATTTAACAGGTGTACAAGAATGCCATAGTATTTGTGTAATTTCGACTTTAGCGTCTTTATTATATGATTAATATGGTATATCTCTGAAATTATATAATACGTCTATTATTTCCGAATTTAAAAAAACAAAATTAAAAACAAATTAAGCAAAACCCTGTCATGAATAAATGTACAACTACTGTTTATTAAAACATAAACCATCTACAATATACCTCCTTAACTGTCTAAAACATACCTCGTAGGTAACATTAACCATCAGGTATATATAAACACTTTCATTTATTATAGTACATCTTGTACTACATTTTGTCAGGATGATTATCATTGATTACAATAGTCAGAAAATATCATTAAATACTTGACCCTGAGAAGTTGGCCCTCAGCCAATAAAACTCACCTGACATATTCTGTATCTGGCACCAATGACTTTGGCAGTAATTTATTTCCATCTGCTCCTAATGAAAAAAAATTGTGAATATTAAAAAAGGCTTGGTCAAAAGGAATGTAATATAAATTCTAAACCACACAGAAAATGTAGGTGAAGTATAAACTAAACAATTTAACAAGAGATCCCAGTGGGATTTTGGTGCCCGCCATTGAATGATCTTTATAGGTTCTATGTCAGATTGATCTTCTCACTATTTTCCCCTTCCTTTTACTAATCTGTGCAAATTGAGAAACATCCCTCCAGTTCTTTTCAAACAAGGGAATCCTAGCTATATATGAAATTTGAGATTTAGCGATAATGGTTGTTTGTTGGCCAGGTTGTTTTCAGGACAGATCGGAACCTACATATGAAATTTGAGAACGATCCCTTCAGTACTTTTTCAGAAATAGCGATAACAAACTTCAATTGTCAAAATCCAAGATGGCTGTCTGTCGGCCATGTTGTTTTCCAACTGGTCCCAAAATGGAATATGCTTAACAAGGGACCAAGGCCAACCTACATATGAAATTTGAGAAAGATCAATTCAGCACTTTCTGAGAAATAGCGATAACAAACTTCAATTGTCAAAATCCAAGATGGCTGCCTGTCGGCCATGTTGTTTTCCAATTGGTCTCAAATGCAATATGCATAACTAGGCACCAATGGGTACCTACATATGAAATTTGAAACAGATCCCTTCAGTACCTTGTAAGAAAGAGCGATAACAAGAATTGTTTACGGAGGGACGGACGGACCGCGGACCACGGACACAGTGCTATTTGAATAGCTGATGATCTGATGATGGTGGGCTAATAAAAATTTACAGCGAATTGATTAGATGACCTTGATAACCTTCACATCACCACTGACTGTTGTAACAGATGTTAGTCAACATATTACTTCCATTTTTCTTCTTCAGTTATAATTATTAACATAATGGTCTATCATCCGTCCCTCTGTAAATGATTCTTGTTATCGCTATTTCTCAGAAAGTGCTGAAGGGATGTGTCTCAAGTTTTTATATGTTAGTTTTTCTTGGTCCTTAGTAATGCATATTGCATACTGGAAAAAAAGGCCAACAGGCAGACATCTTGGATTTTGACAACTGAAGCTGACAGGTGGCCATCTTGGAATTTGACAATTGCAGGTTGCTCCTGCTATATCGTGTTATACAAAGTTATTAAAAAGTTTTGAAGGAAGAATGAAAGAAGGGAAAAGAAGAGAAAATATCAATCTTTCATTTGAATGATATGGATCATTCAATGGTGGACACCAAGATCCCTCTGAGTTTAATAGAGTGATGGACTGGGATTAGTGAAGGCAAAGTCTTAAAACCTAATGTCTCTTCTTTTTTGTTTTATATTTTCCCAATTGTACCGAAATGGCTTACCGTATCATTAAATGTACAGTAATATACTAAAACTTTGCAATAGGACTACTGACCGATCCATTTCTTACTCATCAACAAAACCAGTACATTATCCTACCAACAATAAATACTGTTACAGATTCAAGAGCTGTATCAATAGATCTTGCAACTTACAAAAACAAGATAAGAAGGATATCAATGACCAAACAAGATTTGTATGTAATTCTTACCATAGTTACAGAGTATGGAGAGTATATCTGTCACTGCAGGAGACCAGGTATATTTTGTCTTACAGGTAAAATGCTGACAAGAGTAAAGATGTTCCTGGACAGTTTTGTAGCAGCAATTTATCAGAAGGTGGCTTGGATGCACTGACACTGTTAACAGAAACAAATTGTACTTTTATTATATAACATGTTTCAACTTAAAATGGAGCATTGACGATATTATGAAGTATTTTTTAGCTTAATATTTAGTTTCCTTCTGATATTAAACAAAGAATTCCTCAAAATTGCGTCTTGCTGTCCCTGCTCTAATTTCCCAGACTGTCTCCCATAATCATTTAGAAAAAAATATGTTTCAGAAAATCATACATTCTCTATATCCTGTTACTGAATGACATAAATTATTGATGCTTTGTGCAAAATTTCAAATGAATTTTGAAATTAATAAGGGAGTTATTGACTATTCTAAACATTGAAACAGTTACCATCATATTCAGCTCACTTACTGATAAATAATAACCACCGCAGTACAGCATCCTGGCAGGAGATGGCATCAAAACACATCAGCATAATGTCCGAGGTCAGCAGTGTCATGTAATCAGCTTTATATAGTAATAAATCATATTAGTTTGACTAAAACAATCTTTCAAAAATTTAAATAAATACATAGTTTGGGAGTCATTATTTACAAGAGGCCCAGAGGGCCTGTTTCGCTCACCTGGATTTCATGAGATACGAAACAAGAATGATGATTAAGTATATTTGTCACTGGTATTGCTATGTCAATATATCTTAGGCTTTTTATATGGGTACGTGAGGATTTGATGTCAAAAAATGCATTAATCCATGAAATAAAATTAACTTTTGGCACAACCCCATAGGGATACTACCACACATATGTGAGTGATATCCATTGCTTAGTTTCAGAAAAGAAGTTGTTTAAACCAATCGACCCCTTTTGACCTCGCCTTCTGCACCCCGGGGGGAGTGGGGGTTAGTTCCTTCTTTTATAAAATTTTGAATCCCTACCCAAAAGGATGCTACCAGGCAAATATGAGCGATATCCCTTGCTTAGTTTCAGAGAAGAAGTTGTTCATATCAATTCAGCCAAATTGACCCCTCTTGGCCCCGCCCCTTAGGCCCCCGGGGGTCAGCCTCACCATTTGTACAATTTTGAATGCCCACCTAATAGTGATGCTACCAGGTAAATATGAGCAATATCCATTGCTTGGTTTCAGAGAAGAAGTCACTAATATCAATGTAGCCCAATTGACCACATTTGGCCCCGCCCCTCAGGCCCCTAGGGGGTCAGCTCCATCACTTGTACAATTTTTAATCCCCACCCCATAGTGATGCTACCAGGCAAATATGAGCGATATCCATCGCTTGGTTTCAGAGAAGAAGTCGTTCATATTAAGAGAGCCAAATTGACCCCTTTTGGCCCCACCCCTCAGACTCCTTGGGGTCAGCCCGACCATTTGTACAATTTTGAATCTCCACTCCATAGGGATGCTACCAGGTAAATATGAGTGATATTCATTGCCTCAGTTTCAGAGCAGAAGTCGTTTATATCAATTCTGTAAAACTGACCCCTTTTGGCCCCGCCCCTCTGACCCCAGGGGGTCAGCCCCGTCATTTGTACAATTTCAAATTCCTACCCCAAGGTGATGCTACCAGCAAAATATGATATCCATTGTTTAGTTCTAGAGAAGAAGTCAATTATATGAATATAGCCCGAATTGACCACATTTGGCTCCGCTCCTCAGGCCCCTGGGGGGTCAGGCCCATCATTTGTACAATTTTAAATCCCAACCCCATAGTGATGCTACCAGGCAAATATGAGTGACAGGCATTGCTCGGTTTCAGAGAAGAAGTCGTTTATATCAATATAGCCAAATTGACCACATTCAGCCCCACCCCTCAGGCCCCTGGGGGGTCAGCCCCATCATTTGTACAATTTTGAATCCCCACCCCATAGTGATGCTACCAGGCAAATATGAGCAATATCCATTGCTTGGTTTCAGAGAAGAAGTCGTTAATATCAATATAGCCAGATTGACCACATTTAGCCCCGCCCCTAAGGCCCCTGGGGGGTCAGGCCCATCATTTGTACAATTTTGAATCCCCACCCCATAGTGATGCTACCAGGCAAATATGAGTGATAGCCATTGCTTGGATTCAGAGAAGAAGTCGTTAATATCAATATAGCCAGATTGACCACATTTAGCCCCGCCCCTCAGGCCCCTGGGGGGTCAGCCCCATCATTTGTACAATTTTGAATCCCCACCCCATAGTGATGCTACCAGGCAAATATGAGTGATAGCCATTGCTTGGTTTCAGAGAAGAAGTCGTTTATATCAATAGCGCAAAAATGACCCCTTTTGGCCCCGCCCCAGAGGCCCCCAGGGGGTCAGCCCCATCATTTGTACAATTCTGAGTCCCCTACCCATAGGGATGCTTCTGACCAAATTTGGTCAAATTCTGATGTGTGGTTATGAAGAAGAAGTCAATTGTTGACGGACGGACGGACGACGGACGACGGACGCAACGGTATGGCATAAGCTCACCTTGGTCCTTCGGACCAGGTGAGCTAACAATAACTGACTAAAGAATCCTATGAGAATGGCATGCTTCCATGGCAACAGATTTTTTTCTCCATAATATACAGAACTTACAATATAGAAAATATATTAAACTTGAATTTTCTCCAGATAAAAAAGTTGAACAAAGACATGTTAAGATTACATGTTAATCTGTACCTGGTTGAACAGAGATGAGATGTTTATCAATGTAGGTTGTTCCTGGGACAAAGCCACATGCCTGGAGAGAGACGTCAGCATTAAACAGGCACTGGTACCTATTGCCAAGGAAAATATTCTCCCCAGGGTGAACCTCACTCATCTCACTCTTACAGATCTGGAACTGTTACAGAAATTTTTAAGTATTGTGTCAGTTTAACATTTAATGTGTAAAGTTTCCATGATCTGACATGACATGTCATTTCCTAAAACTTAATATTTTGCGATGCTCTATTCTAATATTTATTTCGAATAAATACTTTTGCGTTTTCGTTATACAAAACTACATTTTGTATATAATCAATTCAATTTTTTTTTAAACCTGTCAATATACAAATGGATCGTGTTCAGTTTTTGAAATACTTACCATAAATTAACATCAAAATTTGCTGCAGCTACACAAATATTAGACATTTGCTCAATACAAAAGATTTTAAATACTATAATATATATAAGTCTCACCTTTTTTAGCTCGAGTTGATGTTCAGGAAGCAGGTCTTCTAAACAAAGAAATAATTATACGAAAATAATGTTCCAACATTCAAAATCTAATCTTCATTTAATAGTTTAATTATTTCATGAAAAAGATTACTGGAATTTATAATCATCTGAAATGCTGAAATGAATTTCTTAACAATATTATCTAGCTACTTTGTATGCTGCTACACACAATTGATCAACTTGTTTGTGATGTTTCAACATGCAATCATTACTTATTAGACATCAATTGTGAAAAAAAAGATTTATTACCTCATAATATAATCAATCTTGGCCTGGATGGAAGTGCACAAGGGGTCTTACTGTGGGGGGAATTTGAATAGCTGAAGAAAACCTCATGCGGTTGGACAGGTGACCCCATACGTTTTCACATCCAAACAGGGAATAAACCCTGGCCACCTAGGTCAAAGGCAAGTACCATTGTGCCACCTGACCACACAAGTATATGATGTTATACTTACCATCCACAGCAGGTTCTTCTGTGACCTCCAGAGTATCCTTCACAAATCCACCCTTCCTTAGCCCCTCCTGGCAAACAAAACATTCTCAAGGCAAGTTATAAAGCAGGGATATTAGAAATCATATATATAAGTATGCTTTTAGATAGCTTGAATAAGAAGCAACTTGCCACTGGAGTCTCTCCCCATCCCATTCTCATATATTTAACAAGAGGCTGTCTCCCCATCCCATTCTCATATATTTAACAAGAGGCCCAGAAGACCTGCATTGCTCACCTGGATATTTCAGTAATTATGGCAAAATACTGTAATCTAAGTTATATTTCAAATACTTTTCTTCTTTTGAACAGCCTCTCCCAACAATGGTTCAAACTAGAATGAACTGGAATGATCCTGTCATTCTTGAATGCAGAGCCATACCCTCAGATTGTATGTTAAGACCTCCTTTTGCCCAATAATGCTCCAGACCAAATTTCATCAGAATCCATCCAGGCATTCAGGACTAGTAGGAATTTAAAAGATTTACCTCAATATTCTTTATTTGGACCCTCCCCTCAGACCCCATGGGAGCAATATCCTCTGTTTATACAATGTTAGATCGCCTTTGCACAACCATACTCTAGATCAAATTTCATCAAAATGCATCAAGGCATTCAGGACAAGTAGGGATTTGAAAGATTAACCTCAATTTCCCGTTACCAACACCCTGTTTATACAACGTTAAATCTCCTTTGCCCAACAATATTCTAGACCAAATTACATTAACATCCATCCAGGGCTCTCAGGAATTGTAGGAATTTAAAGTATTTACCTCAATTTCCCTTATAGGGTCCTGCCCCTTCGGCCCCAGGGGAGTCACACCCTCCGTTTATACAATGTGAGATCTCCTTTACCTAACAATAATCTCGAAATAAATTGCATCAAAATCAATCAGTTATTCAGGACTTCCTGGTAGTAGGAATTTAAAGGATTAACTTCGATTTCCCCTAATAGGAAACGCCCCTCCAGCCCCTCCATTAGATCTCATTTGCTCAATCATATATAATGCTCCAGACCAAATTTCATCAAAATCCAATCAGGTGTTCAGGACTAGTAGGGATTTAAAGGGAATTGTTGACGGACGATGCACTATGGCATAAGCTCACCAGCCCTTCAGGTCAATGTATGGTTACATACTTACCATAAAATTGTAAGACCCTGTTTATAGGCTGTCAAATGTTACCACCCAATTCAAGTGTGCCAGCTGACTGACGTTCCAATTCATTATTATACATGTATATGATTATGCTGTGATGATGTGAAGTGGCGAATTTAAGAAAATCTCTGTACTACATTAGAATTTAAAGTAGATTTCATAGATTCATCCTTTCTCTAGTAAAAAATAGAAACGCACACTAGTGAAGTATGAGGAAAAGATTCAGTTTCTGCATTTACCTTAAGGGAAATGACTAAATTGGACAATTTTTCACAACTCAACATACCTCTAGTGCTGCATGCATATCTTCACACTGTCGTTCTTCTGATGTCTGGAATATTTATTATCAATATGCTTTCATAATAGGAAAAACAAGGAGAAAATTATTCTAATTTCTAAAACATCTGCTGTTTGACCTCCCAACAAATCTGTGATACATAATTATAATAAGACTACATGTATATATAACCCAATTACCATCCATTGCCCATAAATGTCTAAAACTGTCATTTACTAATAAGAATTTATACACACCTGAGTGACCTCAGTACTCAAACATTACTTCTATTTAAATCTATGCAAAAATGGTGGTAATGATAGAGATACTACTGCTACAATACTCCACATGTTGACATGGTTGTGTAACACGACACACTGCCTACCTTATCAATGGCCTCAGCTAGTAACACATCCAATGAGAAACCAGAGTTAAATGAAGACAGTGGGGCCAGCGAGATCTGTGGACTGCAGGATGGGTTCGGTGATTCTGTATGTGACTGCAATAAAAAAAAAACACACTTAATAAAAAGGAAAATTCTGTATGTGACGGCAATAAAAAAACACACTTAATAAAAAGGAAACTAACTGGTAACGTTTGAGTACGGGACTTTTCTCCCTGATTTGGGAAGGGACCTTTTTGTCTCATTTTGGGAAGAAAATTGATGAATTGGGAAAGATTTTTTCAGGAATAAACTGCAAATTTTGGGAATTTTGCCTAAATCTGAAATAATTTCAATTGGGAATGGGGCCTATTAACGACCCCGAAAAGCCCCCAGAAAAAGCCCCCAGAAAAAGCCCTTGAGTATGTTGCATTTTTTATCCCCTCTCTAAAAAAAACACACTGTAGCATCCAAATAGATGGATGTATACATTCAAATATGTTTAAACTACATAATTATGAAAGGGAATGCTAAATTATAATTGACTGCAAATAGGATATCAATTTTTTTTCAGCTGATTGTAGTTGTGAACTTCAAAATTAATGAAGCCAGTGAGAGTAATTTAACATTGTGGACAATACATATACACTGTATTAAACAAAGTACAGTTCAATTACGACAGGAAATTAAAATCTAGTCTGTATGTATAACATAATAGTGATCGAAATCACTTTCAGAATAAAAAATCTGATAATCAAAATCGATTGATTATTGATTATGTTTGGTTTTCTAAATTTAGCACAGAATTACCCTTTTGTACTTTATTTATATCTTAAGTACATTTATTACATGTCTTAGCTTTTGTTATCAATATTTTTAATACTGAACACAAACAAAGCATTTAACAGTTGTTAATATATCTAAATCTCCTTAATCACTTGTAAACAACCAGTAAATATATCAATGAAACATAAGATCAACTACTTCTTGGTTTGCTAACATTACAAAAATGTGCAAAGTCGAAGATTTACAAACACTTCCAGAAATTTCAGATTAATTGCTTTTTTAAAATCATTATCAATAATCGGTGCTATTTTTTTCCAACTAATTTTCGATTATCTTTTATTATTGGCCCTCCACTATAACAAAATAATACAAATTATGAAGGAAGACACTTTTATAATTCATCCCCTGAATAGACCTTGCCTAGACAGAAATACATGCATCTTACACCACTACACCAAATCCACATTACATACATTTTTTATCTGTTTAAAAAAAACTTCCTGTAAAGACTTTTATTTTTATATATTGGTGGTAGTTGTTGTTCTAATAATTCAACATATAATCCCTAATGTGGGAATCAGAGGGGAGTCTGGTTATTACGATCAACATGAACGCACTCCATCTATCCTGAACCGGCTCATAAAATACCCAAGACAACCATTTTGTAGGTTGAGTGACATACTGTATATTGAACTGTGGCTGATGTCGATTCCATGTGTAATAAACTTTAATGAACTAAAAACACCGACTCCTTTCCTTCTGTCCGATCGGGTAACAAACATTACAAAAATGTGCAAAGTTGAAGATTTACAAACACTTCCAGAAATTTCAGATTAATTACCTTTTTAAAATCATCATCGATAATCGGTGTTTATAATAATTGTTTTCTATGCCATAGATATTGTGATTGCATCAATTCATCAATATGCTAATTCTATTTAGATTCAATTTCTGAATTTTGCAGTATATCAAAACAGGCATGTTATATTTTCAGTATAATATGCTGGGTTAATCAATAATTAATACTGAATGGTTCCACTTGTGTGGCTTTCCTACACTCCTTTACAATAATGAGAACTGAAATTACATCACACCCATGAAGTCATATTCAGCACCTGAGATGTGCATTCAGATAGAATATACATTAATCAATTATAATCAAACTCAATCACACAATCAAAATACAAGGGAAACAACTCAAAACAAAAATTACCCATAATGGTACATGCCTTGTTTTCCCACTTTGTCAGTATGGTAAATCTTAAGTAAAAACTGATGTGAAGCAAAAGTGCTGTTTATGAACTAAGACAAGTCTAGCTTACTGGCTTACTATGGTGGTCTTGGCAGTTACTGTTACATCTGATCTGTATGGTCATCTTCAGTCACGTGACTGGTCATTTCAATTAGGATGTGCTCATGTCAGGGATTGGCCGATTTCTGTAGTTTCAAGCATCGTGCTTTATTGTTCTCTTATTCAGCTTGGCCAGCAGCAAATACTTTAGAGATTGGTATTTGCTTAATTCCCTAATGGCCAAGTCAACATAAAGCAGTGCCGAACACCACAGCTGTTCCAGCCCCTTAGCCCATATGTAAATATCAGTAAGAAACTGTTTAAGTTTATCTCACTTGTTTGTGTCTTTGTTCATAAACAAAAGAAATAAGAAGCAATTTTGGTAAAGTAATAACAAGGAATCATCCAATATATATTTATTGTAATGGATGCACTTGATGTAAATTTATTATAGACATTGATCTTTAAATAGTGACACGTAGTAAAACAAACAAGAGATCTTGGCACCCACCACTGAATGATGTTTATTTGTCCTCTGAAAGACCAATTCTTTCTCTACTTTTACCTTCCTTTCCCTCTTCCTCTTAATCATTTAATAACATGGGGAACCGTCATATGAAGTCTAAAAAAGATCTAGGTAGTATTTTCTAAAAAGGAATCAACAACAATTTATAACTGACAAAATCCAAGATGGCTGTCTGTCAGCCCGTTTGTTTTCCCACTCAGACCCAACATTTAATGGGCACAACTAGGGACCAAGGCATTATCTCTGGACCAACCCATTATAACGTCACTATAACCAATGTCACACTTTGTCTCATTGGAGACAATTGAGACATTAAGTACACATTGACACATTAGTGGAGTCATACAATAACAATAACAAGTAAAGCAATATTGCACCACCCTTTACGTCACCTTCCAACACCATATGTGACCCTACGCCACCTTGCTCCACCCTATATAACGGGCTCCGCTCACTTCACCTCTTAGTAGGGAAAACTGTTCATGTATTACATATATAAGTGGACAACATGGTTCCCTTCACAACGTTAGCATGGACAGCATGTATAAGTGTCTTTTTATAGGGACCGAAAGGAACCTACATGTGATGGTTGAGAAATATCCCTCCGGTTTTCCATTTCAAGAAATAGCGATAACAAGCATTGTTTATGGACGGACAAACAGGAGACTGACCATGGACACAGCGATTTGAATAGCCAACCATCAGATTTCCTAGGGCTTAAAATTGATGTGCTTAACCGTCCAATGGACAAATGTTCAAAAAAGTTGGTAATTTTTTACGATGGACAGGAAATCAGAAAATGTTTTTAACATTGAATGTCTAAACTTACAGCATTAATCCCCTTGGTAGGTGTGGATGGAATTGGTCTGGAGCTGAAAATAAACAAAGAAAGCAGTTTCTGATAGCTGAAGGACACTAGAGAACTGACATATAGCCTCTCTGTATACCCGACTGATATCCTCCATAATCAGTAAGCCACATCTGATATCTTGGATTTTGAGAAGAAAAACAAGATGACTGCCACCTTGACCTTTGGCCCAATGTCCTGAAACATTGGCTACTTACAGTTCTTGTTTGATTCCTATCAATTTTGCTTTATAATGGCTTTACAAGATGTTTACAAGTGAAGAGATACATGCAAATTTGACAGTGATATTTGATCAAATAATCTTTAACTTTGATACCACTATGTTGACCTTTCACCCTACGACCCAGAATTTTAGGATGACCTAATCATTGTCTGATTACAATCAAATTGGCTTCATAATGCAATAACAAAACATTCACCAGTAATAAAGCAATCCAAATTTTATATTGACCTTTGACCTGATGACTTTGTCATTGATCTTTATCTATTGGTCTGGTGACTTCTTTAATTTCAACACACATTTTTTCTGACTGAATGTCATAATTAGATGTTCACTAGTTAAGAGATGCTCAAGAAGACCTTAACCAGCTGTGACCCATCCAATGACCTGGAAAATTTCAGGATCAACCCGGAAAAAAAAAATGCCTTTCTACATATCACAGTGGTACGTCCCAACAGAAATGTTAGTCTTCTTGATTCAGATAGTCTTTAGAATAATAGTTCTGATGGACAGGAAAACAGGGACAGGTAGACACCATGGTTAATATACAGTATATATATAAGGGCCCAGAATCAAACATGCATAATTCCTTCTTTACAAATAATATTGATATCTATATGCAGTTGTAATTGAAGTTATTTCATAATCCCAGATCAGGTGGTCCCTAATGCCATCTCACTCATCTTGTTTTTGATATAGTTATCAATTTTAAAACTGAACAAGCACAACAAAGAACCAAAGGGGAAATATATATAAGATTTGACACAGAAAATGAGGGCTCTCTATACTAAGTATTCTGTGTACTATTAGTTAGGTTATATTATATATAACAGTTATGTCATATCTGTATGTGATAAATATTACGTTCATTGATGGAATATATACCTACCTTGCCTCTGTTAGTGATGTGAGGAAAAATGGAGTCTCCAGTTCATCATCCGAGTCTTCTTCGTCTATGTCAACATCACTACCTCCTTTTGTAAAAGAAAGTGAGAATTCTTTAACAAGGAAACCATACAGAGTTCTGTCTGTGTCCTTGTCTACCATACTGTGTAAACCACTAAGTCTATACTAAACTTATCAGTAGCTCCACATGTTACCATTCCCAGTACTTCTCTGATACATAATGTAAGCAGGCAAATGTGTACAAAATTTGACATCAATAATTGATACATCTTTGTTGTAGTAATCAATACATTTCACAGCTCGTCACTGACTAGATTCATTAGCTACATGTATGCAACAGATAAGATTTCACAATGACCTTCTGCTTCTACTGTAAGTAGCTCTTTCTGAACAACGGCTTTATATCCTGTTTCGTTAATCAACGTGTATGATCTTAATGTACATTTGTATAGAAAAATATCCCATTTTTCGAGCTTGTATGTCTGAATCCGGGTCTGGAAACATTCAATGCAGCTATATCACAACCATCAAAACACAAGAAAAATCAGTAAAATGTATTAGGCACCAAAAAATAATGCTTGGACACACCAACATATCATTAAGACATGTACTGACGATGGCAGAAGAGACTTGTGAATTCATTCAATCATAATACCATACATGTAAGTGAATGTGTTTTGTTCTGGTTAAACCCTGTATGTAAAGCTGATATATATACACAATATAGATATACTGCAATATCGTGTGTATAGCCTGTGAGCTATGCTATACAAGCTGGAGATGCCTTTTGTGGACTATCTTTGGACTTTTTTTTATAATGTTAGTTATATATTACAAGTATCTATTTGTTTGCTGGTAGAAAAAAAATAAATTAAAAAATAAACTTAGTGTCCACTGCTTGCAGCCATAAAAAATTCTACTGAAAACAGAATAAATGTATACAAGTACTGTAGACCTCCAGTCAGTTCAAATCGTCGGATAGTTTAAACACATCTTTTCAATGAAAACAATGATTTTCTAGCTAGTGTTAGCTGGAACTCTGATTGTTAATGACTATAACACTATTTCAGTTAGTCCAAAAGTTGTCAAATAAAGAACATCAACATTTTTTCCAGCAAACTCAATTTGTAGCTCGATTTCACAATGATTGACCCAGGGAAAATACCAAGACTTTATAATCACTATAGACATGTTTAATTTAGGGTAATAGGCTAATAGGTTGTATGTGATCATTGCAGTACATCTGTGACAGAAAAAAAATACAGAAAAATTATATGCCACATATTTAAGTGTTGATGCAACTTTTTACATTGAAAAAAAACATCACACGACATGAGACAGCGTGATTGATACTTTAGGTCCTGATTATGACCATATATTTACATTCCTAATGTGGTTTGCTGATATGAACATACCAAGTGAAAACAACAAACATATGACCATGAATACACTATGAATACAAACCGTATGAAAACATTGTCTCTCGTGCAAATCACCTGATTAATCGGGTCATATTAATACGCCATCGACAGTAAGACAGGAAGAGTAGCTTCCCTTGGATCGATAACGTTGGTACGAGATAAGTGTTAAAAATATTGAGAGAGCATATACTAATATTATTTTTACTTTAATACTTCTTTCTTTTTGTTTTATACAAAATTAAACAAAAAAGACCGGAAAATGCGGAACGACATTAAAACAATGGCGTGGTGCATAGGCGGGATCTCCCGGCTGTTCTAATAATTTGGCGTTTCGTCGTATACATGACAAATTTTTCTTTTTAATAAAATTTCTCGTTTTCTCGATATAAATTTTTTAAATCAAGGTTATGTAAATATATGGATTGAATAGATTTTTTAAATTTTCATTGCGGCTATGAATACCAGTAGCTAGCTACATATCATCCGAGGCGCGCTACTGCGCGCCACGGGATATGTAGCTAGCTACTGGTATTCATAGCCGCAATGAAAATTAAAAAAATCTATTCAATCCATATGTAAAAACTGATAATATCAGTACCAGGGTTTCTTCTGATTGGACGGTATTTTATCTATAATTATAGTTTTCTCAGATAAAAACAGATGTAAATTGATGATTCTGGTATCTAAATATCAATATGGGTGCATATTTAACTTCTCCACAAGGTAGTCTAACAACACATGGCTGAAGCGTACAGCTCCTGGAATATTCGACCACATGTCACTTTTGAATCTTTGACCACTGTCACTTCTGAATCTGAGTCAATACACACTGTGCTTGACAACCATAGTTAATCTGAGATGGAAATTGTGGATTGTGAATATATATATATCAATTGTTTCTTTTAATTTTGTTAACTATACAGGTGTATTTATGTAGATTCACTGGATCTATATTATCTTAGCAACCACAGCTGCCATTGTTACCAATGTCGCAAAACATCCCGACTTTTCTTTGTACAGAATTTCAACAATTCGTTTGATTATAAGGATTGTTGCTCATTTTGACTGAGTATACCAAGTTACATGCCCGCAGTGGGCAAAGAATATATTCTATGGAGTGCTATCCAGCAGTATATATGCCATCAGTTGGCAATGAACATATTCTATGGAGAACTATCACGCAAACCATAGAAAATGTTTGTTGCCAACTGCGGACATATACTACCATATATGCAGTAAAAATGAAGTACATTCCTTAAATATTTACAGTAGCACTTTCGTTAACACAATTAACAAGTTATGTAGACAATGTTTTCAATAAATCAAACGAACAATTTATTACAAAATGATATCAACAATAGTTTCTGATTCTAATGAAACATATCACAATGTAGAGACTCAAACGTCTCTAATATGGTAGTCTAACTTTTGTGAAACGTGTACTGTGTAGGGGCCTATACCTACACAATGGCCGAGCTGCTTTGCCATTAATATAACAATCATAGTTATCATTTTACTAAGTTATAAATGTGTCATTGTTCAGGCCCTTGGTACCTTTTAGATTTACATTGGATACATATGCCAGGTATATGTTTATCTCTCTCTGTCAAGAGTTTTGCTGATATTGACTCAGATAATTTGAACTCATCCTTATTTTCTGAAGCTTAATTTCATATAATTCGAACAGGTTAATCAATATTTATTTCATTTTGTTCGAACCAACCGAAAGTTTAACCGTGTATAGATTTTATCTTCATTATACACTTGTATTTCCCGTGGGCAATCTAGATCTGCTGGTGTGGGTTTTCTGAAATCAATTTTTACAAAATATTTAAAAATGCCTGATTTTTGTATCCAGTGGGCTATATATACACCAGCTCGGGTAATGTGCAGGAAATCACTGTACGGTATATAAATCAATATACACAAGGCAGTTTCATGCTGGTCAATATGATAAAAGCATGCTTGCGTAGTAAGCTTGTAAATGTAACATAATACAGCTACAAACAAAGCTTGTAGTGGGTGCTAGTTTATCATTTTTGTTCCAGTTAAAATATTTTATTTGGCGTTTGATTTGAGAATCTAGCTGGTACTGCATGGTTGGTTATATAAGCGAGGACAAATTTTGCTATATTTTGTAGCCATTAACTATAGCATGAAAATTCACATTCCATATTATAGCATTAATTATAAAATATATTATATACACACAAATGTATGAAGAGTTTGCCTGCTTACTGTAGAATGCTTAATTACAATGTGTTCAGAAAAATACCTTTAAAAATCGACCCAACTACCATGAGACATCCCCCAAAATGTTAACCCCCGAAATTACCTAAAGCAATATGTTATTATTTTATCTATCAAACTAGTGACAAAGGTCTCCTAAAAAATTACAATGATTTTGTTATCGTATCAAAATATGAAACACTGTAATTATCTCATGTATATACAGTGGACCCGTGATAATCCGGACGCCGATAGTCCGGAAAACTCACAGTCCGGACGGAAATGCACGGGAACGGATTTCCGTAACGTTATTTGTACTCACCAGTCCGGAAATTCGGATTCAGATTCCGGAAGCCCATTTTGGGAACGGAAAGTACTTTTCATTAGTAAATTTCCCTCAATAATCCAGACGATTTTTTCACCACGAGGAGAAAAAAATGTCGGGGCAAGTCACCCGTGTCGACAACTGTACAGACTATCGCTTGACACTGTGCGTAGTCATAGCGACCGCTGCCAGGTCATAGCCCCGGGTGTTTACCTGTGTTACAATGTGTAGCTTTTGTTTTTATAACGGTACATTGCTTTTTCTCTATGACCTAAATGTTAACAGTATTAAAGGATTTTATAGTATAGCCTGGTCTTGCTTTTATCAACTTGACGTACAATATCTATGATAGTTATTTTACAGACGGCAACTTTTATAGGAACACATATTGCTATTTCGTAGTTAGCAAGAATTTATGCACAAACATACAGTACGCGATACGCTAATTAATCAATCTCAAATACATGTTATACATTTATGATCGGTAATTAACATCATTAACACTTGTATTGGGTAAACACGGATATCGGCTTGTAACACCGTTACGTGAAACGACGACTCATTGAAAGATGCATGTTATTAATTACATACACATTTACGTATTAAGCAGTGATCACAAGAACTGGGTTGATTACACACAAATTAGTCAATAGTCGTCTGATACTTAATTAAGCGACACATTGTTAAGTGAATACGGGTTTAATAATTAGCCTATCGGACATCTTGGGTAGTTCTCGCTGGTGTCGCGTACTTTTAAATAGATAGCTTGGGGTTTCTGGTACGTAAAAATCATAAAAAAAACATGGACTGACAGTAAGTTGTAAAATCCGGGTCTTTTATTTAAGGTATTTAACGTTTGTAATTTCTACTTGTTTGTGAACCTCCGGGACGTGACACATGTGTGTTGTTTGTAGGTCACATATGCCCGCTATAAATAAAACAACTTTCACTTTCCATGTTCTTTTAAAAACATAGTTTATTTTTTACTTTCTACAAAACAAAACAAGAATCATATCAGAAACATAAGTATATTTATTGTTAAAAAGTCTGACAATTAGACGTGTTTATGAAACGTCCCGGATTGTATAATCAAGGTAGACGAAATTCGGCAGTCCGGAAAACTCGTAATCCGGACGGTTTGGACTGGGAACGAAGGTGTTCGGATTATCGAGGGTCCACTGTATTGTGTTTAAATTTTTTTGTAAACCTTCATGATTTTAAATAATTTCTCCCCTACTGGAAAGGCAGTGGCTGTTATGAAAAGAATGAAGACTCTCATGCTGCATAATGTATATCCCTAAGTCCAAATTGATATAGAGACATTGTTACAATGTAATACTGCTCATACTCAGTAGGTGATTAGTATCGTGTTATCTAAGACTAAGCAACACTGACTGCAGTAATTAAGCAATATATTGTTTTTAGTTTAAATTTATAAAAAAATGCTTCCTATGAGGAAGTTCCTACCACTGACACTCGACTCGTCTGTCAATACATGATGTACACCTAATATACTATCTATACACAGTAAACCTCAATCGACCAATTTCAAAGGTTTTCCAAGTCAATATAATTCCAGATTCATCATACATTTTTTTTTTTATTTTGACAGTCATGCACTTACCAGCGTAATGATCTTTTTCTTTCCAACTCCTTGCATCGATTTCCAGCCTGCTGTACCTATTTGTGTCTCCACCTCTCTGCTTATCAGTTGATTGATTAGTACCTCTGGTGCCCATATCTTTTGATCTTGGTCCACAACTTTCTTTTCTCTCACCCTGAGACCATGAATCACCTTTTGATCTGTGACTGTGCCTATGACTATTAGATTTATCTCCCTTTGACCTATGTCGATGCCTGTGAGAATGCTCAGGATAACCAGAACTTGAATCACTGTTAAGACTACTTTCATAACTTCCCTCCCTAGCCACTTTCTTACATTTATGTCTATGTGAAGTGTTGGTTCTTTTGTCTTTAACATGACTGTCTATGTCCCTAGAATGTGACCTTGACCTTCCCGTATCAGAAGAATGTGTGCTTCCTCCACTCACATTCCTGTTTCTGTCTTTAACTGTATCGCTGTCCTTACTACTGCCTATCCCTTGGTTGGACCCCGAGGGCTGCCTGGCATGTCTTGGAGACTCTCCTTCATATGTGTATCGTCTCTTGGGAGATTGGCCATCCTTGTCATTTTTAGAACTACCCATTCTGCATACGTCAAATAACTTCATAGATACTGTTTGCTTATAACTGTGGCCCTCTTTACCAAAACTCTTTCCTTCACCTTCATCCAGATATCTTGTAGATAAAGGTGATCGAGCATCTTCATTTTTGTCAAAACTACAGACTGGATTTTTATCTGATTTTGTAGACACAAAACCTTTCTCAAACTGTTCCTGAGCAGATACCCTTGAAGTTTGTGTGTGATGTTTACCGAATGATTTAGCTTGTTGGGAGTATTCTAGATTTTCCTGACTATTTTGTTTTGGAAAAACTGTTTCAATTTCATCTAAATGTTCTTGTCTCTCAGACAGATCAAGTTGCCCTTGTGTAAATTGTGGTGGAGAAGGTTCTTTTTTGTCTTGATTTGAATCTGTAACGTCATATAATATTGATGTCCTTGTCTCAGTGTGAGAATGACTAGAATCTTGGTGAACTGTACTTCGATGATTGGATACTGATTCTGCTTTCTCCTCAGGTCTTGTTGTATTGCTTTGAAGAGAACTATCTTGACCATGATCATCATTGCCAATTACAACTTCCATCTCTGTTTCTATTCTACTGTTGTTTCCTGACTTTTCTATGATTTGCCCCTGTTGTGCTTTGTCAAACATTTGTTCTGTGTTCGTAGGATACATGCTGCTGCTTTGATCTGTACTCTTGTTTCCAGCTTCATCAGTTTTTTGCTCAATGGCCTTGCTGTTCGATTCATTCTCACTCTCCTTGGTGCAGATTTTGGGGTCTTGTTCCATCACAGTAGGCTTCACTATCTTTTGGTCAGTACTTTGAAAATTTGTTGAACACTGACTGGGAAGTTCCTTGGATTCAGCAAAAGACATATCCTGACCATATTGATTTTTGTCACCTGCATCTGTAGAGACTTCAGTCTCTGATGCTGTTCTTCCACTTCTTTCAGCCTTGTACGCAGTTTGATTCCTTTGTGCATTGTCAGACTTTTGTCCCGAGATGGTAGAATCAACCATGCTTCTTTGTTCTTCATTGGTGTTCCTAGCTTCATCTGTCTTTTGTTCATTTATCTTTTGTTTATTTATCTTTTGTTCGATATCCTTCCTGTCAGGCTCCTTTAATTCACTGTTCTTTTGGTCTTGTTCCATCCTGGTAGACTGAACCATCTTTAGATCTGTACTTTGAAAACCAGCTGAACTTTGACCTGATTGTTCCTTGGACCCATCAAAAGATTTTGACCTCATTTTATGATCTGGAACACATTTTTTATCAGTGTAAGATTTAAGCGTACCACCAACACCTGTACTTCCTATTTTTTCTGCAATCCTTCCATCAGAACTCAAATCTGTGTATGAAGATCTAGTCTTATTATCATTACACCCATCGCTGTTGTAAGATCTCCCACTACTGTATGAGACTTGACCTTGGTTCCTACCATGTGGTGAAAAGGTATTTCCCGAATCCCTTGATCTCCTGTATTCATTCTCTGTCCTCCTCCTTGGTTCCATTTCTAATTCCTCTCTACTGTTTATGTAATGATGTGCTCTATTCCTGTCAAAATGTCTGTTCTGTGAATAATAATTTGACCTATCCTGTCGGCTCCTTGGTGAATTAGGCTGTGGTGATCCAAAGTGCCTTTGTTTTTCACGATCATCAGAAAACCTATTTTGACAATCATATGGCCTTCTGTCATCAGGTTGGTAGCTATCTCTGTAGGTCATCCTATCTGTGACCTTCTCACCTTGATCATCTGGTCGTTGTTGCCATACCTTGTTTCCTTCAGGTTTTCTGTATGTCTCTCTTCCTCTTAACATCGATGGCTGATCCCCTGTGTAGGAATCTTTCCCTTGATCTCTCATCGTCCTTTCTGCCCTGTTTGATTCCCTACCATGTGTCTGCCACAGATCTCTTCTATCCTGTATTTCCACATTTCCTTCCCTGTAATTAGACATGTGTTGTTTCCAGTTCCCATCTCGTCCCCTTCTAGGTACTGATGTGTTGTTCTGATTTCCCCTATCAGTTTGTTCTTCTATTGACCTTGAGATGCTCTTTTCTCCTACCACAGGTATTTCATCCTTATCTCTGTTTCCAATTGTAATAGTATTGTTGCATGTTTCAGAAACTCCTTCAAGTGTACTGGTACCAACATTTTCTGAACCAACATTAATTTCAATTGGTTTGTCTTTTCCCTGTCCACCTCCTGTGAAGTAATCAACTGACGACCAGGTTTTTCCTGTCTCTGGACATTTGGGGGTACCCACCCCACCTTTCTGCAGAGATGCACCAAAAAATTGTTTTCTTTCCTTCATAGCTGGAGAAATTGGCTGATTCTTTTCTGTACTCGTCGGTCGTGCCAAGAAATTTTGTGCATCTTTTGATGGCTTAGGTGAACCTTGAAAACAATTACACGTTAAACTTATAAATGAGAATTTGATTTTGTATTGTTTACTACGTCCTACCAATTTAAGGATGAATGAGGAACTGTACAGTAATAAAAAGTCTAGAAAGATAGGAATAACTTGCGTATTCGAGTTATTAGAGGTCTAACATTTATTACAGTACAATATTTCTTTTTGTACCTGGATGTTTATCGATCAATAAAGCAACCTTTATACCCCCCCCCCCCCCCCCCAGTAACATTATAATAATCTGTACCTGCTATTTCATAGTCATGTTATAAGCACACCTTTTGACTTTTGGTCGAGAAGATCCTTAAGTTTCATAGGGAAATCTGACACCATGTTAGCAACACTTCTTAATAATGATACCCGTCACACGATCATTCATAACCGGAACTCACCTGTACTAGTTGGTGTTTAGAGCAAATGAGCTGACTGCTCTAATGACAACACACATGCCCAGTTTTAAGTGCTCAAAAAGCATGTGAACTTCAGCAATAATCAGTACTTATTACATGCAATAATCAGAACTTATTACATGCAATAATCAGTATTTATTACATGCAATAATCAGTACTTATTACATGCATAATATGTACAATACTTAGATATATCAAGGTTAACACTATATATTAAAACAAGGGACAAATTCATCAATTTTGATTCGCAATATATAAGGTAGGGAATGGGTTTATTGTATAACAATGAATTAGCTCTTGTTGGCATGTGTCCTAATTACCACAATATACATATCAAATGGGGTGGGCATATTTCCAGAAAACAACTTATTGTAGGATATATATACACTATACCTTGTCAAAAGTTATGTTTGAATACATTTAATTTTGTATATTTCATGTGTGTTCATCTATATTGATATGAATGACATGTGCATTTTTTAATTTTAGACCTACATATACATTTTGTTTCTACTAAACCTAAACTTGAATAATCATAAACATGCATTTTTAGCCAGAACAAAACATATTATGATTTGAAAGCTTCCTAAGTTTCAAAGAAATCCGTCAAAAATGTAGATCTCAGGACAAAAAAATGAATACTAATATAATCAAAGGGCAGTAACTTTTACAAAAACAGTTGAATACGAACTTTTTTTTGGAGAGACACAGCTTCATATCATGATCATGATACATGTATATATAAAGTTTCTAAGAGATCTGTTGAAAAATTAAGGACGAGTTTGCTGGACAAATGAAAGTTTATACCGGATGGACGAACAACATCATGCCATCATATTACTACTCCAGTCAAATTTGACAAATACAGGAAGAATATTTCTCTAACATGATGTCTGTTCCTCTTGGTCCCTAGTTTTGCCCATTCATTTCTGAGACATCAAGAAAGTGAAATAGCCGACACACAGCAATCTTGGACTCTAACTGCTGAAGTTTAGATAATCATTATCCCTATCTCTTGCGACATACTGGAAGTATGTTTCTCAAACTGAAAAAAGAACAGCTAAAAAATATAAGGAAAGAAAAGGAAAGTACAGAAATTAAGTGAAATTATCATTCTTACATAGAAGAACTAATTATTTCAGAACTTTCAATTTTGGCCATGGTTTACAAGACCATCTGGGATATCTTGTTTTATGACTTTCAGAATTATGTAATAGGTGAAGTATATAATTACATTATAGTTGAAATAAGGGAAATCTCTACTTTTGTCCATATTAGGGGTAGAAATGAGAACTAATTACCTATAAGCCTGTAAGACTACATATACATAATCAGTTTTGAATGGTAACAAAAATATAACATGTACAATGTTCAGAACTGTGATAGCAAGAACACTATTTAAAGTATAAATTTGTTACCATTGACCAAGGTTGAAAAATTGACCAAGGACAGCCATTTTGTGGAATGATCCAAACAAGAACAATCACTTGGTCAAGTCAAAAGATAATCAGCTTCAAATTTATGAATTCCAAAAATCATAAATAGTTCAATCAATTCATATCAACCCATTAAACAACAAATGGTTGATATGCCAGGACATGATCAAATCTTTGCACCAAATTTGATCAATTAATCAACTGAAATTTAAATAGAAAATCAAAGAAGAATGTGTTTTAGACATCATACAAAAATGTCAGCCTCTCTTCCATTCAATGATCATGAGGTCACATGTACACATTCTCACAATAAACATGTAACAATGATACTCCTCAGGCAAATGAACTAAAATCCACAAACTTTACGGAAGGAGCATAAATTCTGACTCCCAGAAGGTTTTGTTTAATTCAAACAAAGTGAACATGCAAGTTAAGGTGGAGCTTCCCAGTGCTCTATATCCTGAACAGATGTATCTCTTAATTGAGAAATAAAAATGTTTTGCTTGACTTTCTTTTCAACTTGCAAGTTACTTTCCAATTCATTACAGCAATTTTTTTTTTTTTTTTTTTGCTTAACGTACGTCCTATTAACAGCCAGGGTCATTTAAGGACGTGCCAGGTTTGGAGGTGGAGGAAAGCCGGAGTACCGGGAGAAAAACCACCGGCCTACGGTCAGTACCTGGCAACAGCCCCACGTAGGTTTCGAACTCGCAACCCAGAGGTGGAAGGCTAGCGTTAAAGTGTCGGGACACCTTAACCACTCGGCCACCGCGGCCCCCTCATTATAGCAAAGATATCATAACTATATACAAACACAACACTGTATATTCAAACAACATTTAACATTTGAATTGCTGATGCATTATCTTAGCTACCAGTCATAATAATGTGTGTTTGAATGTTTCTGCAAAATTATTTGGAATACATTACAGTTTTTGTAACTCTCTAAAAGGGTACACAACATTAATCCATACACTCTATCTTAGTAATTGTCTTTATATCATTATAGAGGAGACATGATAAATTAAACAGGAAAACAACTTACAAAAGTCTGTATACACTGTATAAAAGTAGTGGGACACCCCACTTTGCTTCTCACTTTTTTTCCCTTTGTCATGAATGATCATGTGATGGTGAAGTGCTAAGTAATGGAGGCAACTGTAACAAAAAACATCTATGAAAATGTTACCTGTCTGTCCTTGATTATCCTGTGGTGCGCATTTTTGACTATCCAGGCTAACAAGTTCCATGCTTTGTTGAACATGTTCTACAGCTGACTCATCTGTTTGGGTTGTGTGACAATCAGATCCATCCACCAGCTCACTTCTTGGGGACGGAGCCTTATTTTGTTGATTTTCACCAAGAGACGGATTTGATTCAGTTTGAATGTCACAGAGCTGATTTTGATTATTTTCATGAGAGACTTTTGAGTTGCCATCTCCAGTTGTAGGTGCCGTTTTGTTCCTGTCATCGGAATTGCTACCGTTTTCACCCTCTGTGTCAAGACCTGTCAGTTTGTGGTTCTGGCTCTCTGAATATTTTTGAGGTGAATGGTCAACTGACAATGATTTATCAGACAATGTACCTGCAGCTATTGCTGGAATCAGTTTTTCACTATCCTTGACAATTCCAATTTCCTTATTGTCACAGTGAGTTGGTCCATCACTGAAATTGTTATCAAAACTGCCATTATCATTTGAATGTGTTTGTACTTTAGTTGCTTGATTGGCATGGCAGTTTCTACCAAAAGGGCCTCTTTTCTTCTTTTTTTCACATTTCTGAAATGAAGGGGACTTTTGAAAAGATGTTGCCTGACCCCTGTATTGAGTAGAGTTTCTCATCGGTTGTTGCTCATTACTGAAATCTTCAGAAGACTGATCAAAGTAAATTTCCATCAAGCTAACTAATTTTGGTTTGATCCAATCCCAATTTGTGTGCATGTCATTATTACTGAAATTGAGCTGTCTCAGAGTATCTTGTTGATTTTGTCTTCTTTCTAAATGTTGAAAACCTGAAGTTTGCCTTCCTCTAGGAAAATCCCCTAAAAGCCCACTGATGCTATGTCTTGCCCCATCAAACTCAGGAGAGCATCGTCTATCTCCAAGATGATCAGGATGATAGTTTCTTCCATTGCATGAATTTGTATAATGCCTATTAAATTGAGCTTCATTTTGCTGTATATCTGGATGGCCAAATTGTTCAAGATAGCTTCTTCTTCTTTGCTGCTCCATCTGTCTCCTATTTTGTTCCTCACTCTGTCCAGCTTCATGACACCAAAACTGCTGATTTGGAAATTGCCTTGGAGGATTAAAGTTGTTCCATCCCCCTTGGAAACCTCGTCTATTCCGATTATTTCCGTGCATATCTGTACACATTTGAGAGTTATTTCCATAGTAATTTTGCACAGGAAACTGGTTCCCATTTCCACACTGTTCCGGCCTTCTTCCTGCATTGTTGTAGCTATGATTATCAGTACTATATCCTTGCTGCCTTGGTCCCCTCTCTCTGCTATAGTTTGAGTTGAATGGATGCATGCTTGGATGAATATACAAGTTAATGTGTATACAGATTTGACAATAGATGTCAGCGTGTTTATATTCACAAAAAGTGTCTTCCGTTCCAATATATGGATGGGAATATATCAAAAAAAAAATCACCAAAAAAGTGATTCCAAAACAACAATAAACAGGGTAAAGCAGAATAAAGAGTGACCACCCAGTTGTCCAGCAAACAATATAGAGGTACACAAAAATGTATGTGATGGCATCCAACTAAACAAGTATACGTCTACACTGTACCACAGTCCAGTACAACATCTCCACATAGCAAAGCAGAAGCACAGTTAACTACCATCTAGGTGGACCAGCCATTGGTTGGACAGTTTACATACCGTTGACTTCTTCCCGTGGAACACGGCCTGTTGGATGCCTGTCCGCTGAAACATACAATATATACTGTCTATCATCACATTTCAGGGTTCTAATTTAATATTTTACCCAGTTCTGAAGTAAGTTAATATTCACTTACACTCAGACCAAGAGTTTCAATAGTCAACAGAATCAAAATATATTTAAATTTCTTTTTAATATGTTATCTGTAATTAAACATCAAGTTTAGTATGATACAAAACTTAAGACATTGCATGATTGATTAGATAATCAAAACTATGATGTTACAAAACAGAAAATTCCAGGTGTTATTTAACAGTTGAACCTATTCAAGGTCTTCAATTTCTGTAGTAGATGTGACTATATATATATATATTCCTTAATTCTATAACTTAATTGTAGTTTATATTTAAATTGATGCCTTAATTGAAAGAATCTGAACACTAATATAAGCTTCTAACAAAGCATGTTCACAATACATTGTTATATCAATCAATTCAAAGAGTCATATTAACAGTAAATTTCACTTAAACTTTAAACATTCATGAGACTTCCATTTTGTAAGATGTAACTATATCTAGCAACTGGTCCAGATCAATCAGAAATGTTTCAACATACCTGAAATACTGCCAATGCACAAACCTTGTATATTATGATTTATATTATCCAAACCAACCAAAAAAACATATCATCTATAATTTAAGCCACTAATATATAATTATAATACAAAATGATATAACAATAAACTAAAACATAACTAAATTATTGTTATACATTTAAATTGCTAAAGCATAGGTTATTGGCAACAAGAGATCCCGAATGAGCTGTGGTGTCCTCAATTGATCCTGGAATGCTGGCAGGTTTTTTTTCACTACTTTGGGAATGGGGCCTATGGCTTTGGGATTGGAAAAATGTGCGGCAACAGGTAAATTGGGAAAAATGGACATAATGGTAAAAATAACAAGACAAATACATTTATATTTATTTAGACTCTAGAGCATTATCTCCCTTTATCAGGCCAGAATAACCAATAAAACGTAGACGGGATGGCACCATCCAGATTTTTAAAGACACAATTTTTTTATAGATCATTCAATTGGGAATTTTAACTGGTCGGATTGGGAAAACTATCCAATTTTACCGTGGGGAATGGGGCCTTAAATCGGCCCCAAAAAAAGCCCCTGGCTGGTGACAAGATAGGTAAAGCTCTTTACTCTTCTTTTCTTTCAATGTTTGCACAAGCACAAACTTTACACATAACATGAATGCCAAAATGTAGAAAAAGTTAGGGACTTTCTGTTAAATTGTAAATTACAAAGCAGTTAAAAAACCTATTGTAATACCCCTTTCTGTTAAATGTTTATCCTTCTTATACCTCTATAATTGTAAGATATTACATGTATTTTGTAATAAAGCAGGACAAGAAGAAACCCAGTAGATTTGGTCAGTGCCTCTAGTAGGCAAGTATATACTGATGATTAAACTTGCCCAAAAGGCAAATTCAAAATTTCTTGTATTGGTAATACTAATTCAGTTAACAAGTTTATTGGATTGTTGAGTTTTAACTTTGGGCAAATTGTTTTAACCTGAACTTGCCCAAAGCACCAGTGAAATCTTATTCTTGCCCTGAAAGAAGGTCTGCAACCCATCTGTCCTATTCAGAACTCAAAATTTAATTTCTTACCTTGAAAGAAGGTCCAACTGTCCTGAACAATGGAAACTTTAAAAACTTTTTTTTAATATGAGCCAATGCAAGGCCAATGAAACTGCCTGAAAATGCTCACAACCCTATATGTATACAGTCAGTTATTTCAATGCATCATGACCAATGAATGGTAGCATGCAATTGACGGACACTCTTACCATTTGAGCTACCTGCAGGGCACCAAGTAGTGTTAAGTAAAGTCCAGTTCCACTATATTCCTTCCTCCTTCAACCCTGGGAAACATGCATGCCGGACCTTAGACTACCTTTGATTTTCTGTGGGTATTTAGTCGGGTGTGAAATCTAACTGTAACGACCCAGGGCATCCAGTAGACCCTTGAAAGTACGTTTTTGACTCCCCAAAATGAGATCTGACTCCTGGGTTTGAAGGGACATGTCTATTTGACATATGTTTTGACCCTTCAGATTTCTAAGAAATAGTGATTTGACTTCTGAAATTGCTAAAAGTCAAGGGTCAACTGGATGCCCTGCGACCAGATCAGGACTCAAACCTGGGACCTGGCTAGCTGAGCTCAAGACAGACGCTCTAAACATTTGAGCTAAGCGTATAATGTATTTTTGTATACCAAGAAGAGCATAGTTCATATGGCATACTTTTACATGTATTAATGCACATAAATGTACTTATGTCAAGGGGTAGAACTGGGACGCTGTAGAGGAGATCTCATATTTGGGAATCCTTCAAAGCTAGAGATTTTTTTATTTGTTACCTAAATTCAATATTTCTGTCATTTTAACGTCTAATTCCAACCTCCTCTACAGCAATCAGGCCAATCACATCAGTTTTAACAGAAGCATATATAACGGAGATAAGTAGAGAGATAAATAGCTCTTTATTTGCCCCTATAATCTATATGTGGTTGCCCCTGACCTTCCCACAATCCTTAGCAGTCACTAGGTTCAGTATTAACTTGATGCCATATATTAAAGTCATGGTGGGGTTTTTGAAAATATGAAATGTTATATAATTATGAATAGTTTCTAATATTGTTACTAATTATAAGTTAGTTTGTAGTTAGTGGGGTACGTCACACTATTTTAGGTTATCAATATAAATCAACAGCCAAAGTGATACACACATGCGCACATAGTTTTCTTAATCTAAATTGCAACTGGAGACAAAATTTTTAAGCACAAGAAAATATATGGAAAAAAACAGAATTAACTGAATATACATGTATGTCAATGCCATATCTTCTACAACTAAATTTCTCTTTTTTGTTTTATGTTAAAGATTTCCAATACGGTACTCTTAATTATGTTGTTTAAACACTATACTTACATGTTGGTGATGGTATTGACTTAAAAAACTTTGTAATAGACTGTAGCCTACAAAATAAATCAGTCTACACTTTACTATTGATTAATTAACTCATTCACATTCACAATTTTTCTTCAACTTTGCCAAATTCAGCACAAATCAGTTGAAAAATAAAATCAGGAAAATTCAAGGAAAAAAGGATGGAAATGCATGAAACAAGAGGCCGGTGGGCCTTAACATATGATCACCTGAGTTTTCTGAGTTTTGAAATATTACACATAATTATTGTAAACAGTAAAGAAAAAGGATGACGACACCCACTGACACTGTCATTTGACTGTGGCTGTGGTCACATGAGCACACCATCTGGTGCACAAATAAAACAAGGACCGAATCTCGGGAAGTTATTATTTTATAAACAAACCCTTGTTCTGCCCTTCTTTTGTTCATTTTGTACATGGCAGTATGTAGCCATTCCTTGTAAACTTGTGACTTGACATTTCTCAGCACAGGAAACAGAAAAATCCGCGGTCAATTCAAGATCAGTCGTCTGCTTGCATTTGGAAAATCGATGTCATTGCAACGCTTATATATAAAGCAATTAGAGTTATCTCCCATCGGCCACTTGATAGAGCGGTTGCACATAAATTTGAATAAGTTTATATTAGTTATAGGCCTACAGTATATTGTTTATATTGTTTTACTTGTCAGTGTCGGCTTTATTGTGCCGCATTATCATAAGTCATTAACTTGCTTGAGTTTGAATAGAAGAAATATAATATGGTAAATTGTATGATAATATTTTCTCGACCTCGAATATGGCGCGGGAAGGACGTCATAATTAAATATTTTTGCCTAGGCAGAAATCGAATTTTGCCTAGGCAAAAATAGAATATTGCCTAGACAAAAATAATATTGCCTTGGCAGAAATAATTTTGCCTAAGCATAAATCGAATATTGCTTAGGCTATAATATTTTTGCCTAAGCAATATTCTATTTTTGCCTAGGCAAAAATATTTAATTATAACATCCTTCCCGCGGCATACTCGAACGTGTAAAATCTCCAAACCCTCGCGACACAACGTTGGTATTTTAAATGTCCTTTCCGGCAACTTTGTGTGTATAAAATATAATAAAGAAAATTATTTGTGAAGAAAAGACTTTTATTTTTGAACATAAACTTGGCTTTACCAGAGACTTGTATATCACATGTGATATACAAGTCTCTGGCTTTACAAAAAACAAGTATAAATGTGGACGGACAAAACGTATTCCTATGTGCATATTATTCATTGTATTTCCTGGTATGCTGCATTGGTCTGAAGTGTACGATGCCTCAGTTTTAGAGATGGTAACAGTTAAAAACCCGTCCACGTCACACTGTAATACTCAACTCAATATTGGCAAATATTTTCCCGTCGATTTTCCCACTTCCATAACTAGTACACGTTGCATAAAGTATTAGTCCTACTTATAAATTTTTAGATTCTTGCCAGCAAGGCGCGGAAACTGGTAAGAGTTCCCAAGTACACTACTCAACAATCGTTTGTGGAACCAATCACTGAAAACAAATAACATCGTACATGAACAAAGAAATACGGTTTTATTGCGAAACACGGCGAGACAGATTGTACACAACAACCGATTTACTCTAGTTACTTCCTAAAAACAAATACCCTGTCCACTAGGAACTTCCTCAAAAACATGAACCTACCCACTAGGAACTACCCCAAAAACATATAACCTACCCACTAGGAACTTCCTCAAAAATATATACCTGTCCTGTGCCGGAACGGCGTTCTGATTATTATATTGAATCTTAGTGGTGCGCTAAAGTCATTACCTCCCTTTGGTGACGTCACCACTTTTTGCGTAATTTTTTTACAGCGTTGTGTTCTTTAGCAGACGACACGAATTTTACGTCTTTTGTAAGTTTCTGGTGTTAAATACCACACATTTATAATTATCATTGTATTTGAAAGATAATCCTATATATCGTGGATATTGTATATACGAGATTTAGATGAAAAAAGTTGATAAATGAAGTTTGTTTGTTTAGAAAGTGTCAGATAATCGGATAAGTTCAATGTCCTATGATTGACGAGTTATACTTTCATGTTAATTATTACCAAGCTCTCGCCAAGTCAATTGTTCATGAGGTGTGTTTATAAAATTACATTGATTAACGTCAATCGTGTCATCAGAATACCATAAATATTATTTAACGTGCTAGTTAGTCATTTTTATTGTGAAATGTTGTTCATAAGTTTTTCGTGATTGAAATCATACTTAAATCTGTGTCAGACACCCGGTACAATATATAGCAATGTGATTTGTATGGTATAAATCCAGTATTGTTATTTCGTGCAGAATATGGTTCCATCGTTCTGTATGGTACAAATCTAGCACTGTCAGGTTATAGAGAATATGGTTTTATCGTTCTGTACGTAACTGATAGTAAGTTTTTGTGTTCTTGCAGTGAATCTCGTTGAGAGTATTAATATATCCAGTCTTATGTTACGTGTGTCGTGAGAGCATGAATGCCCAGCTGGGTGTCCCTACAGCGTAAGTTTATACAGTAAATTCTGTTTAAATGCATATGCTAATATGCTATTCATGAATTTCATTGAAGTATGTCTGTATTATTAAGTAACTACAGTTTAGTGTTATTGTCAAGTTATTCGACAGTATTTCATGTATTTAGGCAGTATTAACTGTATTGACCAATAATTCGGTTAAGGAAAAAATGATGCAGAGACCTTTCACATTTTAAAATAATTCTAATAATTGTATGTGGATATTTTCATGATGATCTTGATGTATGAACTTATATCGACAACAATAGTCCATGTTGATTGGTTACATATTACACACTAGGTTTTTTGTAAATTAGATACTAAATAACATAATGTATTACATTATGTACATCATTATAAAGAGCAAGTTGAAATAAGATGATATGCTACAGAAATGATACTATTCAATGTATCTAATTGCAGGTTCATAGAACAGTTTTGTATGATATTAATGTACATGTAGGGTTATCACATTATTATGTACTATATTTGTAAGAACTGTTTTGCTTGTATCATTGCAGTTCTTACGGTGCTACAGTTGATGGTTAAAATAAACATTGATGGTACCCGTTTTCTGTCTGCCAGTCTTATTCGTAACGCACAAGAGATGAGGGGCAGAACATGTCCACTAGGAACTTCCTCAAAAACATATAACCTACCCACTAGGAACTTTCTCAAAACATATAACTTGTCCACTAGGAACTTCCCCAAAACATATAACTTGTCCACTAGGAACTTCCTCAAAACATATAACTTGTCCACTAGGAACTTCCCCAAAACATAAACCTACCCACTAGAAACTTCCCCAAAAACATATAACCTGCCCACTATATGAACTTCCTCAAAAACATATACCTGTCCACAAGGTGCCGTTTTGTTCCTGTCATCGGAATTTCTACCGTTTTCACCCTCTGTGTCAAGACCTGTCAGTTTGTGGTTCTGGCTCTCTGAATATTTTTGAGGTGAATGGTCAACTGACAATGATTTATCAGACAATGTACCTGCAGCTATTGCTGGAATCAGTTTTTCACTATCCTTGACAATTCCAATTTCCTTATTGTCACAGTGAGTTGGTCCATCACTGAAATTGTTATCAAAACTGCCATTATCATTTGAATGTGTTTGTACTTTAGTTGCTTGATTGGCATGGCAGTTTCTACCAAAAGGGCCTCTTTTCTTCTTTTTTTCACATTTCTGAAATGAAGGGGACTTTTGAAAAGATGTTGCCTGACCCCTGTATTGAGTAGAGTTTCTCATCGGTTGTTGCTCATTACTGAAATCTTCAGAAGACTGATCAAAGTAAATTTCCATCAAGCTAACTAATTTTGGTTTGATCCAATCCCAATTTGTGTGCATGTCATTATTACTGAAATTGAGCTGTCTCAGAGTATCTTGTTGATTTTGTCTTCTTTCTAAATGTTGAAAACCTGAAGTTTGCCTTCCTCTAGGAAAATCCCCTAAAAGCCCACTGATGCTATGTCTTGCCCCATCAAACTCAGGAGAGCATCGTCTATCTCCAAGATGATCAGGATGATAGTTTCTTCCATTGCATGAATTTGTATAATGCCTATTAAATTGAGCTTCATTTTGCTGTATATCTGGATGGCCAAATTGTTCAAGATAGCTTCTTCTTCTTTGCTGCTCCATCTGTCTCCTATTTTGTTCCTCACTCTGTCCAGCTTCATGACACCAAAACTGCTGATTTGGAAATTGCCTTGGAGGATTAAAGTTGTTCCATCCCCCTTGGAAACCTCGTCTATTCCGATTATTTCCGTGCATATCTGTACACATTTGAGAGTTATTTCCATAGTAATTTTGCACAGGAAACTGGTTCCCATTTCCACACTGTTCCGGCCTTCTTCCTGCATTGTTGTAGCTATGATTATCAGTACTATATCCTTGCTGCCTTGGTCCCCTCTCTCTGCTATAGTTTGAGTTGAATGGATGCATGCTTGGATGAATATACAAGTTAATGTGTATACAGATTTGACAATAGATGTCAGCGTGTTTATATTCACAAAAAGTGTCTTCCGTTCCAATATATGGATGGGAATATATCAAAAAAAAAATCACCAAAAAAGTGATTCCAAAACAACAATAAACAGGGTAAAGCAGAATAAAGAGTGACCACCCAGTTGTCCAGCAAACAATATAGAGGTACACAAAAATGTATGTGATGGCATCCAACTAAACAAGTATACGTCTACACTGTACCACAGTCCAGTACAACATCTCCACATAGCAAAGCAGAAGCACAGTTAACTACCATCTAGGTGGACCAGCCATTGGTTGGACAGTTTACATACCGTTGACTTCTTCCCGTGGAACACGGCCTGTTGGATGCCTGTCCGCTGAAACATACAATATATACTGTCTATCATCACATTTCAGGGTTCTAATTTAATATTTTACCCAGTTCTGAAGTAAGTTAATATTCACTTACACTCAGACCAAGAGTTTCAATAGTCAACAGAATCAAAATATATTTAAATTTCTTTTTAATATGTTATCTGTAATTAAACATCAAGTTTAGTATGATACAAAACTTAAGACATTGCATGATTGATTAGATAATCAAAACTATGATGTTACAAAACAGAAAATTCCAGGTGTTATTTAACAGTTGAACCTATTCAAGGTCTTCAATTTCTGTAGTAGATGTGACTATATATATATATATTCCTTAATTCTATAACTTAATTGTAGTTTATATTTAAATTGATGCCTTAATTGAAAGAATCTGAACACTAATATAAGCTTCTAACAAAGCATGTTCACAATACATTGTTATATCAATCAATTCAAAGAGTCATATTAACAGTAAATTTCACTTAAACTTTAAACATTCATGAGACTTCCATTTTGTAAGATGTAACTATATCTAGCAACTGGTCCAGATCAATCAGAAATGTTTCAACATACCTGAAATACTGCCAATGCACAAACCTTGTATATTATGATTTATATTATCCAAACCAACCAAAAAAACATATCATCTATAATTTAAGCCACTAATATATAATTATAATACAAAATGATATAACAATAAACTAAAACATAACTAAATTATTGTTATACATTTAAATTGCTAAAGCATAGGTTATTGGCAACAAGAGATCCCGAATGAGCTGTGGTGTCCTCAATTGATCCTGGAATGCTGGCAGGTTTTTTTTCACTACTTTGGGAATGGGGCCTATGGCTTTGGGATTGGAAAAATGTGCGGCAACAGGTAAATTGGGAAAAATGGACATAATGGTAAAAATAACAAGACAAATACATTTATATTTATTTAGACTCTAGAGCATTATCTCCCTTTATCAGGCCAGAATAACCAATAAAACGTAGACGGGATGGCACCATCCAGATTTTTAAAGACACAATTTTTTTATAGATCATTCAATTGGGAATTTTAACTGGTCGGATTGGGAAAACTATCCAATTTTACCGTGGGGAATGGGGCCTTAAATCGGCCCCAAAAAAAGCCCCTGGCTGGTGACAAGATAGGTAAAGCTCTTTACTCTTCTTTTCTTTCAATGTTTGCACAAGCACAAACTTTACACATAACATGAATGCCAAAATGTAGAAAAAGTTAGGGACTTTCTGTTAAATTGTAAATTACAAAGCAGTTAAAAAACCTATTGTAATACCCCTTTCTGTTAAATGTTTATCCTTCTTATACCTCTATAATTGTAAGATATTACATGTATTTTGTAATAAAGCAGGACAAGAAGAAACCCAGTAGATTTGGTCAGTGCCTCTAGTAGGCAAGTATATACTGATGATTAAACTTGCCCAAAAGGCAAATTCAAAATTTCTTGTATTGGTAATACTAATTCAGTTAACAAGTTTATTGGATTGTTGAGTTTTAACTTTGGGCAAATTGTTTTAACCTGAACTTGCCCAAAGCACCAGTGAAATCTTATTCTTGCCCTGAAAGAAGGTCTGCAACCCATCTGTCCTATTCAGAACTCAAAATTTAATTTCTTACCTTGAAAGAAGGTCTACAACTGTCCTGAACAATGGAAACTTTAAAAACTTTTTTTTAATATGAGCCAATGCAAGGCCAATGAAACTGCCTGAAAATGCTCACAACCCTATATGTATACAGTCAGTTATTTCAATGCATCATGACCAATGAATGGTAGCATGCAATTGACGGACACTCTTACCATTTGAGCTACCTGCAGGGCACCAAGTAGTGTTAAGTAAAGTCCAGTTCCACTATATTCCTTCCTCCTTCAACCCTGGGAAACATGCATGCCGGACCTTAGACTACCTTTGATTTTCTGTGGGTATTTAGTCGGGTGTGAAATCTAACTGTAACGACCCAGGGCATCCAGTAGACCCTTGAAAGTACGTTTTTGACTCCCCAAAATGAGATCTGACTTCTGGGTTTGAAGGGACATGTCTATTTGACATATGTTTTGACCCTTCAGATTTCTAAGAAATAGTGATTTGACTTCTGAAATTGCTAAAAGTCAAGGGTCAACTGGATGCCCTGCGACCAGATCAGGACTCAAACCTGGGACCTGGCTAGCTGAGCTCAAGACAGACGCTCTAAACATTTGAGCTAAGCGTATAATGTATTTTTGTATACCAAGAAGAGCATAGTTCATATGGCATACTTTTACATGTATTAATGCACATAAATGTACTTATGTCAAGGGGTAGAACTGGGACGCTGTAGAGGAGATCTCATATTTGGGAATCCTTCAAAGCTAGAGATTTTTTTATTTGTTACCTAAATTCAATATTTCTGTCATTTTAACGTCTAATTCCAACCTCCTCTACAGCAATCAGGCCAATCACATCAGTTTTAACAGAAGCATATATAACGGAGATAAGTAGAGAGATAAATAGCTCTTTATTTGCCCCTATAATCTATATGTGGTTGCCCCTGACCTTCCCACAATCCTTAGCAGTCACTAGGTTCAGTATTAACTTGATGCCATATATTAAAGTCATGGTGGGGTTTTTGAAAATATGAAATGTTATATAATTATGAATAGTTTCTAATATTGTTACTAATTATAAGTTAGTTTGTAGTTAGTGGGGTACGTCACACTATTTTAGGTTATCAATATAAATCAACAGCCAAAGTGATACACACATGCGCACATAGTTTTCTTAATCTAAATTGCAACTGGAGACAAAATTTTTAAGCACAAGAAAATATATGGAAAAAAACAGAATTAACTGAATATACATGTATGTCAATGCCATATCTTCTACAACTAAATTTCTCTTTTTTGTTTTATGTTAAAGATTTCCAATACGGTACTCTTAATTATGTTGTTTAAACACTATACTTACATGTTGGTGATGGTATTGACTTAAAAAACTTTGTAATAGACTGTAGCCTACAAAATAAATCAGTCTACACTTTACTATTGATTAATTAACTCATTCACATTCACAAATTTTCTTCAACTTTGCCAAATTCAGCACAAATCAGTTGAAAAATAAAATCAGGAAAATTCAAGGAAAAAAGGATGGAAATGCATGAAACAAGAGGCCGGTGGGCCTTAACATATGATCACCTGAGTTTTCTGAGTTTTGAAATATTACACATAATTATTGTAAACAGTAAAGAAAAAGGATGACGACACCCATACTCCAACAATGTTAGAGGTTTTACACGGCGAGATACTTTTGACTAGCGCCGTGTAACCTCTAACTGCCCATAGCCGATTTTCCCGATGCTGACGATGAAATTTTCAAAGTTCGTTTATTGCAAAAATATAGCGTGTCAACTTACATTTAAATGATCAACGGTGTCCAATATATATTTCTTTCCATAATCCAATGATTAAATGAGAATAATTTCGTAACAAACACATATTATGAAGTTTTCTTCTTCCGAAGCGGAGCAGAGCGCAAGCAGACAATACTGCCGTTAGTGATAGTAAAAATACCTTGTGATTTGCCGGTTAATACAAAATTGGATTACAACCTATGTCCTACAAGCGGAATACAACATAGTCCGTACCATTTCGTTCCGTTTGAAATAACGACAAATATTTTGTATCAACCTTTAGGCAGCCATTTTTAAAAACGACTAGAAAAGTGCTACAACGACATGGGCATGTATTTTGTGTGTTATACACCGTATTATACTATATATTTGTGTCTGCGACATACATATGGGATGAATATTGCATACATGATACGTAAACATCGTTGTAATGACCTGTCAACCTCTTAAGTATTTTTTTCAAGCATATTTAGTTCCGCCCGGATTTCGGGCGGAAACTGCATCAAAGAATTAGTGCTTCGGAAATAAGAGGTCGCAGTCGGCAAAATAATATCCGATAGAAAAAGAGCCGACCAGCGGCCTCTTATGTTATAGGAGTAACGACACCCACTGACACTGTCATTTGACTGTGGCTGTGGTCACATGAGCACACCATCTGGTGCACAAATAAAACAAGGACCGAATCTCGGGAAGTTATTATTTTATAAACAAACCCTTGTTCTGCCCTTCTTTTGTTCATTTTGTACATGGCAGTATGTAGCCATTCCTTGTAAACTTGTGACTTGACATTTCTCAGCACAGGAAACAGAAAAATCCGCGGTCAATTCAAGATCAGTCGTCTGCTTGCATTTGGAAAATCGATGTCATTGCAACGCTTATATATAAAGCAATTAGAGTTATCTCCCATCGGCCACTTGATAGAGCGGTTGCACATAAATTTGAATAAGTTTATATTAGTTATAGGCCTACAGTATATTGTTTATATTGTTTTACTTGTCAGTGTCGGCTTTATTGTGCCGCATTATCATAAGTCATTAACTTGCTTGAGTTTGAATAGAAGAAATATAATATGGTAAATTGTATGATAATATTTTCTCGACCTCGAATATGGCGCGGGAAGGACGTCATAATTAAATATTTTTGCCTAGGCAGAAATCGAATTTTGCCTAGGCAAAAATAGAATATTGCCTAGACAAAAATAATATTGCCTTGGCAGAAATAATTTTGCCTAAGCATAAATCGAATATTGCTTAGGCTATAATATTTTTGCCTAAGCAATATTCTATTTTTGCCTAGGCAAAAATATTTAATTATAACATCCTTCCCGCGGCATACTCGAACGTGTAAAATCTCCAAACCCTCGCGACACAACGTTGGTATTTTAAATGTCCTTTCCGGCAACTTTGTGTGTATAAAATATAATAAAGAAAATTATTTGTGAAGAAAAGACTTTTATTTTTGAACATAAACTTGGCTTTACCAGAGACTTGTATATCACATGTGATATACAAGTCTCTGGCTTTACAAAAAACAAGTATAAATGTGGACGGACAAAACGTATTCCTATGTGCATATTATTCATTGTATTTCCTGGTATGCTGCATTGGTCTGAAGTGTACGATGCCTCAGTTTTAGAGATGGTAACAGTTAAAAACCCGTCCACGTCACACTGTAATACTCAACTCAATATTGGCAAATATTTTCCCGTCGATTTTCCCACTTCCATAACTAGTACACGTTGCATAAAGTATTAGTCCTACTTATAAATTTTTAGATTCTTGCCAGCAAGGCGCGGAAACTGGTAAGAGTTCCCAAGTACACTACTCAACAATCGTTTGTGGAACCAATCACTGAAAACAAATAACATCGTACATGAACAAAGAAATACGGTTTTATTGCGAAACACGGCGAGACAGATTGTACACAACAACCGATTTACTCTAGTTACTTCCTAAAAACAAATACCCTGTCCACTAGGAACTTCCTCAAAAACATGAACCTACCCACTAGGAACTACCCCAAAAACATATAACCTACCCACTAGGAACTTCCTCAAAAATATATACCTGTCCTGTGCCGGAACGGCGTTCTGATTATTATATTGAATCTTAGTGGTGCGCTAAAGTCATTACCTCCCTTTGGTGACGTCACCACTTTTTGCGTAATTTTTTTACAGCGTTGTGTTCTTTAGCAGACGACACGAATTTTACGTCTTTTGTAAGTTTCTGGTGTTAAATACCACACATTTATAATTATCATTGTATTTGAAAGATAATCCTATATATCGTGGATATTGTATATACGAGATTTAGATGAAAAAAGTTGATAAATGAAGTTTGTTTGTTTAGAAAGTGTCAGATAATCGGATAAGTTCAATGTCCTATGATTGACGAGTTATACTTTCATGTTAATTATTACCAAGCTCTCGCCAAGTCAATTGTTCATGAGGTGTGTTTATAAAATTACATTGATTAACGTCAATCGTGTCATCAGAATACCATAAATATTATTTTACGTGCTAGTTAGTCATTTTTATTGTGAAATGTTGTTCATAAGTTTTTCGTGATTGAAATCATACTTACATCTGTGTCAGACACCCGGTACAATATATAGCAACAATGTGATTTGTATGGTATAAATCCAGTATTGTTATTTCGTGCAGAATATGGTTCCATCGTTCTGTATGGTACAAATCTAGCACTGTCAGGTTATAGAGAATATGGTTTTATCGTTCTGTACGTAACTGATAGTAAGTTTTTGTGTTCTTGCAGTGAATCTCGTTGAGAGTATTAATATATCCAGTCTTATGTTACGTGTGTCGTGAGAGCATGAATGCCCAGCTGGGTGTCCCTACAGCGTAAGTTTATACAGTAAATTCTGTTTAAATGCATATGCTAATATGCTATTCATGAATTTCATTGAAGTATGTCTGTATTATTAAGTAACTACAGTTTAGTGTTATTGTCAAGTTATTCGACAGTATTTCATGTATTTAGGCAGTATTAACTGTATTGACCAATAATTCGGTTAAGGAAAAAATGATGCAGAGACCTTTCACATTTTAAAATAATTCTAATAATTGTATGTGGATATTTTCATGATGATCTTGATGTATGAACTTATATCGACAACAATAGTCCATGTTGATTGGTTACATATTACACACTAGGTTTTTTGTAAATTAGATACTAAATAACATAATGTATTACATTATGTACATCATTATAAAGAGCAAGTTGAAATAAGATGATATGCTACAGAAATGATACTATTCAATGTATCTAATTGCAGGTTCATAGAACAGTTTTGTATGATATTAATGTACATGTAGGGTTATCCAATGACGCCTCGGTTTTTCTTTGATCTTTTGTTGGCGATATATTGCATACTATGTGATATTTCAAATATCACATATGTGATATCTGAAATATCACATGGCATTTCTGATTGGTCCATGCCTCAGTCTTGAGGCGGGGCCAATTTCAAATGTAGGCGTGACAAATGAACAAAGACAGGAAATGCATTTCAAACAAAATTTAATGAAATACGAGTGCCGTTTAGAAACTTTCCGTCTTCTTTCTTCACCTTGTATGCACGTACAGCCCTGCTGCGATGTACCGTTCTGTCCACGAGTTGTTCATCAAAACCTGACCAAACAGAATATAAAACCCTGTTCATATTTTATTAAGTAAAATCTATTTTAACAGGTCAGTAAAAAAAAGCATACATTACATGATTACATATAAAATTTCAGTCATTTAAAAAAAAAATGGTTATACAGATTACGCTAAATGTAACAATATACTTTCGTTGCACAAAAATCCTATCATAAACAAAATAGTGATGAAAATGATAACAAGACGAGTGGATAAAAATACCGATTAACCGATTCATTGATTTCTTTAAACAATTTCACGGATTTTGAAAGGATTATGTGACATTGTGAACGTCGAAATTTACGAAAAACATTTCATTTCACAATTTGTTCAAACGATATGATTTTAGACTTACCTGCTTGGTAAAGGGAAGTAGCGCAGGTCCTCTTTCCGGAATGGTTTATGTAATTTCCCTCGAATCCTGCAGCCTTTCACATGTTTTTCACATTACCATTCAGTTCATTTACAACAATTGGCTGAACTAATTCCTTGGTATCAACTATTCCAATGTCAGTAGATACCGTGTCACTATCTTCAAGTTCATACTCATACTTATCTACGGCCTGTGATAATGTTATATCGTCGAGGTCAGTGAACACATCGACATCAGTGATCAGTACCTGATCCACAGGGGCATGTCTAGTTTTATATTACAAAAAATAGTCGGAAATACCAATCCGACTATTTTTTGTAATATAAAACTAGACATGCCCCTGTGCCTGATCCGTCATGGTTGACAGTCTCACTAGAAATGAATGGGCTACTGTGACAGAAAACAAAACGTGTCAGAAATTGGCGGGAAACATATCACAGTGACAGGTTCTGAGCAATTTTATAGCTCCACCCCTAGGCACGTGGGTGACAAAACCTCGGCTGTCATTGGATAAAACAGATACAAAATGGGTACTCGTGACGTATCGCATATATCACACTCGTGCTACGCACTCGTGTGATATATCCGATACATCACTCGTACCCATTATGTATCTATTACTTATCACATTATTATGTACTATATTTGTAAGAACTGTTTTGCTTGTATCATTGCAGTTCTTACGGTGCTACAGTTGATGGTTAAAATAAACATTGATGGTACCCGTTTTCTGTCTGCCAGTCTTATTCGTAACGCACAAGAGATGAGGGGCAGAACATGTCCACTAGGAACTTCCTCAAAAACATATAACCTACCCACTAGGAACTTTCTCAAAACATATAACTTGTCCACTAGGAACTTCCCCAAAACATATAACTTGTCCACTAGGAACTTCCTCAAAACATATAACTTGTCCACTAGGAACTTCCCCAAAACATAAACCTACCCACTAGAAACTTCCCCAAAAACATATAACCTGCCCACTATATGAACTTCCTCAAAAACATATACCTGCCCACTAGGACCTTCCTCAAAAACATATACCTGTCCACTAGGACCTTCCTCAAAAACATATACCTGTCCACTAGGAACTTCCTCAAAAACATATACCTGCCCACTAGGACCTTCCTCAAAAACATATACCTGTCCACTAGGAACTTCCTCAAAGACATATAACCTGCTCACTATATGAACTTCTTTAAAAACATATACCTGCCCACTAGGACCTTCCTCAAAAACATACCTGTCCACTAGGACCTTCCTCAAAGACATATAACCTGCTCACTATATGAACTTCTTTAAAAACATATACCTGCCCACTAGGACCTTCCTCAAAAACATACCTGTCCACTAGGAACTTCCTCAAAGACATATAACCTGCTCACTATATGAACTTCTTTTAAAACATATACCTGCCCACTAGGACCTTCCTCAAAAACATATACCTGTCCACTAGGACCTTCCTCAAAAACATACCTGTCCACTGGGACCTTCCTCAAAAACATATATCATGGTCTTCTTCCCACATCCATGCAATCACACAAATCGATAACAATTACGATATATAACCTACTGTTAATATATTATCACTTTTACGTGAAAAATAACCAAAGACACCATCATGATTAACAAAATATCAGATTCAGCTCCCTTTCCCTCTCAAATCGTTATGCGTTTGTTTATTACGATGCTGTGTCAATTCCAGTCTGTGAAACTGCCATTTTGTGGAATGTTTGAAAGTTTGACTGCGATGTAGTGTCACGTCCGGTCAAACTGCCATTTTGCGGTCTGTGCTTTAATTTGGTCCTTCAGCTGTTTCGCAAAACAAATAGCAATGACCTGTAAACAACACAGAAATAAATATTAACTTAGCAAGCAAAGATATAAATCAGTACAAACATCAATGAAATAAACAACAGAGACACACCTTGTAATGTCGGTAATGTCTACTGTATATCACAACAACAGAGACACACACTTTGTAATGTCGGAAATGTCTGTATAACAACAACAGAGACACACACTTTGTAATGTCGGAAATGTCTGTATAACAACAACAGAGACACACACTTTGTAATGTCGGAAATGTCTGTATAACAACAACAGGGACACACTTTGTAATGTCGGAAATGTCTGTATAACAACAACAGAGACACACTTTGTAATGTCGGAAATGTCTGTATAACAACAACAGATACACACTTTGTAATGTCGGAAATGTCTGTATAACAACAACAGAGACACACTTTGTAATGTCGGGAATGTCTGTATAACAACAACAGAGACACACACTTTGTAATGTCGGCAATGTCTGTATAACAACAACAGAGACACACACTTTGTAATGTCGGAAATGTCTGTATAACAACAACAGGGACACACTTTGTAATGTCGGAAATGTCTGTATAACAACAACAGAGACACACTTTGTAATGTCGGAAATGTCTGTATAACAACAACAGAGACACACTTTGTAATGTCGGAAATGTCTGTATAACAACAACAGAGACACACTTTGTAATGTCGGAAATGTCTGTATAACAACAACAGAGCCACACTTTGTAATGTCGGAAATGTCAGTATAACAACAACAGAGACACACTTTGTAATGTCGGAAATGTCTGTATATCACAACAACAGAGACACACTTTGTAATGTCGGAAATGGCTGTATAACAACAACAGACACACACACTTTGTAATGTCGGAAATGTCTGTATAACAACAACAGAGACACACTTTGTAATGTCGGAAATGTCTGTATAACAACAACAGACACACACACTTTGTAATGTCGGAAATGTCTGTATAACAATAACAGAGACACACTTTGTAATGTCAGAAATGTCTGTATAACAACAACAATGACACACACTTTGTAATGTCGGAAATGTCTGTATAACAACAACAGAGACACACTTTGTAATGTCGGAAATGTCTGTATAACAACAACAGAGACACACTTTGTAATGTCGGAAATGGCTGTATAACAACAACAGACACACACACTTTGTAATGTCGGAAATGTCTGTATAACAACAACAGACACACACACTTTGTAATGTCGGAAATGTCTGTATAACAACAACAGGGACACACTTTGTAATGTCGGAAATGTCTGTATAACAATAACAGAGACACACTTTGTAATGTCGGAAATGTCTGTATAACAACAACAATGACACACACTTTGTAATGTCGGAAATGTCTGTATAACAACAACAGAGACACACTTTGTAATGTCGGAAATGTCTGTATAACAACAACAGAGACACACTTTGTAATGTCGGAAATGTCAGTATAACAACAGCAGAGACACACTTTGTAATGTCGGAAATGTCTGTATAACAACAGCAGAGACACACTTTGTAATGTCGGAAATGTCTGTATAACAACAACAGGGACACACTTTGTAATGTCGGAAATGTCTGTATAACAACAACAGAGACACACTTTGTAATGTCGGAAATGTCTGTATAACAACAGAGACACACTTTGTAATGTCGGAAATGTCTGTATAACAACAACAGAGACACACTTTGTAATGTCGGAAATGTCCATGTCAGGAGATAACAACACAGCACGGTGATACAGAATTAATCTGTGTATCGCAGATGCTTCACTGAAATAGGTTGATATTTTGATAATTTTTGTTGTGTGCCTTATTTTCACTATTTCCCGATGAGTTGTTTAACATCTGACGGACTAGGCCTATTTCCCCACCAAAATTACATACTTAGTACATTTATTGTCTAAATTCGCCGCTACGTACACAGAAATAATGTTGCTGCTCCCGACTGTTTACCTGAGGTATGAATATTCCTAGTGTGCTGCCCCCTATGATCAGAGTGTTACGCTGTATCCATACGCCGAGTCTGTAGAGACATCCTTCGGGATGGATCACCGTTTCGACCTCCGCCATCTGTTACAAACAAAGGGTTAACATAGTCCATGAGAAGGGTATGCGATTTTGTTGTTGTAGATCCTTAATTTCTTATAATCAGATATCTACAGCATTATGTACTTGTACATTTGTATCTGATCTTTTATGCTTGAAATTCCTATAGGGAAATTAGGGGTTGCATTGGAACCCTTTGTTATTTCAAAAGAGCAATATATTCCTTTTTCATCCTATTTGACTGATTTCAAATAAAAGTTATAATCACATAACCCAATTTCAAAAACGAGGTTTTTATTTTTGTTTTGTTTTTTTTTGTTTATTTTTGTTTTGTTTTTTGTTTAATTTAACGTTTTATTAACAGCCAGGGTCATTAAAGGACGTGCCAGGTTTTGGAGGTGGAAGAAAGCCGGAGTACCCGGAGAAAAACCACCGGCCTACCAGGCAACTGCCCCACGTAGGTTCGAACTGGCGACCCAGAGGTGGAAAGGTTCTATTAATGTAATTGGTAGTGTAAACCGAAAAGAAATTGACCACCCATAGTTATCGCCCTTATATTTACATTTAAGAGATGTTCTCATGTTTTGTCGGAGATGAAACGAAGCAAAGTAGATACACTTATTAAAAATTGGACCGTTTAAAAATGTTCCTATTCTAACTCCAAACTATGAACGTTAGATTCGAAATCATAAAAAACGACGTGAACCGACAAGAGACCAGAGACACCTCTCGATATCAGGGACCTATATAGACAGGTCTTTCAGTAAGGTAAGTTTGAATTGGGTCTCGATACTCACCGGTCTCTCTAAAGCACCATTGCCACATAGAATGTTGATTTTGTCTCCCTAAATAAAAAAATATATAAATCTCAAGACAAACCATCAAAACAACTGCTCACAGGGACTTGACACAATATCCCAATTCATTGTCCGTATACATTAATATAAAATATATTCTGGGTTAGGATGTGTGCCAAGTCCCACCGCATCCGCTTAGGTGAGAAACCTACATGTATCAATCGTATAATAGTTTTTCATTGTGTTTTAAGCGACAATATGCAATGTACATAGCTAGACATACAATGTATACTGTAATGTTAGATATCTTCTAAAGTAATGTGCATATGATATATGTGTCGGCTTGAAAAATGAAATGGTAAATGCGTTTTGGCTCAAGATTCTTGAAAAGAAGATCCGGAGTGATCCGATGTAAGATAGATGGGCTACGATATCACAACACTACATTTCCTGTACATACCGGGTTAAGGATACAGCACGAGAATGGCACGGAACATCTCTCGTGGCTGGGGTTTACGTCGGAACAGTTGAAGTAGATGTTCTCATTCCAGTCCTTGTACCCGGAGTCTGTATTACTGACACCACAACAGTCCATCTGAATACCGGAAGTTAGAGCAATGTTAATCACACTCTTATTGCTACCAGTACAGGTACAAAATGTAGTTTAGCTGGTTCCCTCAGAACATTAAAATGTAAAACATGATGTATCATGATACAATTGCATTGTTGAATCCATGGATATTAAGTACTCAAAACAAAATGTACATATGCTTTTGTTAAAGATAAAGATAAGATGATTTAAAATACTTTCTTTAACTTGTTAACAGAATGTCAATACTATTCGATAACTTTCTTTAAGAACCTGATAGCACACCACTCATTCTAAATATAGATGGATTCTCCCGATAATATAACCGTAAAAGTTGTTCTCATCTCCACCATTCTCACGTCTGTACATTTGAATAAGTAGTGAAATTCGTCCACTACAAAGGTGCGACAAAATGCCCACTTCCGATTTTGTTTTTGGGCATTGTGCCATCTCCCAGTATTTATGGGAAGTTTCTGTTAAAGTATTAAAATTAACATAAAGTTAATCTATTTTTCTTAGAAAGGCGGGTCAAATATTGGTCAAGTTTCTTCCTCTAAAATTCACCCATAGAAGCATATTGAATGCTAAAATTCCATATTGACAAGAATTGGCCCGTAAGTGTTTTAATGGTATTTTTATATAGTATTGGCTAATGGTCTCATGATTCTTGAAAATAGAGCTTGGCCTGATTTCATAAAAACAGATTTTAACAAAATTATCAACATGAAGCTTGAATATTAATCGGTACATAGGACTAGCAAGTTTTGATTAATTCAATTAAAAAATCATTCTAAACTTTACTACTATATTGTATCTCTAGATGATATCGGCCTAGCTCTCAAAGTTTAGGAGTGGAAGATCACAAGTCAAAAATTCGATTACAAATTTCAAATGAATTTGTTCTATGGTTTTCGTTGTTTTGGTAACCCTATATTTCGGATCCATGGAGAAATATTTGTTTCACTAATGTATGGAATAATTTCAGTTGCAATTCGATTGGCAGATTTTGGCTCTTAATTTTACGATAGACCTAAAAAATAGACTTTTTGTCTTGTTCACAGAGCTTCCGTTTATATTCTAAGAAACTTCCATTATAGTTAAATGTTACACCAAAGAAGCTAAAAATACCCATGAAATTAGATACACTCTGACTGTTTGATTTGCGCTCAAATTATACACGTTTGTTATCCTCTAGTTTCCACGTATTGCAGTATTTTTAATCACATTAAGGGCTGTTTGCAACCTACAGCAGATTCAGACTAAAGAATAGTAGGTCAACCGAAACAAACTGGGTTGAATTGAAAATGTGTATAGTGGTTTGGTTTCATTGCAGACCCTAGTTCCTATATAGAGAACATGACATTAATGTGATGAGACCTAGACGAAGTTCGCAATATATATAACGTCGTCCACAAGGTACATAAATAGAGGATATCTAACAGTGTCTTCAGTAATACCAAATATATTTCACGAGTGGGGCTAATATTTTGATATTTTTCACGAGTGCGCAGCACATTTTTTATCAACGAAAAACCTACCCCGTATGCTAACTAGGCCTACAGCGATAATTTGTAAACAAAAAAGTAGTTTCCCCTGTCCAGGTGCTGACATATATGTCGGGCTTTCTGATTGGTCAATTATTTTGGTATTTTCTAATCATTAATTTGATTGGTCAAATCAGTAAAAGTGATATTTTTCACTAGTGAAAAATATCACTTTTATAGAATGAATAATTTTTGATATTTCACTGGTAAAAATGTAATAAATGGCAATAGTTTCTGTTTGATTATAAAAATTCATGAAATTGTCTATCGTTTTTACCATTTCTTGAATTCCATCGATGAGATCTTGCATGTCGGGATCATCTCTGTATTTGACGATGGCATCCCGCAATGTATCTTCCGGTACAATATTGAGGGTGTCGAGTGTTTCCGGTGAGAAATAGAATACAAAGACGAAGACCACGAGAGCAACTTCCGCAAACAATAGTAAACCCACAAGGGTATGGTACTGAAATATAGAGATGTATACAAGCTGTGTAACATGTGATTGTGAAACAGAGAGGAAGAAAACAAAAATATCCCCCAGAGCGGAGTGTCCAGGACTTAAACTTGAGGTCAAGTACTTAATCTATACTCTGTATTAATATCTGAAGCACATCATGATTTTCGGCTTGACGTCTTTCCTTCCTTCTCTTTAGTTAGTTTCGACCATTGAATCATGCGCGTGCGTGACACTGCCATTTATTGATGAAGTGGACCATTCAGACAGTATAGGATTTGACCTTTTGACCCTTGCTGGCGCTGCTGATTCGTTGTGACGTGTTTTTCATAGTCATATGATGTATATGTAGTATTCGTCTTGTAATTAAACAGAAACCTCCCTAGTTGTCTCCCCTAGATGTCTGCTAGGACATGTTTTTATTGGCATATACTTTAAATTCTCATTAACCTCTAACTCGACGTAAATCGTAAAAAACACTAAGTCAACTGCAGAACATTCCAAATTTAAGTTCCTAGAATTTTTATTTATTGTCATTTTACATCTGTCTGTGCCCTTCTTTTCATCCTATCAGAGTTTACATAAAACAAATACAAAATATCACTATACTGGTATACATGTACATCACAAAGTCATTTTGAAGACCACAAACATTTACAGTGTACATACACGTATTGTACTTTAGATTGGTTTGATATCATTACAATGGCCCAACTGATCAAATGGTGATTAGGCTAATCACTAGCTGTTTAACAACAATCTCAAAATTCTGATAACATCTTTTCTGGTAAAACTTACTTGACAAAACTTTATGAAACTATAACACTCGTTAGTCTCTTCCTACGGTACCTGGCCGTTTTAAGGAATAAACACACTCAGGTTTTAAAGCTAGGGGAAAATGAGTTTTTCACTGATCAAGTGATTAAGCTAATCACCTTTTGAGCAACTGGACCCAGGGCGACGAATGACAAAGATATATTGGACACAGACATATTGTTATTTTACAATCCTTACTATAGTGAGGAGGATGATGTTTTCTCTGAGCGAACCGAAACAGCCGAAGAAGGCGACGAGGAATGTGATGGAACCGCCCACACACATGACCATGATGGACGGGTCAAACAGGAAGTCGACTATATGTAACACGACCTTGCCCTTCAATACCTGTATCCATATCCCGAGGCCGAGGGCTCCAGCAGCGGCTAACTGTAACAATGGTTCAAGAGTATCTGAATAGGTAATGTAAGTAAAAACAGGGATATTTTACAAGCCTATTGGTGCAATATTACAGAAGTAGTTTGATCAAGTTTTAGTATGTATCATGACAAACTGTGGGCCTTGCTGTTGGCATGTACTAATTAAAGTAAATACAGTAATTGTTAAGCCGTTTGTGTTTCAACAAAACATGCAAAACTGTTTTTAGGGGTTGGGGCACAATAAGTTCATTTGTATCACGTATATCGCACAAAATTATGAGCAATGTCGTTTTGCTCACAGGTATCTAAAGCACACAATAGGGGCATTAGTTTGACCAGATTTTACTTTATAATATGTTTAAACACTTATTCTATTTTGACCTTGAAATGCAAACGGCGGTTGTGAATGATATCAAACATATATAACATATAAAGAGGTATTTCAAACATCAAAAATGCTCTTTTATTTGACACTATAAAGAGCTCTAGATATTGTTAGAAGACTATTTTTAGGAAAAAAGTTCAACCGCGGAGTTTGGGGTAAAAGATGCATATTTCTGAAAAAGGCAGCAAACTCACCAGTTTAACAATTTGTCTTAAAAACGTCCTTCTTACTTTGATCAGATGTCTTAATTAAATGTCTTGATTAAAATGCCTGTCTTTATGCCCTATTTCTGTAAAATTATTCCATAGACAATTGTAGCGTACAAGCATGGCTATTCTTTAGGTTCAAGTGATTATTTGTGTGACTTAGAATTATTCCATGCTACATCTTACCACTAAGTAGCCTTATAGAAGAAACTGTTAGTATCTTCAGCAATGTATTGGTGATTTTAAGAAACTAACTATGTCCAAACAAACATTTTAATATATTACATTGTACATGACTATTTTTGTGCAAATTTGTAGATATATAATTATTCTCGTTTGAATTTCAACATTATTCTCCTATATATGTGGTCCACTGTACATGTGACCATAGTGAAACAAAGATTAGTCATGCAAACTACTAGCTATAGAGTCATCATACATGTAACTAAATACTTGTACTGCCAAACAGAACATACTTATATCGTGAATATCTTGTGCTAAGTACAAATCGTCAACAGAAAAAAAGTTTAACTGGACTCAAGGAAACTGAACGGGTTTCTATTTTATATAACATACATGAATTGGGTACCAGATGTTAATGTATGTATTTACGTTATTCTCCCTGACAATAATATATTTGTACTTTCGTTTTACATATATGTATATATAGAGAGAGAGACTAAGTTAATACGTAAGCCTTACGTAACAACGAACTGGCGAACGTAAATTTATTTTATCAGGTTTTCAGCTACATTGGGGATTTTAAAGACAATATATGAAACGTGTAAACAGTTTTTTATTAAGTCTGTGGAAGCGAAGAAAGAAAAAGAAAAAAAGAAATGCACACATCTAAAATAGCTTTCGGTATGCATATATATACGTGTATAGCCCTGGAAGACTATTATGTAACTCGTGGTTTACCTTTACTATATATATAGCCTACAGGTAACACGAAAATGTAATTACAGATACAATATACCTGTATAAAGAGCTTATCTTCGTCTGGTATTTACCACCAACAATGGTTCAGTCCTTGATTGGTGCAAATGCCACTATTCAAATAGATTTCCCCTCTGAAATTTCTCAGAATATGTATCGATCTATGTGCATTTAGCATTGTGGTTTGGTAGTCAATTTCGTTTTTGTGAACTATGAGTTTCAAACAAGAATACTCAGTTGTTTGACGGTAACCCGAGTTTCCTCTGGCCCCAACACACGATGTTAGACATTTTGAGGGATTCTTGTTTATATTGACTGACAGGTGCCCACTGCCTACCGCACATCTGTCGTTTGGACCGGAACTAGCATATATGGTTTGACAGTTGAAAAGAAAAACTTGTGAAGTAACAAGAACGTTCTCATTTTCTCACCTCATTGTTTTGAATCTGATAGTGAAAAAGTGTTTTCCCATTGGAGATTATTAACATAATATGGAACTTATGAATGTTGTAATGCCGTGACGTAGATAACCTTTGACCTTTTTAATGTACATCACCTTTGACCCCAGATCTTATATGCATATCTTTGTTTCGTGTCAATTGGAGACTAAGTGACATCAGTGTTGTCATTAACTTGAGGTACACAAGAGTAGGTGTAAGGTGTACCGTAGATCGTGATCTAGGGAACATACATGTAATATACTTTGTTGAAGCAGTGGTTTAGAGGCGTGAGGAGGGGGTATATACATGTGTGTAAACAAAACATGAAGGGTTTGGTATAGTTAGGCAGGTGGACAGCACAGATTACTGGAATAGGAATTTTATACCTTTGTTAAACAGGAATCTTATTGCCTTAAACATTTTTAAAGCATGTTTAGAAGCAGGGCAGGGCGAAGGATATGATATGTATGTTAAAAAAACAAGGAGCGCTTTGTTTGGTGGTATGTGAGACACTTGCCTCAATAATTTCGAAGAATCAAATGAAAAAAAAACCTTATATTGTATACATCTGCACTTGCATTGTACATTTACGTTCGTACATTTTTGTAGACGAAGACACATGTGTAACCTATCTAATATGTACAATAAGTAGCGTAATTGTCTACGTACACCTGGACAAAGGACGACTGACCACAGGTAATTTAGACACCTGTAATTATTTATGGATATTATTAGTTAATGGCATCTGTCACGACAACATCCGCTTATTCATCATTGTTTTAGTATCGATATACACACGGAGCATATAGGCAACGTATTATTGTAGATATTGGAAATCTCCGACAATATCCCTCCGGCGATTCTCAAAGCATGTTTTGTTTCTGTTCCTTCGTTATTCTTTTTTTTCAGTTTTCAATGTCAAACTACATGTACTGTATCTAAACACTACATCATTATTTAAATTGAACAAAATACAAAGAAAACTTTGAAGTTTACATCTCCAGAACAATATTGAACAGCGATTACAAATATTGCATTACGAGTCAAAAATTATTAGTAAAGAATTTTCGGGTTGACTTTCCCACATTGTCAACGCCATTCTATTGAGGACTGTCGTTTTACCTGAGGATAGTATTTAACCTTTCAATTAACAGTTTTGGTGTGTGACTATACCGGGGTCTAATTGATAATGTAAAAGACACTGTACAGGTGAATAATACTAATACATGTACGTAATGTGTACTTACAAAGAGAATCAGGTTTGTGAAGAAGAGAATATACTTGACACAGCTGTTAACTTCCGATCGGTCGAGATAGCTGTCCCTTCGTCTAGGCTGTGTTTGGAGACGTCCATCCTCCATATTGTTTTTCTGTCACGACTCCAGCCTCTACGGCCTTACCTGTGTAATATACAGGTAAGATACGTACAGGTGTAATTAATAGCACTTCTAAGTACATGACATACTGGCTATGTATGCGTGTTAATTAATATTAATTCTCCTAACAAAGACATTAATCTAACAGACTGCATGTAAAGCATTATTCATTTATTTTCAATATTATGTCGATGTGTCAGGCGATAAGAAAGTGACGAACTTATATATTAGAGACGTTGGAAAACGTACACGTCTAATGCGGTCTGGTATGACGTGTGACAATGCAGTGAAATCCACATGACTGCACAGGCTATATTTTATATAACCTTCTACTTCACGTCACAGTACCACGCTTAACCTCTACCCTCTTTCCAAAACTAAACAGTTTTCAGTTTCTTTATTAGCTTAAGTTTCACAACTTATTAAAAATCATTACACATCAACACATATACAACGCTGCATATACACTCCGCATTTCTAATAGTATTACATACAATATCACACTATTTCATCACTAGTAATATATGAAAAAAAAACATATGCTGGAGAGTGCTATATTGTAAATTAACAAAAAACGTATTAAAATAGAAATATTCAAACATACCAGTTGTTGCCACTGAGAAATTTTGTAGATTTATACTATACCTCTATATACCACAAAACATATCCCTCCTCATCCTATCCTTTCTCGTCTTAGATGGGAGGGTTATGATTTCCCAAGGATGTCTGATTCTTGGGTTATTCAAACCTCATACTTTTTGAGCGAATATCTGCATAAAATTGACACATATTTACAGAGTGATACTAGTTTTCTATATCACGATTATTAAATATTAATTTCTTATCTACCAATCTCGATCTCAAAGTCATTGACTGACATTCTTAGTTTTGCGATTAGCCTCGACTATTAATATTGACGGACTTCATAAGATAATCAGAGTTGCCGTCCCTTATACGCACAACAGGGACATCATTTCCCTATCCAAGGTCTACAAGTAATACAAGTATGAACCGTGGATAGGAAGCTTGCGTCAAGTCCCTGTGTAGCGTCAAATAACGTGAAGTTTGTGTAATTAAGGAACGCCAATCTTGTGTTATAGTACAGGGTTTAGATTGTGGAAGCGAGTTTTAGAAACGGAAACTCATAATACAGATTTTGTGTTGGGGTATAATGGACGACAACTCCGGCTATACATTATTTGTGTAAGCAACGATTTTAGTTTGACATTGTGCTAGTGAGTTTAAGGAAGAAAACTCTGGGTAGAGATTGTGTAATTGGGTGCAAATAATTACATCTCTGAGTATGGATTGTGTAAGTAGGTGCAAGGAATGAACTCTGAGTAGAGATTGTGTAAGTGGGTGCAAGAAATTACATGTACAACTCTTTAGTAGAGGTTGTGTAAGTGGGTGCAAGAAACAACTTTGGTCATAGATTGAGTATGCTGGTGTAAGAAACAACAACTCCGGTTATAGATTGTGTAGGTGAGTGTCAGTGACGACAACTCTGGGTAGAAATTGGGTAAGTGTACGTGGGTAAGGAGCGACGAATCACGGTATATATTGTGTAAGGATCGACGAATCACAGTATATATTGTGTAAGGATCGACGGATCACGGTATATATTATGTAAGGAGCGACGAATCACGGTATATATTGTGTAAGGATCGACGAATCACGGTATATATTGTGTAAGGAGCGACGAATCACGGTATATATTGTGTAAGGAGCGACGAATCACAGTATATATTGTGTAAGGAGCGACGAATCACGGTATATATTGTGTAAGGAGCGACGAATTACGGTATATATTGTGTAAGGATTGACGAATTACGGTATACAATGTATATTGTGTAAGGAGCGACGAATCACGGTATATATTGTGTAAGGAGCGACGAATCACAGTATATATTGTGTAAGGAGCGACGAATCACGGTATATATTATGTAAGGATTGACGAATTACGGTATATATTGTGTAAGGATCGACGAATCACAGTATACAATGTATATTGTGTAAGGAGCGACGAATCACGGTATCTATTGTGTGAGGAGCGACGAATCACAGTAAATATTGTGTAAGGAGCGACGAATCACGGTATATATTGTGAAAGGATCGACGAATCACGGTATATATTGTGTAAGGATCGACGAATCACGGTATATATTGTGTAATGAGCGACGAATCACAGTAAATATTGTGTGAGGAGCGACGAATCACGGTATATATTGTGGAAGGAGCGACGAATCACAGTATATATTGTGTAAGGAACGTCGAATCACGGTATATATTGTGTAAGGAGCGACGAATCACGGTATATATTGTGTAAGGAGCGACGAATCACGGTATCTATTGTGTGAGGAGCGACGAATCACAGTAAATATTGTGTAAGGAGCGACGAATCACGGTATATATTGTGAAAGGATCGACGAATCACGGTAGATATTGTGTAAGGATCGACGAATCACGGTATATATTGTGTAATGAGCGACGAATCACAGTAAATATTGTGTGAGGAGCGACGAATCACGGTATATATTGTGGAAGGAGCGACGAATCACAGTATATATTGTGTAAGGAACGTCGAATCACGGTATATATTGTGTAAGGAACGTCGAATCACGGTATATATTGTGTAAGGAGCGACGAATCACGGTATATATTGTGAAAGGATCGACGAATCACGGTATATATTGTGTAAGGATCGACGAATCACGGTATATATTGTGTAATGAGCGACGAATCACAGTAAATATTGTGTGAGGAGCGACGAATCACGGTATATATTGTGGAAGGAGCGACGAATCACAGTATATATTGTGTAAGGAACGTCGAATCACGGTATATATTGTGTAAGGAGCGACGAATCACGGTATATATTGTGTAAGGAGCGACGAATCACGGTATCTATTGTGTGAGGAGCGACGAATCACAGTAAATATTGTGTAAGGAGCGACGAATCACGGTATATATTGTGAAAGGATCGACGAATCACGGTAGATATTGTGTAAGGATCGACGAATCACGGTATATATTGTGTAATGAGCGACGAATCACAGTAAATATTGTGTGAGGAGCGACGAATCACGGTATATATTGTGGAAGGAGCGACGAATCACAGTATATATTGTGTAAGGAACGTCGAATCACGGTATATATTGTGTAAGGAACGTCGAATCACGGTATATATTGTGTAAGGAGCGACGAATCACGGTATATATTGTGAAAGGATCGACGAATCACGGTATATATTGTGTAAGGATCGACGAATCACGGTATATATTGTGTAATGAGCGACGAATCACAGTAAATATTGTGTGAGGAGCGACGAATCACGGTATATATTGTGGAAGGAGCGACGAATCACAGTATATATTGTGTAAGGAGCGTCGAATCACGGTATATATTGTGTAAGGAGCGACGAATCACAGTATATATTGTGTAAGGAGCGACGAATCACGGTATATATTGTGTAAGGAGCGACGAATCACGGTATATATTGTGTAAGGAGCGTCGAATCACGGTATATATTGTGTAAGGATCGACGAATCACGGTATATATTGTGTAAGGAACGTCGAATCACGGTATATATTGTGTAAGGATCGACGAATCACGGTATATATTGTGTAAGGATCGACATCTCTGATTATTTATTGTATCAATCTAGATCGTACGTGTCATTTGGTGAAAGGAACAACAATTCAATATACAGACTTGTCTTTCCCAGCGTTACAGCTAATTTGTAAAATGTGGAATCGGTATAATACATAGTTTAAGGGTTAAACGTCATACATCTACAAACATAACCCGAAGTAAATATTCTATTAAACACTTCTTTAAAACATTTCAACTTGTTACATGCAGGGTTGATATTGGGGCCACATTTACAAACTATAAAGACTGTCACGGCAGAATGGTAAGATATAAAAATGTAATCTTTGACTGATATCCTACTCTACATGTACCAAGTGTCAAATGTAGCGTACGGCAATATTACTAGCTCTCCTATCGGAACTTCCGGATTCTAGCTATATCAATATTCGGATAATACCACAGTGATGCCATTCTACATTGTAAATGTGTAATATCCTACTTTCGATTTAGTTCTGACTCATCTGTGACGTGCTGTAGATTATAAAACACCTGTACGTATACTACGCGTCCTGCCAACATTTGCACAATGATGACCTTATGGTTCAAGGTATCCTGATAGGCAGGAAATATATGTACCTACATATGTTTTATAAGGTTGATATAGTAAAACATTCAGTAAAAAGAAATACAGGTATTCCAAGGATGACGAATGCTACACAAATAGTTGGTCTCAACCCAATAAAGAGAGGCCGTACAAAACAACCACATGTCATACAGACATATACGGTCACACATTAAAGGGGTGAGATAATCCTATAGATATATATCTCGAATAAAGAAACGAGATATGAACTATGTAATCCTTTATGTATTTCCCAATCAATATTTCAACGTTGGTGGGGAAACGCATCTATTTATAACGCAGGAAATCTCCTATTAAAGGAATTCCCCGTTTTATTTATCCAGTGCATTTTAGCGATACTGTATCTTATCGCTGGACATAGGTACATGTTTATCAGTGGGATTTTAGCATGTAAGCATAGACTTACCCTGGAGTGGTTATCAAATGAAAAGGTTTGTATATCTTTCCTTATCTGCTCAGGATACCAGTTTACATAGATTTGACAGGTACCACACAATATAATCAACATTATTAGTATTAAATTAGCGCACATATCAACAGGTTAACAACACAATCGTACATGTACACGTCCTGAATATGGCGTTTAGTTTCTTATATACAAATAATTATATATATAATATCTGTCAAAATGAAACTGCGAACCAGAATTCCTTCCATCCTGCGCCGAGGCAAAAGTCAAGAAATCCTCATGGAGCAATCGTATGTCTTTGATATATCTTATGTGTTTATAGATAAGGTACCTTGTCAATTCCGGTATTACAGTGTATAAATAAGATACCTTGTACATTCCTGTACTATGTATACATAATTAAGGTTGTACATTCCTGTACTACAATGTATAAATAAGGTCACTTGTACATTCCTGTATTACAGTGTATAAATAAGGTCACTTGTACATTCCTGTATTACTATGTATAAATAAGGTCACTTGTACATTCCTGTATTACAGTGTATGAATAAGGTCACTTGTACATTCCTGTATTACAATGTATAAATAAGGTCACTTGTACATTCCTGTATTACATTGTATAACTAAGGTACCTTGTCAATTCCTGTATTACAATGTATAAATAAGGTACCTTGTACATTCCTGTACTACAGTGTATAAGAAAGGTCACTTGTACATTCCTGTATTACAGTGTATAAATAAGGTCACTTGTACATTCCTGTATTACTATGTATAAATAAGGTACCTTGTACATTCCTGTATTGCAATGTTTAAGCTGATTTATAGATATTTGAATTATATTTATAGTATCTTACGTAATTTTCAGTAAATATATAGACACTTTGACCTGCCGTAGTTGTTCTAGACTAAATCTGGTTATATTAAAGGTTCAACACTCTTATAACCACAAATGAAAAGATGATGTGGTGACATCAGATATATGTACATCAGTCACGGTGGTTACACGCGTGGGTGGGAAGGATTTAAATCACAATGTCGCCAAACAAGTTGACAAATAAACGCATTAAAAGTATTGTTAGACAGGTGAAGATTATAGGAACCTGGTACACGTATCTGTATAATATATACACGTGTGTGATTTTACCTTACCGAGGAGGTGGACATTTAGATAAGTCTCTGTTACATAGACATATACGATAACAAGTCATGTTGTTTTTGTGTGATGATATCACAGCATGTTGAGTGAAGATCTCACAAGGTATTGTTGACGAAGGAAGATCTCACATCTTGTTGTTTATGAGTGAAAATCTCACATCTTGTTGTTTATGGATGAAGATTCCACATCGTCTTGTTTATGGGTGAATACCTCACATCGTGTTGTTTATGGGTGAAGATCCCACATCGTGTTGTTTATGGGTGAAGATCCCACATCGTGTTGTTTATGGGTAATGATCCCACATCGTGTTGTTTATGGGTGAAGATCCCACATCATGTTGTTTATGGGTGAAGATCTCACATCGTGTTGTTTATGGGTGAAGATCCCACATCGTGTTGTTTATGGGTGAAGATCCCACATCGTGTTATTAATGAGTGGAGATCTCACATCGTGTTGTTTATGAGTGAAGATTTCACATCGTATTGTTAATGAGTGGATATCTCACATCGTGTTGTTTTTGCCTGAAGACCTCACAACGAAATGTTGTTGATGTATGAAGATCTCACATCGTGTTGTTTTTGCGTTAAGATCACACATCATGTTGGTGTTGATGGGTGAAGATCCCACGCCATGTTTTTTTATGAGTGACATCCGTGACTTGTGTGACACATTACGATAACATTTTGGGAAGTTTGATGTAAGGGGGATAACTCTTATGAACTTAACAAGTTATTCTATGTTATAGTCATAAATATAGATAATGACCGTGAATGACACTGGGTTTTGTTTCTGAGAAAAATTGCTTCTGTCTAAAAAGTTACTTTTGATCCAAGGACAATTTGAGATTGCACAATCCTAAATACAACAAATGATGAAACAATAACTACTTACACCAAGTACATACTTCTGAAATACTAAAAAAAATAGTATGCTTAGCTAAGGAAAGTGCAAGGGAATGCCTTAACTGTCAAAATCGACTAAACATACTCACATAGAAAATATTTAACCTACACATCTACATGTAAACACAATGGCAACAAAGGTTGGTTCAAGATGAAAAACGCATGAAATACACACGCATGTATGCTGCATAGAACGCGTTAATTTGCTTCAGTTCACTTGTGCCGAGTAAGATTTAAGAAATAACCAAACGGTTTGTAATCAATGATAAACCCCTCCACTACTGTTTTGATGTGGTATATTTGTTAAGGGATAGTTACGGAAGCATTGAAAATATATATTTCATTATAAAATTAATTGAATTAGATAAAATGACATAGTTTATAATTGGTATATAAATAATCAGAAACTATAGAATTCAGAAACTTATCTGAAATATATTTTGGTGTAACAGCTACAATAATATCATTGTATTAGTGATAATTTTCATGATGAAAACGGCTATTTATATTCATGTAAAACCATAATATAAACTGTCTAATTTGAGCTTTTGAAGATTGTTTTTACATAAAAAGCCTGACACGACATAGATAAACACTAATACAATATTATTGTAACTGTTTCACACACAAAAAAAACAACATTTTAGGTAAGCTCTCTGAATTCTCTAGTTTAACATTACACACAAAAAAGCGTGCAAGTTAACCAGACATAGGTAAGCGTGTGGCTAACCCGTGTAGACTTATTCCGGGTGTGCATTGACAAGAAGACCCGGTTACTTGTGCACGTGCGTTGCCATTCAGACCAAACGTTCGTCGGCTAGTCAACTTTTCAAAAATGTTCATGCAAAAGTTTTTTGCCAATTACTGATCCACACCAGTCATTTATTGATATCAACTAGTTGCCATAAATATAATAATTACATGTATATACTCTTTTGGGATTCCGTTATTATATTTGATGATATTGATTATTCATGCTGTCGTATACATAATATGGGGAGTACAAGTGTCATAATCCACCTATCCAAGGTGTTCAGATTCGTATAGTGTACATTCCTGTATGGTTTTTTTTCGTAACTTTAGTGGAAATATATGATGCCATTCTTGTACAGCAAACTCCCGTGGACTTGTCCTTAAAATGAGGAATTCTTACCTTTATATTGTCACAGTAGAACGTGGTATCGCCCGGACCACAGGTGGCCCAGACAGCGTTACTACGTCTACACAAAAGATGTCCCGTTTTGCTCGTATATTGTGAGAATAGAGTTGACGATATTACAAACATCCGGAAAGTGTTCGGATTGTTTATTTTATTCAATAATCATTATCATATATCAATCATTATCTGTATTATAACCATGACCATTTATATTTCATACCCATCATCAAAAATCAGCCCTCGGGCGATACTTCCACTTCTGGACGTAATATAATGTAAATTGATGTAAATTTTACAATTCTTTTTTTTTCATGGACTATTTAGATGACGTTTCTAGACGACAAGAGAATCAGACAATTGAATCAACACCTGCCAGAATTCACGAGGAAAGTTGATCCAATAGAACTCCTCCCTTACCTCCAGTGTCTAACGCAGTCCAGCAGGGTAAGATCAAACACACTCACTTCATATCAAGTATGTCACTTCTACCCCCAAATTAGTCACATCATAAAATCAAAACTGGTCAGTCATCTCATACATAGTCATAAGTCACCTCGTACGTCGCATCACCCTGTGGATGACCTTAGTCACATCACAGGTCACATCAGCTACCTCTCACACCACATTAGTCACCTCATATGTAACATTAGTCACCTCTCACATCACATTAGTCACCTCTCATATCACATCACATTAGTCACCTCTCACATCACATCACATTAGTCACCTCTCACATCACATAAGTCACTTCTCATGTCACATCAGTCACTTCTCATATCACATTAGTCACCTCATATGTAACATTAGTCACCTCATATGTAACATTAGTCACCTCATACGTAACCCCCCCCCCCCCCCCCACATCATATTAATCACTTCGCTCCTCACATACATGTAAGTCACATTGCATGTCACTCAAACCACCTTGTATGTTCACCATTGGTTACAATTCAGTCACGTTAGTCACATCTGACGTCACATTAGTCCCTTTGTACGGTTATATTTGTATCGAGATTCCACATTACAGTAGGTAGCCTAGTGTAAACTAAGCGTATTGTTCAGCAGCTTCGTTCACTATGGAGATGTACTGTAATATTGTACTGTATGTCATTGAATTGAGACCATACTGCCTACACCAGTCTCAACAATAGGAGTGTACAGTTTTACATATGCCAAACAACGTACATGTGAGATTGTGTTATTGAGAGGATAACAAAACTTTTATGTAACTTTGCAGGAAGAAATAGAAAACAGACAACGCCAAAACAGTAAAAGTCAGGCCGCCATGAAGTTGTACGATCACCTGATAAGGATGGATAACTGGTGGCCCCAGCTTCTGGTCGCCCTACGTCACACCAACCTATACCAACTAGCTGATAAACTAGAAGGTGGGATGTACTCTAAACCTATAATAATGCTGGTTGGTTCGGATAGGACTATACCCATTTTGTGATGCGTTGTTATTTTTCGGTTTTTTTTGTTTGCTTTTGTTTGTTTTTGTTTTGTTTTCCATTAAAGTCGCGCCTAAGCATTGTTTACATGATTGTTAGGAAACATCGTTAATTAATTTTATGGAACTTATTCTCATGTTCATATTACATGTACATGTACATGTATATGTTTATCTTAGCAGAGAGCCTCTTATGGTTGATATCAAAACCAAAATTATGATGTATGTATATAACAACACCTATAATATTTTCTGGGTCTGCAGCATAACACCATAACGCCTTCTCCATGATAATGCTATTTGATTTGTCAAGAAGGCACAGTGTAAGATTTCGAAATTTGTAAAAGGATGATGTCCCTATATCTGTGAAACACACGTTTCCGGCTAGTTCTTGTCCTAAGGTAGAGGAAAATGATAAATGACAATCCAAACTCGTCATCCTTTTGTAATTCCAAGTTTTCTTTTCTACTCTATCAAACCAGAAATAGACGAAGATGGCAGACCACGAGTTGAGCATACTCGCCGAAAGACTCCACCTCCTAAGGCTAGGCTGTATAGCGGTGACACGAAATATAAGGATCTACCGGCCCGGGTATCCTCCATACTAAAGATCCTGGACAGTCAGGACGTGGAGAACAACTGGGAAGCAATGGCGGCACATTTGAGTAAGAATATGAACCATTTGTTGTGAGTCTAAATATTATAAATAAGTATAAACTTCACTCCTCATCCGCGAAAATACTTCATTCCAACTACCATGGCAAGAAATTAAGATAAAAAATGTACAGGTTAGTGTATTGGTGGTGATGACTTACCATGGATTTGACCTTGATTTGTATGGCGGGTGTCGTCGTGACCTAGATTTGTATGGCGGGTGTCGTCGTGACCTAGATTTGTATGGCGGGTGTCGCTGTGACCTAGATTTGTATGGCGGATGTCGCTGTGACCTAGATTTGTATGGCGGGTGTCGCTGTGACCTAGATTTGTATGGCGGGTGTCGCCGTGACCTAGATTTGTATGGCGGGTGTCGTCGTGACCTAGATCTGTATGGTGGGTGTCGCTGTGACCTAGATTTGTATGGCGGGTCTCGTCGATGAAGCAGAAGACGCTTACTCTTCCGGAACCTATTGGCTCTTTATCCTTTTCAGGAATCTCTTTTGTTTATATTTTGCTCTCGTTGAATCGATTTGGAGTTTGAAATATTGTTTCGTTTTTGTGTCGTTATTTTTGTTGTGTTTTTGAACGTGCAGTATTGGTGCGTGATTCGTCTTTCTAACTCTAACCCCTAGGATTTCTTCACTGTTTCCACCATTCTTCATCTTTATCGTCCTTTCTTCCTAGTCCATGGAAATGCCCGTCAGGTCAGACCATCCGATAATAATATGGTTCCGTCCTCAATACATTGACTTGTGCGACTATTTCTGATGTGTATTACAGAGACCAGACACTGGTTCGTTGCTGTGTACATATTCGGTTACATCCTCTAGTTGTACTGTCTTATGTAATAAATGGTATTCTGTAAGTATCGATTGTTCTTACTGTTTTTACTAAAAACAGATAAACACGAGGACAGTGACAGCACGCCATTTATATACTGTACTGGAATTAGTAGCAGCTCCGAACATCGCCTCTATAAGCTCTCATTTTTTCTGAAACCGACCTTTTTAGTTGTTGACATTTCCAATTCAGATAAAGTTCAGTCTATAAATGGAGTTGAATTCGGTTTGAAATACATTAATTGTACAAATATGTGTGACAGCAGCATGTTTTAACGCTATGTACTCTGTTGTGTTGTAGAATATACAATTGAAGAGGTGACCAGGATGAAATGTAACCAAAACGAGGCATCATGTACGAAGAAACTATTTGAGGACTGGAGCCAGCGGGAGGAATCAACTCTCCATAACCTAGTTATCGCTTTAAACGAACTCGAAAGATTTGACCTTTTGGAACAAATACAAAAAGTCACTGGTTACAGATTGCCGAAGATCAAGAAAGAGCACATGGACGCTGACGAACATGGATGTGATGTCATTTTGTCCACGGGAATGTTAAATCGAAAGAGCAAAGACACATCGTTGAAAGATATAGTACAGGAGTCGACTGTTTCTCCAAGTGAGCTGGACCCACTGACCAGTGACAATGAAACAAACGAAGCCCATTCTCTATCAAATAAACATGTTGGACCGCATAACGAGCCTCTTCGGTTACCAGATCACGAAAGAACACTTTTCGGGGGAAAAAGTGAGTGACAGTGAGAAACTGGCCTCAGATTGTAATAGGTCTTTCGATGAAAGGAAAACGATAGAAGAGGAAAGTTCAAGAACACCAGGCGAAAACAGCCAAACACAATCAGAATTAAGACGATTAAGTGAGCAAGGTGCGTGTCCTATTCCTGAGTCAAATGATTGTAACGTTGATGGTAAGAAATATAACACGAAAAAATCCAATGGAAAGGACACATCCGATATTAATGTCAACACATCGTCACATGAAAAATCACTGAAGGACAAAACTATCGACAAGTTACCTCTTCTTGGAGGAATATCTGTGCTGGGCATAGGGGCTGTTATGGCCTTAGTCAAATTAAAATGGTAAAGATGTTGTGCGTCTATTCGCTTCACGTTTCAATAAATATAATGAATACTCCCTACATTGTTAGTATTTTGTTAGTTACATTATGAAAGGATTACTAAGAGAAACAAGCATGGATATTATTTCAGCAGCAATACAAAGTCCCCTGCCTGACCTAGGAGTGCACCTATTTATTTCCCATTTTTTTGAACTACGTGTTATACTGATCATGTATACCAAGTTTTGTTAAAATCGGAGTAGTACTTTAGGAGGAGTTGTCCGGACACGCCTCAACCAATGAGAAGCCGGCGGCCAGTTTGAAAAATGGTTTTTCGAGAAAAAAAAATGTGGGATGCACAACTACATGTTATACTGACCATGTATACCAAGTTTCGTTAAAATCGGAGTAGTACTTTAGGAGGAGTTGTCCGGACAAGCCTCAACCAATGGGAAGCCGGCGGCCATTTTGAAAAATAGGTTTTCGAGAAAAAAAATGTGGGATGCACAACTACATGTTATACTGATCATGTATACCAAGCTATTAACAGCAATTTATTTAGGCAAGAAAAGCGAATGTTACAAGACAGACGACACCGTCCCACCTCGTGACAGGGACGACACAACATACACCACATAACAACAGGATCTAGGAGGGGAGGGGGAAATTGGCATAATGTAACAGGAACGGGGCAAATAAGTAATTAAAGGGGCATAACTGTGGATGGAGAAGGCAAATAACAAAAGAGGCATTTCACGAACATCTTTACATAAATAAAAAAAAAAACCAGACTCATCCAGAAATATGGATGGAAGGGGAAAATATAAAAACAGAAATACATTTTGTAACAAGAACTGGGGTGGAAGGGGACAACATAAAAACAGAAGATTGAAGGGGTAAATATGAACATAACAAGAACTCGGGGGGTAAATAAGATAAACCATACAACAAGAACTGGAGGAGGCAAATGAAAAAGAAGAAATGGAAAAGGATAAGAAATCAGGATGGAACTTAATGGGCGTAAAACAAGTAAAAAATAACATTGTAATACGTAGTACCCCTTAATGGTATCGTGTCTCTTGACCCCACATGTGGCATCCGTCATGTTATCCCCTAAAAGCAAAGAGAACAAGACATTTAGGGATATATTGAAATCTGACAAACAGTTTTTATTCTGAAACTTAAGAATTTCCCAACGTTTACACCATCTTTGTTTGTGGTAGTTACAAGTGTAAACACATAAATGTCTAGAACTGGGACAAATACCATACACGCATGATCATTATCACGTACACATTTTGCGTAGTCTATACTCCTAACTGGTGCGAATATTAAGGTGGCAACAAAACGAATATGCAATATCACTGTAACATGATAATAAACTTATGCAAACTCACAATCGATATGTTAATGATCATCCACGGTAAGGATGGTTTACCGTACATACACTAGGCCTTGTATAGAAACTGTTCATTTTAACATTTATATAACTGACCAACGACCGACCTCCTTAATAGACTTGGTTACCCTCCTTCCCTTCACGAATAACGTCCAACACGTTTCTTTAATACTTATATAACAGAACGGCGACCGACCTCCTAAGTTGATTTGAGTACCCCCTCCCACGACGTATATGATGTCAAACACGTATCTTTAATACTTACATAACTGACCGACGGTTATATTAATTACCTCCTAATTACACTTGAATAACCCGTCCCTTCCTTCACACCTGGAAACAAACACCTCTCTTTATTACTTACATAAATGACCGACGGCCGTCCTCAACAGACTTAACTAACCTCCTTCACCTCACACATGAAGTCAATCAGTTATCTTTAATACTTAGATAACTGTTGACGGTCATCCTCCACAATACACTTGTCTAACACCTTCACCACTCACACATGAAGTCAATAACGTATCTTTAATACTGATATAACTGATTGACGGTCGACCTCCTCAAACGATTTGACAACACCATACCCTCTTTACACTGAAAGACAAACACGTATCTTTAATACTTATATTCATGTATATCTGACCGAAAACGACCTCCTCAATAAAATTGACCCCCCTTTCACACATGAAGAAATACACAAATCTTTTATACGTTATTAACTGTCCGACCTCCTTAATAGACGTGTCTACCCCCTTCCCCCTTCAATTAGCGTAATTCTTAATTTCATATTTGTGATAAAAGGGTTTTGAACAAAATATGACGTCATCACTGCATGTACAATTACCGGAGAGTCTTTATGATTATGTGTAACATATAGCCTTATTCCCAATACTTTAAGCCGATTTTTTTCCAAAAAGGGATTTAAAAAATCTCATCTGTGTCCATTAAAACTTCCAATATAACAGTAACGATATCTATCTTATCCCTCTGTATCTAACTAACAGTAACGATATCTATCTTATCCCTCTGTAACTAACAGTAACGATATCTATCTTATCCCTCCGTATCTAACAGTAACGATATCTATCTTATCCCTCTGTATCTAACTAACAGTAACGATATCTATCTTATCCCTCTGTATCTAACAGTAACGATATCTATCTTATCCCTCTGTATCTAACTAACAGTAACGATATCTATCTTATCCCTCTGTATCTAACAGTAACGATATCTATCTTATCCCTCTGTATCTAACAGTAACGATATCTATCTTATCCGTCTGTATCTAACTAACAGTAACGATATCTATCTTATCCCTCTGTATCTAACTAACAGTAACGATATCTATCTTATCCGTCTGTATCTAACAGTAACGATATCTATCTTATCCCTCTGTAACTAACAGTAACGATATCTATCTTATCCCTCTGTATCTAACAGTAACGATATCTATCTTATCCCTCTGTATCTAACTAACAGTAACGATATCTATCTTATCCCTCTGTATCTAACAGTAACGATATCTATCTTATCCCTCTGTATCTAACAGTAACGATATCTATCTTATCCCTCTGTATCTAACTAACAGTAACGATATCTATCTTATCCCTCTGTATCTAACAGTAACGATATCTATCTTATCCCTCTGTATCTAACTAACAGTAACGATATCTATCTTATCCCTCTGTATCTAACAGTAACGATATCTATCTTATCCCTCTGTATCTAACAGTAACGATATCTATCTTATCCCTCTGTATCTAACTAACAGTAACGATATCTATCTTATCCCTCTGTATCTAACAGTAACGATATCTATCTTATCCCTCTGTATCTAACTAACAGTAACGATATCTATCTTATCCCTCTGTATCTAACTAACAGTAACGATATCTATCTTATCCCTATGTATCTAACAGTAACGATATCTATCTTATCCCTCTGTATCTAACTAACAGTAACGATATCTATCTTATCCCTCTGTATCTAACAGTAACGATATCTATCTTATCCCTCTGTATCTAACAGTAACGATATCTATCTTATCCCTCTGTATCTAACTAACAGTAACGATATCTATCTTATCCCTCTGTATCTAACAGTAACGATATATATCTTATCCCTCTGTATCTAACTAACAGTATCGATATCTATCTTATCCCTCTGTATCTAACTAACAGTAACGATATCTATCTTATCCCTCTGTATCTAACAGTAACGATATCTATCTTATCCCTCTGTATCTAACAGTAACGATATATATCTTATCCCTCTGTATCTAACAGTAACGATATCTATCTTATCCCTCTGTATCTAACAGTAACGATATCTATCTTATCCCTCTGTATCTAACAGTAACGATATCTATCTTATCTCTCTGTATCTAACTAACAGTAACGATATCTATCTGATCCCTCTGTATCTAACAGTAACGATATCTATCTTATCCCTCTGTATCTAACAGTAACGATATCTATCTTATCCCTCTGTATCTAACAGTAACGATATCTATCTTATCCCTCTGTATCTAACAGTAACGATATATATCTTATCCCTCTGTATCTAACTAACAGTAACGATATCTATCTTATCCCTCTGTATCTAACTAACAGTAACGATATCTATCTTATCCCTCTGTATCTAACAGTAACGATATCTATCTTATCCCTCTGTATCTAACTAACAGTAACGATATCTATCTTATCCCTCTGTATCTAACTAACAGTGACGATATCTATCTTATCCCTCTGTATCTAACAGTAACGATATCTATCTTATCCCTCTGTATCTAACTAACAGTAACGATATCTATCTTATCCCTCTGTATCTAACTAACAGTAACGATATCTATCTTATCCCTCTGTAACTAACTAACAGTAACGATATATATCTTATCCCTCTGTATCTAACAGTAACGATATCTATCTTATCCCTCTGTATCTAACTAACAGTAACGATATCTATCTTATCCCTCTGTATCTAACTAACAGTAACGATATCTATCTTATCCCTCTGTATCTAACAGTAACGATATCTATCTTATCCCTCTGTATACTAACAGTAACGATATCTATCTTATCCCTCTGTATCTAACTAACAGTAACGATATCTATCTTATCCCTCTGTATCTAACAGTAACGATATCTATCTTATCCCTCTGTATCTAACTAACAGTAACGATATCTATCTTATCCCTCTGTATCTAACTAACAGTAACGATATCTATCTTATCCCTCTGTATCTAACAGTAACGATATCTATCTTATCCCTCTGTATCTAACTAACAGTAACGATATCTATCTTATCCCTCTGTATCTAACAGTAACGATATCTATCTTATCCCTCTGTATCTAACAGTAACGATATCTATCTTATCCCTCTGTATCTAACTAACAGTAACGATATCTATCTTATCCCTCTGTATCTAACAGTAACGATATCTATCTTATCCCTCTGTATCTAACTAACAGTAACGATATCTATCTTATCCCTCTGTATCTAACTAACAGTAACGATATCTATCTTATCCCTCTGTATCTAACAGTAACGATATCTATCTTATCCCTCTGTATCTAACTAACAGTAACGATATCTATCTTATCCCTCTGTATACTAACAGTAACGATATCTATCTTATCCCTCTGTATCTAACAGTAACGATATCTATCTTATCCCTCTGTATCTAACTAACAGTAACGATATCTATCTTATCCCTCTGTATCTAACTAACAGTAACGATATCTATCTTATCCCTCTGTATCTAACTAACAGTAACGATATCTATCTTATCCCTCTGTATCTAACAGTAACGATATCTATCTTATCCCTCTGTATCTAACAGTAACGATATCTATCTTATCCCTCTGTATCTAACAGTAACGATATCTATCTTATCCCTCTGTATCTAACTAACAGTGACGATATCTATCTTATCCCTCTGTATCTAACAGTAACGATATCTATCTTATCCCTCTGTATCTAACTAACAGTAACGATATCTATCTTATCCCTCTGTATCTAACTAACAGTAACGATATCTATCTTATCCCTCTGTATCTATCTAACAGTAACGATATATATCTTATCCCTCTGTATCTAACTAACAGTAACGATATCTATCTTATCCCTCTGTATCTATCTAACAGTAACGATATCTATCTTATCCCTCCGTATCTAACTAACAGTAACGATATCTATCTGATCCCTCTGTATCTAACAGTAACGATATCTATCTTATCCCTCTTTATCTAACTAACAGTAACGATATCTATCTTATCCCTCTGTATCTAACAGTAACGATATCTATCTTATCCCTCTGTATCTAACTAACAGTAACGATATCTATCTTATCCCTCTGTATCTAACTAACAGTAACGATATCTATCTTATCCCTCTGTATCTAACAGTAACGATATCTATCTTATCCCTCTGTATCTAACAGTTACGATATCTATCTTATCCCTCTGTAACTAACAGTAACGATATCTATCTTATCCCTCTGTATCTAACAGTAACGATATCTATCTTATCCCTCTGTATCTAACAGTAACGATATCTATCTTATCCCTCTGTATCTAACTAACAGTGACGATATCTATCTTATCCCTCTGTATCTAACTAACAGTAACGATATCTATCTTATCCCTCTGTATCTAACTAACAGTAACGATATCTATCTTATCCCTCTGTATCTAACTAACAGTAACGATATCTATCTTATCCCTCTGTATCTAACAGTAACGATATCTATCTTATCCCTCTGTATCTAACAGTAACGATATCTATCTGATCCCTCTGTATCTAACTAACAGTAACGATATCTATCTTATCCCTCTGTATCTAACAGTAACGATATCTATCTTATCCCTCTGTATCTAACAGTAACGATATCTATCTTATCCCTCTGTATCTAACAGTAACGATATCTATCTTATCCCTCTGTATCTACTAACAGTAACGATATCTATCTTATCCCTCTGTATCTAACAGTAACGATATCTATCTTATCCCTCTGTAACTAACAGTAACGATATCTATCTTATCCCTCTGTATCTAACAGTAACGATATCTATCTTATCCCTCTGTATCTAACAGTAACGATATCTATCTTATCCCTCTGTATCTAACAGTAACGATATCTATCTTATCCCTCTGTATCTAACTAACAGTAACGATATCTATCTTATCCCTCTGTATCTAACTAACAGTAACGATATCTATCTTATCCCTCTGTATCTAACTAACAGTAACGATATCTATCTTATCCCTCTGTATCTAACAGTAACGATATCTATCTTATCCCTCTGTAACTAACAGTAACGATATCTATCTTATCCCTCTGTATCTAACTAACAGTAACGATATCTATCTTATCCCTCTGTATCTAACAGTAACGATATCTATCTTATCCCTCTGTATCTAACAGTAACGATATCTATCTTATCCCTCTGTATCTAACTAACAGTAACGATATCTATCTTATCCCTCTGTATCTAACTAACAGTAACGATATCTATCTTATCCCTCTGTATCTAACAGTAACGATATCTATCTTATCCCTCTGTATCTACTAACAGTAACGATATCTATCTTATCCCTCTGTATCTATCTAACAGTAACGATATCTATCTTATCCCTCTGTATCTAACTAACAGTAACGATATCTATCTTATCCCTCTGTATCTAACTAACAGTAACGATATCTATCTTATCCCTCTGTATCTAACTAACAGTAACGATATCTATCTTATCCCTCTGTATCTAACTAACAGTAACGATATCTATCTTATCCCTCTGTATCTAACTAACAGTAACGATATCTATCTTATCCCTCTGTATCTAACTAACAGTAACGATATCTATCTTATCCCTCTGTATCTAACTAACAATAACGATATCTATCTTATCCCTCTGTATCTAACTAACAGTAACGATATCTATCTTATCCCTCTGTATCTAACAGTAACGATATCTATCTTATCCCTCTGTATCTAACTAACAGTAACGATATCTATCTTATCCCTCTGTATCTAACTAACAGTAACGATATCTATCTTATCCCTCTGTATCTAACAGTAACGATATCTATCTTATCCCTCTGTATCTAACTAACAGTAACGATATCTATCTTATCCCTCTGTATCTACTAACAGTAACGATATCTATCTTATCCCTCTGTATCTAACTAACAGTAACGATATCTATCTTATCCCTCTGTATCTAACTAACAGTAACGATATCTATCTTATCCCTCTGTATCTAACTAACAGTAACGATATCTATCTTATCCCTCTGTATCTACTAACAGTAACGATATCTATCTTATCCCTCTGTATCTAACTAACAGTAACGATATCTATCTTATCCCTCTGTATCTAACTAACAGTAACGATATCTATCTTATCCCTCTGTATCTAACTAACAGTAACGATATCTATCTTATCCCTCTGTATCTAACTAACAGTAACGATATCTATCTTATCCCTCTGTATCTAACAGTAACGATATCTATCTTATCCCTCTGTATCTAACAGTAACGATATCTATCTTATCCCTCTGTATCTAACTAACAGTAACGATATCTATCTTATCCCTCTGTATCTAACTAACAGTAACGATATCTATCTTATCCCTCTGTATCTAACTAACAGTAACGATATCTATATTATCCCTCTGTATACTAACAGTAACGATATCTATCTGATCCCTCTGTATCTAACTAACAGTAACGATATCTATCTTATCCCTCTGTATCTAACAGTAACGATATCTATCTTATCCCTCTGTATCTAACAGTAACGATATCTATCTTATCCCTCTGTATCTAACTAACAGTAACGATATCTATCTTATCCCTCTGTATAACTAACAGTAACGATATCTATCTTATCCCTCTGTATCTAACTAACAGTAACGATATCTATCTTATCCCTCTGTATCTAACTAACAGTAACGATATCTATCTTATCCCTCTGTATCTAACTAACAGTAACGATATCTATCTTATCCCTCTGTATCTAACTAACAGTAACGATATCTATCTTATCCCTCTGTATCTAACTAACAGTAACGATATCTATCTTATCCCTCTGTATACTAACAGTAACGATATCTATCTTATCCCTCTGTATCTAACTAACAGTAACGATATCTATCTTATCCCTCTGTAACTAACAGTAACGATATCTATCTTATCCCTCTGTATCTAACAGTAACGATATCTATCTTATCCCTCTGTATCTAACTAACAGTAACGATATCTATCTTATCCCTCTGTATCTAACTAACAGTAACGATATCTATCTTATCCCTCTGTATCTAACTAACAGTAACGATATCTATCTTATCCCTCTGTATCTAACAGTAACGATATCTATCTTATCCCTCTGTATCTAACTAACAGTAACGATATCTATCTTATCCCTCTGTATCTAACTAACAGTAACGATATCTATCTTATCCCTCTGTATCTAACTAACAGTAACGATATCTATCTTATCCCTCTGTATCTAACTAACAGTAACGATATCTATCTTATCCCTCTGTAACTAACAGTAACGATATCTATCTTATCCCTCTGTATCTAACAGTAACGATATCTATCTTATCCCTCTGTATCTAACAGTAACGATATCTATCTTATCCCTCTGTATCTAACAGTAACGATATCTATCTTATCCCTCTGTATCTAACTAACAGTAACGATATCTATCTTATCCCTCTGTATCTAACTAACAGTAACGATATCTATCTTATCCCTCTGTATCTAACTAACAGTAACGATATCTATCTTATCCCTCTGTATCTAACAGTAACGATATCTATCTTATCCCTCTGTATCTAACAGTAACGATATCTATCTTATCCCTCTGTATCTAACTAACAGTAACGATATCTATCTTATCCCTCTGTATCTAACTAACAGTAACGATATCTATCTTATCCCTCTGTATACTAACAGTAACGATATCTATCTTATCCCTCTGTATCTAACTAACAGTAACGATATCTATCTTATCCCTCTGTATCTAACTAACAGTAACGATATCTATCTTATCCCTCTGTATCTAACAGTAACGATATCTATCTTATCCCTCTGTATCTAACTAACAGTAACGATATCTATCTTATCCCTCTGTATCTAACAGTAACGATATCTATCTTATCCCTCTGTATCTAACAGTAACGATATCTATCTTATCCCTCTGTATCTAACTAACAGTAACGATATCTATCTTATCCCTCTGTATCTAACAGTAACGATATCTATCTTATCCCTCTGTATCTAACTAACAGTAACGATATCTATCTTATCCCTCTGTATCTAACTAACAGTAACGATATCTATCTTATCCCTCTGTATAACTAACAGTAACGATATCTATCTTATCCCTCTGTAACTAACAGTAACGATATCTATCTTATCCCTCTGTATCTAACAGTAACGATATCTATCTTATCCCTCTGTATCTAACTAACAGTAACGATATCTATCTTATCCCTCTGTATCTAACTAACAGTAACGATATCTATCTTATCCCTCTGTATCTAACTAACAGTAACGATATCTATCTTATCCCTCTGTATCTAACTACAGTAACGATATCTATCTTATCCCTCTGTATCTAACAGTAACGATATCTATCTTATCCCTCTGTATCTAACTAACAGTAACGATATCTATCTTATCCCTCTGTATCTAACTACAGTAACGATATCTATCTTATCCCTCTGTATCTAACTAACAGTAACGATATCTATCTTATCCCTCTGTATCTAACAGTAACGATATCTATCTTATCCCTCTGTATCTAACTAACAGTAACGATATCTATCTTATCCCTCTGTATCTAACTAACAGTAACGATATCTATCTTATCCCTCTGTATCTAACTAACAGTAACGATATCTATCTTATCCCTCTGTATCTAACAGTAACGATATCTATCTTATCCCTCTGTATCTAACTAACAGTAACGATATCTATCTTATCCCTCTGTATCTAACTAACAGTAACGATATCTATCTTATCCCTCTGTATCTAACAGTAACGATATCTATCTTATCCCTCTGTATCTAACTAACAGTAACGATATCTATCTTATCCCTCTGTATCTAACAGTAACGATATCTATCTTATCCCTCTGTATCTAACTAACAGTAACGATATCTATCTTATCCCTCTGTATCTAACTAACAGTAACGATATCTATCTTATCCCTCTGTATCTAACTAACAGTAACGATATCTATCTTATCCCTCTGTATCTAACTAACAGTAACGATATCTATCTTATCCCTCTGTATCTAACTACAGTAACGATATCTATCTTATCCCTCTGTATCTAACTAACAGTAACGATATCTATCTTATCCCTCTGTATCTAACAGTAACGATATCTATCTTATCCCTCTGTATCTAACAGTAACGATATCTATCTTATCCCTCTGTATCTAACTAACAGTAACGATATCTATCTTATCCCTCTGTATCTAACTAACAGTAACGATATCTATCTTATCCCTCTGTATCTAACAGTAACGATATCTATCTTATCCCTCTGTAACTAACTAACAGTAACGATATCTATCTTATCCCTCTGTATACTAACAGTAACGATATCTATCTTATCCCTCTGTATCTACTAACAGTAACGATATCTATCTCATCCCTCTGTAACTAACAGTAACGATATCTATCTTATCCCTCTGTATCTAACTAACAGTAACGATATCTATCTTATCCCTCTGTATCTAACTAACAGTAACGATATCTATCTTATCCCTCTGTATCTAACTAACAGTAACGATATCTATCTTATCCCTCTGTATCTAACTAACAGTAACGATATCTATCTTATCCCTCTGTATCTAACTAACAGTAACGATATCTATCTTATCCCTCTGTATCTAACAGTAACGATATCTATCTTATCCCTCTGTATCTAACTAACAGTAACGATATCTATCTTATCCCTCTGTATCTAACTAACAGTAACGATATCTATCTTATCCCTCTGTATCTAACTAACAGTAACGATATCTATCTTATCCCTCTGTATCTAACAGTAACGATATCTATCTTATCCCTCTGTATCTAACAGTAACGATATCTATCTTATCCCTCTGTATCTAACTAACAGTAACGATATCTATCTTATCCCTCTGTATCTAACTAACAGTAACGATATCTATCTTATCCCTCTGTATCTAACTAACAGTAACGATATCTATCTTATCCCTCTGTATCTAACTAACAGTAACGATATCTATCTTATCCCTCTGTATCTAACAGTAACGATATCTATCTTATCCCTCTGTATCTACTAACAGTAACGATATCTATCTTATCCCTCTGTATCTAACAGTAACGATATCTATCTTATCCCTCTGTATCTAACTAACAGTAACGATATCTATCTTATCCCTCTGTATCTAACAGTAACGATATCTATCTTATCCCTCTGTATCTAACTAACAGTAACGATATCTATCTTATCCCTCTGTATCTAACTAACAGTAACGATATCTGTCTTATCCCTCTGTATCTAACTAACAGTAACGATATCTATCTTATCCCTCTGTATCTAACAGTAACGATATCTATCTTATCCCTCTGTATCTAACAGTAACGATATCTATCTTATCCCTCTGTATCTAACTAACAGTAACGATATCTGTCTTATCCCTCTGTATACTAACAGTGACGATATCTATCTTATCCCTCTGTATCTAACAGTAACGATATCTATCTTATCCCTCTGTATCTAACTAACAGTAACGATATCTATCTTATCCCTCTGTATCTAACTAACAGTAACGATATCTATCTTATCCCTCTGTATACTAACAGTAACGATATCTATCTTATCCCTCTGTATCTAACTAACAGTAACGATATCTATCTTATCCCTCTGTATCTAACAGTAACGATATCTATCTTATCCCTCTGTATCTAACAGTAACGATATCTATCTTATCCCTCTGTATCTAACTAACAGTAACGATATCTATCTTATCCCTCTGTATCTAACTAACAGTAACGATATCTATCTTATCCCTCTGTATCTAACTAACAGTAACGATATCTATCTTATCCCTCTGTATCTAACTAACAGTAACGATATCTATCTTATCCCTCTGTATCTAACAGTAACGATATCTATCTTATCCCTCTGTATCTAACAGTAACGATATCTATCTTATCCCTCTGTATCTAACTAACAGTAACGATATCTATCTTATCCCTCTGTATCTACTAACAGTAACGATATCTATCTTATCCCTCTGTATCTAACTAACAGTAACGATATCTATCTTATCCCTCTGTATCTAACTAACAGTAACGATATCTATCTTATCCCTCTGTATCTAACTAACAGTAACGATATCTATCTTATCCCTCTGTATCTAACAGTAACGATATCTATCTTATCCCTCTGTATCTAACAGTAACGATATCTATCTTATCCCTCTGTATCTAACTAACAGTAACGATATCTATCTTATCCCTCTGTATCTAACAGTAACGATATCTATCTTATCCCTCTGTATCTAACTAACAGTAACGATATCTATCTTATCCCTCTGTATCTAACAGTAACGATATCTATCTTATCCCTCTGTATCTAACAGTAACGATATCTATCTTATCCCTCTGTATCTAACAGTAACGATATCTATCTTATCCCTCTGTATCTAACTAACAGTAACGATATCTATCTTATCCCTCTGTATCTAACTAACAGTAACGATATCTATCTTATCCCTCTGTATCTAACAGTAACGATATCTATCTTATCCCTCTGTATCTAACTAACAGTAACGATATCTATCTTATCCCTCTGTATCTAACTAACAGTAACGATATCTATCTTATCCCTCTGTATCTAACTAACAGTAACGATATCTATCTTATCCCTCTGTATCTAACTAACAGTAACGATATCTATCTTATCCCTCTGTATCTAACTAACAGTAACGATATCTATCTTATCCCTCTGTAACTAACTAACAGTAACGATATCTATCTTATCCCTCTGTATCTAACTAACAGTAACGATATCTATCTTATCCCTCTGTATCTAACTAACAGTAACGATATCTATCTTATCCCTCTGTATCTAACAGTAACGATATCTATCTTATCCCTCTGTATCTAACTAACAGTAACGATATCTATCTTATCCCTCTGTATCTAACTAACAGTAACGATATCTATCTTATCCCTCTGTATCTAACTAACAGTAACGATATCTATCTTATCCCTCTGTATCTAACTAACAGTAACGATATCTATCTTATCCCTCTGTATCTAACTAACAGTAACGATATCTATCTTATCCCTCTGTATCTAACTAACAGTAACGATATCTATCTTATCCCTCTGTATCTAACTAACAGTAACGATATCTATCTTATCCCTCTGTATCTAACTAACAGTAACGATATCTATCTTATCCCTCTGTATCTAACAGTAACGATATCTATCTTATCCCTCTGTATCTAACTAACAGTAACGATATCTATCTTATCCCTCTGTATCTAACTAACAGTAACGATATCTATCTTATCCCTCTGTATCTAACTAACAGTAACGATATCTATCTTATCCCTCTGTATCTAACTAACAGTAACGATATCTATCTTATCCCTCTGTATCTAACTAACAGTAACGATATCTATCTTATCCCTCTGTATCTAACAGTAACGATATCTATCTTATCCCTCTGTATCTAACTAACAGTAACGATATCTATCTTATCCCTCTGTATCTAACTAACAGTAACGATATCTATCTTATCCCTCTGTATCTAACTAACAGTAACGATATCTATCTTATCCCTCTGTATCTAACAGTAACGATATCTATCTTATCCCTCTGTATCTAACTAACAGTAACGATATCTATCTTATCCCTCTGTATCTAACAGTAACGATATCTATCTTATCCCTCTGTATCTAACTAACAGTAACGATATCTATCTTATCCCTCTGTATCTAACTAACAGTAACGATATCTATCTTATCCCTCTGTATCTAACTAACAGTAACGATATCTATCTTATCCCTCTGTATCTAACTAACAGTAACGATATCTATCTTATCCCTCTGTATCTAACAGTAACGATATCTATCTTATCCCTCTGTATCTAACTAACAGTAACGATATCTATCTTATCCCTCTGTATCTAACAGTAACGATATCTATCTTATCCCTCTGTATCTAACTAACAGTAACGATATCTATCTTATCCCTCTGTATCTAACTAACAGTAACGATATCTATCTTATCCCTCTGTATCTAACAGTAACGATATCTATCTTATCCCTCTGTATCTAACTAACAGTAACGATATCTATCTTATCCCTCTGTATCTAACTAACAGTAACGATATCTATCTTATCCCTCTGTATCTAACTAACAGTAACGATATCTATCTTATCCCTCTGTATCTAACTAACAGTAACGATATCTATCTTATCCCTCTGTATCTAACTAACAGTAACGATATCTATCTTATCCCTCTGTATCTAACAGTAACGATATCTATCTTATCCCTCTGTAACTAACAGTAACGATATCTATCTTATCCCTCTGTATCTAACTAACAGTAACGATATCTATCTTATCCCTCTGTATCTAACAGTAACGATATCTATCTTATCCCTCTGTATCTAACTAACAGTAACGATATCTATCTTATCCCTCTGTATCTAACTAACAGTAACGATATCTATCTTATCCCTCTGTATCTAACTAACAGTAACGATATCTATCTTATCCCTCTGTATCTAACTAACAGTAACGATATCTATCTTATCCCTCTGTATCTAACTAACAGTAACGATATCTATCTTATCCCTCTGTAACTAACAGTAACGATATCTATCTTATCCCTCTGTATCTAACAGTAACGATATCTATCTTATCCCTCTGTATCTAACAGTAACGATATCTATCTTATCCCTCTGTATCTAACTAACAGTAACGATATCTATCTTATCCCTCTGTATCTAACAGTAACGATATCTATCTTATCCCTCTGTATCTAACTAACAGTAACGATATCTATCTTATCCCTCTGTATCTAACAGTAACGATATCTATCTTATCCCTCTGTATCTAACTAACAGTAACGATATCTATCTTATCCCTCTGTAACTAACAGTAACGATATCTATCTTATCCCTCTGTATCTAACTAACAGTAACGATATCTATCTTATCCCTCTGTATCTAACTAACAGTAACGATATCTATCTTATCCCTCTGTAACTAACAGTAACGATATCTATCTTATCCCTCTGTATCTAACAGTAACGATATCTATCTTATCCCTCTGTATCTAACTAACAGTAACGATATCTATCTTATCCCTCTGTATCTACTAACAGTAACGATATCTATCTTATCCCTCTGTATCTAACTAACAGTAACGATATCTATCTTATCCCTCTGTAACTAACAGTAACGATATCTATCTTATCTCTCTGTATCTAACTAACAGTAACGATATCTATCTTATCCCTCTGTATCTAACTAACAGTAACGATATCTATCTTATCCCTCTGTATCTAACTAACAGTAACGATATCTATCTTATCCCTCTGTATCTAACAGTAACGATATCTATCTTATCCCTCTGTATCTAACTAACAGTAACGATATCTATCTTATCCCTCTGTATCTAACTAACAGTAACGATATCTATCTTATCCCTCTGTATCTAACTAACAGTAACGATATCTATCTTATCCCTCTGTATACTAACAGTAACGATATCTATCTTATCCCTCTGTATCTAACTAACAGTAACGATATCTATCTTATCCCTCTGTATCTAACTAACAGTAACGATATCTATCTTATCCCTCTGTATACTAACAGTAACGATATCTATCTTATCCCTCTGTATCTAACTAACAGTAACGATATCTATCTTATCCCTCTGTATCTAACAGTAACGATATCTATCTTATCCCTCTGTATCTAACAGTAACGATATCTATCTTATCCCTCTGTATCTACTAACAGTAACGATATCTATCTTATCCCTCTGTATCTAACTAACAGTAACGATATCTATCTTATCCCTCTGTATCTAACTAACAGTAACGATATCTATCTTATCCCTCTGTATCTAACTAACAGTAACGATATCTATCTTATCCCTCTGTATCTAACAGTAACGATATCTATCTTATCCCTCTGTATCTAACTAACAGTAACGATATCTATCTTATCCCTCTGTATCTAACAGTAACGATATCTATCTTATCCCTCTGTATCTAACAGTAACGATATCTATCTTATCCCTCTGTATCTAACAGTAACGATATCTATCTTATCCCTCTGTATCTAACTAACAGTAACGATATCTATCTTATCCCTCTGTATCTAACTAACAGTAACGATATCTATCTTATCCCTCTGTATCTAACTAACAGTAACGATATCTATCTTATCCCTCTGTATCTAACAGTAACGATATCTATCTTATCCCTCTGTATCTAACTAACAGTAACGATATCTATCTTATCCCTCTGTATACTAACAGTAACGATATCTATCTTATCCCTCTGTATCTAACTAACAGTAACGATATCTATCTTATCCCTCTGTATCTAACAGTAACGATATCTATCTTATCCCTCTGTATCTAACAGTAACGATATCTATCTTATCCCTCTGTATCTAACTAACAGTAACGATATCTATCTTATCCCTCTGTATCTAACTAACAGTAACGATATCTATCTTATCCCTCTGTATCTAACTAACAGTAACGATATCTATCTTATCCCTCTGTATAACTAACAGTAACGATATCTATCTTATCCCTCTGTATCTAACTAACAGTAACGATATCTATCTTATCCCTCTGTATCTAACTAACAGTAACGATATCTATCTTATCCCTCTGTATCTAACAGTAACGATATCTATCTTATCCCTCTGTATCTAACAGTAACGATATCTATCTTATCCCTCTGTATCTAACTAACAGTAACGATATCTATCTTATCCCTCTGTATCTAACAGTAACGATATCTATCTTATCCCTCTGTATCTAACTAACAGTAACGATATCTATCTTATCCCTCTGTATCTAACTAACAGTAACGATATCTATCTTATCCCTCTGTATCTAACAGTAACGATATCTATCTTATCCCTCTGTATCTAACTAACAGTAACGATATCTATCTTATCCCTCTGTATCTAACTAACAGTAACGATATCTATCTTATCCCTCTGTATCTAACTAACAGTAACGATATCTATCTTATCCCTCTGTATCTAACTAACAGTAACGATATCTATCTTATCCCTCTGTATCTAACAGTAACGATATCTATCTTATCCCTCTGTATCTAACAGTAACGATATCTATCTTATCCCTCTGTATCTAACTAACAGTAACGATATCTATCTTATCCCTCTGTATCTAACTAACAGTAACGATATCTATCTTATCCCTCTGTATCTAACTAACAGTAACGATATCTATCTTATCCCTCTGTATCTAACAGTAACGATATCTATCTTATCCCTCTGTATCTAACTAACAGTAACGATATCTATCTTATCCCTCTGTATCTACTAACAGTAACGATATCTATCTTATCCCTCTGTATCTAACTAACAGTAACGATATCTATCTTATCCCTCTGTATCTACTAACAGTAACGATATCTATCTTATCCCTCTGTATCTAACAGTAACGATATCTATCTTATCCCTCTGTATCTAACTAACAGTAACGATATCTATCTTATCCCTCTGTATCTAACTAACAGTAACGATATCTATCTTATCCCTCTGTATCTAACAGTAACGATATCTATCTTATCCCTCTGTATCTAACTAACAGTAACGATATCTATCTTATCCCTCTGTATCTATAACAGTAACGATATCTATCTTATCCCTCTGTATCTAACTAACAGTAACGATATCTATCTTATCCCTCTGTATCTAACTAACAGTAACGATATCTATCTTATCCCTCTGTATCTAACAGTAACGATATCTATCTTATCCCTCTGTATCTAACTAACAGTAACGATATCTATCTTATCCCTCTGTATCTAACTAACAGTAACGATATCTATCTTATCCCTCTGTATCTAACAGTAACGATATCTATCTTATCCCTCTGTATCTAACTAACAGTAACGATATCTATCTTATCCCTCTGTATCTAACTAACAGTAACGATATCTATCTTATCCCTCTGTGTCTAACAGTAACGATATCTATCTTATCCCTCTGTATCTAACTAACAGTAACGATATCTATCTTATCCCTCTGTAACTAACAGTAACGATATCTATCTTATCCCTCTGTATCTAACAGTAACGATATCTATCTTATCCCTCTGTATCTAACTAACAGTAACGATATCTATCTTATCCCTCTGTATCTAACAGTAACGATATCTATCTTATCCCTCTGTATCTAACTAACAGTAACGATATCTATCTTATCCCTCTGTATCTAACTAACAGTAACGATATCTATCTTATCCCTCTGTATCTAACAGTAACGATATCTATCTTATCCCTCTGTATCTAACTAACAGTAACGATATCTATCTTATCCCTCTGTATCTAACTATAACGATATCTATCTTATCCCTCTGTATCTACTAACAGTAACGATATCTATCTGATCCCTCTGTATCTAACTAACAGTAACGATATCTATCTTATCCCTCTGTATCTAACAGTAACGATATCTATCTTATCCCTCTGTATCTAACAGTAACGATATCTATCTTATCCCTCTGTATCTAACTAACAGTAACGATATCTATCTTATCCCTCTGTATCTAACTAACAGTAACGATATCTATCTTATCCCTCTGTATCTAACAGTAACGATATCTATCTTATCCCTCTGTATCTAACTAACAGTAACGATATCTATCTTATCCCTCTGTATCTACTAACAGTAACGATATCTATCTTATCCCTCTGTATCTAACTAACAGTAACGATATCTATCTTATCCCTCTGTATCTAACAGTAACGATATCTATCTTATCCCTCTGTATCTAACTAACAGTAACGATATCTATCTTATCCCTCTGTATCTAACTAACAGTAACGATATCTATCTTATCCCTCTGTATCTAACTAACAGTAACGATATCTATCTTATCCCTCTGTATCTAACTAACAGTAACGATATCTATCTTATCCCTCTGTATCTAACAGTAACGATATCTATCTTATCCCTCTGTATCTAACTAACAGTAACGATATCTATCTTATCCCTCTGTATCTAACTAACAGTAACGATATCTATCTTATCCCTCTGTATCTAACAGTAACGATATCTATCTTATCCCTCTGTATCTAACAGTAACGATATCTATCTTATCCCTCTGTATCTAACTACAGTAACGATATCTATCTTATCCCTCTGTATCTAACTAACAGTAACGATATCTATCTTATCCCTCTGTATCTAACTAACAGTAACGATATCTATCTTATCCCTCTGTATCTAACAGTAACGATATCTATCTTATCCCTCTGTATCTAACTAACAGTAACGATATCTATCTTATCCCTCTGTATCTAACAGTAACGATATCTATCTTATCCCTCTGTATCTAACTAACAGTAACGATATCTATCTTATCCCTCTGTATCTAACAGTAACGATATCTATCTTATCCCTCTGTATCTAACTAACAGTAACGATATCTATCTTATCCCTCTGTATCTAACTAACAGTAACGATATCTATCTTATCCCTCTGTATCTAACTAACAGTAACGATATCTATCTTATCCCTCTGTATCTAACTAACAGTAACGATATCTATCTTATCCCTCTGTATCTAACTAACAGTAACGATATCTATCTTATCCCTCTGTATCTAACTAACAGTAACGATATCTATCTTATCCCTCTGTATCTAACTAACAGTAACGATATCTATCTTATCCCTCTGTATCTAACAGTAACGATATCTATCTTATCCCTCTGTATCTAACTAACAGTAACGATATCTATCTTATCCCTCTGTATCTAACAGTAACGATATCTATCTTATCCCTCTGTATCTAACTACAGTAACGATATCTATCTTATCCCTCTGTATCTAACTAACAGTAACGATATCTATCTTATCCCTCTGTATCTAACTAACAGTAACGATATCTATCTTATCCCTCTGTATCTAACTAACAGTAACGATATCTATCTTATCCCTCTGTATCTAACTAACAGTAACGATATCTATCTTATCCCTCTGTATCTAACTAACAGTAACGATATCTATCTTATCCCTCTGTATCTAACAGTAACGATATCTATCTTATCCCTCTGTATCTAACTAACAGTAACGATATCTATCTTATCCCTCTGTAACTAACTAACAGTAACGATATCTATCTTATCCCTCTGTATCTAACTAACAGTAACGATATCTATCTTATCCCTCTGTATCTAACTAACAGTAACGATATCTATCTTATCCCTCTGTATCTACTAACAGTAACGATATCTATCTTATCCCTCTGTATCTAACAGTAACGATATCTATCTTATCCCTCTGTATACTAACAGTAACGATATCTATCTTATCCCTCTGTATCTAACTAACAGTAACGATATCTATCTTATCCCTCTGTATACTAACAGTAACGATATCTATCTTATCCCTCTGTATCTAACTAACAGTAACGATATCTATCTTATCCCTCTGTATCTAACTAACAGTAACGATATCTATCTTATCCCTCTGTATCTAACAGTAACGATATCTATCTTATCCCTCTGTATCTAACTAACAGTAACGATATCTATCTTATCCCTCTGTATCTAACTAACAGTAACGATATCTATCTTATCCCTCTGTATCTACTAACAGTAACGATATCTATCTTATCCCTCTGTATCTAACTAACAGTAACGATATCTATCTTATCCCTCTGTATCTAACTAACAGTAACGATATCTATCTTATCCCTCTGTATCTAACTAACAGTAACGATATCTATCTTATCCCTCTGTATCTAACAGTAACGATATCTATCTTATCCCTCTGTATCTAACAGTAACGATATCTATCTTATCCCTCTGTATCTAACTAACAGTAACGATATCTATCTTATCCCTCTGTATCTAACAGTAACGATATCTATCTTATCCCTCTGTATCTAACTAACAGTAACGATATCTATCTTATCCCTCTGTATCTAACTAACAGTAACGATATCTATCTTATCCCTCTGTATCTAACAGTAACGATATCTATCTTATCCCTCTGTATCTAACAGTAACGATATCTATCTTATCCCTCTGTATCTAACTAACAGTAACGATATCTATCTTATCCCTCTGTATCTAACTAACAGTAACGATATCTATCTTATCCCTCTGTATCTAACAGTAACGATATATATCTTATCCCTCTGTATCTAACTAACAGTAACGATATCTATCTTATCCCTCTGTATCTAACTAACAGTAACGATATCTATCTGATCCCTCTGTATACTAACAGTAACGATATCTATCTTATCCCTCTGTATCTAACTAACAGTAACGATATCTATCTTATCCCTCTGTATCTAACAGTAACGATATCTATCTTATCCCTCTGTATCTAACTAACAGTAACGATATCTATCTTATCCCTCTGTATAACTAACAGTAACGATATCTATCTTATCCCTCTGTATCTAACTAACAGTAACGATATCTATCTTATCCCTCTGTATCTAACTAACAGTAACGATATCTATCTTATCCCTCTGTATCTAACAGTAACGATATCTATCTTATCCCTCTGTATCTAACAGTAACGATATCTATCTTATCCCTCTGTATCTAACAGTAACGATATCTATCTTATCCCTCTGTATCTAACTAACAGTAACGATATCTATCTTATCCCTCTGTATCTAACTAACAGTAACGATATCTATCTTATCCCTCTGTATCTAACAGTAACGATATCTATCTTATCCCTCTGTATCTACTAACAGTAACGATATCTATCTTATCCCTCTGTATCTAACAGTAACGATATCTATCTTATCCCTCTGTATACTAACAGTAACGATATCTATCTTATCCCTCTGTATCTACTAACAGTAACGATATCTATCTTATCCCTCTGTATCTACTAACAGTAACGATATCTATCTTATCCCTCTGTATCTAACTAACAGTAACGATATCTATCTTATCCCTCTGTATCTAACTAACAGTAACGATATCTATCTTATCCCTCTGTATCTAACTAACAGTAACGATATCTATCTTATCCCTCTGTATCTAACTAACAGTAACGATATCTATCTTATCCCTCTGTAACTAACAGTAACGATATCTATCTTATCCCTCTGTATCTAACAGTAACGATATCTATCTTATCCCTCTGTATCTAACTAACAGTAACGATATCTATCTTATCCCTCTGTATCTAACTAACAGTAACGATATCTATCTTATCCCTCTGTATCTATCTAACAGTAACGATATCTATCTTATCCCTCTGTATCTAACTAACAGTAACGATATCTATCTTATCCCTCTGTATCTAACTAACAGTAACGATATCTATCTTATCCCTCTGTATCTAACAGTAACGATATCTATCTTATCCTTCTGTATCTAACAGTAACGATATCTATCTGATCCCTCTGTATCTAACTAACAGTAACGATATCTATCTTATCCCTCTGTATCTAACATTAACGATATCTATCTTATCCCTCTGTATCTAACAGTAACGATATCTATCTTATCCCTCTGTATCTAACTAACAGTAACGATATCTATCTTATCCCTCTGTATCTAACTAACAGTAACGATATCTATCTTATCCCTCTGTATCTAACTAACAGTAACGATATCTATCTTATCCCTCTGTATCTAACAGTAACGATATCTATCTTACTTTTGTATGACCAACACTATAAAGGTCCTAAGGGCCAAAAAAGTGATAAAAAAAATACGAGGAAAATGGGCAAGAGATCTAATGACATGAAACACGAATCATGTAAAATTGTAAGTACAATTACTTAATTTGTACACTTACTTTCAGTTTAAAATCAAAAAGTCGCTATGGCTACTCAAATCTTGTGATACAAACCAATAACTTTCAGATAGTTCAAAATTTTGTGTATACTAACAGACTCGAACAGAATCGTCAGACTTGCCATGCTGTTGTAAAAACTCTCTCTTTCAAGTTGTAGATCAATGCAACCAATAGAAAGTGTTTGACGGTAAATTGTTCATTGCTCACTGTGTAATGAAGCTTGTCTCACGCTTCAATAAGTAGGAATGCGTTATATATGTATGGTCCATCCTAAGACGGGCAAGAACAACCTCGTCTCGTCGATTGTCCCTGTAGCAAGGAGACCATTTGCCGATATTTCCGTTGATTGAGTGTAGTTTACTGTGTACATATTGGTTCCGTTCATTCTGTCACGGTGATTAAAATTAGTAACGAACGGCATAAAATCATTATTCTATGCCAATTAAGAAACAACGTAAGTAATCTTAATTACGACCGTTTTAATGATCATCTAATTGAATCTCCAATGTGTCAATGCAATCAATCTGTTGAAACTATATCACATTATTTCTTGAATGTAATTTATATCAAAATCCTCGTCTAGTACTTATACAACATTTAAATCATCCACATCATAATCATTTATGTACCAATGTCATTGTCAATGGATGTACTCTTTGTAATAATATTCAAAATTTTAGCATCTTGACACATGTCTCAAATTTCATCCTGCAATCAAAAAGATTTTGAAATCATGTCTGATGTATAATGATCTAATATTTTTAATATTTCTTTTTAACCCCTGGTGACTCCAATTATACAGCAATATAATTAAATAATTAAATAGACATCTAAATACATGTTTAGAATATGTAATATGAAATTGAGTGAACAATGTCTATTTATTATTGATTACCAAATATACTTGATTAATGTAATAATGAACTCTGGGCAGTCTATTAACAACTTATCTTCTGTTAATCTATTTTATCTATAACCTTATTTGTTTGTGCTTATATGTAAGTGAGGTAATTCCTATAAAGGTCTTTTTGAAACAATCATTTTATTTTCAAGAGTTGGTGTAACTCTACTAACTTAATATGTTTCTATGGGATGAAATTGAATTTTGATCCTCTTCAGTGGATGGCTTGTGTGTTAAACATGGACTTTATGGCCTGTATCTGTTGGGGGAATAAACTCAATATCATCATATAGATACACCTACTTTACAAAATACACTATGTTTGAATATTCATTTAGTAAATAATAAAGCAATTAGCTAAACTAAATATCCTAAGGGTTACTATTTAATGTTAAAATTAATAAATCCTTGTAATTATTAAGGAATTACCTCCCCTGATACCCTCACCAACCTTCCATATATGTATATAGGTCTGTGTTTGTTTACCATCTATTAAATATAAGGAAAGGACTAAGATAGACTATGCCTGATGTCCAATCCTATTGACTTAACATCATGTCAATAAAATATGTTGAAATTGAATAAAATCGGTAAAAATGAAGTTTAAAATCAGTTGGGGGAAGTGATAATGCCGCTCTGGGGCGCGATCTATCTTCTTTTGGCGATATCAATCGTGATTGACGTTGTTTTTGTCTGTGTTTTGTTGTTGCTTTTGGACAGTTTGTTTTCATGTGAATGTCAAATATAGACAGAAATGCAGATACAGACCTCCTGCAATGTGTATATAAAACATCAGCATGCTATTGAAACAACAAACAAACTGTATTTTATTCATACTCATACCCCTGTTGTAGACACTGATTGTTAGTCCAAATTCTAGTTCTAGTATCATGATGGCCACATAGGTTTATTGCCGACAACATTTTTTTTCAGAGATCTGTATTAAAAGATAATCTTGATGGCATGCGTCTATTGTAAACGTATACAATTTGCATTTTCTTGGTTGGAGCAATTTTGCCTAATTATAAACTGCTTTACTGTTTTCCTATTCTAACTCTATAGTACATAATACCTAAAAAAAATCCCCCGTCATATATGTTAAAAGTATTGTAAAGCAGTAAATAGTATATAGCCGGTGCTTTTCTTAATATATGCATCAATCTACTACGCGAGTTTTAAACTTTTTTTGGCGGGGGTCGGGGGTCGGGGGGTCGGGGCATAATGTGTTTCAAAGAGCGATATTTACCCCTCAAAGCCTTTAAATATAAATATAAATCGTCCCTTTATGAATTGGAATTGTGTGGTGATGTTTCATCACCCATCTATTACATCAAAGTTTTTACCTAAGTTAGCGCACTTTTGTAAGATATATTTATAAGATAAGTAGACGGTATAACTTGTAAAACATAAATTTTGTCAAAATCAATGGTGGAATAACTTATCGAAACAGTAGCTTTAACATTGATTATCCATTGGATTATAGTCACGTTGTTACATAGTGATGAAATACACATCACGTGTACCGTCTTTACATAAATGTAAATATTGACCTCTCACAGAGTCGTGGTACTACATACGGACATCTAATATACGAGGAGATAAAACCAGCTCTTCTTAATCGAGTCCTTCATTATGCCGACACAACCAGAATACAACATACTTAAGTTAACAAGTCATTTTAACCATGGACACAAAAACAGAAATCATTCCGGTCAGTAAGAACGTTAATGATGAAGGGTTTCTACCAGAATCCATTACATCGTTGGATAAGGACAGTGTATCGGAATCCATTCTTCCACCGGAGAAAGACAGTGTATCGGAATCTATTCTACCAACAGAGAAAGACAGTGCTCTGGAACCCATTCTTCCAACGGAGAAGGACAATGACGAAGGGTTTCTACCAGAATCCATTCCATCGACGGAGAAAGTTAGTGAGGAAAATTTTCCTTTGAAGCTGGACTCGGGTCATGTCTATCTAAAAGTAAATGGAAATGAAGAAAACTACGTCAATGGTAAATCTTTCGACAAAGACGAAAACAAAGAGGAAGCTTATGTTGAAGTAGAGAAAAGGACTTTGTACTACAGAGTTAGTGAAAATCCGCCATTCTATCTTTCATTTCTATTTGCTCTACAGGTAAATATATCATCATCATCATCATCATCATCATCACATACATAACTTGGCAAAGAAAAGGCTGTAACAATTACATCTTGATTAACGTTTCACAAAATTTGATATTCTTCTCATACTCACCCGTCCACTTTAAATAAAACAAATTTATTTGCCAAAAGGAGACAGGAGGTGTGAGCACAAATTGTGACAATATTATCACCAGTCCTCCATTATACATATCAAAGTGACAGAAGTGACATACCTGGTTGTCAAGTAACATAACAGCAACAGAACAAATGAAAAACCAATCGCTGATATATATAACATTTTTGCACATCTCGAAAAATATCATTCTCTTACGATATTGTATTAGCATTATCCAAGCTCATACTTGAAATAATTAAAAGTCTGATAATTATATTTATAAATAGGTTATTGAAAAATAGACATGTTCGTATGGAGATCCACAGATACAGGCGGGGCTATCTACATTAACTTTAGAAAAATCATAATTTAGGGAAATGCAGTTGTATGGTATTTACACTTGGTTTACCATACCCAAAATAACTGAGTCGAGATGTGGCTTTTAAAAACTCTTCCGAAAAAAAAAACCCCCCCAGGGAAAAAAACCAAGGTTTTTGAAAAAAAAATTCGGGAAAACCAATTTTCTTTCCCACCCCGGAAAAAAAGACAATTTTTTTGAAAAATTTTTCCCGGGGGAATCTTTCTTTCCAAAAAAAAAAAAAAAAAAAAAAAAAAAAAAAAAAAAAAAAAAAAAAAAAAAAAAAAAAAAAAAAAAAAAAAAAAAAAAAAAAAAAAAAAAAAAAAAAAAAAAAAAAAAAAAAAAAAAAAAAAAAAAAAAAAAAAAAAAAAAAAAAAAAAAAAAAAAAAAAAAAAAAAAAAAAAAAAAAAAAGGGGGGGGGGGGGGGGGGGGGGGGGGGGGGGGGGGGGGGGGGGGGGGGGGGGGGGGGGGGGGGGGGGGGGGGGAAAAACGGGATCCTCCAAACCATAAACCCTCCGGGAAAGAATTGGGAAATTTTCCCCAACAACTGGGTATTCCCCCCCCTAAAAGTTTTTTAAAGAAAAAACCTCGTAATTAAACCCTTTGGCCCAAAGACAACAAAAAGTTTTTTGAATTTTTAAGAAAAATTTTGTATCATGGAAAACCCACTTTTTCCCAAACCTCTAAAAAATCATTAATCATTTTTTAAAAACCTCTAATTTTTTGGTTTAAAAAGGGTTTTTTAAATTTAAATCTTAAATTTTTTCAAAAATTTGTTTTTCCCTCTAATGTAAATTTAAAAAACTTTTTTGAAAAACCCGGGGGTTTGGGGTTTAAAATTGTGTTTTTCCCTTTCCTTTAAATATAAATGGATTACTTGGGTTTGCGAAATGCCAAAAATGCCAATGGGGGGGGTTTATACTTTTTGCCATCCTAAAATTTCATTTCAACTTTGTTTGTTAAAAGCTTTTTGAATGAAAAGGAAAATTAATTTTTTGTTTTAAAAATTTTTTGAGGGTTCCAAGATCACGGGTTTTTAAACCCTTTAGAGTCTTTTGGAACAGTTTTTGGGAAAACCCCTTTGGGAATTTCCCAATTAACGGTTTGGTTTGTTTTAAAAAATTCTTGGAACAACGTGTTTTTTAAACCCCGAAGGGTTTTTAGTTAAAAACTTTTTTGGGCCCCAAAAATTTCCCAATTTTTTAGTTTTTGCCTTTGTCCAGAACATTTCCCGTTTTTTGAATGTTTTAAAGATTCATTTGGTTTTTCCGTTTTGGGTTTACCTTAAGAGGTATCCTTTTTTGTTAACGCCCCGATTTTTTTAAAAATCCCTTTTGTTTTTTTTCCAAAAACCCCCCAAGAATTTCTGGAAAACCCCCGTTGTTTTTGAAAAGTCGATTCTTAAAATTAACCACTTTTTGAAAAATTTTGCCTCTGAAAAATGGTTTTCCCCTTTTTTTGGCAAAATTTTCATTGTCTTGGTTTTTAGCTTTAAAATTTTGGGTTTTCCCCTGTTTTGAAAACCTCAAAATAACTTTTTCACGGGTTAAATTAAAGTTTTGGGTTTTTGTTAATGTTTTAAATTAAAAAACAGGGTTTTTAAGCCCTTTGTCAAGGTTATTTTTTAAAAAAAACCCTAATTCCCCGGGTTTTTTTGGGTTCTTTCTTTTCCCATATTGTTTTTTTCTTTGCTAAAAAAGTGCCCATTTCCTTTTCCAAAAGCCTTTCATGGTACACTTTTTTAAAACCTCTTGGCCCAAGGGTATAGGTTTTTTTTAAAACCCAAAAATTCCAAACAGTGGTTCCGGCCGGGAATTCAGGGTACCTTCTTTTTTTAAACCTTTTGGGGAAGTAGGTAAAAAAAAACTTTTTTTAAAAACCTAATTTCTTTTAAAAACGTTTTTGTTTAAACTTCCTGAACAAACACTTTTTGTTAAAACCCTTTTCCGGAAACTTTGGGGCCAAAACGTCGTAAGGGCATTTTTTAACCTAATTATGGTATCCGGGCCAATTTTTTAAAATTTATGGTAATTTTTTTTAAAAATTAAGAGAAAAATTTTTCAAACCTTTTGATTTGGGCCCACTTTGCCCAAAATGAAAAGGGGACATGATATTTTTCCCTTTTTGGAAACAAATCCTGTTTTTAAATTCTTTTCCCTTTTTTTTCCCAACCGGGTTTTGGTTTTCCAAATTTTTTACATTTGCCCAAGAAAAGGGTTTAAAACGGGCTTAATTTTTGGGTTTTTTGCATAATTTTAAGAAAGGTTTTGAATTTTAAAGTTTAATAATTTGAAAACCTATTCCCGGATGTTTTGGCGCTTCAAGTTCTTTTTTTTTGGTTTGAAAGTGTCCCTTTAAACCCTCCAAGGGTATTTTTTTTAAATGGCCCCTAAATTTTAAAAGGTTTTAAACCCTTTTCAAAGCAAAAGGAACCAGTTTCCCGGCTAATAAATGTCCCAGGAAAGGGAAAAAAAACATTTAAAACAAAAACCAAATTTAACTAAAAAAAAAGGATTCGGAAAACCAAAAAAATTTTAAAAATAAATTCAAATTTTTATAGGTTTTTGTTTTTTTTTACAACCTTAAACCCAATTTTTTTTTTTTTTCCCTAATTTTTTGAAATTTTTTTTCCCGTAGGGTGAAAAAAATTTAAATTTTTAAAACCTTTAATTTTTATTTTTTCCAATTTTTCCAAATGGAAAAGCGGGAATATGCCCCTTTTTGGGAAAAAACCCCAGGGGGTCCCCCAAGTTTAAACCTTTTTTTTCCCCCAAACCGGGCGTTAGTAATTACATTTGTTTAAAATTTTTATCCGACAAAAAATTTCGTTCCCTTTTTTAAAAATAAATAATAAATTTGTTTTTTTTGAAATTTGTTGTTGTAGTTTATCCATTATTCATTTTGGTTATTTAATATTTTAAAAACAAGGTTGTTTTTTTTTGATTAATTAATGTCCGAAAAACCAAAAAGGCCTTATGGTCTTTTAAATTAAAAAGGCCTTCCGGGCTTTCTTATTTCCTTTTTTAGGCCTAATGAATTTTAAAAAAAATTGAATTTTAAAGGTTTTTTTTTTTTTAATTTTAAACCTTTTTTAAATCAATTTTGCTTTTTTTTTTAAACCCCTTTTAATTTTTAAGTTTTTTCCCTTGTTTTAAATTTTAAACCCCTTTTTCATTATCTTTAAAATTTTTCGGAACTTAAATGGTTTCCTTGTTTTTAAACCCCTTTTTCTTCCCCAATGTTCCTTTTTTTCCAAATACGTTTGGAATTTGGTTTACTTTAAAACTTTCTGCCGACAAATTTTTGTTCTTTAACCCTTAAAAAAAAAATCAATAAAACTTTTTTGAAATTTGGGTGGGTTTGCCCAGTAGTATAAATTTTTAAAGGGGGTTTTTGGGTTTTATTGTTTGGGTTGTCCCCAGCTTTTTTTTTTTGGGAAGGCCCTCCTTTTGGCAGCTTTTTCACCGGAGAAAATTTTTAAAAACCCCCCAAACCAGTTTTTAAAAACCCTTTTTGGTTTTTTCCCTTTTTTAAGAAAAGGGTTTTTTTTTAAATTAGGGTGGGGAAACCCCTTAAATTTACTTAAAAAACCAAAAAACCTTTTTTAAATTTTTCCCCCCAATTCCCAAAAAGACTTTTTTTAAAAATTTGGGCCATTCCCCAAACCCTTTTTTTTTTAAAAGGTTTTTTGCTTCAATTCCGGGGGAAGCCCTATTTTTTAAAGGACGCGGTTTTTCCCGTGGTATAATAACCGGGTTGGGTTTTTTGGGGGCCGGATTTTTTTTTATTTTAGGGGCCCAATGTGGAGGGTTGGGAAAATGTAAAACCCTAAAAAACCAACCTTTTTGAACACAAAAAACGTTTTTTTAAAAGTCCTTTTTTCCCCATAAAACTTTAAATAACACAAACCCCAAACCCTTTTTTTCCCCTTCCAAAAATTTAATTTTCCGCCAAACCATATGGCCTGGGGAACCTTTTAACCAGGGAACCCGTTGTTAATAGGTTATTTGGGGTTTTCCCGAGAATGGGGTTTCCAACTGTTTATTTGGGTTGGGGGAAACCCCCGGGGTTTAAGGGGTTTAACACCGGCCCTAAAAGGGGTTTTTTTTTTTTCCCGTTTCCCTGGCCGCCTTTTCCCCTTTAAAGTCTTTAAAATCGCTTTTGGGAAATTTTTTAATGTTTTGGGGCCGGGAACCCCCCGGAAAAAATTAAAAGGGAAAAATTTGGTTTTTTTTTTCTTGTAAAGCCCCCCAAACCTTATTGTTGCCTTTTTTTTCGGGGGGCCCTTATAAATAAATTATTTTTGGGGAAGCCATTATGTTTGCTTGTTGGGGGAAGCCTTTATATGAAGTATGATACAGTTCGAGGGAAGCCTATATATAAAGTATGCTTCAGTTCGAGGGAAGCCTATATATACAGTATTATTCAGTTCCAGGGAAGTCTATATATAAAGTATTATTCAGTTCCAGGGAAGTCTATATATAAAGTATTATTCAGTTCCAGGGAAGCCTTTATATAAAGTATGCTTCAGTTCCAAGGAAGCCTTTATATAAAATATCCTTCAGTTCCAGGGAAGTCTTTATATAAAGTATGCGTCAGTTCCAGGGAAGCCTATATATAAAGTATTATTCAGTTCGAGGGAAGCCTATATATAAAGTATGATTCAGTTCGAGGGAAGCCTTTATATAAAATATCCTTCAGTTCGAGGGAAGCCTTTTTATAAAGTATGCTTCAGTTCGGGGGAAGCCTTAAATAAAATATCCTTCAGTTCCAGGGAAGCCTGCTCCTCGCCGGTTGTATCCATATGATGATAGGACTGACGGGTGTACTGGGTTTCCTGATGAGGTTCATAGGTCCGATAACTGTCGTCCCTACCCTCCTCCTGGTAACTGTTAAATACGGAACGATATTAAGCAACTTCTGTGAAACCTCCTGGCTGGTAGCAGCAGTGTGAGTATTGATTCTATGATGTTTTGAAGACGTGATTTTTACATAAAGATTTTTTTAATGTGACTTTCTTTGATACATGTATACTATATTATGCTTTCCAATGGAATATCGTTATTTCACAATACACAGGAATATTTATTGATTTTAGTCGTCTTTGTTTTCGTGATCTCTCAGTCTGATTTCATTATCAGTCACAAACATTGAATATTTTAACACATTTATATCAAATTATATATAAATATACTAGTATATATACTAATAAATTTATACAAATAAATGGAATTATATACTAATCGCTAATAGTGCCGTGAGCGAATATTTCAAAAATAACAATGTTTTCATCAATTGGTAGTTTTTTTAGTGCTAATGCAGTCATTTTTTGTTTATATTAACAATATAATCTGTGAGCAATACTTCATAAAACATTAAAATGGATGTTTTCTTTAAACTAACAAGAGATCGTGGGAGGTTCGCAGGATTGAGGCGAAATAAATATCAGAACTAAATTGTTTGGAGCCAGTGTGAATCGTATATTGATAATATGGCAAAACGTTGTTTAATCGTTTAAATAATTGCATTTTTGTAGTCACACCAGTAAATCGAAATAGTACTTAAAAAAACACTGTTTATAAGTTTAATAAGAAATCACGTTTACCTCTCTGTAACTATATCATCTCTGCCCATTTTGCACTGAGATCAATGGAAATCTACATTGTGTCCATATTCAACCCGGCCTCGTTTCATTAGTCCCCTGCCGTTTGAAAAACAGGGGGACTATAGGTTTACCATTTGTTGAGGCTGGTCCGGACAACTCCTCCTAAAGTACTACTCCGATTTTAACGAAACTCGGTATACATGATCAGTATAACATGTAGTTGTGCATCCCACATTGTATTTTCAAAAATCCATTTTTCAAAATGGCCACCGGCTTCTCATTGGTTGAGGCTTGTCCGGACAACTCCTCCTAAAGTACTACTCCGATTTTAACGAAACTTGGTATACATGATCAGTATAAGATGTAGTTGTGCATCCCACATTTTTTTCGGAGAAAAAATATCGAAATGCGAGCAAAAATGGCTATACCTCGTCACCTGGCGAGTGAAATAGCTCAAAGTCAAATGTCATTTGAGGTCAAATGTCACTTTTTTCGAAATTAGAGCTTGTCCGGGGTATAACTTCCGTGTTATTTCACCTACGTTTAACCAACTAGGTATTTTGTTTTTGTTTTTTATTGTTTTTTATTTTCGGCAACCTGAAATTATCTTCCTGTTGTTCTGTTGGGAAAACTATTTTGATATATCTATTGAAGTTCTGTCGAAAATAAATGGGAAATAAATAGGTGCACTCCTAGGTCAGACAGGGGACTTTGTATTGCTGGTGCAATACTATCCATCCTTGTTGATTTTGGGATCGATTTTTTATTTCGTTACATTTTGGTGTACCCCGTTTTGTAGAGTTTTTAAAAATATTGGTTGTTTAATCTTTTGAAGAATCGAACACAATAAACACAATGCAAAGATTAGAAATATTGTTCATTATAAGTAGTATAACTGTTTATATGATAGTAATATAACTATATACATCTGTATTATACGTAATATACAAATGTAACTGTATATATAATAGCAATACGTAGCTATATACATCTATTAAACGTAATATAACTGTAAATATAATAGAATTATAACAATATACATCTGTATTATACATAATATAACTGTATATGTAATAGTAACATAACTATATACATCTGTATCATACGTAATATACAAATGTAACTGTATCTATAATAGTAATAAGTAACTATATAATCTGTATTATACGTAATATAACTGTATGTATGATAGTAACATAACTATATACATCTGTGTTATACGTAATATAACTGTATATATAATAATAATGTATAATATGTAAAATACCTAAATATCATATGTAATGTAACTGTTTACTTAACATGTAATATAATTGTATATATATTATATGTAATATAACTGTATATATCATATTTGAAATATAACAGTATTATATGTTATGTAATTGTATGTATTATATGCAACAGTATTTACTGTACATATATTTGATTCTTTAGGACCCTAGTCCCTTGTTTAATATTATCCATGTATTTGGATGGTAAGAAAATGCCGATACCTATTTGGAGATTTGGGAAAGGATTCGAAATCATTCACTATCCTCTCCATCAGGTTCTGTCGGTAAGTCTATCACATACACTTCAGTGTTATCATATTATGTCGCTTTGTCTATATGTCGGCTCCTCTACTATAATGTATATATGTCAGTTCCTCTACTATACTGTATATATGTCAGTTCCTCTACTATACTGTATATATGTCAGCTCCTCTACTATACTGTATATATGTCAGCTCCTCTACTATACTGTATATATGTCAGCTCCTCTACTATACTGTATATATGTCAGCTCCTCTACTATAATGTATATATGTCAGCTCCTCTACTATAATGTATATATGTCGGCTCCTCTACTATACTGTATATATGTCGACTCCTCTACTATAATGTATATATGTCAGCTCCTGTACTATAATGTATATATGTCAGCTTCTCTACTATACTGTACATATGTCGGCTCCTCTACTATAATGTATATATGTCAGCTCCTCTACTATACTGTATATATGTCAGCTCCTCTACTATACTGTATATATGTCGGCTCCTCTACTACACTGTATATATGTCGACTCCTCTACTATATTGTATATATGTCAGCTCCTCTACTACAGTGTATATATGTCAGTTCCTCTACTATACTGTATATATGTCAGCTCCTCTACTATAATGTATATATGTCGGCTCCTCTACTATACTGTACATATGTCGGCTCCTCTACTATAATGTATATATGTCGGCTCCTCTACTACACTGTATATATGTCGACTCCTCTACTATATTGTATATATGTCAGCTCCTCTACTACAGTGTATATATGTCAGTTCCTCTACTATACTGTATATATGTCGGCTCCTCTACTATACTGTACATATGTCGGCTCCTCTACTATAATGTATATATGTCAGCTCCCCTACTATAATGTATATATGTCAGCTCCCCTACTATAATGTATATATGTCAGTTCCTCTACTACACTGTATATATGTCAGCTCCTCTACTATATTGTATATATGTCAGTTCCCCTACTATAATGTATATATGTCAGCTCCTCTACTATACTGTATATATGTCAGCTCCTCTACTATACTGTATATATGTCAGTTCCCCTACTATAATGTATATATGTCAGCTCCTCTACTATACTGTATATATGTCAGTTCCTCTACTATAATGTATATATGTCAGCTCCTCTACTATAATGTATATATGTCAGCTCCTCTACTACACAGTATATATGTCAGTTCCTCTACTATACTGTATATATGTCAGCTCCCTCTACTACACTGTATATATGTCAGCTCCCCTACTATACTGTATATATGTCAGCTCCTCTACTATAATGTATATATGTCAGCTCCTCTACTATAATGTATATATGTCAGCTCCTCTACTATAATGTATATATGTCAGCTCCTCTACTATATTGTATATATGTCAGTTCCTCTACTATAATGTATATATGTCAGCTCCTCTACTACACAGTATATATGTCAGCTCCTCTACTATAATGTATATATGTCAGTTCCTCTACTATACTGTATATATGTCAGCTCCTCTACTATAATGTATATATGTCAGCTCCTCTACTATAATGTATATATGTCAGCTCCTCTACTATACTGTATATATGTCAGTTCCTCTACTATACTGTATATATGTCAGCTCCTCTACTATAATGTATATATGTCAGCTCCTCTACTATACTGTATATATGTCAGCTCCCCTACTATAATGTATATATGTCAGCTCCTCTACTATAATGTATATATGTCAGTTCCTCTACTATAATGTATATATGTCAGCTCCTCTACTATAATGTATATATGTCAGCTCCTCTACTATAATGTATATATGTCAGCTCCTCTACTATATTGTATATATGTCAGCTCCTCTACTATACTGTATATATGTCAGCTCCCCTACTATACTGTATATATGTCGGCTCCTCTACTATAATGTATATATGTCAGCTCCTCTACTATAATGTATATATGTCAGCTCCTCTACTATATTGTATATATGTCAGCTCCTCTACTATACTGTATATATGTCAGCTCCTCTACTATACTGTATATATGTCAGCTCCTCTACTATAATGTATATATGTCAGCTCCTCTACTATATTGTATATATGTCAGCTCCTCTACTATAATGTATATATGTCAGCTCCTCTACTATAATGTATATATGTCAGCTCCCCTACTATACTGTATATATGTCAGCTCCTCTACTATAATGTATATATGTCAGCTCCTCTACTATAATGTATATATGTCAGCTTCCCCTACTATAATGTATATATGTCAGCTCCTCTACTATAATGTATATATGTCAGCTCCTCTACTATAATGTATATATGTCAGCTCCTCTACTATACTGTATATATGTCAGTTCCCCTACTATACTGTATATATGTCAGCTCCTCTACTATAATGTATATATGTCAGCTCCTCTACTATAATGTATATATGTCAGTTCCTCTACTATAATGTATATATGTCAGTTCCTCTACTATACTGTATATATGTCAGCTCCTCTACTATACTGTATATATGTCAGCTCCTCTACTATACTGTATATATGTCAGCTCCTCTACTATAATGTATATATGTCAGCTCCTCTACTATAATGTATATATGTCAGCTCCTCTACTATAATGTATATATGTCAGCTCCTCTACTATAATGTATATATGTCAGCTCCTCTACTATAATGTATATATGTCAGCTCCTCTACTATAATGTATATATGTCAGCTCCTCTACTATACTGTATATATGTCAGCTCCTCTACTATACTGTATATATGTCGGCTCCTCTACTATACTGTATATATGTCAGTTCCTCTACTATAATGTATATATGTCAGTTCCTCTACTATAATGTATATATGTCAGCTCCTCTACTATAATGTATATATGTCAGCTCCTCTACTATAATGTATATATGTCAGCTCCTCTACTATAATGTATATATGTCAGCTCCTCTACTATACTGTATATATGTCAGTTCCTCTACTATACTGTATATATGTCAGCTCCTCTACTATACTGTATATATGTCAGCTCCCCTACTATACTGTATATATGTCAGTTCCTCTACTATAATGTATATATGTCAGCTCCTCTACTATAATGTATATATGTCAGCTCCTCTACTATAATGTATATATGTCAGCTCCTCTACTATAATGTATATATGTCAGCTCCTCTACTATACTGTATATATGTCAGCTCCTCTACTACACTGTATATATGTCAGCTCCTCTACTATACTGTATATATGTCAGCTCCTCTACTATAATGTATATATGTCAGTTCCTCTACTATACAGTATATATGTCAGCTCCTCTACTATACTGTATATATGTCAGCTCCTCTACTACACTGTATATATGTCAGCTCCCCTACTATAATGTATATATGTCAGCTCCTCTACTACACTGTATATATGTCAGTTCCTCTACTACACAGTATATATGTCAGTTCCTCTACTATACTGTATATATGTCAGCTCCTCTACTATACTGTATATATGTCAGCTCCCCTACTATAATGTATATATGTCAGCTCCTCTACTACACTGTATATATGTCAGTTCCTCTACTACACAGTATATATGTCAGTTCCTCTACTATACTGTATATATGTCAGCTCCTCTACTATAATGTATATATGTCAGCTCCTCTACTATACTGTATATATGTCAGTTCCTCTACTATACTGTATATATGTCAGCTCCTCTACTATAATGTATATATGTCAGCTCCTCTACTATACTGTATATATGTCAGTTCTTCTACTATAATGTATATATGTCAGCTCCTCTACTACACTGTATATATGTCAGCTCCTCTACTATACTGTATATATGTCAGCTCCCCTACTATACTGTATATATGTCAGCTCCCCTACTATACTGTATATATGTCAGCTCCTCTACTATACTGTATATATGTCAGCTCCTCTACTATACTGTATATATGTCAGCTCCTCTACCATAATGTATATATGTCAGCTCCTCTACTATACTGTATATATGTCAGCTCCCCTACTATAATGTATATATGTCAGCTCCTCTACTATACTGTATATATGTCAGTTCCTCCACTATACTGTATATATGTCAGCTCCTTTACTATAATGTATATATGTCAGCTCCTTTACTATAATGTATATATGTCAGTTCCTCTACTATAATGTATATATGTCAGCTCCTCTACTATACTGTATATATGTCAGCTCCTCTACTATAATGTATATATGTCAGCTCCTCTACTATACTGTATATATGTCAGCTCCTCTACTATAATGTATATATGTCAGCTCCTCTACTATAATGTATATATGTCAGCTCCTCTACTATACTGTATATATGTCAGCTCCTCTACTATACTGTATATATGTCAGCTCCTCTACTATACTGTATATATGTCAGCTCCTCTACTATACTGTATATATGTCAGCTCCTCTACTATACTGTATATATGTCAGCTCCTCTACTATATTGTATATATGTCAGCTCCTCTACTATACTGTATATATGTCAGCTCCTCTACTATAATGTATATATGTCAGCTCCTCTACTATACTGTATATATGTCAGCTCCTCTACTATAATGTATATATGTCAGCTCCTCTACTATACTGTATATATGTCAGCTCCTCTACTATAATGTATATATGTCAGCTCCTCTACTATAATGTATATATGTCAGCTCCTCTACTATACTGTATATATGTCAGCTCCTCTACTATACTGTATATATGTCAGTTCCTCTACTATAATGTATATATGTCAGCTCCTCTACTATAATGTATATATGTCAGCTCCTCTACTATAATGTATATATGTCAGCTCCTCTACTATAATGTATATATGTCAGCTCCTCTACTATACTGTATATATGTCAGCTCCTCTACTATACTGTATATATGTCAGCTCCTCTACTATAATGTATATATGTCAGCTCCTCTACTATACTGTATATATGTCAGCTCCTCTACTATACTGTATATATGTCAGGCTCCTCTACTACATTGTATATATGTCAGCTCCTCTACTATATTGTATATATGTCAGGTCCTCTACTACAGTGTATATATGTCAGTTCCTCTACTATACTGTATATATGTCAGCTCCTCTACTATAATGTATATATGTCAGCTCCTCTACTATACTGTATATATGTCAGCTCCTCTACTATAATGTATATATGTCAGCTCCTCTACTATACTGTATATATGTCAGCTCCTCTACTATACTGTATATATGTCGGCTCCTCTACTACACTGTATATATGTCGACTCCTCTACTATATTGTATATATGTCAGCTCCTCTACTACAGTGTATATATGTCAGTTCCTCTACTATACTGTATATATGTCGGCTCCTCTACTATACTGTACATATGTCGGCTCCTCTACTATAATGTATATATGTCAGCTCCCCTACTATAATGTATATATGTCAGCTCCCCTACTATAATGTATATATGTCAGTTCCTCTACTATAATGTATATATGTCAGCTCCTCTACTATAATGTATATATGTCAGTTCCCCTACTATAATGTATATATGTCAGCTCCTCTACTATACTGTATATATGTCAGCTCCTCTACTATACTGTATATATGTCAGTTCCCCTACTATAATGTATATATGTCAGCTCCTCTACTATAATGTATATATGTCAGCTCCTCTACTACACAGTATATATGTCAGTTCCTCTACTATACTGTATATATGTCAGCTCCCCTACTATACTGTATATATGTCAGCTCCTCTACTATACTGTATATATGTCAGCTCCTCTACTATACTGTATATATGTCAGCTCCTCTACTATACTGTATATATGTCAGCTCCTCTACTATAATGTATATATGTCGGCTCCCCTACTATAATGTATATATGTCGGCTCCCCTACTATAATGTATATATGTCGGCTCCCCTACTATACTGTATATATGTCAGCTCCTCTACTATACTGTATATATGTCAGCTCCTCTACTATAATGTATATATGTCAGTTCCTCTACTATAATGTATATATGTCAGCTCCTCTACTATACTGTATATATGTCAGCTCCTCTACTATACTGTATATATGTCGGCTCCTCTACTATAATGTATATATGTCAGCTCCTCTACTATATTGTATATATGTCAGCTCCTCTACTATAATGTATATATGTCAGTTCCTCTACTATACTGTATATATGTCAGTTCCTCTACTATACTGTATATATGTCAGTTCCTCTACTATACTGTATATATGTCAGTTCCTCTACTATACTGTATATATGTCAGTTCCTCTACTATACTGTATATATGTCAGTTCCTCTACTATACTGTATATATGTCGGCTCCTCTACTATAATGTATATATGTCAGCTCCTCTACTATATTGTATATATGTCAGCTCCTCTACTATAATGTATATATGTCAGCTCCTCTACTATACTGTATATATGTCAGTTCCCCTACTATACTGTATATATGTCAGCTCCCCTACTATAATGTATATATGTCAGTTCCTCTACTATAATGTATATATGTCAGCTCCTCTACTATAATGTATATATGTCAGCTCCTCTACTATATTGTATATATGTCAGCTCCTCTACTATACTGTATATATGTCAGCTCCCCTACTATAATGTATATATGTCAGCTCCCCTACTATAATGTATATATGTCAGCTCCCCTACTATAATGTATATATGTCAGCTCCTCTACTATACTGTATATATGTCAGCTCCTCTACTATAATGTATATATGTCAGCTCCTCTACTATAATACATAGACAATTTTTTACAATTACTTGTTAAAATAGTGTTGGAAGTTTTACACAATGTTGGCAAATTTTCTGACTTAGACATTTGATAGCTATATATAACCTGTCGTGTCACCTGACATAGACATTTGATAGCTATATAAAAACCTGTCGTGTCACCTGACATAGACATTTGATAGCTATATATAACCTGTCAAATTCCTTGACTTAGACATTTGAAAGCTATATAAAACCTGTCAATTCCCTAACATAGACATTTGATAGCTATATAAAAACCTGTCGTGTCACCTGACTTAGACATTTGATAGCTATATATAACCTGTGGTATCCCCTGACGTAGACATTTGATAGCTATATAAAACCTGTGGTATCCCCTGACGTAGATATTTGATAGCTATATATAACCTGTGGAATCCCCTGACTTAGACATTTGATAGCTATATATAACCTGTGGTATCCCCTGACATAGACATTTGATAGCTATATAAAACCTGTCAAATCCCCTGACGTAGACATTTGATAGCTATATAAAACCTGTCGTGTCACCTGACATAGACATTTGATAGCTATATAAAACCTGTCGTGTCACCTGACATAGACATTTGATAGCTATATAAAACCTGTCGTGACATCTGACATAGACAATTTGATAGCTATATAAAACCTGTCGTGTCACCTGACATAGACATTTGATAGCTATATAAAACCTGTCGTGACATCTGACATAGACAATTTGATAGCTATATAAAACCTGTCGTGTCACCTGACATAGACATTTGATAGCTATATAAACCTGTTGTATCCCCTGACGTAGATATTTGATAGCTATATATAACCTGTGGAATCCCCTGACTTGTTCCTGCCGTATTGTATCATTGGTTAGGAGGCTGTAGAGAAATAGAAATTGGTGTTTTTTGCTCTCGAAATACAGGATGGTGAGAGGTTTTGTTATACAATTTGTGATATATCCAACTGATCAATTTTTCTGTCACCTGAGAAAAAAGTCTCAAGTGACTTGTTTTAATCGCCTTTTGTCCGTCGTCGTGCATCGTGCGACCCAATTAAGGTAGAATTAAATCATAGATGGATGGGTATCTAGGTACTTTATCAAAATTGTGAATTTTATAACCCTGAAATCTCACGTTTGCCCCTTAGGAAGGGGTTAATTTTTCTATTTTTATATATGTGAATCACATTTTTGTCTATAATATGTTGAATTTCTATTAGATTTCTTTCTAACTTGAAATTAGCAGGCTGGGATAATTGTTTGATGGTATTCACATGCTGGTTCTGACTAACGAGTTAATTAAAATTTCAAAAAGTAAATTTTCAAAAATCGTCCTCTCAAAACCCAAATAATGTAGAATTAAATACTCTTCATGGATGAAAAGTAGACTGTTGGATTTGCACCGTTAAAAGCGAGAAAAATGAACTCACTGAACAAAACTCTAAGCAGTAGAAAGTATTTGCCATTAAAATGTTTCCAATACTGTTTACCTTTTTAGATCCTTATCGGTATAGCAATCGGCTGGTCTGTTGCTGCTATACTGACCATCACTAATTACCTGAGTGCTGATAAGGACAGCGTGCAGTTTTTCGCTCGGACAGACACACGTCTGCACGTCATCTCCTCAGCTCCGTGGCTTTACGTACCATATCCAGGTAATTCACAGGACGATATATAATTAGGTCCCATATCTAGGTATATCATACAACAGCTAATTACGTCCCATATCTAGGTATATCATACAACAGCTAATTACGTCCCATATCTAGGTATATCATAGGACGATAGTTAATTACGTCCCATATCTAGGTACATATATACCATAGGACAATAGCTAATAACGTCCTATATCTAGGTATATCATAAGCCGATAGCTAACTACGTTCCATATTTAGGTATTCCATAAGACGATACGTGTAGCTACTGATTACGTCCCATATCTAGGTACATATGTATATATCAAAGGACGATAGCTTATTAAGTCCTACATCTAGGTATATAGAATAAAAGGTAATTATGTCCCATATACAGGTATATCATACGACAATAGGCATAATAAATCTGATGCAGTTTACACTATGTGTACTGAGGAATAAAAGGACGATATTTGACGTTATATATTCGTTATCAGTTATCTCAATGCTTTATAGAGTGAAAGCCATTTATACAGGTATATGTAAAACCGCACTTGGTTCTATGTGTACATGTCGTCAATGCTTTGCATGCTATGAAATTATAACAAACGTTAACGTCTTTTGTCTTTATAGGTCAGTTTGGTCCGTCCTCATTCAGTGGTGGAGTATTTATTTCATTTATGGTACCCACTATGATATCTATAATTGATTCAATTGCCGACTACTACGCGTGCGCTAGAACTGTCAGAGTTCCGTCCCCTCCTGCGCATGCTATCAACAGAGGTATTGCTATGGAAGGACTGTTTAGTGCGGTTGCTGGGATTTTTGGGGCCAGTCATGCCACTACTACATATGGCGGCAACATAGGCATTATAGGCATGACAAAGGTATGAACAAGCGTTAATAATTTTATGGTTGATTAATTCCAACACACGAAAAATCCTATCAAATCGAAAGTTTTTATTCCGTATGTTGGTAAAGTTTGTATTCCATATGTTGGTAAAGTTTTTATTCCATATGTTGGTAAAGTTTTTATTCCATATGTTGGTAAAGTTTGCATTCCATATGTTGGTTAAGTTTATATTCCATATGTTGGTAAAGTTTTTATTCCATATGTTGGTAATTTTTTTCCCTGAATCAATCATACGAACCAAGGACGACTGTCCAAAAATCAAAACAGAAAAAATAACAACCCGTGAGAAGGCCAAAACTGTCGACAGGTCAATAGGTTAACCGACTTTCTTTAAACTACTGTATATCGGTCGGTATTAGCCCCAATAAATTCTTTTCATATTAAAATGATGAAACCAAAATGTTCGCGAGTAATGCGTAAGATGCCGTGTTATTAATCATATTCCAAAAGAGCTGCTTTATGTCGATCACGTGACCACCAAAACATGTTAAATATGCGTATGAGACACAAAACTTTTATGAAATGACAAGATGTACTGTTGTTTACACCAGAATATTATCACTGATACCTTATTTCAATGTCTGTTTTAAGTAATATTTTGAATTGATTTTAGTGTAATGATAATGGGATTATTTTTGGGGGTTGTGGTTGTTGTTGTGGTTGTTTTTGTGGTTGTTAGGAGAAAAATAATCATTCTCTACCTAGAGAGTGTGACAAAGAAATCTCAACCCTCAGGTAAATTGATGACTGTCCAACCATTCGCACGCCTCGTGTTTAACATTCATGGATTCCTCCTCGGGTTTAGATTTCTTTGTCACACCTCCAAGGCAGGGAGAGTTCCTATTAATCAATACAACCGACTATCAACTGCTGATAAATATCCATTTAGTCCTAATGTGTCGATTGACATTTAATTCAAAGCAACAAAACAATCACAAATGCATATTGAAATTAACTTCAGTATCCAGTCATACTTACAGTAAACTAAACGTTCGTATTGCAACCAATACAACGAATACATATCATATCATTTTATCTTATTGATTTGTAAAAAAATGCATTACGTCATTTGGGAATGGGTAGACGGTATTATACAATGTGTCATTTGTGAATGGGTAGACGGTATTAAATAATGTGTAATTTGTGAATGAGTAGACGGTATTAAATAATGTGTAATTTGTGAATGAGTAGACGGTTTTAAATAATGTGTAATTTGTTAAAGAAAAGATTGTTTTTAATTATGTGTAAGCAACACAATTTGATCTTTTTGTGTTCGAAATTTAGTTCAATGACATCTAGAAATTTAGCCGTATCTGTTTGGTCACGCTCTGTAAGATCCTCTAGATTGAGTGTATCTATATATTGTAGGTAGCCAGCAGAAGAGTGTTCCAGGTGTTTGGAATGCAGATGGTCATAGTGGCGATCATTGGTAAATTCACAGCGTTTTTCGTTACGGTTCCTTACCCTGTGCTCGGAGCAATCAACATTATAGGCGGTGGCGCATTCATTGGTCTCGTCTTCTCTAATCTGTGTTATGTAGATATCAGATCCACCAGAAACCTTACCATTATCGGGATGGCTATAATGATCGGCCTTATGATTCCGACTTGGTCAGAGAAAAATATTGAAGTCTTTGATACAGGTAGGTTACAGCAGTTAGATGTTAGTTATGTATGTATATGTTAGTTATGTTTTAACGTCCATCAACACTATACATGTCATTAGGGTCAAAAATGGAGAGCAAAATGTAGTTTCAGCATTCTTGTAGACAAAAGTACTAATTTATGTGCAATTTGCTTGATACCAATACCAATCTTAGCTTCGTACCTGTTCTAGCATTTTGGGGTGGAAATTCCAAAAGTTAGCCTCTAACCAGTTATTAAACGTCATTACGTATAACGTTTTGATAAAAAGATGCATTACTTTTCCAAAACATTAATTAGTGTAACCCCGCCTACACGGGGGTTTCTAATTGTACATGTTATTTGTTGCAGGCATACAGGAACTTACTAACACATTGCGAATACTGATGACAAGTCCAAACCTTGCCGGAGGATTCATAGCATGTTTTTTGGACAACACTATACCAGGTAAGATTATCGTAATGTTCTACGAAAAGACAGCACAAGGCGAATGTTTAGTTTGTCTTTTACGGCATCTTCGTACGGCATTAGTTGCTGTTAATTAGACGTCATGTCGCCCCTTCCGTGATAAAGAAACGTTTTTTTTCGGCTAAAGACAATTATCTTCATATGCTTATATACATGAATACGATGTTCGAAATACATTAATGCGACAGGTTATTTCTGTATTCTCCACTAAGGGTTTAAGTATATGAAGGCGTTATCATGTTTTAAGCTTATCGCTCCAACTCAGAACAAATGTTGGTGGTTCTGTCGTATCGCTACATGTTTATATAAATACCATTAACATTATCAGTAACAACAACTCATTTTTTCTATAGTGGCCGCGATTCAGAATATGTAGACAAATATTTTATTCATTTATGCATGCGATATACCAAAATGGTGTATGTAATCGTACATTCTCCATTCTAACATTTGTTTAGTACGTCCCTGAAATATCCGGCCGGATAACTTACCCAAGCACCAAATTGCCGTCTGTGGAAAGTTATGGCCTTATAATTCTCACAGATTGCAGACAGATTAAATCACGTTATTACGTTGTATGCAATCTTGCCATAATTATAGAACCATAATGTGAATACTTAAAATAAACGTGTTACAGTGTTGTCGCATTCCAAACTCGCACTGTCAATGGGACATGTTCTTGTGACGTCACAACTTCAGACGACCTTTCCCAGCTAAATGAATAATTCTTTGAAATGAACACAAAATCATCAATTCAATTCCAACATTGAAATCAATATATATTCCACCGCTGTTCTTTATATCACTACGCTAGTGATAATTATGTGAGAATTATGATTTGAAAACTTGTTTTGTTTGGTAAGGCTAGATAGTGACACTGCAGGGCCAATGGAAATATGTAATCATAACGAGATCGTAATTTCTTTATAAAGAGTTAAGTAAAACCAAATTGCAGCATACACATATACTCTTCCGAACTGAATTACATTTTGAATTTGTACATTTTTTACTATTGTTATAAAAGACGAACCCTACATGTAAACTGATAAATCAGCCAGATAATGTTCAGCTTCATTAATTTATCAAAACTACATATTATACCTTTCTACTGCGTGGCTCTATTTACGTGACATTATATATTCTTTAATTCTAAAATTCTATATATGAGTGAATGTGTATGTCATCCATCCTTTTTAATATTATGTGAGGACCATTATTTTTATGCTTTAAACAGGAAAGAATATTCCTCTCTGTCTCAATTATGTTTACTATTGTATGGAATTATGGGATTAATAAAATCTCATGATGTATATATATATATGTATGCAATTGTACATTTCTAAAGGATTTGGTGTTGATATTTAGTATAACTTTTGCCCCATTATTTTGATTGATACATGTATGACAATGAATTTTATATTAAAATTGAGGAATCTACCTGTTAAATTGGAGTTGGTGTTCATCGCTGATGTTTGCTATTTCCATTAGGTACGAGGAAGGAGAGGGGCATGATTGCATGGTTAGGTGAAGATGATGGTAATGAGGATCAAATAGACTATGAGGAAGGAGCAGAGCTATACGAAATTCCTGCTGTGACCAAAATACTCCGGAAGTTTAGGATATCCAAATATATTCCAATTTTTCCAACGTTTAAGAAAATGGAGTAGACAACTTTCATCTTTTGTTATAACAACCGACCGTATTATGTATGAGTCATCCTCCAACTTGATACGTCATTGTTGTCATGTTACAAATACATTGTGTCTGTAAATAGAAAGCATAACCAGCAAAAGGAACATCGTTGTTGTGCATATTGTATGAATATTAGATACGCAGTAAAGTTTTGCTTTATAGAAGAGTATTAACTGGTTTAACTCGTTAACGGTTGATTGTATTGAGAAATAACGAATGTTTGTCTACTTGAAATATACATTGCACATTACCGTTTCATTTTACAAAATACAAATTCAGATTATCTGTATACAAGCATCTCTTCAATATTCAATATGATAATCGGCAAGTCAAATCTGATATACCAAAGACTGATACAACATTACGTTGGCCAAAATCGGGGACAATGTTTCGTCATGTGTGCATCATTTAATTAAAACATACTCGTATCTCAATCTACATATAAACATTTGGTTATTGTCCCCAAATCTCATTATGGATTTACACGCTTATACCACGGCATAACTAAAGAATCTTGCATGTACATGTAAACTGACGAAACATGGAGGTCAAGTTGTCCATGATTAACTACATGTGCAAATGTATATAAGATGATGCCACATACATTCATGAAGATGATGGCAAGAAATTGTTTCAAAGTTTCAATGCTTACTTACGTCATGGCATGTTGGTTTCAACACGACTGATGCATTAAGTACAGTGTTTAAATATGAATATTATAAACTTGACTATGTTGTGTGATCTCTGTAGAGCCAATTACTATGTTGTGTGATCTCTTTATAACCACTTTCCATGTTGTGTGATCTCTGTAGAACCAATTACTATGCTGTGTGATCTCTGTAGAACCAATTACTATGTTGTGTGATCTCTGTAGAACCAATTACTATGTTGTGTGATCTCTGTAGAACCAATTGCTATGTTGTGTGATCTCTGTAGAACCAATTACTATGTTGTGTGATCTCTGTAGAACCAATTGCTATGTTGTGTGATCTCTTGTAGAACCAATTACTATGTTGTTTGATCTCGGTAGAAGCAAATTACATCGTTGTGTGATCTCTGTAGAACCAATTACTATGCTGTGTGATCTCTGTAGAACCAATTACTATGTTGTGTGATCTCTGTAGAACCAATTGCTATGTTGTGTGATCTCTGTAGAACCAATTATTTTTATTTTGTTTCATCATGTGAGACGGCAACGATAACCCAAACTTGAACTGATGATCTCATTGGACACATATCAGGACTCTTGTCTACTAGGATCCCCATTGTCTAAAAACACGACTGAATGAACTCAATCTAATCAAAATCTAGATGGTCATTCTCCCTACGTTACATGGACATCTAACAACATCCCATGAGTGGTCACGTCGGGGTGACCTTTTGGATTAGCCAATCAAATGACTACTTCCAGAATCTTGGAAGTGAATTTTATATGCCCGAATTAGCATGACTAGTGTAAAAAGCTTGCATAATTTGTCAATTGTTTCAAGTCATTTCGTCCCAGAAAGCATAAATTTACATGTTTATACTTGCTGTGCCGAAATGGTTTGCTTCAGATGCACTTGTGACGAAATGGTTCGCTTCGATAACATCGACAAATTGACAATTCGACCTGAAAGTGAAATACACTAATATCTCAAAGGTCATCAGAACATGACCCCTTATGGGACGTTCTTAGATGTTCATGTAACGTAGAGAGAATGACAATCTAGATCTTAATTAGATAGGAATGAACTTAGTGAACAACACATTTCAGCATGTTAGCACTTTAGCCGTGTGGCAGATCATCTGTTAAGGAATGTCACATTCCAAACAAACAATTCAACATCCGCCACAGGTGATATGACTTGCTTTTTTTTGTAAACATTTAATTTGGTTTCATTGGTCAGTATAAATGTACTGCTCCGTGACGTAGCAATTTTAATCAGGTGTAAAATGGAGTTACACAGTTTTGATATGTGATATTTTATTTTAATTTTGTACTTTATGATTCGTTGGGTACTATAATCCAATGTCTACTATATCATTTATCTGATGTACATGTTATGCTATTGCTATGAAATAAAAAAAATCAAATCAAACCCTCAAATTGCTGCTAACTATTGCATTTGTCTATCTTCATTTCAATATTTTTTCGAACAGTCGGTTTGTAAACATTATAATAATTCTTGTTCGTTCCTCAACACGTTTCGGTGAAAATTTATGCAACGATATCGAGATGTGGAAAAGCATATTAAACAAACGGTGATATGACAAGACAGTGTCCTAACATTAAACATTTACCTACAGTATCTTTGTTACTTTCTATATATGCAAGTCCCGGATGTTTGATATTACCCTGCACGTCATCTATAACGTCCTATGAATATTGTTTCAGTTCGAAATATACACACGTATTTCGTAATTAAAAAAACAACATTCTGCAAATAAATAGAGTTTAAACACCTTCGCTACTATTTTTCGGTTTGGTTTGGTTTAGCATTATCTAACGTCCGTTCAATAGCTATGAGTATAGTGAATCTTTATTTTCGGTTTTTACATGCCTTTAAAGGTATTACACTGTCGACCAAGTTACCATAGGGGTAGGAGTTGTCTTTCTTCAGATACTGTGATGGTATTGATAGTTAACTATACTGTTTATAGGGGAAGGATTCGTCTTTATCCATATACTGTAGGGATATAAAATTTCACGAGGCTTATATTTTGCGGTATAAAATTTCGTGTTACACTGACTTTTAAAGACTATGCAGTAAACACTTCTATATGTTTACGTGTATAAATCGCCGCGTATTAATTTTCCCGTTGTATTTAATGACTGTTTGATGAAATTATAAACATGAGTTATGTGCAAATAATATATATAATAATTTGTATCTAGTTCACCACCTTGAAAAGATGCTAAGAACAAATGTTTTAATGATAAGTATAGTGGGTTTTTTTCTCGGTGTTAACGTCCTCTCCACAGCCAGGGTCATATGAGGATGGATATCAAGTAGACACATAAACTGTATAGCAGAACAGAGAGCACGGAAAGACAAACCAGTGAGGTAGGAAAGGGAAACAAATCACGAATGATACAAGGGGGACAGAAGATCTATGTTGGTCCATTTAATGTCCCCTAAATAGAGGACACGGTTCTTCAGGGGCCCCACCTTTAGTCGCCGTCTATGATGCAGTGGGATACAACTGGCATTATTCTAGAGTTCTTCAATGTTTCCTGAACAGAAGACTTTAGAGAAACCACCCTCCACCTTGCAGAGGGCCACACAATTAATCGTCTATTACAGCATGTAGTGAAACCTACATGGAGGACCAGACAATTTCCTATACAATGATACCAGCATATCTACAAACCTGGACAATTTTAGAAACTTCATCAGTGTTCAATTATGGTGAATAAATTGGATTTTGGCACTATTTTATTTACAATTTTTGATTGATTAAAACGCCAGGGTGACAGATAATAACCATATCACTTTTGCAAAAGAAGATGTGCTTTGTGAGAGTCCTAATCTACGATGAGTCTTAGGATGAAATATTGGATAATCATTGTTTTTTATTGCTTTTGATTAAATACATTTTTACAAGTTTAGTATAAGGCGCAAGTGGGTCTTCCCATATTAAAACGGATACATAACCTGTATAGGTATCCTAATAAACACATAAACTGTATAGGTATCCTAATCAACACGAAAACTGTATAGGTATCCTAATAAACACATAAACTGTATAGGTATCCTAATAAACACGAAAACTGTATAGGTATCCTAATAAACACATAAACTGTATAGGTATCCTAATAAACACGAAAACTGTATAGGTATCCTAATAAACACATAAACTGTATAGGTATCCTAATAAACACATAAACTGTATAGGTATCCTAATAAACACATCAACTGTATAGGTATCCTAATAAACACATAAACTGTATAGGTATCCTAATAAACACATAACCTGTATAGGTATCCTAATAAACACATAAACTGTATAGGTATCCTAATAAACACGAAAACTGTATAGGTATCCTAATAAACACATAAACTGTATAGGTATCCTAATAAACACATCAACTGTATAGGTATCCTTATAAACACATAACCTGTATAGGTATCCTAATAAACACATCAACTGTATAGGTATCCTAATAAACACATAAACTGTATAGGTATCCTAATAAACACATCAACTGTATAGGTATCCTAATAAACACATAAACTGTATAGGTATCCTAATAAACACATAACCTGTATAGGTATCCTAATAAACACATAAACTGTATAGGTATCCTAATAAACACGAAAACTGTATAGGTATCCTAATAAACACATAAACTGTATAGGTATCCTAATAAACACATAAACTGTATAGGTATCCTTATAAACACATAACCTGTATAGGTATCCTAATAAACACATCAACTGTATAGGTATCCTAATAAACACGAAAACTGTATAGGTATCCTAATAAACACATCAACTGTATAGGTATCCTAATAAACACATCAACTGTATAAGTATCCTAATAAACACATAACCTGTATAGGTATCCTAATAAACACATAACCTGTATAGGTATCCTAATAAACACGAAAACTGTATAGGTATCCTAATAAACACATAAACTGTATAGGTATCCTAATAAACACATAAACTGTATAGGTATCCTAATAAACACATAACCTGTATAAGTATCCTAATAAACACATAACCTGTATAGGTATCCTAATAAACACATAAACTGTATAGGTATCCTAATAAACACATAAACTGTATAGGTATCCTAATAAACACGAAAACTGTATAGGTATCCTAATAAACACATAAACTGTATAGGTATCCTAATAAACACATAAACTGTATAGGTATCCTAATAAACACATAAACTGTATAGGTATCCTAATAAACACATCAACTGTATAGGTATCCTAATAAACACATAACCTGTATAGGTATCCTAATAAACACATAACCGGTATAGGTATCCTAATAAACACATAACCGGTATAGGTATCCTAATAAACACATAACCTGTATAGGTATCCTAATAAACACATAAACTGTATAGGTATCCTAATAAACACATAAACTGTATAGGTATCCTAATAAACACATAACCTGTATAGGTATCCTAATAGACACATAACCGGTATAGGTATCCTAATAAACACATAACCTGTATAGGTATCCTAATAAACACATAACCGGTATAGGTATCCTAATAAACACATCAACTGTATAGGTATCCTTATAAACACATAAACTGTATAAGTATCCTAATAAACACATAACCTGTATAGGTATCCTAATAAACACATAACCTGTATAGGTATCCTAATAAACACGAAAACTGTATAGGTATCCTAATAAACATATAAACTTTATAGGTATCCTAATAAACACGAAAACTGTATAGGTATCCTAATAAACACATAACCTGTATAGGTATCCTAATAAACACATAACCGGTATAGGTATCCTAATAAACACATAACCTGTATAGGTATCCTAATAAACACATAACCTGTATAGGTATCCTAATAAACACATCAACTGTATAGGTATCTTAATAAACACATCAACTGTATAGGTATCCTAATAAACACATAACCTGTATAGGTATCCTAATAAACACATAACCTGTATAGGTATCCTTATAAACACATAAACTGTATAGGTATCCTTATAAACACATCAACTGTATAGGTATCCTAATAAACTGTATAAGTATCCTAATAAACACATAAACTGTATAGGTATCCTAATAAACACATAACCTGTATAAGTATCCTAATAAACACATAAACTGTATAGGTATCCTAATAAACACATAAACTGTATCAGTATCCTAATCAACACATAAACTGTATAAGTATCCTAATCAACACATAAACTGTATAGGCATCCTAATAAACTGTATAAGTATCCTAATAAACACATCAACTGTATAAGTATCCTAATAAACACATAACCTGTATAGGTATCCTAATAAACACATAAACTGTATAGGTATCCTAATAAACACATAAACTGTATAAGTATCGTAATAAACACATAAACTGTATAAGTATCCTAATAAGCACATAACCTGTATAGGTATCCTAATAAACACATAAACTGTATAGGTATCCTAATAAACACATCAACTGTATAAGTATCGTAATAAACACATAACCTGTATAGGTATCCTAATAAACACATAAACTGTATAGGTATCCTAATAAACACATCAACTGTATAGGTATCCTAATCAACACATAAAGTGTATAGGTATCCTAATAAACACGAAAACTGTATAGGTATCCTAATAAACACCTAACCTGTATAGGTATCCTAATAAACACATAAACTGTATAGGTATCCTAATAAACACATAAACTGTATAGGTATCCTTATAAACACATCAACTGTATAGGTATCCTAATAAACTGTATAAGTATCCTAATAAACACATAAACTGTATAGGTATCCTAATAAACACATAACCTGTATAGGTATCCTAATAAACACATAACCGGTATAGGTATCCTAATAAACACATAACCTGTATAAGTATCCTAATAAACACATAAACTGTATAAGTATCCTAATAAACACATCTACTGTATAAGTATCCTAATAAACACATAACCTGTATAAGTATCCTAATAAACACATAAACTGTATAGGTATCCTAATAAACACATAAACTGTATAGGTATCCTAATAAACACATAAACTGTATAGGTATCCTTATAAACACATAAACTGTATAGGTATCCTAATAAACACATAAACTGTATAGGTATCCTAATAAACACATAACCTGTATAGGTATCCTAATAAACATATAAACTGTATAGGTATCCTAATAAACATATAAACTGTATAGGTATCCTTATAAACACATCAACTGTATAAGTATCCTAATAAACACATAAACTGTATAGGTATCCTAATAAACACATCAACTGTATAGGTATCCTAATAAACACATAACCTGTATAGGTATCCTAATAAACACATAAACTGTATAGGTATCCTAATAAACACATAAACTGTATAGGTATCCTAATAAACACATAAACTGTATAGGTATCCTAATAAACACATAAACTGTATAGGTATCCTAATAAACACATAAACTGTATAGGTATCCTTATAAACACATCAACTGTATAGGTATCCTAATAAACTGTATAAGTATCCTAATAAACACATAAACTGTATAGGTATCCTAATAAACACATAACCTGTATAGGTATCCTAATAAACACATAACCGGTATAGGTATCCTAATAAACACATAACCTGTATAAGTATCCTAATAAACACATAAACTGTATAAGTATCCTAATAAACACACCTACTGTATAAGTATCCTAATAAACACATAACCTGTATAAGAATCCTAATAAACACATAAACTGTATAAGTATCCTAATAAACACATAAACTGTATAGGTATCCTAATAAACACATAACCTGTATAGGTATCCTAATAAACACATCAACTGTATAAGTATCCTAATAAACACATTAACTGTATAGGTATCCTAATAAACACATCAACTGTATAGGTATCCTAATAAACACATAACCTGTATAGGTATCCTAATAAACACATAAACTGTATAGGTATCCTAATAAACACATAAACTGTATAGGTATCCTAATAAACACATAAACTGTATAGGTATCCTTATAAACACATCAACTGTATAGGTATCCTAATAAACTGTATAAGTATCCTAATAAACACATAAACTGTATAGGTATCCTAATAAACACATAACCTGTATAGGTATCCTAATCAACACATAAACTGTATAGGTATCCTAATAAACTGTATAAGCATCCTAATAAACACATCAACTGTATAAGTATCCTAATAAACACATAAACTGTATAAGTATCCTAATAAACACATAACCTGTATAAGAATCCTAATAAACACATCAACTGTATAGGTATCCTAATAAACATATAAACTGTATAGGTATCCTTAAAAACACATAAACTGTTTATGTATCCTAATAAACACATAAACTGTATAGGTATCCTAATAAACACATCAACTGTAAAGGTATCCTAATAAACACATCAACTGTATCAGTATCCTAATAAACACATAAACTGTATAGGTATCCTAATAAACACATAACCTGTATAGGTATCCTAATAAACACATAAACTGTATAGGTATCCTTATAAACACATCAACTGTATAGGTATCCTAATAAACTGTATAAGTATCCTAATAAACACATAAACTGTATAGGTATCCTAATAAACACATAACCTGTATAGGTATCCTAATAAACACATAAACTGTATAGGTATCCTAATAAACTGTATAAGCATCGTAATAAACACATCAACTGTATAGGTATCCTAATAAACACATAAACTGTATAAGTATCCTAATAAACACATAAACTGTATAGGTATGCTTATCAACACATAAACTGTATAGGTATCCTAATAAACACATAACCTGTTTAGGTATCCTAATAAACACATCAACTGTATAAGTATCCTAATAAACACATAAACTGTATAGGTATCCTAATAAACACATAACCTGTATAGGTATCCTAATAAACACATCAACTGTATAGGTATCCTAATAACACATAAACTATATAGGTATCCTAATAAACACATAAACTGTATAAGTATCCTAATAAACACATCAACTGTATAATAATCCTAATAAACACATAACCTGTATAAGTATCCTAATAAACACATAAACTGTATAGGTATCCTAATAAACACATAAACTGTATAGGTATCCTAATAAACACATCAACTGTATAGGTATCCTAATAAACACATAACCGGTATAGGTATCCTAATAAACACATAACCTGTATAAGTATCCTAATAAACACATCAACTGTGTAAGTATCCTAATAAACACATAAACTGTATAAGTATCCTAATAAACACATAACCTGTATAAGTATCCTAATAAACACATAAACTGTATAGGTATCCTAATAAACACGAAAACTGTATAGGTATCCTAATAAACATATAACCTGTATAGGTATCCTAATAAACACATAAACTGTATAGGTATCCTAATAAACACATAAACTGTATAAGTATCCTAATAAACACATAAACTGTATAGGTATCCTTAAAAACACATAAACTGTTTATGTATCCTAATAAACACATAAACTGTATAGGTATCCTAATAAACACATAAACTGTATAGGTATCCTAATAAACACATAAACAGTAAAGGTATCCTAATAAACACATCAACTGTATCAGTATCCTAATAAACACATAAACTGTATAGGTATCCTAATAAACACATAAACTGTATCAGTATCCTAATAAACACATAAACTGTATAGGTATCCTAATAAACACATAAACTGTATAGGTATCCTAATAAACACATCAACTGTATAGGTATCCTAATAAACACATAACCGGTATAGGTATCCTAATAAACACATAACCTGTATAAGTATCCTAATAAACACATCAACTGTGTAAGTATCCTAATAAACACATAAACTGTATAAGTATCCTAATAAACACATAACCTGTATAAGTATCCTAATAAACACATAAACTGTATAGGTATCCTAATAAACACGAAAACTGTATAGGTATCCTAATAAACACATAAACTGTATAGGTATCCTAATAAACACATAAACTGTATAGGTATCCTAATAAACACATAAACTGTATAGGTATCCTAATAAACACATCAACTGTATAGGTATCCTAATAACACATAACCTGTATAGGTATCCTAATAAACACATAAACCGTATAGGTATCCTAATAAACACATAACCGGTATAGGTATCCTAATAAACACATAAACTGTATAGGTATCCTAATAAACACATAAACTGTATAGGTATCCTAATAAACACATAAACTGTATAGGTATCCTAATAAACACATAACCTGTATAGGTATCCTAATAAACACATAACCTGTATAGGTATCCTAATAAACACATAACCTGTATAGGTATCCTAATAAACACATAACCGGTATAGGTATCCTAATAAACACATAAACTGTATAGGTATCCTTATAAACACATAAACTGTATAAGTATCCTAATAAACACATAACCTGTATAGGTATCCTAATAAACACATAACCTGTATAGGTATCCTAATAAACACGAAAACTGTATAGGTATCCTAATAAACATATAAACTGTATAGGTATCCTAATAAACACGAAAACTGTATAGGTATCCTAATAAACACATAACCTGTATAGGTATCCTAATAAACACATAACCGGTATAGGTATCCTAATAAACACATAACCTGTATAGGTATCCTAATAAACACATAACCTGTATAGGTATCCTAATAAACACATCAACTGTATAGGTATCTTAATAAACACATAAACTGTATAGGTATCCTAATAAACACATAACCTGTATAGGTATCCTAATAAACACATAACCTGTATAGGTATCCTTATAAACACATAAACTGTATAGGTATCCTTATAAACACATCAACTGTATAGGTATCCTAATAAACTGTATAAGTATCCTAATAAACACATAAACTGTATAGGTATCCTAATAAACACATAAACTGTATAGGTATCCTAATAAACACATAACCTGTATAGGTATCCTAATAAACACATAAACTGTATAGGTATCCTAATAAACACATAAACTGTATAGGTATCCTAATAAACACATAAACTGTATAAGTATCCTAATAAACACATAAACTGTATAGGTATCCTAATAAACACATAACTGTATAGGTATCCTAATAAACATAACTGTATAAGTATCCTAATAAACACATAAACTGTATAGGTATCCTAATAAACACATAAACTGTATAGGTATCCTAATAAACACATAAACTGTATAGGTATCCTAATAAACACATAAACTGTATAAGTATCCTAATAAACACATAAACTGTATAGGTATCCTAATAAACACATAAACTGTATAAGTATCCTAATAAACACATCAACTGTATAAGTATCCTAATAAACACATAACCTGTATAGGTATCCTAATAAACACATAAACTGTATAGGTATCCTAATAAACACATAACTGTATAGGTATCCTAATAAACACATAAACTGTATAAGGTATCCTAATAAACACATAAACTGTATAGGTATCCTAATAAACACATAACCTGTATAGGTATCCTAATAAACACATAAACTGTATAGGTATCCTAATAAACACATAACCTGTATAGGTATCCTAATAAACACATAAACTGTATAGGTATCCTAATAAACACATAACTGTATAGGTATCCTAATAAACACATAAACTGTATAGGTATCCTAATAAACACATAACCTGTATAGGTATCCTAATAAACACATAACCTGTATAGGTATCCTAATAAACACATAAACTGTATAAGTATCCTAATAAACACATAAACTGTATAAGTATCCTAATAAACACATAACTGTATAGGTATCCTAATAAACACATAACTGTATAGGTATCCTTAATAACACATAACCTGTATAGGTATCCTAATAAACACATAAACTGTATAGTATCCTAATAAACACATCAACTGTAATAGGTATCCGTATACCAAAAAACAATAAACTGTATGGTTCCTAATAACACCCAAAATTTTTAGGGATCCTAAAAAAAAATTATAGGATCCTAATAAAAAATAATGTATAGGGATTATAAACCCTAAATGTATAGTATCCAATAAACAATAAACTGTAAGGTATTAAAAACCCAAAAAGTATTTTTAAAAAAAACAATAACCTTATCCTTTAAAAAAATAAAATGTAAGGATCCTAATAAAAACATACCCGTTTGGTATCCAATAAAACATAAAATGTTGGTATCCTAAAAACAAAAAAGTAAGGGGCCCAAAAAAAATAAAAAGGGATCCTTTAAAAAAACAAAACTTTAGTTCCCCTAAAACCAAAGTTCCTTTTAAAAAAATAAAAAAATTAAAAACACAAACCCGTAATACAAAAAACCCCTAAATTATAGGGATCCTAAAAAAACATACCTGTAAATTTTTTTAAAACCCATAAATTTAAGATCCTAAAAAAAAACTTAAATACCAATAAAAAATAAATTAACCTTAAAAAAACCCCCCATTTCCAATAAAAACCTCGTTGGTATCCTATAAACACATCAACTGTAAGGTATCCAATAAACCCCAAAAAGATGGACCAAAAAAACCTTAAATTTTTTTTAAAAATAAAACCCAAAAATGTAAGGGATCCTAAAACACAAAAACTTTTAGGTATCCAAAAATAAAAACAAAAAAAAATGTATAGGATCCTATAAAAAATAAAATGTTAGTATCCAATAAAACTAAAATTTAAATATCCTTAAACCCAAAAAATTTTAGGATCCTAAAAAATAAGTACTTAAAAATAAATAAAATAAATTAAAAAACCTAAATTTTTAAACCAAAAAACAAAAAATGTAAGGGATCCTAAAAAAAACCCAATAAAAAATTAAAAAGTAAATACCAAAACCATAAACTGTATAGATCCTAATAAAAAAAACCTGAATTTCCAATAAAACCCTAAAAATTCCCTTTAAAAATTTCTTAACCAAAAAACCACAAAAAAATTTTTTTATCCTAATAAACACAAACCCGTAAAACCTTTAAAAAAAAATTCAAAAAATCCATAAAACAATTTTTTAAACCTAATAAACAAAAACGTATAGGCCCAAAAAACAAAAAAGGGGATTTTTAAAAACCCCCTAAAATGTATTTTTTTCCTAAAACCCTTTTTTAAAAACCAAAAAATGATAAGTATCCTAATAAAAACAAAAAATTTAAACCCCCCGGATTTTAAAAACAAAACTGTAGGGACCTAATTAAAATTTAAACCTAAAAACATAAATTATAGGGTCCTAAAAACCAAAAATTTCCTAAAACCAAAATTAAACATAAACCCCCAAAAGTTAGGTTCCCAAAAACACATAAAAGTTGGATCCTAATAAACAAACCTGTTTAGGGATCCTAAAAAAAAACCCCAAATATGGGGTCCAATAAACCCATAACTTTGGGGATCCTAAAAACAAAACGTTAGGTTAAAACCAAAAAAAATAATTTTTTTTTTTTTTTTTTTGGGGGGTTTTTTTTTGGTTTTTTTTAAAAAAAATCCAAAAAAACCCCAAACCGAAATTTAAAAACAAAAAATTTTCCCCCCAAAAAAAAACCCCGGCCTTAAAAAAAAACCAAAAAAAAATTTTTTTAAAAAAACGAAATTTTAAACCCCCAACTTTTAAGTTCCTTTTAAAAACTAAAATTTTTAAAAACAAACCAAAACAAACACCCCCTTAAAGTATCCTTTAAAACAAAAAATTTAAAAAAATCCCTTTTTTCCAAAAACCCCAAAAGTATGGTATCCAATAAAAACAAACGTATTTAAAAACCCCAAAAATTTAAATTTAATAAACAAAAAACTTTAAAATTTTTTAAAACCCCAAAAAACCTTTTTCCCAAAAACCCCAAAAAACCCCGGGGATCCTATAAACCATAAATTAAGGGGATCCAATTAAAAAAAAAACCAAAAAACCAAAAAGGATAAACCAAAATTTTAAATATCCCAAAAACACATAAAATGTATTTTAAAAAAATCCTTTTTAAAAAAACAAAACGGAAGGTTCCCTTAAAAAACCATAAATGTTTTGTATCCTAAAAAAAACAAAAAGTTTTAAAAAAACAAAGGGATTTAACCAAAAAAAAAACCAAAAAATCCCTTTGTACCCCAAAAAAAATTAAAAAAAAAATTTTTTTATCTAATAAACACATCAACTGTAAAGGTATCCTAATAAACACATAAACTGTAGAGGTATCCTAATAAACACATAAACTGTATAGGTATCCTAATAAACACATAAACTGTATAGGTATCCTAATAAACACATAAACTGTATAAGTATCCTAATAAACACATAATCTGTATAGGTATCCTAATAAACACATCAACTGTAGAGATATCCTAATAAACACATCAACTGTATAAGTATCCTAATAAACACATCAACTGTATAAGTATCCTAATAAACACATAATCTGTATAGGTATCCTAATAAATACATATACTGTGTAGGTATCCTAATAAACACATCAACTGTATAAGTATCCTAATAAACACATAAACTGTATAGGTATCCTAATAAACACATAACCTGTATAGGTATCCTAATAAACACATCAACTGTATAAGTATCCTAATAAACACATCAACTGTAGAGGTATCCTAATAAACACATAAACTGTATAGGTATCCTAATAAACACATAAACTGTATAAGTATCCTAATAAACACATCAACTGTATAAGTATCCTAATAAACACATAAACTGTATAGGTATCCTAATAAACACATAACCTGTATAGGTATCCTAATAAACACATAAACTGTATATGTATCCTAATAAACACATAAACTGTATAGGTATCCTGATAAACAACGTGTTATCGCTGGCTGGAGAATAAGTCAGGACCATAAAACCCGATGTTTCGAAAGGGTACGTTTTTTTCTGCTTTATCTACGGAATCCGTTGAGTGAATTATATTTTGTAATATCATATACATTCATCATTTGGAGTTCTCGGATAACAACTCCTCCTTAATCGCTACTACCAACATCTCATTGATGTATTTCGTTCATTGATAAACAAGTCGTCATATACTTGATTAAGTGGTATGTCCATTTATATACAAGAAATATTCTCAAAATAAAAGTATCATGAATTTGTCCTTTTCTGATATTTTGTGCTGTACTTTCAACGGTCACCTGCCTTCTGGTTAGACCTGGGACATTCATTATATTACAATATGGAACACCATTCCGGAAACACAGTTTATTATTTTTTTTTATAATTCTTTTATTTTTTGAAGATTTTTCACGTATTAAACAATAGACATAAATGACAATGTTAAAAAAAACATACACACATACTCTCCTCTCACACTTACATGCTGTGATCATCATCATCATCGTCGTCGTCATCGTCATCATCATCCTTATCATCATCTTTATCAGCATCATCATAATCATAATCACCATGCAGTAATTGCCATCTTCATCATAATCATCATACATTGTACATCATTAATATCATCATCAGCATCATCATCATGACCATAGCGCACATGATATGCATTTATCATTATCATCCTCAACATCATTATCATCATCATAATCCTCCTCCTCATACACATGCTTCTTTTACTTTCTGCACAGAGAGAGAGAGAGAGATTACATTCCTTGTTTACTGATATAAATAGAATTTTTGAGATGAAATAAATCTGAAAATCAGTAAGATGTTGTCAAGGCCGTTAGGAAAAGAATAGTAAGTATATTATAATTCTATAATGGGCACCGTTTTTTCCAATTTGTCTCAAATTTTGAAACACAGTTTAAGTTTGATGTTCCTAGCGTTCTTTTAATATTAGCCTCATTCCTCTAAAACAAATACTTAACAGGGCTTTGTAATTAAAAACAACACACATTGTAAATGTTACGAGAAATATAGTTATAGCGAGAAACGCAGCATAATGACATTTTCATGATAAAAAAACATTCTGTGGTTCATTTGTATCACATAATTTGCATTGATGTTAATTTCTTAGAGTTTCCTCCCTTTAGCTATCGAAATGGTGCCCTTTATAAGACGACAGCAGAAATCCTTGATAAGTAAATTTTAATGACCAAAGAGTGGGATTGGTACTTTACAAAATCACGGCATGTTCAAACCAATGACGAATTTTCATCTCTGTACTGCAGTGTACAATTGTGAGATTATGTCTCCAATTAAAGATTTGGAGTTAGAATTACGATGTCCTTGTCCTTGTTATGTCGGTATTCTCTGTTGTTTTTGAGTTAGAATTACGATTTCCTTGTTATGTCGGTATTCTCTGTTGTTTTTGAGTTAGAATTATGATTTCCTTGTTATGTCGGTATTCTCTGTTGTTTTTGAGTTAGAATTATGATTTCCTTGTTATGTCGGTATTCTCTGTTGTTTTTGAGTTAGAATTGCGGTTTCCTTGTTATGCCGGTATTCTCTGCTATTTTTGGGTAGAATTTCTATTTCCTTATCATTTGGGAATGATCTGTTTTTCAAACCAATGACTTAATTTTCAAACTGCAGCCATTGCATGATCGTAAGAGGCGACTAAATTTGGGATCGTCTCTTCTTTCTTAACAACTTTCTTCTTCCTAATGTCTCTCTTGACAATGCCTCACTTTTTGCCTTTAGTTGAGCGTTCGCCCCTGTGAGGTAGGCTTTGGGTTCTGTCCCCTGACCGAGACACTGCTTAGCGCTCAGCATATTTCAGAGTTGGACGACCGGGTTCGCCAGTTGTCAGTATAATGTGACCTTCAGTGAGGTAGAAAATCGGCAAACGTTCCGGCCTATCACAAGGAGACTTCACACAAACATACCGCAGCCTCCAAAACACACATACACACTTACCACACGCACGTATATCGCACGCAGGGGAGGCCGTTCTTAAATGACCTTAGCTGTTGATAGGACGTTAAAACAAATTAAAACCAAAACCAGACCAAGTCGTTATTTACTTCTAAATCATATCAATATAAGATATTAATAAAGGATAACTTATTTGGTTTTATATCTTATGTTTTAAATGATATTTCCTTGAACTATCATAAATGCTATCGTGAATAGATATCAATTCGAAAGGAAATCTTATCATGATTAAAAGAACTGCAAAAAGACCACTAGGCATGTTTTCCTTTATCTGAAGCAGATATTTAAAAAAAAAAAACATAGTCGAAACGTTCATTAAAAGTGCAGTAAGTTCAGTGTTAAATTTTTTTTTCATGACGTCATAATCTAGCGTGAGGGTTGATAATCTGAGTGATCGGATTTCAAAAATATTGGTCATATTAAGTGTGAACAACGCCCTTTTTCCTTTTAAATACTTCCGGGTATTGTCATCAATTCTGTGGCGCCGATTAACACTTTTTATATGGCGAGTAAGGTATCAAATCAAAACTTAATGGATTGTTTTCAACGCAGGTATATATATATATATATATATGTGTGTTGTTAGTGCAAAATATAGTTTATATAACGTCAAACAAACCAAGTCTTGTGGCTTTTTTTCCACAATTTTATCACACATTGGTATCTATTATCTGGTTTCATATGAAAGTAGTATCACGGTTACACGCAATTATTTCGTTGGCGGATTGTAACCGGACAGATACGTCGCCTTTTGGAAACAGCAAGCAAGACATAACAAATCTTATTGTGTTACACACGTATGTACCGCAATATCTTACCAGTATTAATTGTACCTAGACCTGTTACAAATGTCCCCAAATTACCCCGTAGTCGCTAATGCAGACTAAAGAAACAACAACATCGTTTCTGAAGTCAAAATCCATTTAAACACCAGCAACAGCCAGCCATGTTCGTTCTCAAATCAAGAAATAGAAGTCGCAGTCATGTTTGTAGTATCAACCAAAGAATATTTCATCAAATTCCGACGATTTTCGATCTACCATTTAACTAATCGTATACTAGTACGTCAATCTCATTACCACATAGCAACCAAGTTATTTTCAAAACCGCTTTCAACATCCATCCAAACCTCTATGTAACAATTTTAGCTCAATCAGACAACACTTTCATCTCCACCAATCATTGCTCTTTCCATGGAAACAATGCAATACTGAAGTATGCCATCTTTGATAATATGCTAAATGAAAGTTGTATATAATACAAAGCGCAAATTGCACTTTTGTTTCTATGATTAACCTTTGAAGCGAGTTAAAGTGAGATTCTTTGGAATCAGTGTGACAAATCCAATGCAATAGAACTGTAGGAAGTTCGCCAATTCACGGTACATTATAACGGAAGTTATTTAGAACAAACGCGTCATTGATAGTTAAATGATATTTATTATACCTGTTTTTGTCAGTACACTTCTATATGTATATGTTTACAACATTTCTAAGAATGTTTTACCGGAAGTTAGTTACGCTATGTACGTCACACCATTCCCCAATTAGCGTTGTCACACTATTTCCGGTTCCTGTTGACGACATCCCCTCACCCGCCTGATCTTAATGGCGCTGTCGAATCAGTCGCTCAGGGTTTCTATTGAGATGCAGTATAAAGGGTTCACCGTTACAATTAACTGTCACAAATGAAGGCAATTGTTGTTTTCTGTGTTGGACCTGCTGGTGCGATAATGCTTTCTCAGCACGCCTACAACAGGAAGCTTAACAGCGTAACAGAAAAACGTACGACTCGTGAATATCTTTAATGGTTCTAATCACTTATCTTAATTGAACGAAACCGTAATGTTCTAGAAAATTGTGCCATACTTGTGGCGTAAATACATGCCTGAAACCTATATACTTGCCGAGTTAATGCAGTGTTTCAGACATGGCTGTGGAAAAAAATCGTTATATAGCCGGATGCATGTTGCTAAGTAGCACTTTGTGAACATTCTTTGTCCTTTCTCAGAGTTAAAAGTTTTCGTACACTACAAAACATGTACACTGTAGAGCGATACCTGTATGTATACTTGCACATTTCTGGACAGGGCAAATGGCTTTTAATTCTCCGAATCCAGGTAACGAATGTATGCATGCGTGTAAATAATAATAAAAAACATCACGAGGATACATATCTGCATATACAGTACATGCTGACCTGATTCACAATCATGGCATGAGACAATCATGACATGTGACAATTGGAGAGTTCCGAACAATGCTGGTGAATACTATTGATGTTAAAGCAAACGAGCCACATGTCAAAGATACAAAGCGAAAACAAAAGTCAATTATATCCGGTATTTTATTCTTAGTACAAAGATTATTTAACGACGAACGGATTTGGAGTCCGAATGTCGAAACTTCTTACCATCTAAATATGGTCAAAATGTTATACTGAATACCTTGTACTACGGCACATGGGATCAATAAATATACATGAAAATATATATGAAAATAATAAGGTTAATATATATATAAAACTGTCGTAATCGTATTAAGTGAGGTAAAAAAGAAAGCTTCATGCGTTGTTTTATTGACATTTTATACAGTAAAATTATATTGATTAAAACGGACGATATTTTTTATGGAAATATCCACGATCCTAGACGTTTAAATTCAGCTGCGTTATTCGGTTATTGCTTTGGTTTAGTTTTGTTTATTTTGGTTAACGTCCTATTAACAGCTAAGGTCATTTAAGGACGGCCTCCCGTGCGTGCGACATGCATGCGTGTGATGAGTACGTATGTGTACTTTTGGAGGCTGAAACACAGAGTTTACTTTAAGCCACGAATTCGGGAATGATGAGCTATTAAAGTCATGAATTTCGCAATAACCTGTATCGATAACTGATAACTGATCATCATCCAAAGGTGATATTTTCTTACAAATAATCGCGAAGGGTTTAAAATCGCGATTTAGTTTCCTCGCGGAATAACGCGAATATAAATCACGCGAAACATTAGTAATTTACAGCATGTACATTTACTTATTACCATAGAATTTGACAATGCTAACTGATGTACTAGAAAACTGAATGTAGGCAATGTTGTTAGGGAAATGTAGTTTAAAACTGAGTAGTTCTTATGGGCAAACCCGTTATCTATTCATATTGTTAAGGTGCCATGATTGACATAGAGGAAAGAACTGTAGCTCGTGACTGCATTAGAGACCTGCAAGTGATTAGTGCGACAAATGGACGTTTTGAAGCCACGGCATGAACAATTTACTGATTAAACTGGAATAAGACAGCTGTTGCGTGCCATACGAGATGAAAGAGAATTGGAATTGAAATCAAAATGCTGAGATTTTATTGAAGTGCATTAGGCTGCAGCTCTGTCAGATGTTTACTGTAAGTACAACTGGGAGATGGCAGATTTTCGTTCATGATCATCCATGAATCCGATATAACAAAAAACAAAACCATTAAATTATTGTATTCTATCTAAGCATATATTTTAATTATGACAATGCGTCATATACTAACGATAACTAGCAATAAATCCCAAAGAAATAAGAGATGCATTTTCATAATTTTCCTGATCCACAATGAAATCTCGATAATAAACCTTAACTGTCAAAATCCAATATGGTATATATAGTTACTTTATAGCATACTGCCGAATACATCTGTTTCCCGCTATAACAGGAGGGCAAATATAGTACAACCATTTAAACACACACTTACAATGCACGTGTCCATCACAGAGGAGGCCGTTCTTAAATGACCATCGCTGTTTAAAAGACGTTAAAGGAATACAAAGCTAAACCAAACCAAGAGGGTCAACTTTCAGCCATTTTGTATATACAATCAGTCTAAAATATGATAATGCACAACCTGGAAACCTATTAATGAAGGTCGCGGAATGTCTATAGTATGACTTCAGAAAAATTGCAATAACAAATTTAATTGTCTAAATCTAATATGGCCACGTGTTGTTCATTTGAACATGCACAATTAAGATGTACATGTGCAGTTTGAGAAAGATCCATAAAAACCTTACTGTGAAATATTGATAACAAACATTTTGCACATTCAAAGGACAAAATAAAGACTAAATATGGCTTATACAGGCTCGAAGAACATCATTCAATTATAAGTGCCATGATCCCTCTGCAATCTATAAAAACAATTTAAAAAACCATTATACAAATCGATGAAAAAAGGTGAAGTTTCTTTCATCATCATGATCTCATTGGAATTTCTTTTATTTACTTATGCTGATTGACATGTGTTGTGAAACCAATATGCCTGAATCCTTGATACTACACGGTCCCTATATTGAGAACATGGCAATTCAAGGTTTGGTTTGGTTTGCTTTGGTTCTATTGGTTTAACGTCCTATTAACAGCTAAGGTCATTTAAGGACGGCCTCTCATGCTTGCGATATGCATGGGTGTGAGTGCGTATGCTATTTTGGGAGGCTGCGGTATGTTGGCAATTGAAGGATTTGACAAACATTAACATAGCGGAATTTGCCGATGAAAACAGCAAACATTTACCAATCGAGAACACGTTCTCTCCTGTGTGCGAGATTTATGCGAGCAGTGTGGGAGACTGCGGTATGATCGTGTTAGTCTCATTGTGATAGAGCGAAACTTATGTATGGTCGTGTTAGTCTCATTGTGATAGAGCGAAACTTGTGTATGATCGTGTTAGTCTCCTTGTGATGGAGCGAAACTTATGTTTGATCGTGTTAGTCTCAATGTGATAGAGCGAAACTTATGTATGGTCGTGTTAGTCTCAATGTGATAGAGCGAAACTTATGTCGACTTTATAGTGCTACATCACTAAAGTCCTGCTGGGTGCCTTCGGCAGTATGCTTCAGTGAGGTAGCACTATAAATCGGCAAAAGATCCGGCCTATCACAAGGAGACATAACTCAAACATACCACAGCCTCCCAAAATACACATTCGCACACACTACACACATGCATATCGCACGCACGGGAGGCCGTCCTTAAATGACCTTAGCTGTTGATAGGATACCTTACCCGATCACATTATGCTGACGACGGGCGAAACCAGTCGTCCAACTCTGAAATAGCTGAGCGTTAAGCAGGAGTATAAACTATCATTTTTATTGACTCTTGTATGTCTCGGCCAGGGGACAGAACCCATGGCCCACCTTACAGAACTTAAGCGAACGCTCACCGGAAGGCCAGAAGTGCAGCATTGTCAATTAGGAAGAGTAAAGCTGTTTAAAAAGAAGAGAAAAGATATGATCTCAAATTTAGCCGCCCTATTAGATCATGCAATGTGAGCAGCGGGTATAATTGAAGACCTGCCTACAAGACAGCTTCTGGAAAACTTTTTAGATGGCATTTGTTTATTTTTGTTACTTCTCTTGTTCATTCAAGCTGTCGTTATGTTATATGTTGCCGGGTTCCCGGACATACAGGCATTTTTGATTATAAAAAATTGGATCGCACCGCAAAACCGTCATTATCACTCCACCGACTGACTTGAAACATAATTTCACTGATCTCAAACCATTTGTAACCAAATTTTTATGATCGCATTTGCAGAATGAACGGAGTCAATATGTAAATAACAAATTATCAATTGAGGCGTGATGACCAGCCTCAGCGTATCGCACACAATGAACAATTCACCGTTAGACACATCTTATTAGAATGTATTGATCTATAACCTATAGGAGACAGTGTCTACAACGGCAAACCATGTCTTAAACTTCTGCTAACATAAGCAAAAGTTTGAACTGCCTAAAAGCTGACGGTCTGTACCTCAACATATGACTAACCATACCCACATTTGGATTATATATGTGAGTGGTCCAAGATATTTTAAATAATTATATCATTATTTCAATTTTGACGTTGGTCCGTTTAATACCTTTTTCTCATTACCATTAACTTGTTCTAATGACCCTTTCAGTGCTGATGGGGCGTTAAGAATGTGATGATATTAATACAGTAGTAACTGTCCATATTTTGCCGTGGTTTTAACAATTATGAGCCCCAAAAGAGGAATTTTGAGGATTTTTTGCTTTAATCTTCCTTAACCCTTGGATGTATTACATCCCAATTTGTTTTAAATCATCATTGGAGATGGCAATAAAATTTCATATAAATGAGGCTGGTGCCTTCCCTTGGGACAGAGGAACGGAGCCCAAAAAGGAAAACTTTGGTGAGTTTTTGCTTTAAAACCCTTCTTCTTCCTGAACCTTTGATTATTTTTTTTCGCTATAAAACCCTACTCCTTCTTAACCCTTGGATTGATTAATCCAAATGGTGTGAATTTTCTCTCTCTTTTTTTGGGGGGGGGGGGGGGGGGGGGGGGGGTACTATTTGATGTAAATGAGACTGGACCGACCCCTGGAGACAGGGGGGCGGCACCCAAAAAGGGGAACTTTGCTGAGGTTTTGCCTTTAAAACCCAAATCTTCTTGAGCTTTGAGTTGATTGCAACCAAAGTAGGGGAGACAAATCATGTTTGATGGAAATGAGACTGGTGTGACCCAAGGGTCTCAAGTTGCAGTTGGACAATATGGATAGAACAATAGTAATTAAAAACACATTGTATGTCTTCTGGCCGTCTTATACATACTTGTCGTGTCGGTTGATACAAAATATGGGACATTTATTCTTTCATTCTTCATTCAGGATTCGTAAAACATGCAAATTGCCGAATGTACACTAACCTCCGCCGTTTCGACCATAATTAACAGATAAAATCCAATAATAAATGCCTTTGACAATTGACTATAAATTTAAAAATAATTTTTTAAAAGAGGATATCTGATGTAATGTGCTTTCATTATTAGATAGTTTAAGCTGACTTTTGACATAATTGTTGACAATGTATCGTAAGATATCTCAATCGTTGTGTAATAGACACACTATAAATGGCAGAAGGTCTCATAACGTTGTCTCGAGAGGAGACCGTGTCATATAGTCCCCAGGCAATAACTCTCAACTACAGCCACGACAACACAAAATAAGTTCTAATGAAAAAAATGCAATAATAGATATACCATATCAGAGGCGGTGGAGGAGTGGGAGTGTATTTTGACCTATGTCTCGGTACCGAAATCACTATAACTGACAAGGATGTTCATTTCGTCTTTGACAGGCGATTACCGCAAAGTAATGAGAAAGCTGAGAAGAGCATATCCAGAAATCCGTAAATGGTTCTCCCGAAGCGGTATAGGTGGGGAAAATATTATGATTGAAGCCAAAGATACCAGACACAATAGGTGCTGATATAAAAAGTGAGCTTACAAAGATGTATATGCAGTGGTAGTTTGTCAAATAATAAATAATAAAGGCTGTGTGAATCCATCGTAACAACACCGATATGTATGGATGACTGAATAGCATGTTTTAGTGAGATCAGTTAATCAAAATTCGTTAAGGCATTGACAGCATCGTCTAAATTTTCCCCGAGGGACCATTTATAATCTCGTCAACATACACATTGACGTCATCCTCTGGAGATAATATCATTGTGTTTTGTTAGTTGATATGGTGTTGTGTGTTTATATTTATTATCTGCGACTCAACACATTAATATTGTTGACAAAAGACTTCTTCTGCTATATCATTCTCTGTTTCGTAATGACGATTACTTGGCTTTTCTTCAGCACAGAAGCTTGTGTACGTGTGTTTATTTATCTATTTATTCAAAAAATGTTTATTAACATAACCGATTAAGGAAAATGAGTCATAAGACTTTTGAAGTACAAAATTGGACAGTGTGAGGTTTGTCGGCTTAAAAAATATATGAACTGATTTTTTTTTGTGATTTAGGTTTAACAGAAAAAAAAGATTCATTATCAATATTTTCTTGAATCATGAAACAGCAGAAGGTAAATATATAGATACATGCGTTCTATATACGTGAAATTTATTTTCAAAGGGGCACAACTCTTTTCGGACACATTAAAACATGCTCCTCTGTGACTTAATACTTGATTAAATTTCTGAACATTGGAACAAACAATGCAAGCTGCAACTATCTGAAGACAACTTCAACACAAATGTTCTCATACAAGTGAACTAATAATGTAACAGATATTTCTATTAACAATAAAGATGCTCGATTTGTTTTCATACGGGAACAAAATATAAACTCAACAATGCATCGTACTATTAACTATTAATCTGAATACCTCTAGAAAGGTATATTTAAGCGTTTAAAGTTACAGATTGACCATAGCAAATTACTACAGTCAAACCAAGCTCAATGGCAAGTGTATTTACCAAGTGAACAAGAGTTTAGTATTGTATATAACGTCCTATCGATAGGTCAAGTCAATTTAAAATGAATTCCAACAAAAAGACGTAGCCGTGAATACCCCCCTAGCCCTTCTAAAGAAATAGAACTGTCATGCATGTATGAATACGGTTGTTTGCATAAAGAGCGAAATTTAACTTAGAAGTACAAGCCACGCTACCAAAATGCATCCATTTGTGGAGGGGCGGGGCTAAAAGTGGGCAGTTTGACTATAGTTTTATTAACAATGTCATCTCAAGAGCTATGCTTTGAATAACAGTCATATCATAAATAGATACATATAAAATATGTTCCATATCACAATTGATAGTCTGCCGAATATCTGCAAACGCAATTGCAACCGCATTTAAGGAAACTAGTAATGACATGGGAATGATACCTTACATTCTTTACTTAACAACGAAAGCCTAAAAAGCATGTAACGACGTAAATCAAAACACGTAATAACGCCAAAAAAAACTTAATAACGCAAATTGAACAATAGGAAAGAAAAGGAAATATTTGTCATTTGTTTGATACAATGTTCATTGACATTCCGAATATTTCAAAATGGTCTGTTTGATTAATGAAGATCAACGAGGCTTTTTTCTTTTTCTCTTTAATTTTATGCTTTAGTAGTTGAGTTTATGTTATATCAAATACTATCAACTTTCGATTATGAATTACATTAAAAGAAACTTTCATGTGTGCTTGTAATTGCAAAATAGTCACATGCTGATTAACAGAAAATAAAATGATCCCAATCGAAAGTACACATTTATGTTTCGATCAATATCATCCACCAGCATAATGTGGAAATGCGTCTATGTATGAGTTTATATAGCCTTGGAATACATAACAACGTGTTTTTGTCGCGTTATTACGTGTTTCGAGTTGCGTTATTACGTGTTTTACGCGTTATAACGCAAATAAGCGGCTAAATTTCGGTAATAACGTAGTTTTTTTTTTTGCGTTATAACATGTATCAATTAACTATATTTTATCTTATTAACACTAACATGCTTTCTTACTTAACGCTTTTCAAGAACTGTTGATTATATTGATATTTGAAACATTCTTCGTTTTTATATCACTTCGTATTTCAACGTATTGTATTAACGATTTCAAGGGATGAAAGGAATACTAGAAAATAGGCAGAAATAAAAGAAAACACAAGCCTGACAGGAGAACAATAATTCATAAAAAAGACATTAATTAGGAAGAATTTACTTTTTATATAATTATGCATATTATTTATGAAAGGATATTTTTTGCGCGTACTAAAAAAAACAAAAGTAAAAATTCTTAAAATTAGCAAGTCGACTATCTTCGAAAATAACGAAGCCGAGATCAACGAAATTTTGGCAACAACGAAGCATTATTTAAGACACGATTTACTTCACCACACTCATAACGTACATATTCTTTGAAAAAAGTGTTGTATTGACATGGAAAAATGTATTTCTTATCTTGTGAAACATTCAAATAGAAAAAAAAAAAACAAAAAATAACGTATGGTATTCTTATAGTGTATACTTACTCTTGACCAGAAATAACAGCTACAGGGTCCATGCACATTATCGTGACGTAAACTGGCGCAAGATATTGAAAGGTCAATGTTTATTATTAACCATGACGCACATCAATCGCTGAAAAAGCTAATATGTTCGTTACGATAATAATGAGAACGTTACAAGTGGCTATCCAAGTAAAATCGTGGCCATTAATTGTAGGAAAGCTGAATTAATGTTTGTGAAAGAGAGGTGTCGAAACAGGACGTGATAACACGTGGAAGCACATCGTGCTTATTGAATAAGAGACCTGGAGTTAACGTGATTAATAACAGAACAGTTTGGCTTAGTAACCAAACCAACGGGCAGTAACAAGCGTAATGGAACCGTAGGGGAGCGTAGATAATGGAAGTTCCATGCAATGGAACGTTTCATACTGTGTTTAAATAGTGGAAATCGTATATATCATAATGAAGTGTTGAGAGCATTGAGAGGCTTTGGGTTCTTTGCTCCCAGACAAGACATGCTTGGTCCCATAACCCTCTCGCGCCCAATCTGCCATGCCGGTAGGGTGTGTGAATTGTACCTACTGTCCCATTGCATAGATTCTCTTTCTAAACAACTTTTGTTCTAGCTGTTTCCCTCGACATTGACTCACATTTGGGCTTCAGTTGAGCGTTCGTCCCTGTTTGGAGTGTGTTAAAATGGTAGTTGCTACTCCTATTTAACGCTAAGCATTATAGGGAGTGGGATGTCTGGTTCGCCTGTTGGCATAATGTGAGCGGGTGAGATGTCCTGCTGGATCTGTTCGGCAGTATGTTTCAATGTGGTATCACTTCCACAAGGAAACAAACGCAAGTTAGTTAAGTGGTATTTAACATATTTCCATACTTTTGAACTGTCTCTTTAAACAATGGTTCAAACTACAGGTGGACCAAATCCTGTCATTATTGAAAAAGAACAGAGATTTTAAATTGTTCTATTTTTTATTTGTATTTCCCCTTTTGGGTCCCTTTCTCTCGCCCCAAGTGTGCAACATGCTTCATTTATAAAAACTTGAGATCCTCTTGTCTTTGCCCATTAATGCTTCAGACCAAATTTCATCAAAGTCTTGAGATGTTCACGAAAAGTAGGGATTTAAAGGATTTTCCTTCATTTCCCCTATTGGGCCCCACCCCTCTGGTCCCAGGGGAACTTCATCTCTTTGTTTATACAACATTAGTTCGTCTTTGCCTAGAAATGCTACACAGCAATGTTTTGCAAAATTTCATTCAGGTGTTCAAAAGTAGAAGCGATTTAAAGGATTTACCTCAAATTCCCCTGTATCTAACACCCACTGGATGTCACTCTTATTGAAGCTTGCTGTTGGTAGGACGTAAAAACCCCACACACACCACTTGCATGCATCTCGTACATTTGAAGACCAATGCTGTCGACAGAGTGTTATACACAATACAAAAACCCTTGTGCGCTTGGTATAGTCCGTAGTAATTTTCTACGGACTAAATTTGGCTTGGATATAACTTATAAATCAGAGGAAATCAAGTTATATTTGAATGTATTGTGTTGTTTATATTTTGTCCTTGTTAAATGTATATTTATTCATAGGGAGTGAGACGAATGGTTCACCTATTGTTGGTATAATGTGACCGAGTGAGGTATCCTGCCGGATGACTTCGGCAGTATGCTTCAGGGAGATAGCAAAGCATCAAAAACATACATGTATACCCTCTTCGCAGGTATTTAACACCAAGAGGATGTCATTCTTGATGGACATATCTGTTGGTAGGACGTTTAACAATATGAAATCAACATCTAACACTTACCAAGCTTCCTTTCCATCATTTTGGATTATTGTGACTGGATCGCAAATTATCAGTAAGATTTCATCGTGAGTGACGGGAAAACCAAAGCTATCTTTAGGGCCTTATACACAATAGAATTTGACCGGTTGACCCAGTGTGGCGTCCTGCTTGCTGCCTTCCGCTGTACAGGTCAGTGAGCTCGCTCTATAAAGTTGTCATCGGTCCCGCGCTAACACATGGAGACAGACACAAACATACTTCGTTTCCAACACACACACGCACCACTATTATGTAACTCTTACACGTGAAACCAAAGCCATCGAACTTGGTTAGTCTGTAGTGTTTTTTCATGGTATAAATGTAATTTGAAACACATAAATTGAACATACTAGAGGTACTCATGTTATAGTGTAATGTATTGTGTTGTTTATATTATGTTCCTGTTAAAGATATATTTATATATACTGTGTGGGACGACTAGTTCGTCTGTTGTCGGTAGAGTGTGACCGGATGAGGTGTCCTGTATTAGTGTGCTTTATTGAGGTATCGCTTCCGCATGGAGACAAACACAAATAAACCAAAGCATATAAAAACATACATGTTGAAAATACACGCATGTTTCTACCAACACGGAGATGGACACATTCCTTCATTGCCGTAAGTGTTTGTAGGACGTTAAACAATATATATAACGAACATGCAACATTTACCATACTTTCATCAATACTTTTGGATGATTGCCACTAGATCACAAATTATCAGTAAAATTTCATCGGGTGTGGCGTACCGCTTGCGGCCATACGCAGTACAGTTCAGTAAGTTCGCTCTATATAGTTGATATCAGTTTCGCGCTTTCACAACGAGAAAGGCACAAACATAACACGTCTGCAAAACATATACACGCAGCACTAACATGCAACTCGTTCACGGGGAGACTAACGTTATCGTTAAATGTATACTTATGTATAGGTGTCGGGCGTCTGGATCGCCTTTTGTTGGTATAATGTACTTGAGTGAGGTGTCCTGTTGAATGACTTCGACAGTATGCTTAAGTGAGGTATATCGCTTCCAAAAGGCGACAAACGCAAATAAACAATAACATCCAAAAATATATATGTACTACAGCGCATATGTATCTTAAACTCATGGTATGCCGTCCTAATGGCCCTAGCTGTTGGTAGGACGTTAAACTATATCATAACAAACGTGCTACACTCACCAAGCTTCCATATTTTTCAGCATAGCCGTATAATTTTCTTTTTGTCCCGGATATGACGCGACAGGTGGCATTACTGGTCAAGGTGAAGTATGTGATCGGTCTATGTAGCGGTAAATGCAAAATGTAGATATGTAGTTAAAAACGAAACGAAGTTAAGATTGAATGCAAGCTGAATAAGTGGATCGATGAATCTTTTCAAATGACACATTAAAAAAATCACATTCCTGATTAAAAAATGATTCAAACAGATATGTTTTTATTCTCCGTGCTGAAACACATTAAATCGTTAATTTATTTCACCAGCTGTTTTATATTATACATGTACATGTATAACCACAAGCATTAAAATTATAACAGAGACTTAATTATATTGTTAGTATATAGATCTATGATTGTGACCACCAGCATTAAAACTATGCCGTTTATTTGTTTTAAAGATATTTCTTGTTAATTGTTGGGACTGGACGCCTATTATCTGTATTTTCGCCCTTCTACAGTACAGTTCAGTGAGTTCGCTCTATAATGTTTACACCACTCCTTCGCTATCACCTTGAGGTAGACACAAACATACCACGTCTCCAAACCACACACACGCACCACTTGCATGCAACTCGTACACGGGAAAACCAAAGCTATCTTTAGGGCCTTATACACAATAGAATTTGACCGGTTGACCCAGTGTGACGTCCTGCTTTCTGCCTTCCGCTGTAAAGGTCAGTGAGATCGCTCTATAAAGTTGCCACTAGTCCCGCGCTAACACATGGAGACAGACACAAACATACTTCGTTTCCAACACACACGCACCGCTTCTATGCAACTCTTACACGGGAAACCAAAGCTGTCGATAGAACGTTATGATAATAATATAATTCTCTTGTTTACTAGGTATTTACAGCTGCCATCGAACTTGGTTAGTCTGTAGTGTTTTTTATGGTATAAATGTAATTTGAAACACAAAAATTGAACATACTAGAGGTAATCGTGTTATAGTGTAATATATTGTGTTGTTTATATTCCGTTCCTGTTAAATACATATTTATATATACTGTGTGGGACGACTGGTTCGTCTGTTGTCGGTATAGTGTGACCGGATGAGGTGTCCTGTGTTAGTGTGCTTTATTGAGGTATCGCTTCCGCATGGAGACAAACACAAATAAACCAAAGCATATCAAAACATATATGTTGAAAATACACGCATCTTCCTACCAACAAGGAGATGGACACCTTCCTTCATGACCATAGCTGTTTGTAGGACGTTAAACGATATATATAACGAACATGCCACATTCACCATACTTTCATCAATACTTTTGGATTATTGCCACTGGATCACAAATTATCAGTGAAATTTCATTGGGTGTGGCGTACCGCTTGCGGCCATACGCAGTACAGTTCAGTAAGTTCGCTCTATATAGTTGATATCAGTTTCGCGCTTTCACAACGAGAAAGGCACAAACATAACACGTCTGCAAAACATATACACGCAGCACTAACATGCAACTCGTTCACGGGGAGACTAACGTTATCGTTAAATGTATAGTTATGTATAGGAGTGGGGCGACTGGATCGCCTGTTGTTGGTATAATGCAACTGGGTGAGGTGTCCTGTTGAATGACTTCGACAGTATGCTTAGTGAGGTATATTGCTTCCAAAAGGCGACAAACGCAAATTAACAACAACATCCAAAAATATACATGTACTACACGCATGTATCTTAAACTCATGGTATGCCGTCCTAATGTATTATCGCCCTTCTACAGTACAGTTCAGTGAGTACGCTCTATAATGTTGACACCACTCCTTCGCTATCACCTTGAGATAGACACACACGCACCACTTGCATGCAACTCGTACACGGGAAATCCAAAGCTATCTTTAGGGCCTTATACACAATAGAATTTGACCGGTTGACCCCGTCTGGCGTCCTGCTTGTTGCCTTCCGCTGTACAGGTCAGTGAGATCGCTCTATAAAGTTGCCATCGGTCCCGCGCTACCACATGGAGACAGACAAAAAGATGCTTCGTTTCCAAAACACACACACTCACCACTTGCATGCAATCATACACGGGAAAACCAAAGTTATTTTTAGGGTCTGATACACAATATAATTTGACCGGTTGACCCCGTGTGGCGTCCTGCTTGTTGCCTTCCGCTGTACAGGTCAGTGAGCTCGCTCTATAAAGTTGCCATCAGTCCCTCGCTAACACATGGAGACAGACACAAACATACTTCGTTTCTAAAACACACACACGCACCACTTGCATGCAATCGTACACGGGAAAACCAAAGCTTTTTTTAGGGTCTTATACACAATATAATTTGACCGGTTGACCCAGTGTGGCGTCCTGCTTGTTGCCTTCCGCTGTACAGGTCAGTGAGTACGCTCTATAAAGTTGCCATCAGTCCCTCGCTAACACATGGAGACAGACACAAACATACTTCGTTTCTAAAACACACACACGCACCACTTGCATGCAATCGTACACGGGAAAACCAAAGCTTTTTTTAGGGTCTTATACACAATAGAATTTGACCGGTTGACCCAGTGTGGCGTCCTGCTTGTTGCCTTCCGCTGTACAGGTCAGTGAGCTCGCTCTATAAAGTTGCCATCAGTCCCTCGCTAACACATGGAGACAGACACAAACATACTTCGTTTCTAAAACACACACACGCACCACTAGGTAAGCAAATTTGTACACGGGAAACCAAAGCTGTCGATAGTACGTTATGCTCAATATAAAATCCTTGTTCACTAGATCGGAATATAGACCTGCCATCGAACTGGGTTAGTCTGTAGTGTTTTTCTATGGTCTAATTTAAAACACATACATTTAACATTCTAGAAGTAATCAGGATATGGTTTAATGTATTTGAATGTTGTTTATACGTTTCCTATATGTCTATTTTTTATTGAAACATTAATGTGGTGTATGTTTATGTGAACAAATCGAACATATATCAGAGTGTTCAGTAATGTGTGAGTCAACTGATTAGTTACATTATTTTTTTAATACAATAGTGATTAGTTACAATATTTTTTGAAAATAGTTTACATAAAAAAAATCGTTTATTATTTGGTGATATTTCGTGAAAATTGTTTTAAGCGTATAAAGGATATTTTCAACAGGATTTCTATAGAATTATTTCTTTTTGAATTTTTGGAAGATACAAAGATAAATTCCAACATAGTATGTACGTATATCTTTAAATCAATAGATACATTTAATTCAATCTGAATTAATGTGTATTAGAAATCCAAAGTTAATATCAAAACATATGAATTGATTGTTTATTTCAGCCTTTTGGTTTCTTTGAACTATTGTGAGCCTTGTAACCATGATGCAATATGATATAAATTGTTAATAAAGAATACATTGTTATATATGCAAACATACATTTTCTATATTTTATATATATATTTGCCTTTTATACACTTTTCAAAATGCAAGGTTAAATGTGTGGTGTAATTATCTATTACTGAAGGAATACAATATTTGTATCGTTAAAATCAATCTTTATCTAGGATTGATATAGTCTTTAGTCTTCTCTCTTCATCGAAGCCACCAGTCTGGTAATCCTAGGTTTAATTAAGAAAGAATCATTTTAAAAGAAATATGATAATTAACGATTATTCAAATGATAAATATTAACTCACAATGTACTTGGACAGATACAAGCGACTCGAATCATGTGTCTATCAATATAGAGTATAGAGTTGAACGTAATGCGGACCATAGGCGAATGTATTTTAATGAGTACAGACAAAATTTATCGGTTAAACTGGCACATCCCTCCTGTTTGCCCCAGGGAGTTGGTCACGATAACCCTTGCGTCATACCTCCTGCGAACACAAATAGCTTTGATCTGATGTCGACAAGGTTTGTGGTTGGTTTAGCTATTTTACACTAGCGTTACTCGATATCTTTGTGGCAGGCCAGGGAAAAGCCTCATTAAATGGTGACCACAAATATGCAGCCCTACATTTGGAAGGATGGGAAGTATGCCGTCCTGCCAGGGGCTGTATGTGAAAAAATTCCTATTTTTGGCTCGACCTGAGGTTTACAGACACTAAGAACAGCATGCTTTGATTTTCTTATCCGAGAACAATGCAAATAACGTTTCGCTTATCTACACCTGTTGTGAGTACAGCTTAATTCTGTAGTCACGTTTCAAACTTAATTCTTTGGTCACGTTTCCTTCTATGGTTTTAATCTGGGAGACAATTCAAATGAAAACATTTGTATTTAAACAATGACCATAGCCCGTGTACCTCTCTTACCTGAAACGTAACTATCAATGTTAAACCAGGCAACGGAAGTGTAGATACTATATGTCGACACCGGAAGCGTGTTTAAACTTACTACACTGCATATGGAGACCGGAAACATAAAAACACAGCCCGCCGTGTCACCGGAAACGTATAAAAATGTTACGTAGACAATTATACAAAATTATGTGTGTATGTCATGCACATTTTTCAATCTTATAAAATGTAAAATTCATTATAGAAGATTCTCTGCTAATATGAAGGAAATGTGGTTGTTGGCAAGAGAAATATTTGACACATTTCCGATTTATATTTTGTATATTTCCACTAAGGTCAAGATGTAGTTCACTGCAAACTAAAGTCAGGAATACTATAGGCAATACACGGTGTTACCTCTTAGTTCACTGTACAATAATGTCAGGAATGCTATACACGAAACACAATTACATCATAGTTAACTCTTCACTTAAATCAGGAATGGTATAGGCGATATGTGGTATTACATGGTAATACTATAGGTGATACGCCGTGTTACATCTTAGTTCACTGTACAAGAATGTCAAGAATGGTATAGGCGTTAAGCGGCATTACATGGTAGTTCACTTTCCTCTAAAGGAAATGTATTATTAATCTGCCAACAAATAACATAATATAATGATAATCTTTATATATGCACATTATTTGTACTTATCTCTCAAAACAAATAGCAAACAGACAAAAGCTTCTTTTTTAGCAAATGGATTCCATTTTCCTCGACTATAATTGACGTTTAACCTTAGTGACGTAAAAAATTGAGACGTTAAATACCACAACTTAGTTATCAAAATACTTAGTTTTGTTTTTCTGTTCCTATACACTTTGAAATGAAGGTATTGCGTTTCACTCAAAGAATAATGAACTACAAATTAAACATAACTTTGGGGTAGGTGACCACTTAACAGTCCTGATTGGATTCTGTTTTAGCCAGAAATTGAGTTAATGGAATGTTGATTTCAAAGAACACAAAAGAAAGCTTGTTTTAACATCCGCTCTTAGAAGCGTTTCTTCTATTACATTTTAACTGGGAAATATCAGCGTAAAAAAATAGGAAGTAGGAAAAATTAGACATTTTGGTCCGTCGTCTCGTGTGACGAGAGCTTTCTGTTCCAAGAAAGGTAAACGGCGTAATATGTATAGTTGTGAACCATACGGGAGTAGTGCCCCAAGAAAATATACCAAAAATGAAGTTAGAGAATGATTGAATTTCTGAGCGACAACATCTTTGTTGAGTTTGTTGAATAGACCCTCCAACACTATTTGCATACCCATATGAGCAAGCTGTGCCCCAATATTGGCCAACTTTTTATCCTAATATAAGACTGATAACCTTGAAGATCTTATAAGAACAGGTAACAAATACTTTACAAAATCCTTCAATTTCATTTATAGGTATAATGACCCTGACTGTTGCGAAAATGCATACCACAAAAAAAAACAATTTGTTAAATGAAAATTTGATAACAAAAATTGTATTGATTTTATGGATTGGATATTCCCGAAAATAAAGAAGACTGCAATCTCTTCAACACTAACCCTTTTTTTATCATTACTTTCAACATTACAATCAGCGACAGCTTAGCGTGAGGATTTAAATTCTCCAATCACTATCAATTTAAAGTTTCCATTTCTGGAGAGTAACACTCCTGCTTCCCCTACCTACGATGTTTACACAATTTTTTATGGTCGACACATGATTTCACAAGCAAAAATTATATTTTGTGTTTTAAGCCTGTTGATATGCCTAATGATTCCATTGTCATCATCATAGTTCTCATTTTGGGAAGGTGACCTTACCTCGATTTGACCTATATTAGTATGATGGGTGTCGTCGATAAAGCTGAAGATACTTACCTGTCCGGGGACCCAGTACACGTAGGGTGTAAGGTTTGAACCTGCTGTCCCAATTACATGGTCGTAAGAAGTGACTAAATTTGGGATCATATCTTTTTTCTTCTCTCTTAACATCTTTTAGTATCATTGTGTTATCTTTTCGTCTCGTTTTATCGATTTTACGTTAAACGATAAATTGAAATCATCTTAAAAAACATGAAAAAAGTCCATAGATCAATAAAGTCGAATATCTAACATATTTCAAATATCAAAATCTTCAATATCTGGCCATGATCATCAAAAGATTGAGCCGTGTTACATGATTACAAATTGACTGATACTTAATGCGTAAATAGTGTTGATACTTGACTAGTGAATGTGTCGAGACTTGAATAAGATCGATACTTGTAATAGCAGTCGTGAGGATTATCTGTAGGTACTGTAGTTCGTGAAGAATCTTGAGCTTTGTGACATTTTATAAGAAAACACATATATCAATGATAACATATCCCATTAAAATACATGTATAATATATCTTATGATCAAATATATAAGGCACCTTATCAATTAAAGTATGAGATGTCTGTATCATATGTACGGTATGTACCATACCTTGTTTTATTATTGAAATGTAAGATTTTGTTAAAATATTTGATCGAAATTGCTTCTTGAACAATAGTCTAAATAGATTTATATACTGTTTTCATCCAAACGAGATATTTTTTCATATTTAAGCATTGACATACACGTATCAGATGTTCCTGTTTAGTAGTGCTTAGGCGACATGCGCTTGTTATCTCTGCATATGGGAAGTATTTAAATGATTGTATGTACACTTGTATTTATTTTTGATAATCTGGATCCCCAAAATGCCATTTAAATTTCCCGCTCATCAAAACACTAACGTTCGTCAGTATGTTCATATCCCAGAAGAGACGAAATTTCAGGAAGTTATAATATTGCTCCTCTATCACCATACACAACACGCACATAAAATAGTGTAAATAAATATATAACATAAGTACTTGATGTTAAACCGTTTTATAACAAAACTTTTAATTATTATTTTTCAAAACTTTTTGATTCTTTTTTTTTTTTATAAACGCATTGATATATTATCATATTAACATATCTCCCTTCTTCAGCTTAGTAAACTCTGACTGCGAATAAATTAGCATAAACACAGTGGAAAAAAATGCCAAGCAGATTAATACGCGCGGGAATCTGTAATATAAGTTTAAGGTCATCTAGTTGTGACGACTATTTTGTCAAAAACTAAACTGAATATTGCGGAAATAGGTGCATATTTAACTTGTCTACGAGGTTAGCTAACGACAAATGGCTGAAGAGTACAGTTCCTAGAGAACACTTGACCACGTCGCTACTAACTCTCTGACAATACACGCTGTGCTTGACATTTTATAGTTAATCTGAGACGGAAATTGTGGATTGTGAATATATCAACTAATTAAAAACTTAAAATGTAGTGTCTTTAATAAGATTCACTGGAACTATATTATCTTGTTACCAACGTCGCAACACAGCCTGCATTTTATTTTCTTCGTACTGTATTTAAACGATTTTTTATGTAAATATAAGGATTGTACCTCATTTTGACTGCGTATACGGTAGAATGCCCGCAGATGGCTATGAACATTAGATTGTACGACCCTCTTGGCTGGTTCTTCGGGAACGTTTGATGTAACTATCTGGATTTATGCCATGTTATTGTCAGGGGACGTTTGAGTAGAGTCGCCAGAGGACGTCGTTCAATTTGTAAAGATTCTGCATGAAGGCTTAGAATAAAATGCTTATACCTTAAGTTCAGGGTTGTTGTTTTTTTGTTTACCGAAAATGAATGGCGGCCGTGTTTGTTTACCTGGTTCGCTTCCAGCTGTATTAATTCACTGACCGCAACATGTGACTTGCAACAATCTTATATCCTACACTTTTGGTTTATTTACGACATTACCCTGCACGTAAACATTGGTGGGCAGCATTCCAAATATAAACCTTTTTATGTTACAAGCCATTGTAACCAAAACTCAAAGCTATTTTCAAATGATACAAATCTCTTGTTTTGACGTAGTGATAATTCGGTACCCGACCTAGTATATAAACAATGGTTGACCCTTACCCTAGTTTTAGGTTTTGGATGGCATCCAGAGTTGATTTCTATTTTAACATTAACAGTTTAAAGTGGGAGTTTAAGTTATTTAAAGCGTGTTAAGTTTATCCTGAACAGTTTGGAAAAAAAAATGTTTATTAACACATCATATTCTTTCTAATTCTTAGTTGTATATGACTTAATAGTGAACTGTATCCTCTTGGTATCAGTGATCTACTGATATTGCGTTCAACAGTGATATACCAACCGACCGGGCAGTGACATCAATCAAATCCAAATGACTCGAATAATACTTCTGATACAAGCAAATCCCTTTCATCATTTCAATAAAAACGCAATAAGATTACCACCTTCAAATTGTAACATAGATCATTGGCAAAGGAATGTTTAACACACTTGACGAACATGAATTGTGTGATATATTATACAAAATAAGAATAGGATTTGTTGAAGAGAATGATGGATTCCAGAGGAAGATGTTTTGATTTACCAAGCTATCATAGAAGGTTATCTTTTACAAGCAATCGTTCAGTAATCATTCATCTCTTGAGTATCCAATCCACAATAGCATTGTCATGCAAAAATGTTCCGACCAAGATGCCAATAATATTTTATTGTTTTAGTACTAATCACACGTTTTTCTGCAGGTATTATTATCTATCTGTTGTTTCTGGTGTCCGTATTGTCAATGGTCGTCCTTCTGGTGATAATAGGGACGTGTAATTTGTTGTCGTCACAATGGAACATATACAGTTGATTACGTTTAAGAATTCAGTAATATACGTGTCCTTTCTATTTGTAATTCCACAGCCATATCTGAACACGCTCCATTGTGTTTAGCGTACATTATATAATATTTCAATGAAACTACCAAACTGAATCTGTTTCATTTGCTCATGAATTTGACCAGATTAACACTGATCAGTGCGTATGAATACATGGTTAAAATCCTTCCGCGAAACGATTAGACGACTTTCATTTAGATTTTTAAGAGCTGATATTCTTCTGAAAATAACGTGAATCCAGTCGATAAAAACATCAAAGTTTCCGTTCAACGCCGCATCACTTCTAAATGATAACCGTATATCATTGCAACCGCAACCGCTTTAACACTTTATTAAATATATGAAAGAACGCAATGTGACGTTGACGTAATTATAATATATCATCTGGAGTTTTATATTAGGTAGGGCGTAAAAAATGTACCTGCTGCCCCCATTGCATGATCGTAAGAGGCGACTAAATTTGGGATCTTATCTTTTCTCTTCTTTCTTAACAACTTTCTTCTTCCTAACGTCTCCCTTGACACTGCTTCACTTTTGGCCTTTAGTTGAGCGTTCGCCCCTGTGAGGAAGGCTTTGGGTTCTGTCCCCTGGCCGAGACATACCAGAGTCTTTAAAAATGGTTGTTGCTACTCCTGCTTAGCGCTCAGCATATTAGGAGTGGAACGACTGGTTCGCCCGTTGTCAGTATAATGTGACCGGGTGGGGTGTCCTGCTGGGTGTCTTCGGCAGTATGTTTCAGTGAGGTAGCACTATAAATCGGTTACTGGGCCTTCAGCAACAAGCCGCTATCTTTCTCAACTCCTTAAGGAGCATGCAGCCGGGGTTGCCATTTCGGCACGAACGGCTTGCACTGCCCTACCACGTTCTCATGCATACCTGAGTCGGCTGCAATACAATAGTGTTGAATATCATTTACAAGGATACAACATAGCGCCCCTGCCGGGACTCAAACTAGCGACCCTTCAGTCACGACTCTTGCGTCCTACCACCTGATTTGTTCGACAACTTTTGTAGATCGATACAATGTAATTATGCCTTAATGTGACGTAGAACATGTTTACACATCTGTTATCTAGTAAAATCCCACCAAAGACGGTAAGTCATGGTGTAGAAATATACATCCGGAATACATAACTGCTCTGTCAACCGTTAACAAGGATAAGTCATCAACTAACCATAGGGTTCTGATAGATAGGAAACGTCCCTAAAAAATATCAGAAAACAGGCTATAATTATTAAAATTATCAAATTGATAATGCATTCTTGTATTTTATGAAAGACCAGATATGCTAAATACATTGTACTTCTATTTTGACAAATTAATGCTGTTTTTAATCCTAATATTGCGGACTATTTTACTCGACCGACTAGACATGCACAATCGGGAACTCCTCGGGCTTTTCCGCAATTGGACTTGCACAAGCTTCCAGACATTAATATCTAGACCGACTTTTTTATTCGAAAAAAAACCAATTGAAATATAAGGATTGAATCTTGATTTGGTCGATTTCATGGGATCATGAATTGAGTTGCTCTTGAGACAAATTCAACATGAACTGCTTCGCAGTTCATTAAATTTGTCTCAAGAGCAACTCAATTCATGACCCCATGAAATCGACCAAATCAAGATTCAATCCTTAAATATTTACATTCTGTGTTGCATTTGCCTATATGTCGTTAGTAAACCAAATTGTATTCATGAGACTGTATACTACAATTTACAGGTATTCGGTCAGTGTAGGTATACAGCTCCAAGTGTTGTAGGTTAAAAGAAGGGCCGCCAGTTACTTTCGGCCTAGAGAGCTTTCGAATGCTAGTTTTTATCTACATAAGCCACCATAATAAAGCATCTTCACAAGTTATGAGAGTATTTTTTTCTGAATTTTCGGAAATGCTTGACCCGAAAATATTAAAAGTTCAGCATTGATAAAAAAAATCGTGTGAAAAATAGGCAGTATCGACGTGGTTTCCGGTTGTGGATGTATACTGGATTTTAGTTTTGTGGTTATTCACTGATGTCAAAGGCCTATCTTACTCCAAACTCGAGCCCCTGTGAAATTGAAAATCGTCTGCTAAGTTAGTGACACTGATGTGGGTTAGACTGGAATCTGTTTCGAACGAAATATCCTTGGAAACGTTTTCACCTACTGTCAAGACGACTTTCATTTAGATTTTTAAGAGCTAATAAGAGCGAAGCTCTTTACCGTTAACGTGCACGTTTGTACAGTATTCTAGTCCAGCTTCGCATAACGTCGTACGGGATGGTACAGCCTGAAAATTTTCTGCCGGAAGTGAGCGTGTGCAACCCGCTCCAGTTGTCTGCAGAAACTGTATAAAAAGTCGAACGTTACGTAAATCCAGTTGGTGTGTTCATAATGCTGACTAATTATTTTTGTAAAAAATATCTGTTATAGTGTGCGAATAAAATGTAGCTCGAGTTATGGTTTCGAGGACGGAACTGGGAACATGCGGCATATTTCCGATGATTGCCGAAAATGTACCGAGATGTTGCACCCTCCATGTCGTTCCTAGGCAACGTGGTTGCTATATAAATCTAGCCAATCAGATCGCGAGGTCGATTGTCCGCCATTTCCTCCGTCAACTTGTCGGACCTCAGTTGAACACCGCGAGAATACATATGTAAACAGAAAATAGTGAAAACGTGCTCGTGGGGAACTGGCAACAGTTACGGCCGATACCCTAATAGATTGGAGGGCGGTGTTGTATATTCTACAATTCATGGAACCTAAAACGTAAGTAAAAGCGACATAAAAATGAGCTGGGGGTGGGTGAAGGCGTACAAAAGCATGTCAAAACGAAAGTAGAAGCAACAAGGTAATGTCACCGTTGTGTACTGTACAGTAAGACTAGTGTAACGAAGTACATGTATGTGAAGTACATGTATTTACTGCGAAAGTTTGGAATCTTGTCTTCATGTATTTAGTCACCAACAGTGTACTTTCACTTTCTCGTGGCAAGGTTGCCTAACGTTATACTGCAGTCTGATATGTATCATTGTATGTCTGGTGTAGTGTTAGGGACAGAGGAAACTCGGGCTATCTGATACCATTTGAAACACACTCATCATGTATGCATGCTTTTATTACAGTTAACTTATACCACAGGGGCATGCCTAGCCTTATATTAAAAAAAATAGCCAGGTATACCTATATGAAGACTTTATATATAAGTATATCTGGCTATTTTTAAAATATAAGACGAGACATGTCCATGTGGTTATATCAAATTCATTAGCTATTAATTTCAATAGTATGCCAAAATATGTGTTTCCATTGATTTCTCAGTCCATCTTGATATTTTAAAACTGAAAGTAGGATTTTTTTTGTAGTGATGTACCATAAATTAAGCTTTTTTCAATAAATATGTATAATTAATATTGTTTAGATCATGCCTTATACATGTATCAATGGTTCCCTTATACCAGTTTTAATTGAAAGATGATAATCTCTCAAATCTTACTGTATTTCTAATTCTACTATAGAACACAGTATATACATAAGGTTGGTAGAGACATTAAGTTTACATTGTAGTTACCAGCTATGTTACTGTTACCAACAATATCAATGTTGCAAAATTACATCTGATTCACACTTAACCTTATTTTCCCCTCACAAATTACTAAATGCACTGCCACATGAAATGTGTATATTACTGGAATGTTTCTATTTGGCACTAATATTTGGGATATCTAATGATAATGTGATACTTTTTTAATGGAACACTTTCCTGTTGATTATCATATTGGCATTGAGTGAAAATGAAAATATGCTATAACTAAATATTTAATAAACCATATTTGAATCTATAAACCAGTCAAACATAATGGTGTGAGAGCTTGACTAATTGTATGCATTTGATTTTCCTTCATCTATAAAAAACATCAGTAACTGCAATATAATACAATTGAAATTTTGAAACTGTCTAATCTAATCCCTGAGTGTTATTAATCCATGACCTTATCCACCATCAGTAAACATATCTTATCCGACCCCACCCCCTGAGTATTCTAACATCCATGACCTTGCCTGATATGAATCCTGAGCTTTCTAATTTACCAATTAAAAAAAATGTAAAATGTATGTACATATGTTTTCTATTTTCTTGTCTATAAAGTAAACAGCAAGCATGTCAAAAGACTTCATGTATAGGGTGGGAATAGCACATACATAGAATATATACATCCTATTTGTTGAGATATTGTAAAGCATATTCCGGACATGTAGAAAAATGAAAGCTTTAGCTTAAGAGTGTTGTCATTAAATGAAAAATATAAAAGAAAAAAACATTTGTAACTATTGTATTTTTTCAGATACAGCTTTGGAAGTTTTGTCAGCAGCAGCTAAAATAAAGAGGCCAGAACAACAACTACATAGATATGAGCTGCTGAATTTGCACCATGAACAACAAAATACTACATCTTTCTCAAGTGTTATATTGATAGTGAAATTAAGCAGAAATAAAATCGATTGACATCCTGAATTGTAACTGTTGTCTAGATTTTTTATCCATCCTGGATCCACTTCTGGTTATAACTAGAAATAACATTGTTAGACCTGTACTGTACTGTACTGCACTTTATAGTTTTAATTACTATACAGGTTTGGGTATTACATATTTTAAATTACTCTTTTAAGCTTACTGATTATTCTACTTTGTATCAATGCTAATAAGGGGAAAATAATCAAATAATTAACAGTCCAGTGTCTTGGTTATAGCTCTGTCTACATTGGAACTTAACAATTGTTCCTCTAATCAACCACAGGGACATGTCTTGTCTTATATTAAAAAATAGCTAGAAATACCTATATAGATTAACATATAGACATTTCTGGCTACAAAATGTATTTATTTTTAAATATAAGACTAGACATGCCCCTGTGAATCAAGTTTACATGTTCACCATTGGTGTTGAAGTGATGCAATTTTATGTTTATCATTACATGATCATTACATGATCATTACATGGTGATTTTTCTCAAAGACTGAGAAAGCACATCTGTATAGATATGTATAAAAACTGGATTTTCTGGGAAGATTTAAGAAAAAATTAAAAATGGTTCAAAACACATCATACATGGGGCCATATACCTACAGTTGAACTGCTGTTTAGAAAACTCTCATTTTAGGTATATACAGAGATATATGTCTGGTATATAAACACATTATATGCAATAAATCATTCATATGTCTCTGGTAATGATCACACTTACTGTACTATGCAAAACCAAGGGCGACAACAATTCCAAATGGTCAACCCCAAACAGAAAAAAAAAAAAAAAAAATGTTGGGTTTTGAAAGTCAGCACAGAGCAATGGAGATAACCAATTCACAAAAAATCCTTTGCATGTAGACCATACATACTACAAAAGCATTTCACAAGTTTCTGAAAAATGGCATCTTCAGAGAAGTCTTTCTGGTTTCCGGTTATTATTACTTTCTCGTTATTAAACGGCGAAACGTTTATCACTATATTTGTATGTTATACACTGGCATACTAGCTGGCTTCGCTCTTTTCAGGCATTGCCTGTTTCATATTATTCTTCTGAAAATAACGTGAATCCAGTCGATAAAAACATCCGTTCATCTGGAGTTTTATATTAGGTAGGGCGTAAAAATTGTATCTGCTGCCCCCATTGCATGATCGTAAGAGGCGACTAAATTTGGGATCTTATCTTTTCTCTTTTTTCTTAACAACTTTCTTCTTCCTAACGTCTCCCTTGACACTGCCTCACTTTTGGCCTTTAGTTGAGCGTTCGCCCCTGTGAGGAAGGCTTTGGGTTCTGTCCCCTGGCCGAGACATACCAGAGTCTTTAAAAATGGTTGTTGCTACTCCTGCTTAGCGCTCAGCATATTAGGAGTGGAACGACTGGTTCGCCCGTTGTCAGTATAATGTGACCGGGTGGGGTGTCCTGCTGGGTGTCTTCGGCAGTATGCTTCAGTGAGGTAGCACTATAAATCGGTTACTGGGCCTTCAGCAACAAGCCGCTATCTTTCTCAACTCCTTAAGGAGCATGCAGCCGGGGTTGCCATTTCGGCACGAACGGCTTGCACTGCCCTACCACGTTCTCATGTATACCTGAGTCGGCTGCAATACAATAGTGTTAAATATCATTTACAAGGATACAACATAGCGCCCCTGCCAGGACTCAAACTAGCGACCCTTCAGTCACGACTCTTGCGTCCTACCACCTGATTTGTTCGACAACTTTTGTAGATCGATAAAATGTAATTATGCCTTAATGTGACGTAGAACATGTTTACACATGTATTATCTAGTAAAATCCCACCAAAGACGGTAAGTCATGGTGTAGAAATATACATCCGGAATACATAACTGCTCTGTCAACCGTTAACAAGGATAAGTCATCAACTAACCATAGGGTTCTGATAGATAGGAAACGTCCCTAAAAGATATCAGAAAACAGGCTTAAGAGAGAATAAAAGATAAATGAAGTCGATAAGTTAGAATTAGTCCGACGAAAAAATCCGAAAATATTCCATAATTGTATTGCTTAAAAGAAACCCAGCATTTCTGCTGATTTATCAAGTATTGGCTTGGATGTACTGACAAAATATGGTTGAAAATTAATTGGCAGATTATGAAGTTAGACCAAATCATAACAAAAGATAAAATTGATGATGCAATCAGAAAATTCAAGTGAAAAAAAGCTGTGGTGAAGACAAAATCATGAATGAGTTATTTTCCTATTGTTGAATAGCCCTTTTACAGTTTGGTTTGGTTTTATTTGTTTAACGTCCTATCAACAACTAAAGTCTTTTAAGGACGGCCTCCCGTGCGTGCGATATGCCTGCGTGGGGTGAGTGCGTATGTGTGTTCTGGGAGGCTGCCGTAGGTTCGTGTTAAGTCTCCATGTGATAGGCCGGAACTTTTGCCGATTTATAGTGCTACCTCACTGAATCATACTGCCAAAGACACCCAGCAGGACACCCCACCCGGTCACATTATACTGACAATGGGCGATCCAGACGTTTCACTCTTAATATGCTGAGCGCTAAGCAGGAGTAGCAACTAACATTTTCAAAGACTCTGGTAAGTCTCGGCCAGAGGACAGAACCCAAACCTTTCCTCACAGGGCGAACGCTCAACTAAAGTTCAAAAGTGAGGTATTGTCAATGGAGACATTAGGAAGAAGAAAGTTGTTAAAAAAGAGAAAAGATAATATCTCAAATTTAGTCGCCTCTTACGATCAATCAATGGAGACAGCAGGTACAATTCTTACGCCCTACTTGCAGGGTAAGTCATTTACAGGTATAACCCAAAGTATTCAATAATGTTTTCTTATCCTGGTATTTTGTTGAAACCTGGTCCAAAGCACGCGTTATTTCAATAAACAAACAAGAAGCCCAGAGGGCCTGTATCGCTCACATCTATTTCATGAGATATGAAACAAGAATAATGATTAAACATATTTGTCACTGGTATTGCTAAGTCAATATAGCGTAGGCATTTCATATGGGTACGTGAGGTTTTTATGCCAAAAATGCATTAATCCATGAAATGAAATTGACTTTCGGCGCAACCCCATAGGGATGCTACCACACAAATGTCCTCTGCACCCCGGGTCAGTTCCTTTCTTTATACAATTTTGAATCCCTACCCAAAAGTATGCTACCAGTCAAATATGAGCTGTTTCAGAGAAAAAGTTTTTCACATCAATTTAGCCAAATTGACCCCTTTTGACCCCGCCCCTCAGCCCCAGAGAGGTCGGCCCCACCATTTGTACAATTTTAAATCACGAACCCAAAGGGATGCTCAAAGTCAAATATGAGCAATATCTATTGCTTGGTTTCAGAGGAGAAGTTGTCCATATCAATATAGCCCAATAGACCACATTTGGCCCCGCCCCTTAGGGCCCTTGGGGGGGTCAGCCCCATAATTTGTGCAATTTTGAATCCCCATCCAGTAGTGATGCTACCAGGTAAATATGAGCAATATCCACTGCTCGGTTTCCGGGAAGAAGTCGTTTATATCAATATAGCCCAATAGACCACACTTGGTCCCGCCCCTCAGGCCCCTTGGGGGTCAGCCCCATCATTTGTACAATTTTGAATCCCCTACCCATAGTGATTCTACCAGGCAAATATGAACAATATCCATTGCTCGGTTTCAGAGAAGAGGTCGTTTATATCAATATAGCTATATTGACCCCTTTTAGCCCCGCCCCTCAGGCCCCAGGGGGTCAGCCCCACCATTTGTACAATTTTGAATCCCCACCCCATATTGATGCTACCAGACAAATATGAGCGATATCCATTGCTCGGTTTCAGAGAAGAAGTCGCTCATATCAATATAGCCCAATTTACCACATTTGGCCCCGCCCCTCAGGCCCTGGGGGGTCAGCCCCACCATTTGTACAATTTTGAATCCCAACGCCATAGTGATGCTAACAGGCAAATATGAGTGATATCCATTGCTCGGTTTCAGAGAAGAAGTCATTTTTATCAATATAGCCCAATATACCACTTTGGCCCCGCCCCTCAGTCCCTGGGGGGTCAGCCCCATCATTTGTACAATTTTGAATCCCCTACCAATATTGATTCTACCAGGCAAATATGAGCAATATCCATTGCTCGGTTTCAGAGAAGAGGTCGTCTATATCAATATAGCTATATTGACCCCTTTTAGCCCCGCCCCTCAGGCCCCAGGGGGTCAGCCCCACCATTTGTACAATTTTGAATCCCCACCCCATATTGATGCTACCAGGCAAATAGGAGCAATATCCTTTTCTCGGTTTCAGAGAAGTCGTTTATATCAATATAGCCCAATTGACCACATTTGGCCCCGCCCCTCAGGCCCCTCGGGGATCAGCCCCACCATTTGTACAAATTTGAGTCCCCACCCCATAGGGATGCTTCTGACAAAATTTGGTCGATTTCTGATGTGTGCTTATTAAGAAGAAGTCAATTGTTGACGGACGGACGGACGGACGACGGACCAGGTGAGCTAAAAAGGGAAATACTGATGTATCAGAGACTCAGCAGTGTGCAGTGAACTTGAGATAATTGCCCATGTATAATTGAGATGAACACACGCGGGGTTTCGACGGTAAATGCCATTTTTGCATTACCAACGATTAATTAATAAAACACAAAAAGTGAAAAAAAATGGACTATACTGTTGCTTTATAGATTACACAAAAGCTTTGGATTTAATTTAAAGAAGTTGTTGTGGTCTAAACTCATCAACATGGTATCAAAGGGGAAATGTTGAAAATCATTTAGTCGTTATATAAATATATGAAATCATGCGTAGATTTTAATAAAAATCGCTGCGTCGGAGAGAAATAATGTCGAAAATTCTGTACAGCCTCTATGTAAATTGATACAAAATAAAATGTCTCTATGAAAATTGCCTATCTCCTTAACTTGTTTTTACTTCAGAACTGATATTTCTTTTGTCAATCTTGATATTTACACTTGATCACGTTGACATGTGTTTTTTTTAAAAAGATCTTGCATTAAAACGAGGTCGATATCTCGTGACAATACAGCACAAGTGTAAATATTAATTTAAGTTTATGACACTATATTGATTGCAGAAATAACAGAAGCGTTAAGTATGGAAGCGAAAAAGATGATGGAGCTTTCTTAAAGCACCAAATATAGAAAAACTCCATACTGGACTATCGCAAAGATTCCTTGGTTTCAAAACGTTCAAGTACCGATTTTGTATATTAGGAACTTGGTAGACAGCCACGTTTCCTTAATCGAAATTTAAAAGTAATAAAACATTGGTTGATTTCTTTTTTAAACATGAACATTTGATCACATATTAAGAAGAGTGATTAACGGTAAATGATGATTGGATAAAGAATATTAAACACGAACTAGATAAAGTTTATCTGATATTTGGACTATTGATACTAGAACAGTTATTGTTATGCCCTGTAAATAAGTGCAATAATTATATATGTCGTCACATGTGTCCTATACAAATATCTAATAGGCCAGTTTCACAATCTCAAAATGTAAAGAGTTATTTCCCCTGAATTTCGCGAAAACGAGGCTCAGCCTGCTGACAAGTTGACAGTCACAAAGGGTGTGCCTAATGAGTGTCCTGTGAGGGTTTTTGCACGCCCCGCAATTCGTTAAGTGATATTATTAAATATTTTTTTCTGTTTCATACAGATGAATATCTAACCTATGAAGATGTCAAATTTGACTTTGATATAACGAGTGCATATTATACAAATGTACCGGCGAACACGAAGTTACGGTGCCATAACCATACGAGTGTCCTGTGAGGAATGAGTGTCATGTGATTGTTTTTGCGCGCCCCGTAACTCATTAAATGATATTTTAAAATTATTTTTTCTGTATCATACAGATAAACATTGAGCCTATTACCATGCAAAAGTTTACTTTGATTGCACGAGTGCATATTATTTAAATGTACTGTCGAAGTTACATTGCAGGGTGTCCCGCGAGGTGTTCGCACGCCCCGTGATTTTGTTCACAGGTACTTGTGGACATGATTATGATGTTTTTAATTTAAATGTCTTATTATAGACGATTAAATTATTGTATCACAATCGCATGCTTAATTTGCAAAAAAAAAAATATATCGTACCTCGGCCTTTTTTTTTTACAAATTAAGCATGCGATTGTGATACAATAATTTAATCGTCTATAATAAAACATTTAAGTTAAAAACATCATAATCATGTCCACAAGTACCTGTGAACAAAATCACGGGGCGTGCGAACACCATTTATTCTTACGCCCTACCTGCAGGGCAGTTGCTGTAAGGTCTGTTAATTATAAGGTCTGTTAATTATCATTAATATTGTCATTATACTACCAGTGTTTAATGAAATAACAAACATATGTTTTACCAATAACAATATGTTACAAAATCGTTTTAAACCACTTCCAAAACTACCATTTCAGTCATAGTAATACAAATGTGTGATTTCATGATCCTTATAAAACAAGATTATATTAGTTGTCATAGTGATTTCATTTACATGAACGGTGTCGTCATTGATGAGAAAGACTCTCATCCTTCAGGAACTCTTTTTTACTGGGTATCTATCAGAAATATACCTGGTCAAATACAGGCCATATCTATCAGATGTTTCCAATTCTGCAATTAAATAACATATCTTGTATCAAAACCAATTGCAGTAGTAATTACTTAATTTTAACAGACTGAAATAATATACAGAGGACCACCAGTTCAATCCTTTTATTTCATGTTTAGATACATTGCTGCTTTTTTCTCTCCTTCTGATTTAGAAATAATCGAACTGCATTTTATCTTTCAAAACATGAAAATGTTCACTTTTGTTTCTAAATTCCATTTTGTGCATTTATTTTCAATATAAAACAAAACCAAACGTTACGTCTGCATTTAAACTAGACTACCTGCCTTCATTATTCTAAATATTTTCAGTTCTGGTTGAGGTTATCAACAAGTGTTATAACTTGGTATTGATCCAATCCAAAAGTACGACTAGAGCCTGGCATCATACCAAGGAAATTCTTTCATTTTCTTAATCCAAAGTGGGGATTAATTGAATCTGTAGTATTTTTGAAATATGTATAAGTCTATCAAGAATTAACCGACTTTCAAGCATACATCACATATTCCAGAATCAATATTTAGAGAATATCTGCCACAAATATGTTGGCAGAGGTATGCATGTTAAATACTATTTTTGTAATGAAGATTACAAGCATTAAACAAAGTTATCAATGCTTTGAACTATATATATGACACAGGTCCAGTTTTTCAAAGTACATTAATTTATAATATAATAATATAAATTTGATTTATTTAACAGAATGTGCGAAACAAATCATACCAACTAAAATTAATAGTAATCACTCGCCCGGATGGAAACGCCGAAGAATTGATGTAAAATAAAAACAAAAATAAAAATAATATTTAAAGTACATTAATTCCAAATTATTGTACGAACGCAGGAACTATATATAAGTACATGTATATCAATTGTTAGTTTTTTTCTTTTTAAAGTATTTTAAAGCAACGCGCTATCTGCGTGTTAAGCTACCATTTCTTTGTACAGCCAGTTTGTGGGATAGGTTAGTTACGAGACGTTATGTATTCGTATTGATACACCCACCACAACGTGTATAAACATTGACCTCGGTAGCATAGAAATGTGTTTCTTTATCATTTAAATGTTTCTGTAAATAAAGAAAACACTTGATACACTAAATAAACAAAGGAATAACCAACTGTAACAGTGACATCACCTAGTTTAAAGATATACTGAACCTCTGTTTACATAAAACGCGGCCGACTTATCACCAAGGCCTGGTAACCCAGAGAGTCCATTCAATAGAATGTACCCGTGGTGAACTTTAATGTTTGTAAACATTGGGTCGCCGACAACCACTACATGGGGCACGCCACCCAGGTGTACAGTATGATAGACAGGCCACCCCACCACGCCACTGTATACCGTCTGATACCACGCCATCCGAGCTGCCTTACACAGCCATACCACCCCTCATCTCGTATTAATAAAACAAAATGTCACACCACTCTTTATTGTGTGAGATAAAAACATTATATCTGAGGGGCTGAAATTAAATCAAAAATATATTTTGTTCAGATATCCATGATTTATGAAAATTATGTGTTTTTGCCGAAAAATAAATTGTTGAAAAGAAACAGTGAGAGTGAGATAGATACGAGATATACATATCAAAGTACAGTGTTGATATGTACGGTGTTGTGCCCAATGTAAGGGGGTTTATATGTATAGTGTTGCCCTAACGTACAGGGTTGATATAACAGTTTTGTCCCCATGTACATGGTTGGTATGTAAAGTGGTATCCCAGGGTTGATATGTATATAATGTTACCCTAACGTACAGGGTTGATATTTACATCGTTGTTCCAATGTACCGGGTTGATATTTACATCGATGTCCCGATGTACCTGGTTGATATGTACAGCGTTGTCCTAATGTTCAGAGATGATATTTATAGTGTTGCCCCAATCCGCAATGTACATGGTTGAAATGTGCAGTGTTGTCTCAGTATGCATGGCTGGTATGATGAGGGATTGCTAATGTACAGGATTAATATGGAGAGCGTCGCCCAAATGCCCTATGTTTACGGTTGGTATGTACAATGTTTCCCAATATACATGGTTGGTATTTACAATGTTTCCCAATGTACAGGGCTGGTATGTACAATGTTTCCCAATGTACAGGTTTGGTATGTACAATGTTTCCAAATATACATGGTTGGTATGTACAATGTTTCCCAATGTACAGGGTTGGTATTTACAATGTTTCCCAATGTACAGGGCTGGTATGTACAATGTTTCCCAATGTACAGGGCTGGTATGTACAATGTTTTCCAATGTACAGGGTTGGTATGTACAATGTTTCCCAATGTACAGGGTTGGTATGTACAATGTTTCCCAATGTACAGGGTTGGTATGTACAATGTTTCCCAATGTACAGGGCTGGTATGTACAATGTTTCCCAATGTACAGGGCTGGTATGTACAATGTTTCCCAATGTACAGGGTTGGTATGTACAATGTTTCCAAATATACATGGTTGGTATGTACAATGTTTCCCAATGTACAGGGCTGGTATGTACAATGTTTTCCAATGCACAGGGTTGGTATGTACAATGTTTCCCAATGTACAGGGCTGGTATGTACAACGTTTTCTTGTTTACAGGGCTGGTATGTACAACGTTTTCTTGTTTACAGGGTTGGTATGTAGAATGTTTTCCTGTGTACAGGGCTGGTATGTACAATGTTTCCAAATGTACAGGGCTGGTATGTACAATGTTTCCCAATGTACAGGGCTGGTATGTACAGTGTTGTCCCAATGTACAGGGCTGGTGTGTACAGTGTTTCCCAATGTACAGGGTTGGTATGTACAATGTTTCCCAATGTACAGGGTTGGTATGTACAATGTTTCCCAATGTACAGGTTTGGTATTTACAATGTGTCCCAATGTACAGGGTTGGTATGTACAATGTTCCCAATGTACAGGGTTGGTATTTACAATGTTTTCCAATGTACAGGGTTGGTATGTACAATGTTTCCCAATGTACAGGGTTGGTATGTACAATGTTTCCAATGTACAGGGCTGGTATGTACAATGTTTCCAATGTACAGGGCTGGTATGTACAATGTTTTCCAATGTACAGGGTTGGTATGTACAATGTTTCCAATGTACAGGGCTGGTATGTACAATGTTCCCAATGTACAGGGCTGGTATGTACAGTGTTGTCCCAATGTACAGGGTTGGTATGTACAATGTTTTCCAATGTACAGGGTTGGTATGTACAATGTTTCCAATGTACAGGGCTGGTATGTACAATGTTCCCAATGTACAGGGCTGGTATGTACAATGTTTTCCAATGTACAGGGTTGGTATGTACAATGTTTCCCAATGTACAGGGCTGGTATGTACAATGTTCCCAATGTACAGGGCTGGTATGTACAGTGTTTCCCAATGTACAGGGCTGGTATGTACAATGTTCCCAATGTACAGGGCTGGTATGTACAATGTTTCCCAATGTACAGGGCTGGTATGTACAATGTTTCCAATGTACAGGGCTGGTATGTACAATGTTCCCAATGTACAGGGCTGGTATGTACAATGTTTTCCAATGTACAGGGTTGGTATGTACAATGTTTCCCAATGTACAGGGCTGGTATGTACAACGTTTTCTTGTTTACAGGGCTGGTATGTACAACGTTTTCTTGTTTACAGGGTTGGTATGTAGAATGTTTTCCTGTGTACAGGGCTGGTATGTACAATGTTTCCAAATGTACAGGGCTGGTATGTACAATGTTTCCCAATGTACAGGGCTGGTATGTACAATGTTTCCCAATGTACAGGGCTGGTATGTACCATGTTTCCCAATGTACAGGGCTGGTATTTACAATGTGTCCCAATGTACAGGGTTGGTATGTACAATGTTCCCAATGTACAGGGTTGGTATGTACAATGTTTCCCAATGTACAGGGCTGGTATGTACAATGTTTCCCAATGTACATGGCTGGTATGTACAATGTTTCCCAATGAACAGGGTTGGTATGTACAATGTTCCCAATGTACAGGGTTGGTATTTACAATGTGTCCCAATGTACATGGCTGGTATGTACAATGTTTCCCAATGAACAGGGCTGGTATGTACAATGTTTCCCAATGAACAGGGTTGGTATGTACAATGTTCCCAATGTACAGGGTTGGTATGTACAATGTTTCCCAATGTACAGGGTTGGTATGTACAATGTTTCCAAATGAACAGGGTTGGTATGTACAATGTTTCCAATGTACAGGGCTGGTATGTACAATGTTTCCAAATGTACAGGGTTGGTATGTACAATGTTTCCAATGTACAGGGCTGGTATGTACAATGTTTCCCAATGAACAGGGTTGGTATGTACAATGTTTCCAATGTACAGGGCTGGTATGTACAATGTTTCCAAATGTACAGGGCTGGTATGTACCATGTTTCCCAATGTACAGGGCTGGTATGTACAATGTTTCCAAATGTACAGGGCTGGTATGTACAATGTTTCCAAATGTACAGGGCTGGTATTTACAATGTTTCCCAATGTACAGGGCTGGTATGTACAATGTTTCCCTATGTACAGGGCTGGTATGTACAATGTTTCCCAATGAACAGGATTGGAATATGCAGTGTTGTCCCAATGTACAGGGCTGGTATGTACAATGTTTCCCAATATACATGGTTGGTATGTACAATGTTTCCAAATGTACAGGGCTGGTATTTACAATGTTTCCCAATGTACAGGGCTGGTATGTGCAGTGTTGTCCCAATGTACAGGGTTTCAATGTACAGTGTTGCTTCATAAAAGACTAATGTTTTTGTTGTGCTTATATTATAGACTTTCAGTTTTTCGTGAAATTTTATTATTCTAGTTATTCGTCTAGACATTTGATTATATAAGGAGGATAAAAGACATTTGGGATATGTATATGAACGTATCAATTTATCGTTATCAATACTGATCATTCTCTTGTTACGAAACCAAACCCAGTGAGACATCCGAACCGTCACTCACTTAGTTAATATAACATTGTAAATGTATGAATTATAATATTGTGTGCAGTATTTTCCCTAATATGTTTTGCAGAAACGACTTGATTATGTTTTATATGAACATTGTTATTGTAGACAATGGGAATTTTTTCTATAATATTGAGACAAATTGATATTTTTTAAGAAAATATAGAGTGATATATATCTATTTAATGTTTAATATGCAAGGATTGTACACTTAAATTTACTATTCTTTTTTATTTCATTATTAGCCTATCATGTAATTCATGTAAAAGATGCAACCACTTGTATAACTGTTTACGGTGAATATTGTTTTGCGATTCTGATAACAAATATTATGACCCTCGCTGTCTATAAGACATATCCAAGCACTGCATGCGATTCATATTGATTAGGGATTATCTAATTATTCCAACATATTTTGTTTAAAACAGAGAATATAATGTTCTCTTAATTCAACACATCTCTTCGCGGTATAAGTTATCTTCAGTTCAAAAATTTACGAATACTTAGTTTAAATAACCTCTTTATTAAATGAGGTATCGGCCTAAACATGGATCCTATCGATAGTTTAATACTAGGTGCGGCTATCACAGGTACCTAATTACCATACTAATTTCATCAGAAAAACAATATAAGAATAATATAATCTTATAAGTCTTCAATAATTATTTGTTTTTACGCGTTTAACTTTAGGTAATGCATGAAATAATTTTAATGTATTGCATCATACAAACATTGCTGAGTTCTGCTGTCAAATGGCCAATGATTATAAAATGATGGTCACCGTTCGTCGTTAGAATAAGTTCAAGAACGCCCACCGTGTATCAGTAGATAAGAAAGTATCTTTTACAGAGTTTAACGTCCTTCCAACAACCAAGGTCGTATGACAACAAAGATAGATTTAAAACACATAACTCCACGCCAATGCCTTTATTCCATTACCATGTGGAGTGTTATCAACGAAATAGAATGAAAATAGAATACTTACCGATTAGGTTTTCTCGACTGCTTCCAATTTTTAAGGTTAGCGTTCACTTGCAACATACGAGCATGACGTCACTTAATACTACTGGGATAAAACACACGCCGACTTTCGAGGAACAAGGGTTATGCATAATTTTTGCATTGTCACAATCAGGACATTTCTGTCCGCTAGACAAGAAACCCTATACATAGCTCCGTCCATTTAGCAGGATATAAGGTTTACTGTCCAAAAAGATATACTCCAATACTTAGGCGATCCTGTCATATTGGATTTGAAATAATGGTACACAAAAAGGGATAGGTGAGTTATAATAAAATAGACTGCTCTTACGGCTTTGTTTTCGATTTACAACGGCGTTTTCATTTGTGAAGGAACGAGCTCATATGTAAAATGTTATAGGTGAAACCGCTCTAACAGAGGCCGTGGTATCGGGTGTTCAAAATAGAACCCTTCGTTATATACAACCATAAGTGAATATGAAATAATGTTTAATCCTTTATCAACAAATGTCATTAAATGAAGGTTTCAAATGTGTGCGATATACATGCGGGTATTGTATGTGTGTGCTTTGGGGCTTTTCGTGTCTGTTAGTATACACAAAATCTCGAACTATCTAAAAGGTGTTGGACTGTATATCACAAGATCTGAATAGCCATTGCCACTTTTGATTTTAAACTAATTGTTAGTGTTAACATTTTTTATGATTCATTTGTTTGACGTCGTTTTCTTTCTTTCTTTTTTTGTCTATTTTATTTATAATTTGTACTCACTATTTTTTGGCCCTAATGACCTTGATAATGTTGATCGTCCGTTAAGAACTAATAACTAACAAACTTTGGGGGTTTGTGGTATGTTTACACTTATCAGGACTCTGATATCTCTCGACCAGCGGACAGACCCCTAAACATTTCTCGCAGGGGCGAAGCACAACTAAAGGAAAAAAGCGAGGCAGTGTCACGGCAGACAATAGGAAGAATAAAGCTAGAAAGAATAAGAAAGATAAGATGCAAAGTTAAGTCCCTCTTACGATCATGCAATGGGAACAGCAGATAAAATTCTTACGCCCTAATAGTTGGAAAAGAAGGCTTTAAATTCTGTCTATAAAATAGTAGTTTCTACTCTTGCTAAGCCCTGCAGGTAGGGCGTAAGAATTGTACCTGCTGCCCCCATTGCATGATCGTAAGAGGCGACTAAATTTGGGATCTTATATTTTCTCTTCTTTCTGAGCAACTTTCATCTTCCTAACGTCTCCCTTGACACTGCCTCATTTTTGACCTTTAGTTGAGCGTTCGCCCCTATGAGGAAGGCTTTGGTTTCTGTCCCCTGGCCGAGACATACCAGAGTCTTTAAAAATGGTAGTTGCTGCTCCTGCTTAGCGCTCAGCATACAAGAGTCGGACGACTGGTTCGCCCGTTGTCAGTATAATGTGACCGGGTGGGATGTCCTGCTGGGTGTCTTTAGCAGTATGATTCAGTGAGGTAGCACTATAAATCGGCAAAAGTTCCGGCCTATCACAAGGAGACTTAACACGTACATACCGCAGCCTCCCAAAACACACGAACGCACTAACCACATGCATGCATGTCGCACGCACGGGAGGCCGTCCTTAAATGACCTTAGCTGTTAAAAGGACGTTAAACAAAATAAACTAAACCAAACCAATCTACTCTTGCTTCGCGCTCAATATTTCGGGAGTGGAACGACCGGTTCTCTTGTCGTCATAATAATGTGTCCGGGTGAGCTGTTGATAGGACTGTACATAATACGAAACCATATAATATTTATCATAATACCAACAGCTTTCTAAAGGAGTACACATTGATGAATTATAACTTGTTAATAAAGATTCTGTATTTAGTAGTGAATGATTCGTGTGCTTTTTGTTGTTGTTTTTTATTCATTTTTATTCTCTCTTTTTCGTGAATAAAAGTATTCGGCCAAATGTTGTTATGTTATTATGTTAGCTTTTGATTCATATTTTCATAGAATAACCACAACGTTTTATATGTTTATTGTCAAAGATAAGCAGTTATCCTGTTTTCGCTTAATGTTTATTTCATATGATTAGAATTGCTTTAAAGAGGTTCTTTATAAGAAATATATATGTCCGTTGCTATGTAAAACCTATTTTACATAATCATCATCTGTCAAAATAAGGCCTTGTATGGTACAACTTTTTATTAATGGCAGATGACGTATCATCATGACCTTGAGACGATTTCCAGGAATGACTGCTGACGTAAACGTACTGCCTGCCATCTATAAACAGGTAAGCTGTAAGTGATGTATACGTATATCAACACCTTTGTCAGATACAACACTGTTTTTATTGCCAAGCTTTCAAAGTCATATTTACTTAACGACAGTTTTGTCTCCGGGTCTTGTTTTTGATTATGTTGTCATGGCTTCCATTAATGTATATGAATATTACGTCATCAATTAAGTAAGCAATGGAATTATTTCTGTTTTACTAAATTATATCATTATTTCTTAGAAGATTTGTGTTGGCCATACGTATAACAAATGCAAAAGGTACATTTTAAATACCAAGTTTAATCATTCATGCATACAGTACGACCATCAACAACAGGGATTTAATATTGAAGATACAGTATATATTATACCACTGTGACATTTGGCTCAGGTCGATGTCAGAGCTGATTAACCTAGGAAAAGGTCATATTTAATCCATGTATCGACCGAACCGCAGGCTATACTTATTTCATCATTTTCTAAGTATCTGGGATCATTACATAGTACAAGACATTATGAGGTTTCATCAAAAATATTTTATATATAACCATTCAAATAATAATTAAACATTATACAATTAAGCAATATTACAAGTATAACTTAATAAGCATATTCAATAATATCAGTGATTTAATAATACGGAGAGAAATGGTATATTTTTCATAATTAAGTATTGCACTGGTTACTCGAAACCACTCAAAGTTACGTAAATATTGATAGTTTCGTATTTTGCTGTCTTCAATTAACTATAGTTTTTATATTTGAGTATGACCTACCGGAATATTGACGTCACATTATTTAATTCGATAACGTTTTTCTACTTTATTAAGTCTCAAACGGATTGGAATAAAATCGTTACTAAAATCAATATCCTAGGCGCGATGAATCACTTACTACACATTTTGTTGAAGTTCTGATTTATATTAAAAATGACATAAATACGTTTACAATCCAGCCTGCACCCTTCACCATGATCCTATGTATTTTAGGATTACCACAGTAGAACAATCTGACTAAACTTAAATACCATTAACGATAAGATATGCAATGTGCTGAATTCATAAGATATGATAACACCCATAGGGATTCCCTTCCACGCCATTTGGGCATAGGAGTGTTGAATACCCTATCGGGCAAAGACAGCCATTCAAGTATCACCTGAAGTATTTAAAGGTACTATCGTGGAGTTTATCTCGTCGCAGACCAGATATAGCTGCCGTTCTTGGGGCAGTTCCGTTCTTCTGACCGCAAATGACCTATGGTCATAAGGACCGTCAGGTATGTCGACCGTATGGGTTTGTCCGTCAACCTCACAAAGGTCAACCTACATGTAATAACGATACTACGGTGACTGTGATTGGCTGGCACGGACCAGCCAGAACCCTGTGACGGAATATCTTCACGTGATGTACTGAGTGACTTTGATGTGCACGTCTAAGAATGACGACACTGGATTCCAATAAATCACCCGGTTTTGACGTTTGCGGTTTCCTGTTTCATATGTGTGTCGAAGATAAAAAAAAGTCTGAATAATTCTGCTGAGTATAACGTTTTACTGTCTGTGGCAGAGGATGTTCATCCCTTCAACTTGCACTTTCTTTATCTATACAAAAAATCTTAATTTATCATGTCTAGACATTTTCCATTCATGCTAGACAAGGCGGTCCTTTTTTTACTCCAAAATGTGTATCGTATAATTTCTGATAGTATTGACACGTAACGTTAATTTATGATGAACTTAACATTATAGAATAGTTTAAACGAAAGACTAATAGGACAGAGTATAATTAATCTGACTCACGTAATGGGATTAAAAAGGCGCGATTCTGAGGTTATTTCATAAATAATCTTGGCAATATTGTAGGTGTCTCCCTAATTAGTTCTCAATTAGTCAAGGCATGGTTGTTCGCTTAGTGAATGAAATGTAGACACGTGATCTACATATTAACACAGAACGAGGAAAATTATAAATAGAAACTTTGTCATTTTAATACTTCAGTAGTTTACGCATTAAAATCGTTTGACTTAAACTAGCCCAATCCTACAGGAAGGTTCTGGAGTTTAAGGTTCATTGAACTTATACCAATTACTAAATGTCTAAAGTCCTGTACATTAAACCATGTCTACACTCCTGTAAGGTAAGGCATGTCGGCTATAGTCCTGTACAGTAAGACTAGTTTATATATAAAAGTAAAGGTATTTGATCAAATGCATCAAAATGGACCGACACTTGTACAAAAGACACACATGGTATAAGCACCGTTCAATGAAACTTAGGAGATATATGTAGTTACAATGGAGCCGAAATTATTAAACTGCATCGTACAGGTGTGTTTCGGTCCTCTAGGACTCGACAGTAACGCTCAAGTCCTAAAAGGTTCATAAATAGGAGGCATAGGAAGGAATTGTCTAAATCAGGAAAGGGGAATTCAATATCCTCATAAAATAAATAAATGTATACATACAAACACGTCAACAATTCGTATTCAGAGATTTTCTATTTGCTTTGCAGTTGTATACATTGTATATGTGCTGCATTTAATATGTGGTTATTTCGATTGTGAATTATCGGGAATAGATACAAAAAGAATAGCATTGGTTTATAATACAAACAGCAAAAAGGAAATCCAATTTTTTACAATGATCAATGATACTTTCAAATTTTTATTTTTATTTTTCTGTCTATTGATTTATTTCATTTCTGTATATATTTTTTTATTTTTACACCGGAGAAACCGGGAATAGACAAGTGCATAACAATTTAGCACTCTCGCCAATAGACAAGGCATTTCTCTGTATATCTCACTTATTCAACGATATAGAGAATTCGGTCAAGAACAATACATTTAAATCCTGGGACTTAAACAACGAATTGCCATTATTCGCTGAACTACAGGTCGTCGGGCGGAAGAACAGTCAATAGGCCATTTAGCTTTTGACAAAAGAAAACAGAGATTGTTCGTGTACTCTGGCCGACTACAACTACCGATATCCATTGACCCACTGCCTCAGTTAGCGACACAGTCAATGAAATGGAAACTTGGGGATAAAGCGTGTTTTGCATTAGTCCCTCGTAGACATACAAAATGAATAATATGCCATATTTGTATGCATATTAACATTGTTTTACCTAACGATCCAAACCACGAATTAAGATAAACTGATATTTCAGATATAACAACTGGTTGCATGAATTGGTTTTACGGTTAGTGTATAAAGCTAACATATATGCCCTATCGAAGCGTTTCCTGAGAATACGATATCTCAATCAGATTGTTACAACGGTGTGTCGTAAGGAGTGGGACTGTTGTAGACGTTTCCTATCGGTCTTGCACCCGATTAAACATAAGAGTAATTACCTTCTGTGCAGCACCCCGTTTAGATTCGGTACATCCGCAATAAGCGAACATCTATAATGAAAGGCTTTGGTGAAATTACCATATCATTGCCTTTGTTGACAGGAAAATGCAAAAATAATGAGAATATATATATATATATATTTATATCGTGAGTTTTGTAAATTTCAATCATTGATACATTTGTATGTTTAAGAACAAGAGCACTTTAAATAATTATGCATTATTTTTCAAAGTTAACAAATTAATAATTTAGAACGAGATACAAGGAATACAGCAGAATGGTTACATACACACATTTTCTGAGAATTCATCATAGAACTTGAATGAATATGAAAAAATATACATTTGAATAGGGAATCAACACTATCGCTATGGATGCAGTATTTACTCCGGACTTTCAATATAGTAAACCTCATGTATGGATATCTTGGTGTCTTTGTTTCCAGTAAGCGGTAACTGTCCCAAAGAACAGAACAGTTAATACGACAAAACAAGGAGAAATCATGATACAGAGTTGTATACTATCTGAGCTCCGAGAAATATCAAAAAGAATACAAATTATGAATCACACGTAACAAGCATTGTTTAAGGATTAACTTGAGGATATATTTTTGTTTATGGAGGTATAACACAAAAAACGGAGTGTACTCAAATAAACCTGAAAGCGGTTTATGATGAGAGTACACTCGTTTTTTTTAAATTATTTTTTTTGTTTTTGTTTTTGTTATAACTCCATACCATGTAAAAATATTCAAGTTAATCCTTATAATTAAATCTACACCTTGCAAAAATTCACTTTATTGATGGACCCTTTTCTCTAACAAATAATTACGCTGCTCCATCCGCCAATCAGAAGTGACGTTATGAACGGCGACATCATTTTTTACGTAATGGACTGATGACATAAATTTCGAAGCCAAAGAAAATGCTTGTTACAAACAAGATTCGGCAATATCACACGACTTTTGTATCGACGGGCGAACTGCGCAGTCTTTAGCTGAGTTAGCGTTAGCACAGTAGGAACCTAAGAAGCTACCTAAGTCAGTGTGTATGTTGAATCGGACTTTTGAATCGGAGGATGATGATATCTTGTATAAGGCCTAACTGACATTAAAATAGTGTACTCTTTAGATGACATGAAGGGAATGATACATAAAAACTATACTCTCTAGATGTCATGAAGGGGATGGCGAGTCCTTGTATTAGGCTAAACATACATTAAAATACTATACTCTCTAAATGTCATGAAGGGGATGGTTAGGGCTTATATAAGGCTAAACTGACATTAAAATAGTACATAGATGCATACAATATAATAAAGGTATTTTCCGACATGATATTTAGAGTGCCGTATACATGTATGTGCAAATCTCGGGCTGATGCATATTCTTCCGGTACTAGATGACTGCGTTGATGTTAAAACATAAAGTGTTAAAAAAGGAAATGGTCTTCTTTATTGACAATGCCAACCATATCAATCTGAAGCCAAATAATTTCGTTTTTCACGTAGATAAACATTTTTGTATCTTAGATTGTGAAAAAGAGTGTTGGTAAGAGTTGATTGTAGCCATCGTGTACTCTTTCATGATCGGAGCTGCGGATCATATTTCATGTTAATATTGGCAATTTGTCACGTACACTCTCTTGACATCTCCTATTACATTGAAGGAGAAATAATAACATATTGGATAAAACTTAACCTAGATCGTTCACATTCTGATTGACCATATGAACTAGTATATAAACCTATAAACATTAAAGTAACCATCCCCTAAGCGGTAATCTAACCTAGATTTGATATAGATATAGATATAGATTTATATGACGGGTGTCGTTGTGAAGCAGAGAGTATTTACTCTTTTGGAACATTCTTCTCCAAGTACTCTCTCAAGTGACTTAATGCAAAATCATATTTCCCCCTAGCTTTATCGAGTTTGAACGATACGGCTTCGTTATGATGTCGGTATTTTCTGTTTGTTTGTTAACGGCCAGCGGGAACATTATTAGATCTTGCCATACTTGAAACACAAAGGAAGCATTTACAAAATAATTTGAACATGCTTCTTCTGACACCAGCATTATCATTTCTTCAAATTCAAAGATGTATCCATTAATCCTGTTTTAATGTCTAATTACTACGATAATTACCTCTTTTTATATTCTGTAATGTTTGACTCTTACGAAGACATAGCAATCATTACTTACCCCTACCCGGTATACAGAAATATTCTATTTTATCATGACTCAGCCCTACAAATCATATTTTTGTTTATGTTATATTACTTAAATTTTGTGTAATGCCATGTTCATTTATATAGATAGAGACGTTCCTAACGAATACTGTTTCATGTGGTTTTTGATTTAAGGATTGAATCTTGATTTGGTCGATTTCATGGGGTCATGAATTGAGTTGCTCTTGAGACAAATTTAATGAACTGCGAAGCAGTTCATGTTGAATTTGTCTCAATAGCAACTCAATTCATGACCCCATGAAATCTACCTAATCTAGATTCAATCCTTATATTTCAATTGTTTTTTTTTTTCGAATAAAAAAGTCGGTCTAGATATTAATATCTTGTAGCTTGTGCAAGTCTAAATGCGGAAAAGCCCGAGGAGTTCCGGATTGTGCATGTCTTGTCGGTCGAGTAAAATAGTCCGCAATTTTAGGATTAAAAACAGCATTATTTTGTCAAAAAAAAAGTATCTAGCATATCTGGTCTTTCATAAAATACAAGAATACATTATAAATTTGATAATTTTAATAATTAATCCATGTTTATAACAACAATGTAGAAAAAGTGAAATAGTTCCGCGGAAGGATTTTAACCATGTATTCATACGCACTGATCAGTGTTAATCTGGTCAAATTCATGAGCAAATGAAACAGATTAAGTTTGGTAGTTTCATCGAGTCCAACTTGAGTAGAAATTGAAATATTTGATGATAAAAACGAATATTGTTTAATAAAGCAAGTCATTTTTTTTATTATTATTACAGGAATTGTAATATGAAGAGTAATTTTCCAGTTATAATAAAACTATTCATTTAAATTTAGAAAACACAATTTTAATCCTAATTATAACCTCAAATCGGCAAACCGAGGACAAAATATGAAAACAAATATCAGAATACAAGCAAATGTTCTGGAAGGTAAATATCGACGAAACTCACCATATCAATCTAGGTCAAGATAGACAAAACTCACCATATCAATCTAGGTCAAGATCGACGAAACACCATGTAAATCAAGTTCAAGATTGACGAAACTCATGTCAATATAGGTCAAGATTGACAAAACTCATGATGTCAATCTAGGTCAAGATATACGAAACACCATGTCAATCAAGTTCAAGATTGACGAAACTCACCATGGCAATCACGATCAAGATCCAAGAAACTTACCATGTCAATCTAGGTCAAATTCGACGAAACACATCATGTAATTATAGGTCAAGATCGACATAACTCACCATGTCAATCTAGGTCAAGATCAACGAAACTCACCATGTCAATCTAGGTCAAGTTCGACGAAACTCATCATGTAAATATAGGTCAAGATCGACATAACTCATCATGTCAATCTAGGTCAATACCGACGAAACACACAATGTCAATCTAGGTCAAGACCGACGAAACACACAATGTCAATCTAGGTCAAGACCGACGAAACACACAATGTAGATATAGGTCAAGATCGACGAAACTCACCATGAAAATATAGGTCAGGATCGGACAAACCTGCCAACTATGTGACATCTTCAAAATGACAACCAAGGGTGATGACAATAGAACCGATCGGCATATCACCAAGCATAGAATAAACGCTGTGTGGTGCAATTTAATTCATTTTGTCTCAATGGTATCTAACTCCAAGTCTGTTTTGAGAGATGCTATCATTCTCTACAACCTTCGTGTATGAGAATGATCCTTAATCTGCCCTATACACGTATGCGTTATCGAAAGCATTGATGATTTGGTATCATCTGCAGTGCTAGATATGACAGAATCTAGTTTAATTACCGCCGGTATACACTCTCTCCCTGACTGGAAATTTCAGTCCAGTGTGCAAATATATTTATCTTACGTGTAATCATGATACGTTTTGCGATCCTACCAGAACAATAACGGGTGTAATATATCTGGCAGGCAGTGTAATGAAGTGGTGGGGTTCATTTCCATTCTCCTGATTTCCCTTCTGGATTTCTATCATAGCGGCCCTTACTACCAATGAGGAGTCCTAAAAATACAAAATAGCTGTAGGATGTTGTTTTATACTCGTTATTAAGTAATTAATCAGCATTTAATGTATCTATTACAGAATTAGTATTTAAGGTCGCTATTCACGTGTGTATGTGTGTTCGCCTTTTCTCCATACTATAATCAAGGGCCTGAATATGTTAGTCTCGTTAAAACGATTTGATTTACTGATAAAACCCATCTACTCTATTGATTACAAGCAAACTAGTTACAGCCAATAGTTAATATAACAAGAACAGGGTTTATTTTACATTATAAAACCATGAAACGAATCTTACCCTATATATCCTATCATGATAATTAAAAAAGGTAAATCTAAACCTCATCTATCCCTTAATTCTTAGTGTGTATGTGATAATCCTACTTGTGTATGTAATAATCCTACTTATATAATATTATGTGATAATTCTGCTTGTGTATGTGATAATCATACCTGTTTATGGGAGAATCCTACTTCAATATGTGATAATCAGTCTTGTGTATGTGATAATCATACTTGAATATGCGATAATCCTACTTATGTATGTGATAATCCTACTTGTGTATGTAATAATCCTATTTGTATATGTGATAATCCTACTTGCGTATGTGATAATCCTATTTGTATCTGTGATAATCCTACTTTAATATGTGATAATCCTACTTGTGAAGTGATAATCCTACTTGTGTATGGGATAGTCCTACTTGTGTATGGGATAATCCTATTTGTGTATGGGATAATCCTACTTGTGAATGTTTTAATCCCACTAGTGAATGTTTTAATCCTACCTGTGAATGTGATAATCCTACTTATGTATGTAATAATCCTACTTGTGAATGTGATAATCCTACTTGTGAAGTGATAATCCTACTTGTGAATGTTTTAATCCTACCTGTGAATGTTTTAATCCTACTTGTGAATGTTTTAATCCTAGCCTGTGTATGTGATAATCCTACTTGTGAATGTGATAATCCTACTTGTGAAGTGATAATCCTACTTGTGAATGTTTTAATCCTACCTGTGAATGTTTTAATCCTACTTGTGAATGTTTTAATCCTAGCTGTGTATGTGATAATCCTATTTATGTATGTGATAATCCTACTTGAATATGTAATAATCCTACTTGTGAATGTGATAATCCTACTTGTGAAGTGATAATCCTACTTGCGTATGTGATAATCCTACTTGTGTATGTGATAAACCTACCTGTGTATGTGATAAACCTACCTGTGTATGTGATAATCCTACTTGAGTATGTAATAATCCTACTTATGAAGTGATAATCCTACTTGAGTATGTAATAATCCTACTTGTGAAGTGATAATCCTACTTGTATATGTGATAATCCTACTTGTGAAGTGATAATCCTACTTGTATCTGTAATAATCCTACTTGTATATGTGATAATCCTACTTGTATATGTGATAATCCTACTTGTGTATGTAATAATCCTACTTGTGTATGTAATAATTCTACTTGTGTATGTGGTACTAACACTTGTGTATGTGGTGACTACACTTGTGTATGTGGTATAAACACTTGTGTATTGGTGACTACACTTGTGTATGTGGTGACTACACTTGTGTATGTGGTGATTACAATAACACTTGTGTATGTGGTGATTACAATAACACTTGTGTATGTGGTGACTACACTTGTGTATGTGGTGACTACACTTGTGTATGTGGTGATTACACGTGTGTATGTGGTGATTACACTTGTGTGTGTAGTGATTACACTTGTGTATGTGGTGATTACACTTGTGTATGTGGTGATTACACGTGTGTATGTGGTATAAACACTTGTGTATGTGGTGATTACACTTGTGTATGTGGTGATTACACTTGTGTATGTGGTGATTACACGTGTGTATGTGGTGATTACACTTGTGTGTGGTGACTACACTTGTGTATGTGGTGATTACACTTGTGTATGTGGTGATTACACGTGTGTATGTGGTATAAACACTTGTGTATGTGGTGATTACACTTGTGTATGTGGTGATTACACTTGTGTATGTGGTGATTACACTTGTGTGTGTGGTGATAACACTTGTGTGTGTGGTGATTACACTTGTGTGTGTGGTACTAACACTTGTGTATGTGGTGATTACACTTGTGTGTGTGGTGATTACACTTGTGTATGTGGTACTAACACTTGTGTATGTGGTGATTACACTTGTGTATGTGGTGACTACACTTGTGTATGTGGTGATTACACGTGTGTATGTGGTGACTACACTTGTGTGTGTGGTATAAACACTTGTGTATGTGGTACTAACACTTGTGTATGTGGTGATTACACTTGTGTATGTGGTGATTACACTTGTGTATGTGGTGATTACACTTGTGTATGTGGTATAAACACTTGTGTATGTGGTGACTACACTTGTGTATGTGGTGATTACACTTGTGTATGTGGTGATTACACTTGTGTATGTGGTGATTACACTTGTGTGTGTGGTATAAACACTTGTGTATGTGGTGATTGCACTTGTGTATGTGGTGATTACACGTGTGTATGTGGTGACTACACTTGTGTGTGTGGTGACTACACTTGTGTTTGTGGTGATTACACTTGTGTATGTGGTTACTCGACTTAAGTAATTAACATTCTGACTGTACCTCAATACCAGAAATATTGATATCGATGACGCGTTAAATGCCAAACCTTCTGGACCACGTGTCTTAGTGTAAATTTATATTATGTTAAATTTTTTGCCCGGATTTCATTACTTTTGAATCACAGTTTCGTTTACACGTTTCCTTGTTTCCGTTGGTAAATCTTCTATCGATATTTAGGAGATATTTTTCTGTTTACGTGCAGTTTACATTTTCACAGAGATCATGTGTGATGTTATCGTTGTGTTTCCACCCATACAACAGATACCTGACCATGAGGTTCCACAGTGCTAACACTTTGCCTCTCAGCATGGCTGTCTGGGTTTACTAACCCGATCACTTGGATTTTCTCTGGATGTTCAGGCTCCACCCTACAATACGACCCATCGCGTGCTTCCGTCCAGATCATCAAAAATGATAAACATGAGTTGACATAACTTGTTTCTCTTTAGTTCGAAATTCAATAATTTAAATAGTTGATTTCTATTGATCCCTATCTTTTATCCAGACAGTATATGTATCAACCATGTATGAGAGTATTAGATTTCCGGATCTCTCAGGTTTTTACCTGGATTTCATTCTTTTTAATATTTGCTTTGGAATGTTGCTCGTGTTAGTTTTATTTTTAAAACATTCTTAAAGATTCAGATTTCATTTGTCTAGTTTACATTACTGAGTTAGTATCTGTATAGCGTTTCCATTTGCGTCATAGCATTTATTTATCTAGATATAATAGACAAAGTTTTTGATATTCCTACAACACATTACATAATATGTGATCGTGTTTCTTGCGTCACGCTTCACCAGTACCTGTATCACTGTCGCGAGGAGCTCTGACGACAGCGTTAACATATATTAACATATTATATAGGTCATCTGTTAGATTTTAGATCCAAAGCCAACGGTTCACATTGATTAAAACATTTATGTAATTCCAGTTTCACTTTGATACCTACGACAATACGTTTTAAAATACATGTAATAAGTTTGTTTTTTTTAAATATTTCTTTAAGATCCCTGATAATACACGCAATGAAGTAATTATCGTTAAAGATGATAAGTTGATATACGTCTATACATGAAATAGAGAACTGATACTCATTTGTATCATTAATAAAAAGATGAACATCATTTTCTCGCTGTAACCATTTATCCATTATTACAATGCTTGGCTTACATTTGACATGGTTTCCAATTCTATGTTGATCACATTGAGCACCAATAGACCATACCCAATAACTCATATAACATCCAAAATGCATAAACTCTGAATTTTCATTTAAATCATTAAGCATTTGAAATCTCATAACACATTCATTATTGTATTAATTAGTACTGAATTCAACATACTGACTAAACTGTGCATTGATTCAAATTTGTTCTTGCCATCCATATCCATTTTATTTTAGTGTACATAATCAATATCTCATTCAACAGTGTAGCTTATATAATCCACAGATCAGAGATGAAATGATCTAGATATTACTACTGTCTTCATCCGCTCTAATTATCCATCCATGACCATAGAGGCGACTAAATTTGAGATATTACATTTTCCCTTCTATCTGGCAGTATTATTTTTCCTAATGTCTCCATTGACAATGCCTCACTTTTGGCCTTTATGAACACTCGCCTCTGTCAGGAAGGCTTTTGATTCTGTCCCTTGGCCGAGGCATACCAGAGTCTGTAAAATGGGTAGTTGCTACTCCTTCTTTACGCTTAGCATTTTAGTAGGACGAGTGGTCCAACCGTCGTCAGTATAATATGACCGGTTGGGTTGTCCTGCTGAACGTCTTCTGGAGTATGATTCAGTGAGGTAGCACTATAATTTGGAATTAAGTTGACAACGACGTCCTTATAGGTGTTCATCTTGATTACCAACGCTAACATATACATGTACGATGTGTGACAGGTGTTATATATAATACATGTACATATATATATATGATACATTTATCATTACTGTTCCCGCTGTTAATCATTAGATTTACCGGTAAAACGCTCTTCCGAATTATCAAAAAAGACATTAATTTACCAAGTCGTCATGTAACGGTTATCTTATGAAGTTCTCTTTCTCTTTTATATGAATCGGCCTGATAAGAATAAAGTAAAGAGTAATGATTATTCGGCATTTCCCGGATCTTTCCATCACCGTCAATCGAAATTTGATTAATATTCATTCTCAATTCCTGCGCATGGTATGAAAACCTAATGTGGCAATTCACCCTGGTCGTTTCGGTAAGAAAATGCTTATATTTTACCAAAGTGACAATTTTATTGACCCTTTGTCACAGGAAATACAAACCAAATCATGTGGTTTAGGTTTGAGTGGTTTATAGGCTATATGGCTAAGGTGACCTACCAGGGACATCAGGTAGAGAAGCATTCATGAGGATATATGCTGTTCAAAGACAACACGTCAGCTTTTAAACAGTGATTAAGCATGTAAAGAATGACGTGAAAAAGGTGGCGCACGCGCAATCATACACATATTAATATGCACACACATTGTTTCATATATTTGTCATAACTGACGACACATCAGATAACCCTAAACTACGACCCAAACGTGGACAACGACGTAAGACTGATACATGTGTCTTCCTTCGTCATGTTACTATGTTATACATCTAAGTATTAGTACAATTTATCATATGCACTATGTGTTGTTGATCCGAAGGTAAAGATTTGAATGAACATCGTACCATGACATCTACATAAAAACTGTGTTACATTTTACCGTGAAATATTTGGTGCGAAACAGGATAAATTATACTGATATGGTTAAAATGTTTATATATATATTGTGTAGTTACGAAAAGATGCAATATTAATGGAACAGCCTGTGATCTCGCCTGTAACCTCGCCAATGCACCATGCCATCGTTTACCGTGTCCTTCCTCAGTTTCCAGCTGATTTTTTTTCAAAACAAAAAGACATCAAAAGCAACAAATAAAATTATTCGTATTAAATCAGATTATTTTATGTGGATAGATGGCAAAGAAAACACAATTTACGGAAATGAAACTGGGATTGTTTTTCTAGCGTATTAATGCATAACTCATGTATTGTGTGGAAATTCAGCACGTGAAACGATGCTTTATCCTGTATTCATAGTGTTTTCATGGTCAAATGTTTGTTGTTTTCACTTGGTATATTCATATAAAGAATCAACACAGTTTTCGAAGTAGGGACCGGTAATTGTTAAGGTGCCACGACACTTTATCACTAGCCATCCACCTCTGTGTTGCGAGTTCGAATCTCACGTGAAGCCGTTGCCCGGTACTGACCGTAGGCCGATGGTTTTTCTCAGGGAACTCCGGCTTTCTTCTACCTCTTGACCTACCAGGTACTAACCGTAGGTCGGTGGTTGTTCTCCGGGAGCTCCGGCTTTCCTCCACCTCTTAAAACCTGGCACGTCCTTAAATGTTCCTGGCTGTTTATAGGACATGTAACAAAATAAACCAAACCAAATAGAGGATAGTAAGTTATTTGCCACTTTCATTAAGACATATAAAGACCCGTTGAGAGCAGAAAATGACAAACTATATTAAGAGTGATGAAAGTGCATTACTGATGGTGGAGAAACCTCATCACAATTGATATCTAATAGTCACAACAAATATCTGACAGTTTTCAAGCATTAAGCAGCTAAAACAAATTTCTGATGTTACTTCCCACAGCTCAAACAGCCGTGTCTCTTTATTGATTAAGAATTAACTTGAAATATATTTTATATTAAGGAGATATAACACCAAAAATAAGGTGTAATCAAATTAAAGCGCTTTTTGTGTACACTGCGTTTTTTTTAGTTATAGCTCCAGAATATAAAAAATATTCAAGAGAATCCTTATCATTAAATCTACTATACAAAATGCATGTGGACATCCACTTTGGTAATGACCTTTCACGTAAATAGTATTACGCCTTTAGATCAACCAGTCAAAAGTGACGTTATAAACAGCAACGTTATTATTTCGTCATTGGCTGATATGAGCAAACATTTTTTAAGTCAGTTGAAATGCTTGTTACAAATAAACGCATACTCTATGTAAGTCACATAGGTTTGAAATTTAATCATTATTCTTCACTTTTTTCTATCACTTTCTTTCTCGCTTTTGTTTTCCTAAATGTCAAGTCAGGAAAGTGTGAATATGGATTTAGGGTGTAAAAGAAATATTCAAATGATTCAACGAGTGTGTTTTGTAAATAAGTGTAAGGATTGAATTACATTGAGAATGTGGTAGTTCACTTTCCTAATATTGATTTGTATTATTTACCATTGTCTTTGTATGTATGTTCAATGTGGTTTCAGAATAAGAAAATAAAATATTAAAAATAATATACTAGTGTGTCTAAGAATTAACATTCTTAAGTGAATCATTTGTGAAAAGGGGATAACGTATACTATATGTAAATATGTAGAAACTTAAACTAAGATGTGCTATTCATGATTACTGGAGAAGAAACTCGGGGTAGAGGATAACGTCCTTTGACTTATTTTACACAGGACGTAATGCATTGTAACCCGAATACAACTATCTGATTATAAATGCATATCTGCCTACCAGACCTTCTCCCAACAGCCACCGATTGTTCGGATGCACCCTGCGTAAAGATACGTGTATATTTCTCTGATGTTGGACAATACCAGGGATAGGCCGTGCGTCTTTTTATTTATATCGTTCATTGAGGTGTGAAGGCTACCACACCCATCACAAATATCGGGGGCTCGTTACTGCGTGGGAGTGCGCGCTGGTGGCGGTAGTTTCGTTTATGTGACCATAAATGTCTCTAGCACTCAAACAAGACATATATGTTTTACTCAAAGAATATCTTTGAAGTAAGATCTCAAACCAAATATTGTTTATTTCGGTTATATATATACATATGTCACCAATGCTTTTGTTATGCAAATACATCAAATATTTAACCACCATCAATCTTTAGGACGGAGATATCTAAAATATGTCATTTCCAGGAGTGATATATATAAAATATACATTATGGTGATTTATATAAGGATTGGTATACGTAGATCCACACTAACAACAGATCACCACCAGACAGACTTGTGCAGGTCACTTCATCTTCCTTGGAAAGGTTGATGTGCTGGACTAGATGGGTTTGGTCAACCGTCTCCACGTATGTCCTGTTAATATCGTGGAATGCCGTATACATTATTCGCCTGGGTGCATTTAACATGACGGGAACAATGCGAAGCATAATCTGAAGTCTAATGAAAATGTCAACTTATAAAACATATATTGTCCTAATATAACCCGGAATCTTCCCTGGCGGTCCTCCCTAAGTATGGACGAATATTTTATCGATTTTAAACGGTATCTGTTGGATTACCTCACATGTCAGTGTAATTGTTATTTATAGTTAAACAACCAATGTAATACAACAAGATTATTCCTAAGTCTACAGGAAAATATATTACATGTACTCAAATAAAAGTGTTGATTTGATTTTTAAAAGAAAAATAACCCAATGTCACTTTGGATCAAACCTCTTGAATTTCGGGTTAGTCAAGTTTCGACATATCATACTGTGTGGAGTAATGACATTTAACGGCATTATTATTTGTGTGTCCTTTGTAATATAGAAATGGATTCAACGCGACTTGAAATGATGCTAAGTTGTCTCCTATTGCTTGTTGACGCACATCTTCACCATAGACTATTTAGAATGATATATTAATCACACTAACTTGTTTATTTGTTTCATTAGAAAACGGAAAATAATAAGGGGGAGTGTATGCCATCCGCTCTCATGTAGCACGTTTGTAGACAATTTATAATATAAAACCATTGGTAAATGACAGACAACGTTAAGTCATGGAGAGAACATGAGTAGAAATTGAAAACTTAGTTCAGGAGTCAGGAGACAATACTCATTATTCTTGGGAGACACGGAATAAACGGATAAAACGATGTTGTTGTTTTTTGCAAAACAATGAGTTTTCTTGACACGATTACAAACACAAAATTGATTGTTGATATCTTGTTTTCCAAGTAAACAGGAAAACCATCTTGGTCACCCGTGTGAATTAATCATATTTTATTTCTAAATGAAATAACATATAGATGTACAAATGTTTGTTAAAAGAACTAAACTCGAATGAAAAGAAACACAGTTTTGTCTTTTATTGGAAAACAGATTCGATCTTTGGACATTTGAAACATTGTGTCCCGACTTCTCGATAAAGAACTTTACATTGACACCACAGGATGACAAGTGTGTTATTGATATGTAGAAGACCTAACATATTGGATTAGTGAAAGGAGAACACGTTTGATAAATATCCTTACGAAAAATAACCGAATACAAGATTATGTTTATCGCATGTTTACAAATACTCGTGAAAACAGCATTTTGTCAGATGGGCAGCCAAACATTCACTGGTAAACCCTACATTAGCGTGTTTACATCTGATACTACGTGTAGTATCCCCGTCACGGCAGGTTCGCCTAATTAGCGAGGACTGAAGGGGCAAATGTGAACTACGATAGACACTTCCGAATACGTGCAGCGTACAACTTGTCTACAGACAAGTAATCATATCCTTTACCTGTGTGTAATCTAGCTGGGGGTGAATACAAATACATGATTGTCATCTCAAAACTTTCCTTTATTTTCGCGCAAGAAATGAAAATATAACTGAGTAGAAGAGTTGTGTGTTTAGAAGATTAGATACTTTAATTACCTGATTAGTATTTCATATGAACGAGACAATATGAATGACCCACGTGAATCCTTAGCATAAAGGTAGCTGGTTTTTTTTTAACCTCCGAACCCCAGCGAGTTTGTATCTCGCTGTAGTTTGATTCAGCAACATATCCTGGTACTATCTCAATATAGGTTTGGTATGGTGGCAATGAATCCGAACTCTCACATGTGATTTTTACATTCCCTGTGGATTCTGTTTATTCTATAGATTATTGGATATGACAGACATCGGACAGTATTTATAGCTTATGTGACAGTTTATATGACCAGCCTAGTAATGGAACGCTCTTGTGTAAACTTTGAATGGCTTTACAAAGCAATTTCCATTGCAAATAATGTTTTATCACGAATTCTTAATATTACGACGTTGTGTCACAAAATGTCCAGACGGTCTTTGATATGTTTATATAGTTTGATTTATCATATCATTACTACTGATTAATACTTATGTGGGAATCTATTTCAGCCCTCCTATACGAAATTGTTTATTGCTGGTTGCGACATCTTCAAAAATAGAAAGTGAAATCATTTATTTTCTATAGCGGAAACAAGTTTCTATAATCTAAAACGCTTCACCCAAAGTCCGTTTGTGTCTAAGATTTAAATTTAAAATAAATATATACACTGTTATGTTAATTTAAAGTAAACAGCATCTAATCTAAGCATTGTATAACACATGTGAAGATAATCCTTAAAAATGAATTTGGCTGTGAACATGATAATGTCTGGAATTATTACACATACCACTTATAGACATATAAGAATATCTAGACCAATAACACTATTTAGACACAGAACTATTTAGACACATCACATTATTTAGACATATAACGATGTTTAAACACATAACACTATTTAGACACAGCACTATTTAGGCATATACCACTATTTAAACACATTACATTAGTTAGACAAAGTACTATTTAAGCACATAACACTATTTAGACAGCACTATTTAAACACATTACATAATTTAGAAACATCACACTATTTATACACATACCACTATTTAGACACATCATGTTATTTAGACACATTATATTACGTTGATGTTGATTTATTGTTCCTTATTGAAGACATAATTTCAGAGGCTCGATTTATCAACAAAACTGCATATGTGAAATTGATTATCATGGCCGTATTTGTTAAACGGTAAGCTAAGAAACCCCGTTAGGTGTTCAGTGTATTGTAATACCACCACTTCAATGCTTTATAATGCCTTATAAGGAATGGCATTTGGATTATGAAAATGCCTCTCAAAGCTTCTTTACTCTGGGTGGTTTAAGTGTGAGTTGTTCTTCATTTATGTTTGCCCGGACCCAACGAACTTCCGGGTGCTTACGCTCCTTCGATATGATTCCATAATCTTTGATACAGATTTATTTGCTCAAGTGTTTCTGACCTGGGTGATGGACGAGGCCCAGTGGGGTAGCATTGTTTGAGACCTGAATAACTCTTTGTATGGGGTCCGCCTTCTTATCAACACCGCCTATTCTTCCCGTGTATTGTATACTCACCTTAACTATTATTCAACCTCCACCAAAGTGCTGTTTGGCTTTTAATATTCAAAGCATGCCGATTTTATTATACCTCTTTCATCTAAATAGTTAAATCTCGTCATAATGATCAAATTTAATGAAGCATAATGGGGAAAATCAGCATTTTAATGGAACTGTGTTTTCCTGTTTTTCGCAGCTTACTAGACTATCCCAGAACAGGACGGCTTGACTTACATATTTAATACCAGTACAATATGAAACACCACTAAGCTACAGCTACATTATATAAAATGTGTCACTCACAAATCCAAGAGGATCAGATAAAACCGATTCATTTAAACATCTCCACTCTTTGTGTTAAGAAACGGCTTACGCAAATAAGGAGACTTGATGCGGATCAGTATCATATGGTATGCTACCTTATAAGGAAATAGTGTTTATAGTATTTGAAAGTGAGAAGTTCTGCGTAGAACAGCCTGCGATTCAACCCACTCGTCAGCATTGTTATTATAACATTGTATCATTTCAAGATGTCATATAGATAAATAACAATATTCTGGACTTACTTAATAGTTCAAGTTCTCTTCGGTAATCGTGTTTGGATATGGTCGCATGCATTTATAACACCATGGCGTACCCAAGTTTTAGCCCATCATTAAATTGTAACATTGTAAAGATGGATTGGCGCAGCAATGATTTATTTGCAAAAGAAAATAAATATATGAATTGTATATATCATTTGCCTATAGAGATTGTAACCAGTACAATCAAATCTTTAGAAATTCTAATCTTAAATAGGATTTCCGCTAAAATTCTGTTCCATAAAAAAATATGGACACGAGTTAGTTTTTATATTAAGGTGGTTCTTCATTAACCTTCCGTGATAAAGAAATAGGTTGATGATTTTAGAGTTCATTTCAACATATTTTATAGGTAAACAATTGGATTGAACATCAGGCATAAGCCTATATCAAGGTTCTCTCCATAACATAGTACATTTATTTCAAATAAATAGTATCCGGTTATTAGTCAAGAATTGAAACGATAGTATATACATGTATATATAGAAAGGGTATTTATGGATAATATATAATGAAAAATCTTATGGGTTTTCTTTTTCTTTAGGATGTTTTACATATTCTTAAGTATATATAAGTACTCGTTTACTACACAGGAGATAGACAAGTGTTTGATAAACAAGAGTTTCCGACTATAATGTCTATTTGGTAACTACCAGTAGGCTTCTACTCCTCTGCTCTACTTTAGAGTTATATGTGCAATTATGTCACCACTAGGTTCCGCTTAAGTATCCACTTTCTACAAACGTTTCTGTTGCGTGATACAACGAATATTTTAATAAGGCAACGGTCGAACCTGTTTGTGTAGTAGTTGGATGAAGCTGCGATCTGTTTGAGATAATGTTAATTATTTCAGGTGCATTCACACCAGCACATTCGATCACATATGTGTACCTGTAAAAGCCGATTCAACGTTGGATGTTACTAGTCTGGACATATGAACAGTCTTACGATATCATATAACAATATGTAATTCATATTCCGAAATCGTATAAGCTTGGAAAATTCTGTTAAATGAAAATAAAAGAAAATAGCTACTTTTTCTCTTATAGTATATCATTTTCTCCGTAACAGCGAAGTAAGGATCTGTCTCTGTATAATTAATACTGATATATAGCTGACAGAAAACTTGACAGGGTCATGAATGGTACCACATGCATCATAACATGTGCAGACCGTACCGTACGACCTTGTCACTCTATCCTCCAGCCCACCGCATCTTGGTAAACGACATCGCTTCCACTAATGTAAATAGTCATTAATCTTCTTTCTTCTTTTCGAAAATACGTTATGTATGAGCTTGAAATTCATTTTCACGGGAAAACGGCTTGGATGACATGTGTTTTTAGATTTATTATAAGAAAGGGTATTAAATTAACTGTTACTGCGTAGATGAATAAATGATAAGTGCAATTTAAAATATAACCTTATTTTAAACTTGCTCTTATTTCAAAGAAGATATATTACCAAAAATTCGATTGACAACGAAACTGATTTTCAATGCCAAAATAGTACATTCTTATTAAAGCATTCTGAATAATAACTATTTCCAAATCGACGTATTTTTATTTTGTTATATGTAGGATTATCGAACAAACAGCTCAACAACCTGGATCCAAAATATTTCTCCTCATTTTGTTAAAAGGTTAATTGTTCTGAGAAAGTTGTCACTGGTCATGAATAACTAAACTGATCATACATCGAACGTACTATCAGACATTTGCTTGAAAAGCAGGATTTACAAATATGTTTTCCTTTCTATTAAACATTGTTTAAATATTACGCGATAAATCTTTTCTGTCGATGACCTTTTTCTAATCTGGTACCAACCTTTGTTTGTATGAACGATTATACGTCCTGTTCAATACAGAATAGCTCAGTTATTTATATAAATACGAGTCGCAACTACAGTATTGATTTTAAAAAAATATATAATTAAATGTCTATATCGAACTCAATTAAAATAACACTTATACTCTTAAGCATTAGCGCTTTCATTCTCGAATATTCATGATATGTAGATACATATTAACTAGGTAGTTATCTATGAATCCATAACAGGGAGATTATGTTAAATCATAATTGTATGGTATATATACATTACTTACATTCATCTGGTTTGCGAAAATGAGAGTGAGATCTTTAGACCCTGAAAAATGAAACAATCCAGTAAATTTAGGGTTTCAATAGTTGCTAGAGACCTGTTTACGGTACGGTTGTTAATGCTGCTCAGAAACTGTCCAAAATATAGGTCAAAATTGATTGATTTTCCCAGTAGGAATCTCACTTCTGACTTCCGTTTGACAAACCACGAGAACGTGTGATATGTCTACGTACCAAAGCATGTAGTACATATTCATTATGTTTTAGATAGTGTGCGCATGCTCTGCAATATGTGATATTCTGTCATGTAACATTTACAACAGCAATTTTGCATAAAAGATATGCATGATGTTAACATAATTTTATGTGTCTAAAGCAAAGGAAGGAGCGAGAGTTTCCTAATGGGAAACCAACAGAGGGAGATTGGAGAGAGATAAATCTAACTCCTAATGAATCCCTCCTGAAGGGAGAACGATGTAATACCATCATTTTGATTTCAAATATACTTTGATGGTTCGACAAAAGGATTTCTCAACTGGATATACCCCAATAAGCTCTCCCAAGTCTTCCAGAATCTTCAAGATTTTGAAAACATACGTTATGGATATACCCCGTCATATTTGATATATGATATAAGTCTTGAGTTGGAGCTATCAAATGTGAAATTACCTATAAATATGTACAATGACTTCTTTGATGTAGCCATGTCTTGATATGAGTTTGAAAATCAAATAGAAACTGAACAAAACCTGAAAGAAAACACATTAATACAAATAAAAACTAATTATATGAACACAGGACAATTTCATACACACACTCGTACACTGGCACATCACATAAATATATTCCTACTGAGATATTATCAGAAATAGAAAGGCGAAACAGCTGTATGGTACATTATCCGGCATATGATATATCTCTCAGAAAATGCTAGTCACTGTCGTTGTTAAGTGTAAATAGGCACAACGAGAATAAGACAATTTGGTTTTGAATGATAAGCGTCTTCTCCGACGACGGTCGCCATGTAACCAAAGCCGAAATTAGGACAATGTCATGTTTTCAAAATGCTAACCGGGATAAAAACCAGAAAAAAAAACCGCCGTCATACCAACGAACACCAAAATTACATACCATAACACCACACTAGGAAACTATGATTTCATCACAAGATAACAAAACATACTACAATGTCAAAAGACAAGGAACCCATGCAAACCATCACTTTAATAAGGCGAGTACTTCATAGCTGCAATAATGATATAAACAAATCAAAGTACTCTTGTGTAGCGAGAGGGACTGTCATCGTTTTACTGAGTGACATGAGAGTTGCGCATTGTAGAACAATCCATATGGTGTGAGCCTACATTAGGTCACTTGGTTAGTAAAGCAATGGTATGTGAAACATTACACTAGTTACGTCTTTCCTATCAATATGACACCATACAAGATCATATGAATCTTTATCTTCGAATTGTGGACATTTGAGACATACAGGACTATGAAAATATATACTGTATACACCGTTTAGTTCTATACCACAAAAGGATGCTTATGATGGTCTTTACTCAGCCTTAATATCATAAGTTTGAACAATAATATTCCTAATCATTCTAGGACGGTGCCTTTCGAAATTACCATTTTAGAGTTCATAATATAGTGTCGATTTCCTCAAATACCGTATCACTTCGGTCAACCATAAGGAAGTTTATGATAATAATATTTGAACATTAATCATGTTTAATACCCACATTTGTTTTCATTTATTTCTCAATTATCAAGTGTCATAACCTCGCTATCTGGAAAATCATCATTTGATATATGCTCAATGCATAAATTAGTTACTGGTGTTGTAATATGGAATTAATTAACAGGTCATACAAAGTGTAATACCACCTTCAGACAAATGACATGTTACTTACCTGTCCAGGTACTACCGCTCAATGGAGGTTATGTTATTGAGGAAAATGCAAATGGTACAATATATGGCATGAATTGTAATCAGATAGCAATTAGTAGACTATTTGACACTCCTAACCTACTAAAATACATATACATCTGTTCATACAAATAATTGTTTGAGGTGAGGGGGAGGGGGGGCATCAAGCAGCATTTTATTTTTATAGACTTCGATAAGTCATGACCTGGATATAAAGCCCATAATCTCTCCCACATAGACAAGTCGCTAAAAACGAGCATGGATGAGGACAAAAACATTCTAATAGTAAATAAATAATTGAATGGGAGCAAAAAATAGCTGCTAATTACCAGGGAATTCACGGGATGTAAACAGTGTATTGTGATATAAAAGTGATGCAACTGGTTATGTGTTATCTTAATACAGACAAGTATGTTTATCACAAATGGACCACAGAATGACCCAAATTGTCACCTCTCTTTAACACTGCGTTACAATATGCCTCGGTCTCTAAACGTCCTACAGATATACAATATTACATTTAACATGGATGTAAACATTACATCGAGTGATTTGTACAGGATACATTAGGTTATCTTTTCACATCACTGCGGCCCTTCTACACGGACTTGACGTCATAGTCGTTAACTACTCACGGGAGTGCACTCTCTGACAACACTTCACACGTTGCAAACAGGAACTGATAAGCCAAACCGGATCTGATTAAAAAACACATGATAAGTTCATTTTATAGACTGTTTAGATACGCGACCGATTTTTCTTATTAAGTGTTGACTGGTCACTGGGTTAGTGGTAATACCCCCACCTCCTCCTATTTTACCGCTTATTTACAATATGTACCAAATCTCCCCGTGGCCTCAATTAAATATTCTGTAAAACATGAGGCATTTAAATGACAGTAATGATAACAGAGTATAAATAAATTTATATATTATTGAAGGGTAAAAATTCGACAAACGTCTTCATCGTTGATGCCCTATATTCAGGGATGATGTGGGTGAATAGTTCGGAAAGAAAATTCAATACCATGCTAGCTGTAGGGAAATTCCATCAGTGACCGGGTCAGAAACTGGGACGTACATGTACAGTAATAATATATCTCAAAGTTTATTCATTTGACATATATTTTTAACGGCTCCAGCAGTTTTAGGGGGAGATAAGATATCCCCATTTGAATAGTGACACAGTTATATTAGAATCTGATATTTGGGTGCAAGTTTTTCATGTTTGCTTTGTTGCATCCAATTAAAAGGTGCTAATATAAAGCATCCTTTACATTCTACTTTGTTTTTAGACCAGCGAATATGGAGAAGACATTTACACACACACCCATCCCTACAACCACCGAGTTTCCCCGAGTATGACCGAATATATGATATTTATAATATATTGATAGGTATGTTCTAGTGATATATTATATGTTGTCGTCTAAGGGAGGTGAATTGACTTTTTATTCATTTCAGTCTGAAAGAAAGGAAACTTACAAAAAAGTCATTGTAGGAATCAGTAGCATAGCCATTTGTGTCTTGTTCTAATGCCGTTACAGGGTAGCACCGTTTTTATTGACTGTTTTAATGGACTCCTTAACGTCATTCCAACATTTCTGTTGTTGTGCAGTTGGTTGCTTACAAAACTGTTATCTTATGTTGACTTGGTTATAAACTAATACCATGGTGCAACACATTCAGCGTCATGGGCGTCTGCACCTAAAACAAATGTAGGATTGCAGTACGTTAGAGTGAAAGTACTGTTCTGCACGGTTGGTATGTGATACCTGATGTATATAACTGATAAAAAAAATCAATAATTACCAAGCACGTATTTCGTTAGGAGAGTAAATTTAAAATTGAGTCACACCTTGTGCTAACTGTAAGACATCATTATTGACGCACAAAGGAAACCCTTCAAGTTATAGCCTGTATGTTCTTTAACAGGGTCTTAAATGCGTCATCAACGTCTTCAGTAATGCGGAAGTATTTGCACTTCTCGCTGGACTACCGTTAAAAATTTTGTTTTCTTATAACCAAGGTTCCTTATCAAATAAAATTCTGAGAAAAGTAAACCGCAATGTTTTTTCATTAAATTCAGAAGTAAATTTTGTCAAAAGACTGTGTAGGATAGTTTTTATTGATTTCAAATTTACACCCTTTCCATTTTAATTCCAAACCTGCGTTTCAGATGTCTTCCTTATTCTGTATATTGAAACATCAGTTATTGTGTTCATTTTGAATTGATGATCATTTTTTCTACTTTGCATTCTCATGCTTCATGAATCATCATGGTGTCATTTGGTTTGATGTCATCTTACATGTATAATGTGAAGTTTTATTTTGTATGGAATTTGGTCTTCTCCGCATGCTCTGGAGCTACCACATAAAATTCCTAAAAACTTAGTTTTATCTGACTGAAAGACATGTTAGAGCGAGTATGTAAATCATGTGTTCTTCGTGTGCTTCAAAGGTAATATATTGGTTAAATAGTCTTACCATGTCAGTTTGCTATTTTGTCATCTAAAATCTGTCATCACAGGTTTCAGAATTGTTTGGTATGGTGACAGCTTTCCTGATGCTTGTTTTCATAAAACTTGATGATATTGCATTGCAACAATGTCTCAACGCCTAATTAATTTTGGGTGTGTACAATATTGAGTAAACAAAAATGTTATTGTTGAAATCTAGATGTCATGCACGTGCTAAATATTCTACAATTTATTAATATTTCATATTTTTAACAAAAAAGTAATTTACAATGGCCGTTTTGTTTGACTGATATGTAAATTAATATGTACTGCGTGTTCACGTTTCGTGATAATACATAGGTGTCGTTGATACTAATGACGTAAATCAATTTAGATAATATGGACTTACTACAAATCAATACGAGATACTATTTCATATACTGTAAAGCAGTCATAAACATCTTCAGTTTCCATGGTAACACTGCTGTATCAGTGGGGTGATTTTGATAACATTAATTTGTATACGTATCATAAGTTGGACTATACTAAAATATTAGTTCATGTTTTAAATTAAGTCTAGAACAAAATGGATTCAATTAGAATTAGGTCAGGAGATAAGTTACATGAATTTGTCTCCTATCAACTAAGGTTATTAATGTTACTTTGAACGTTCATTTCAGTATTCTTGTACGAACACGCCACTCTACCAACTTCAAAATTTAATTGATACAACATGAATTCCGTTAGATAGTTGTTGTTACGTGACCGCATTGTTTTGTATAATATAGACAGCAATATGGCTACGTCGTTATGGTGAGTGCCGTATATACATGCACGTAACAGGGTTACATTCGTAAGTGATTAAGTAGTATGTTACCTTTTGTTTAGTGCTTCAGGCATGTTGAGCAACTGGTTTTCATAGTGGTATAACTAGTTTTTAAATTGTGTATCTGGTAATTGAGCTTCATGCTAAATTTTCTTCTTTGCTATTTGACAAACAGTTAATTGACCTATCGAGTTTGTGTTTTGATATGTGTACAAGTTGTTGTAATCTAATGTTTGACTGTTATTTAGTTATCAAAACGGAGATATTAAACCCATGACGTGGTCTTTTTAGAGTATTATCTATATATCACGTTTTCACTTGAACTTATCGTGACCTTTCTATCCAATTCAGCAGACATGTTATGGATATAGCTGTTATAACCATTCGTATTATATACAGGACAGTTGGGGTCTAAGCTGTTTAATGCTGGCATCATGGACAGCGGCTTTTTTACCATCAACATGTTCGTATCAAAGGCCGTTTTAATTGCGACTGAAAACGCATCCATTTTGTGTCGCCTACAAGAAGGAGGCGACATATAGGTGACGTCAGCGATGTCGTTCGCACAGAGGTTTCCGTACGATAACTCAAGTCCCCTTTGGCCGATCAAACTCAAACTTCATGCTGATCTTCCTTATCATAAGTACTTACTTCGGAAAGTTTTTCATGTCTACAGGTAAAAAGGTAAGGTCACTTTTACAAAAAAAAAAAAAAAATAGAAAATTTGATTCCGTACGATAACTCAAGTTCCCTTGCCGCCGATTAAACTTAAACTTCATACAGTTTTTCCTTACCACAAGTGTTTGCATCGGATTGATTTTTTACTGGTTCAAAGGTAAAATGTCAAGGGTACTGTTACTATTAATAGAAAATCTGTTTCCATGCAATAACTCTTGTAATCATTCGCTTCCATGGAATTATTGTAAGTCCTGTTAATTCAATGACTATTTCAAACCTATATTCGTAAACAAATTTAAAATCATTAAAACGATTTTAAAATCAATTCAGAAATAATATACAGTCATTTTAAATCAAACGTCATTTTCTTGCAGATGTCATGTTAGATAACAGTTTTCAGTGACCAAAGAAATAACCACTGTCGTTATTCTTGGTTGTAGTAATAACCACTGTCGTTATTCTTGGTTGTATTCATCCCGGGTTCTACTTTGGGGATATTACATTGGTTTAGAAAATCTAACATCCATCTGAGGAGGGAATGAAGATTTACCTATTCATCAAATTCCGAATAAGAATAATGGATTTGCATTTCCACAAACGCAATTGCTTGTCTAAAATGCCATTGATATATTCTACCATCATTGTAACATTTTACCATCATTGTAACATTTTACCATCATTATAACATTTTACCACCATTGTAACATTTTACCACCATTATAACATTTTACCACCATTGTAACATTTTACCACCATTGTAACATTTTACCACCATTGTAACATTTTACCACCATTGTAACATTTTACCATCATTATAACATTTTACCAACATTGTAACATTTTACCACCATTATAACATTTTACCACCATTATAACATTTTACCACCATTGTAACATTTTACCACCATTGTAACATTTTACCACCATTGTAACATTTTATCACCATTATAACATTTTACCACCATTATAACATTTTACACCATTATAACATTTTACCACCATTGTAACATTTTACCACCATTATAACATTTTACCACCATTGTAACATTTTACCACCATTGTAACATTTACCACCATTATAACATTTTACCACCATTATAACATTTTACCACCATTGTAACATTTTACCACCATTGTAACATTTTACCACCATTATAACATTTTACACCATTATAACATTTTACCACCATTGTAACATTTTACACCATTATAACATTTTACCACCATTGTAACGTTTTACCACCATTATAACATTTTACACCATTATAACATTTTACCACCATTATAACATTTTACACCATTATAACATTTTACCATCATTATAACATTTTACCACCATTATAACATTTTACCACCATTATAACATTTTACCACCATTGTAACATTTTACCATCATTATAACATTTTACCACCATTGTAACATTTTACACCATTGTAACGTTTTACCACCATTGTAACATTTTACCACCATTATAACATTTTACCACCATTATAACATTTTACCGCTATTGTAACAGTTTACCACCATTGTAACATTTTACCAACATTGTAACATTTTACCACCATTATAACATTTTACCACCATTATAACATTTTACCACTATTATAACATTTTACACCATTGTAACGTTTTACCACCATTGTAACATTTTACCACCATTATAACATTTTACCACCATTATAACATTTTACCGCTATTGTAACATTTTACCACCATTATAACATTTTACCATCATTATAACATTTTACCACCATTGTTACATTTTACACCATTGTAATGTTTTACACCATTGTAATGTTTTACACCATTGTAACGTTTTACACCATTGTAATGTTTTACACCATTGTTACATTTTACCACCATTGTAACGTTTTACACCATTGTAATGTTTTACACCATTGTAATGTTTTACACCATTGTAATGTTTTACACCATTGTAATGTTTTACACCATTGTAACGTTTTACACCATTGTAACGTTTTACACCATTGTAATGTTTTACACCATTGTAACGTTTTACACCATTGTAACGTTTTACACCATTGTAATGTTTTACACCATTGTAATGCTTTACACCATTGTAACGTTTTACACCATTGTAATGTTTTACACCATTGTAACGTTTTACACCATTGTAACGTTTTACACCATTGTAATGTTTTACACCATTGTAATGTTTTACACCATTGTTACATTTTACACCATTGTTACATTTACCCCATTATAACATTTCATTACATTTATCTCCAATATACTTGTATATATATACATATCCTGTATATACGTTAAACGTGCCCACACATCGACTAATTACTACATACGTCTTTCTATGTGGATACCGAGATGAAATGAAAATCATAAGGAAGTACGACAGGTCAAGCCCCGATAACTTTAAAGAACTATTATGCAGACATTTCATCGTGAAAGCTACCCCGGTCATAGTATTCAAATACCATTATGATAATTAGGTGTCTTGTAAGACATCAATAAGATATTAATTATTAAAGCTTAATCTTCGTCGATGGCTACACACGCCACAATATCATTTCAAACGTACACAGTGTTTTCTTTCCTAAGATTATCTGTATCTGGAAATATTGATACATCCTACATGTGTTCAAGTTTGATCCATTTGGTGCCATTGTAATGAAATATATTATTTGAATGTCGACAATCATTTACCAATGTTAATCTAAATAGGTAATGTCTACACGCATCTTCTAATGTATAATATTCTTATGCAAGTAGGTCTATCAATAGAAAAGGGTTTTACTCAGAACAGGAAAAGGAATACGTCACAAACATTTACAAATCGTGCAGGAGTGTATTTTATCTTGATATACTATACTACAACACAGCTTGCATTTTTATTAAGATGATTTTCGAAATGCGTCATCAGGGTCTTAAGTAACCCGGAAGATTAAATCCCCAGTTTATTGTCATTAGGTTAATGTTTCTGTATACACACTACCCAACAACCTATTTTCCGAAAACTAAAACAGCGGTCTAAGTTAAAGTATACAAAAGATCAATCATATTAAATGCATGTGGACATATTAATAAGTCTCGATTACCATGTTTTCTTTCCCTGTAATGCAGACGACGTTCATATTGCCTATTATTTGAATATAAATACAGTTTAATTCGTTCCCCCCCCCCCCCCCCCCCCCCCCCCTACTGTATTCGAAAATAATACTAACGACAGAAAATCAAATGCAAATCTCCAAGAGCCTCTGTAATGTTGAATTGGCGGACCAGCCAATCGTGCGTGCTCCATTTCATGTAACGGAGACTATACGTGCACTTTCTCCTGGAACTTTAATATTAGGACCCTAGAAAATATATGTCGCAAAACAAGAGGCCCATGGAGTCAGCATCCATCATGGGGATATTTCAGTGATTATTTGAAAACACCAGTAGCCAACAAATAAAATGACTTCTATTTCCAATATTCGACCTAGCTGCAAAATGTTTCCCCTCTTTCACCAAGAAACTAGAAATGGTCAAATTCCATTTAGTCGCTAATGACAATTAGTGAAAAAGGAAAAAAACGAATGATGGGCATGATGGACAGATGAAAGTATATCATGATAAATCAAATCAAACCTGTTCACCGTTGTGGTGTTCTTGTCTAAAAATGAAGCAAAACTATGCTGGGAATAATTACGATTATTATAAATGATATCGTGTAGTTATTGCGTAGGTATGTCGCTGTACTGGAAAACTAAGTATTGCAGTCACCATGAAAAATTATATGTGCGTCCGGTTATTTGTCGGCTGTTACTTATATTATGTTGCATGAGAACTGGAATACATGCAAACAATGCTTGTACAGATTGCAGTTTGCATAGAAGTAGTACCAATGGTTTTCTCTGGATATGTAGTGTCGGCGTGGAGACAATGCCTGCTAAATTCCAGGCGATACTGAAACGCTGCTGGCCGCCAGAAGAGTCCGACACGATTCGTCCAAATCGCGACACAAGATGAAAAGTTAACGTAACGGTAATTGCTTCCGAACGAGGCAAACGAGACCTGCATTGTTTGTTTGCCTTAATCTCACGTTCATATTCATATACCTATTTCATGTCCATGGTCTAACAACCCAAAATGGAGCTTACCAGGTTTACACAATAACACTGCAGTCAACCTGTAGACATACATTCGTGTGCATTATATGGTAAAATTACAAGTGAAAAGTGATACATCTTTGTATATTAGAATTTTGAATTACTACAATGTGTATACTGTATACAATGTATACTGTATTAGTGATTAATATTAATTAATAAAATGAAAGCCGTCTTACATCATAACGTTAAGAATTGACCAATCGAACAGTGATTTCCATTTGATGCATTGAAATCCACCCATTATGCAATGTATGTGAAGGTAGAATAAGTGGCTGCTTTGTTGCACATTTCACTGCATACTCTACACCTTATATCTAAATACACAATCGATAGCATTTACTAGACTACAGCAAAGCGCAGTACGACGTCAAAAACACATTTCTCGAACTTTCCTTACAATGTAAATAATGTGCTGTTATGTAAGTGTTTCTTGTTGATCACATACATACTTAAATCGTTTGAAAAAATATACTGATATGCTGCCATACTTGATAAATAAATGCTTGGTAACCGGTTTTTTCATATCTGTATCTACTGTTTACAGTTAATGTTTTCTTTCTATCTCAGTGAAGGCCCATTATGTCCTGTCTTGTTTGTTTGTTCCGAGGTTTTGAGAGATACCATTGATAGATGCCAAGGAAACGTTTTATCGTCGGTATCATCGTCTCATTGGGAAGAGTTATATTTCCTTTGTGCTATACGAAGTTAGACGTATATGATATAATGGTAAATGATATATGTTTTTTGTGTGTTTTTTTGACGTCGTACTGCGCTGTGCTGTTGTCTGGTAAAATGCTATCGATTGTGCTTTTAAATCTTAATCGTAGTGTATGCAGCATTGTGGTTCCGTCGCCATTGCCCTGGTCCTGAGGACCTATCAGTGCCTGGATTTTCCCGTCGCTATCTCTCCTCTTCGTGTTCCTTTTGTTATCCATCCCAATCGACTATAATTGCTTCGTTTTCTGTGCTGAAATCATTTCCCGTTTGTGGTAAGAATTTTTGTATTGTTAAAATTATCAAGGAATATGTCCATATCTTGTTTATTCTATCTTTCAAATCTGCCTTTATAGATTGACAAACTCGATTAAATTGTACTTCATAAGTTTTCATTATAGGCGTGTTGAAACCTTTCCAGGTCCAAACACTGAGCTTAATTAAACGTTTAAGTTGTTTTTATGCTAGAATCAGTCATGTGCTTGTGAGGCGCGTAAATTGTTAATTCAAGTAATATGCGTGAACCTGGTTACCAGAATACAAATATCAGCACTATTTAAATGGGAATATACAACGTACGTAGAGCGCCATCATGAAGATGCTTTTGTTAGCAAATATTCCTGTATATTACCGCAAGCACTGTAAATATTTTACGCGTAATCTTGCAGAAACAGTTCGGGCGTAAAGGCGTGGGATGCATTATTTTTCATCTATTCTGTTTTGTGAGGAAATCCTAAAACAGCAAGACAAAAATGAACCAGTCGCCACCTTAGAGAGGGAAATCGGGATCATAAGAAATCATAACATTGCCACGGCAATCAGTCAATGTAAACGTGAATTTACCTGGGCTTATATGTCATGTTCTCATATGACTATTATACAATATTGTGTATGAGCTTACAATTTACAATTAAGGCGATTTCGTACATTACTTAAAGCCTCTCTATGTTTTCATAAGTTATGGCAAAATTACGAAATATTTGTTGAATGATAGAATATATACCCTAATGATGATATTAAATGTAAGTAACAATAGGATAGTTCTTTAAAATTGCAATTGAATTAAAACCGGGAAACTACCCACTGATTACAGGGGATTTGTAATGCAGTGCTCCACTCTCTATATATAATTGAGTCGTGGAAAATCGGTCTTACACGCATGCGCAAACTGGTTTGTTTTGAAGAAGATCAACGCTAAGTATCAGAACCCCAATGTCGATCAGACGTACTGGTTGCTGCCGCGAAGGTAAAGAAGGGAATCGGATACAATTACATCATCTACGACTTACAGAGTCAACGCGAGTCTAATTGACAAAAATCAAGCATAGGTTAAACACAAAAAGCCACCATAAATCGGTAGTGAAACTTGTTCGGCATTCGATAAACAAACCCATATCATTCGGGGATGTACAATTGTAACTAGGCGCGCGCAGGGTTGGTTCACATTCTATGTTTAGATGCTCATTACATAGTTTAAATGTCTGAGCAGATTTGACGGAAATCAAATGAAGATAAACCCATAAGGGATTATGAAGTTCAATTTGGTAAAGGTTTACATCTATAGACAAAAACATAGACAGTCTTTAAGGGAGAAATTTCTGTTTCTTAAATCAATAAAGATGTATGTCAATATATTTCATGAAAGTAAACATTCCCTTTTAAAGGGTCTCGTGTTTGTCTATCATAAAACGTTTTCACTTCTGATGTACATGAACATAAAATGAACTAAACCTTTATATATTAAACTGCTTTTTTAAATCGGGTGAACTTTTGCCACCGGTGAGATAACATAGAAAGTGTTGATAGAAGATATACATGTAAATATCATAACATTTATATGTTTATGGCGCAGTTACCTGTTGATAGCGCTGCGCGTAAAACTGACATCGATCAGACAATGAAAAAAGTCACTAATAAGGACGAAATCCCTGTTTTACGTAAGACAAAACATTGGTTATAAAACCTCCACCAATCACTGGCAGGGTTAAATCCTGTGTATAGTGAAGTATTAACCGGCACCACAAGGTTGGAAACGTGACGATATCATTATGTGTGTTCCGTTTTAAAGATAAATGTCCATCACTGACGGGACCTAGAAGGACGAAACAGCTGTATGATGTCCCTGATATCACTGACGGGACCTAGAAGGACGAAACAGCTGTATGGTGTCTCTGATATAACTGACGGGACCTAGAAGGACGGAACAGCTGTATGGTGTCTCTGATATAACTGACGGGACCTAGAAGGACGGAACAGCTGTATGGTGTCTCTGATATCACTGACGAGACCTAGAAGGACGAAACAGCTGTATGGTGTCTCTGATATCACTGACGAGACCTAGAAGGACGAAACAGCTGTATGATGTCCCTGATATCACTGACGAGACCTAGAAGGACGAAACAGCTGTATGGTGTCTCTGATATCACTGACGAGACCTAGAAGGACGGAACAGCTGTATGATGTCTATGATATCACTGACGGGACCTAGAAGGACGAAACAGCTGTATGGTGTCTCTGATATAACTGACGGGACCTAGAAGGACGGAACAGCTGCATGGTTTCTCTGATATCACTGACGGGACCTAGAAGGACGGAACCGCTGTATGGTGTCTCTGATATAACTGACGGGACCTAGAAGGACGGAACAGATGTATGGTGCAAATATTCATTATTCGACATTCACTATATCTGTTAGCAGTGGTATTAAAGTTTATGTTGACCAAGAAAAGCAAATCTTATACAAAAAAATGAAGCTCTTGTTGTTTATGAGGAGGGTTGGCGCCACAAAACATATAAAAGAACAATTGAAATTGGTATTTACTAGTCGTAACGAACACGGTATGAACATATTTCTTTACGAAACGTCCAACTCTTATCTAGGGTGTTATATATACATATCAGTTTCCTGAGCGCTATACAATGTCACATGTATATACATGTATATAACAAAGGCATTTATTTCAATGAGCAATGCAATCTGACAAGACATACAATTATTACTGATGTGATACAGGTGTCTTGGTTAGATATAGTACGTGTCAATAATTGTACAAGTTTATCAAATAAAGACCACCTGGGAATAGACATTACGTAAAGGAATGTACAAAGGATATTGACGTCATTCGATATAAACTGTGGGGTAGATTCAGTAGAGCCAACTGAATTAAATTCATTATCAATTAAAAATATACAAACAAATATCATAAATACGATTCTGGAGGTTAACATAAGGCAAGATAAGTCACATCACGGACCGAGTCTGTTGAAACACGTGCACAGTGATACATATACTCAAATAAATGTATGTATTCAAATGGTCAGTTGGCAACTGGGGTATGTTTCCTTGTGTTTATTATACATTTGTATATGCTATACTGACACTTACTGACTGATTCATAGGTGTTGATATTCTTAATTTTCTGCAAACATATGCCCGAACCATGATGTGAACAATACAATAAGTCGAAAATGACACTTTGATGTTTAAATTTTTGGCAGGGGAGTGCTATCATAAGTTGTTGTTTTTCTCTATTTTTTTTCTATATATCCGTGTCATCAGGGTAAAATCTTCTAAGCATGATTGATGGGCCCAGCTGGTGATCTGAAACAAAGATATTTTAGGGAAACCGCAAGACCAAGCGTTGGAAGGTATTTGTAAAATAATCTGAAACTCGAAAGGAGACAGCCTATCGATTAATTTCAACTTTATTCCCATTCACAATACAATATATAGCGAAACATATGTACAATATATATAGCGACTCGTAGTCGGCAGTACAGAGTTCATATTAAATGTATATTTGTAACAAGGGCGACGAATATTGTTACTAATTATTCTAATGAAAGCCAAAAGCTCCTCGATGTGTTTATATGAGTAGTATTCATTAATTTACAGAACTTAATTATATTCTATTCTCAAACAAAAATAGTTTCTATATATGAATTCCTATATACTGACAGTGACGCACATCCAAGCAAGTAATGAAATTCGTCACCAAATGATATAGACATTTTCTTTCATTATAATCGATATCATGGCCAACTTCCTGTTTCGACAATACATTTGTGATTGTTAGTCCTAAATTTAAAAATGTAACTTGATCCTAATCATTAAGAATATTTCTAAAATGAATCTTTTGTTTTAATTCTCTAAAACAATTTTTTGACGAAATGCATACATCACTCTGCCATTTCCATAAATACTGTTTATGCAGTCATTTTCTTTAGCCATGTGGTATTACATTTCGTAGTGTTCCGTAATGCAGGGCAACGGGAAAACCCGCATTAATCCGTTTTTTAACCGTTTAGGTATGCGACCGCAGAGCACTGGCACCACTGCCGTCGTCTGAGCAGAGACTTCCCATGCGTAACGATATAGCGTGAAGATTATACAACGGTTTTTCCAACAAGACAATTCCAGAACATATGTGTAGAGTGTTTCACAGCTATCCAGCCATTGTAGACATCCCCTCCTCAGTCCTTGTATTCCGAAATTGGATCAAGGCAAACAGGCGAAAACACCTTTAAAATAGCAATGAGCATCTCATTTATGATAAATTGTAGTGTTCACGACTACTCTAGACTTAGAAGCTTTAAAACACATTAGATGTAAACCGTGAAAAATGCGGTATCGTTGATAAAAATACTGTAGAATCCTGTTTCATTTACTACTTGTTTTTGTCGATTCTGTATTGATGTACATGAAATTGGTAAAATTAGTATATCTCATACATTCTGTGAGCTGATGTATTTCAAACATCTTCATAATCCGCTGGTGAACAGCAGAGGAAAATCACACGAATTTAGTGGTGATCCTTTAGATTATGACCATTTGTATAAAATACCCCATACTAAAAAATGCTGTTGTAGCTTAGCTTTGTGTGAGGATTTCTATCACTTATTTGTCATACTATTTCATAAATGATGTGTAAGACGTAATTTTCTTTCGATTGTTGTTGTTTTAAATGTGGATATTGACACATATATTGTTCTTTTTAAAGGAATATCTATGATAAAATGTTTATCAATTCACATATGTAACAGGTAAGCAGACAACAATTTGTCCCTTAGGTATGATGTATTTAACAGGTTTTTCGGCGGGCTATTGAACTTTGTGGAAATGTTTTCTTTGTAAAATGACATTCTTTATGACAGGTTTAGCTTTTTATTACCGTTTATGAGTCTACATAGTGGTGATGGCCTTTGTGACGTAATCCGTTTGTTGTTTCATTGAGACAGTATAAGTTTCGGCCAAATTCATGCAATTGAAAAACTAGAATCTTTATAGATAAAATATATTCGGTTGCGTGTGGCATTATGGTGTTCAAAAACCATCCAATTTGGAAAAGAAATACAAGTGTATATTTATATACAACAATTTGTACTGTATTGAATAATTATTGCATTACAACTTGGTCTGAATACTACTTAGTATTCAGGATATGACAAAATGGTGAACCAAGGTACTCCACTAAGGCACAGATTAAATTCTAAATGGGGACAAAGTAAAACCTATCAATCCAATAGGATTTGAATACTATTTCAAAATCATGTAAATGAACAAGATAGGAATTCACTAACATCAGCGATGGAAATAAATACATACACGACGTTTACCTGTTCAGACTATCAACTTAGAGTAAGGTCGAGTTGGGTAATTGAAATGAGTGTGTTTGTAATGTAAGTCAGATTAGGAGTAGACAGGACGCTAACAATCAGTTGAGGACAGGGTTGAGAAGGTATTATCTACAGCCTTATACATATGGAGACTAACATCTTAAATCATAGTTATGATACTATTATATGCCTGTGATCAGTTTATAAAAAAATACGTCACTTAAGAAGCAGGCAGATGTTCATAACGACGTTGAGAACTATGGACTATGTTACCAAAGGCAGTATCCAGTCCAAACATCCTATACTACTGGATTTGTTATAACAATGTGTACAAAAAGATGTTTATATATCGAGAGAGAGATTCTGGAATTCAAAGTTCAATAGGAGACTATTGAATATATATTGAACATTGATATCAATACATTATTTAAAGCACTTTGAACAACATGAATGACCGTCACTCCATGACCAAAGAGGTGTGTATTTAGACCACTGTTCGATCTGTGGCCACATTTCTATTTGAAATGAATATGGCATAATGTTAACCTCGTGTATTGAACGTCGTCAGATCCTTGTCCTTGTTTTTTTCTGTTTTGACAGTTTATATTATAAACAAAAGTCAATAACGGACTTCAACCATGCGATACGTTGACGAATGACAACGTTCGAAAAGGGGACCGTACGATTTGATGTAATACAGGAGAATCTAAGTTACCTGGGTGTTTGATTACTTACACCTGCGATGCATTGTAACTAAACACCGCTTTGACGTCCTGGATACTATGTACCTGGTGTTGCATCACTAATCTGTTTTACATACTCGTCCAATCATCTTCTACTGTGACGCATTACTCCAACATGGTCACATTGGTATGATTGTCCCTGTGTCGACAAGCTTTTGTATTTAATGTATTAAAACGGTGTAACATGTTAGTTATCTTAAGGCTTCATCAATTTAATCTTAGAACCACGTGTGTTTCAATCGAAAGATCCAATAAATCAATCTCATTTATGACTAAAACTGTAAGCAACATACCTGTCTGTGACCAGAACTATCCCACCTAAACTCTATAATGTAACAAAAAATATCATTACACGTCACCTCATGATTCCTCGCATTTTTCTGGGTACGACATTGAATATAGAACAAATTCCTGATTTTACCTTCAATGTGGAATAGATGGAATCATGAGTACCGCGTTGAATGTATATGGTACTCTCAAAATTCTTCATTTATCGTGGTGCGCAGATATCGAATTATGATCACTTTGCCTTCCTTCTGAAATATTCCAAACAATGTCATTTCACATTCGTTAATGTTACTTTTTTTGAAATAATGAGACTGGAAATGTACGTCATTCTTTCAAATTTCGCTTCTTGTTTTATTCCAACTCTCATGTGACTGGAGAGGTTCATTAAAAACAAAATACGAATAAGCATTCAATTATTTTTTTGTTAAAAAGTCTAATATTTAATCAGAAAGAAAAGAAGGAGTAACTTTAACCACAATGAGAATCGTTTTATTTCTGTTGATATTCGGTCGGAGTTTTAGCTTTCAGCGCATGCGTATAATATCCAATTGCATGAATTATTACGTCAGAGGATGACCAGAGTAAATGAGTCATTCTCTGTACAAATAACGACCGTCAACCATGCGGTGAAACCCCTGACCGTAAGATTTTCCTTCAGTGGCGATGGATTAATCTGCTAATAGATTTTCCCTGTCGGACGCCATTTTTCAATTCCGAAATATCAATTCATTATTTATAATTCTAGCAGGCAATATTAAGTGAAGTGCCTTCATGTTGCATAATTTGCATCAGGTCTGAATAATTTGTCAACGTTTAATTGGCTAATTACCTTTGCGTAGCAAACTTTACCGGAAGTTACGTAAAACACAACGAATGACAGAAAGTGTTGACGTAAGGGCAACGAGTGCATGTATAGTGTTATGCGGCTTGCTATATCTCGTCTTGTGTTCGGTCATGCGTTACACCTTATACAAGCCTTTCGATTTCCTCCCACGCTACCAAACATCGGCAGCTGTCGAGCTTATAGTAATACGAATGTCCGACGTAGTAATACAAATCGGTCACCCTATTCAACAAAACCTTTCCCCAAAATGCTGCTGGAAACGGGTCTTTGGAGCATTGAAATCGATATCATATGTTTTCTTTGTTTTTTCTTCAGAATACACATTAAAATCAAAATTGGCACAAATACACACTCATACTAAAACATGAAAGAGTGTCAAAATTGTTAACTGTGGAAAGATAAAATCATGCGCTTTGGTTTGTCGATAAACATTTTAGAAAAGATTAAGATTTAAAAAAATGGGGGAGGTGCAAATATATTTCCTTTGAAATAGCATACTGCAGTATAGTATCTTGGATTAATTGAAATAATAGACAGGTATGTTAGAATGTCCGTGGACAGATACAAACCTGTCAATCATGTATGCAATAGGACTTCGGTTGTTTTAACTCCTTTACTGGGGAAATAGGAAATCAGGTAGGGGATCCACGTTGATATGTGTATAAGACAACCTGCTTGACCAAAACATCTCCATACACGTGGTCCACAAGGTCAATATCTAGGACAGCCTGTACAGGTAAGTACCAACGGTAAAAACGGGAATAAAAATTCATTAATTCATTCTTTCATTCATTTATCCACCCATCCGCTAATTTAGTCTTTGGTCAGGTTTTAAAAATTGATTGATTGATATAATACTTGATCCAAGTCTATCACGAATCAAATGTATTTAATATTCTGTACAGTAAATAGAATGTAACGAAGTCTGTGGACAAACTGGCCTGGAAATCAGTATTGATCTGAACCTGATAAAAATTAAACTGCAGACCTCTCCCGGCGGATCTGTGACAAGCGCCAGTCAAATCTATAAGTGCGAGGCGTTCAATCGAGAAATTTAAAAACGGCGTGGGTGATGAAGACATACCAGAAAAGAAACCATTAGCTGTAATTTACTTCTATCCGGAGATTGTTCCATTTGAAAATCGATTTTGTATAAATCCGTGGAAACTGTTGCTTTCGAAACTACCTGTTTAACACTTCAGGGCTGAACAAGTTGATCACAATGAAAACGATTTATTTATAGCACAAAATGTTGTGAAGATTGGCAACAATGCATTATGGAAAAGTGACTTTGCCATTATAAAGGTCCAACTTTCCTTATCTTAATCCTACACGTAGGTCTTAAATACCGCAAAATATTTTGTTACCGTCTGCACTTTTACAATATATAATTTACAGTTATTTCAAAAAGGTGTAGAAGAAATATGACAAAACCTACCTGGAGTTATATTAAGCGATAAGCAATAACTGTTTCCATGCTCCCTTGTCATCCAAAAAGCATTATTTCAATCTACAAAAATATGTACATCATTTTGACACAGCTTTCGACCCGTTCTATTGTCCTTGGTTGACTTATTGGTATCCCGACTTTATGCCCTTAACATCACTGACGAGACATTGAAGGAGGAAACGTGTGCCCATTGAAGTTTAATTCATTTTTACTGAAACTAACATCTTGTCTCTTTTGTTCAATTATTTCATTCGATCAACTGAAAAAATTGTCATAATCAAATGGCTTAAATTATTCTTCACGGACATAATTATATATATGTTGTGAGCCTCGTATTGAAAGAGGTTCTCAATAATGCTCTTTTTAAGTCCTACTTTTTTTATACTAGTTTATATCGACGAGGTAGTACTCTAAAGTAAACATGACAAATGGCTTTTGTAAAATGGACAAACTCAGCGAAAGGGCGGTGATCCAATAGTGCATAAAAATGTTGAACACCTAAGGATATCCATAATGATATGGTAGCAACACTAGGGAAAGATTGCCCTTCATAGGCTACAGTGAAAAGGTGGGTGGTGGACTTTAAGCGCGGCCGACAGAGCCTTGAGGATGACCCCCGTCCTGGAAGCCCTGTCAATGTTGCAACCCCAGAAATGGTCAATACATTTCATGAAATTGTTATGACTTACAGACGAGTTATAGAAAGATATATAGCCAGTAGAGTTGGCATTTACAGGAAATAGTACATTCGATTCTGACCGAAATGATCAGAAGCACATTAGGCGGACATTATCGCGTGCTAATCTTAACCTTTTTGAGGAAGATTCTGCCAACTTCAGAGATTTGTCACTATGGATGAACATGGGTCCATCATTTAACCTCAAGGCCAAACAATAATCAAAACAATGGCAGCACCTTGCCTTGGCTCTCCCCCGCCAAAGAAAGCAAAGGCTGTTCCATCAACTGGGAAGGTTATGGCTTCGGTTTTCTGGGATGTAGATGGTATTCTGCTGATAGATTATCTTGACAAGGGACAAACAAGGAATGACACATGCTATGCTTCACTTCTGAGGCAGTTACGGGTAAATATTAAACTTAAGCGCCGCGGAAAGTTCACTCAATGTGTGTTTTTCGATATAAAGACAATGCTCCTGTTCACAAGTCTTTCAATGCCATGGCTGCCATTCACGAGAAATCGCCGTAATACATTGAATTCTAGAACTTATTGAGAAGCTTCTTCGTCGTTGGTTGATGATTTTAGCGTTATCTTACTACAATGTCACATGTACATTGGCATGTTATTCCGTCATAATATTCCCTCATTCATCGCATCAAAACGAGCTGTTGAGTAAATATCTCCACGAAGCTTCTCGCCCAAACCGTCTTCGATTATCGTAGATGATATATCTGACCCCAATCCAATACGTGGGCAGACATTTTTTGCAACGCCGTCATTAATCCACCTCCAGACAGTGGACACATATCCATATGGGGTAATGAACTTCAATATGCCAGATTAGTGTCCAATCTCATAGCTCAGATATCATGCGTTTAACGATAAACAAGATATTAAAGGAGTGTCCACTAACCTCTGTTAATCTCGACAAATATTAAATATAGACAAGTAATCTACAATGACTGACAGTTCGTGATGGTCATCGTTTTACCTGACTTATGTTTTTCGGAGTTTGATTTGTTGGTGATGATACCCTGTGTGTTAAACATGTATTAAGTATTGGGAATGGTTATATAATTCATATTGTTGATAAATTACAAGGGAACAATTTCAAGTTTTGCCGTTCCATTTGTTTGAAGAATGTAACAGGAACTCAAAGCACATTTGGATTGCATTGCCAATGATACAAAATCACCAGAAGTCCGAGGTCCAAACATATTTGTACCGATTATTCCAAACCAAATTTCTTGAATCATGGAACACATCCCCATCCAGATTTTGACAGTCCTTCCTACTTATTTTGAGTTTTTCATGCGTACTCTAGGTATTAATTCTTAAGTCCCTTAGCATCCCTCACGAGACAAAGAAGGAAGACAGAGATGTAGGATACAATTTAATTCAATTTGAGCTCTACTCTATCTATTAATATATATCTTTTTTTCTTCTTCTTTTGTATAATCCTTTGTACAATAAGGTATAGTGACACTACCGTTATAATTACAGAGAGAGTGTTCTAATTCCGTCCAATGTCTACGGTACCACGACACTGCCTCGCGTTCGCGATCATTAAGAAGACGTTTCTTCTCTTTGTCTCGAGGATGAGATATATCAAAATGATTAAAACGGTGCATTTTTCTCTCAGCCTAACTAGATTCTACTTATGCGAAATGTCACTGTAACGATTTAGCGAAATACAAAACGCGTTAATAACAATACGGCTATCAATAGTAAAAATACGGACACCAATGACAATACGGCTATCAATAGTAAAAATACGGACACCAATGACAATACGGCTATCAATAGTAAAACTACGGACATCAATGACAATACGGCTATCAGTAGTAAAAATACGGACACCAATGGCAATACGGCTATCAATAGTAAAACTACGGACATCAATGGCAATACGGCTATCAATAGTAAAAATACGGACACCAACGACAATACAGCTATCAATAGTAAAACTACGGATGAGCTATTTAGTAGCTGATCAGTGTAATATATTGTACGAGCTATTTAGTAGTTGATTTTTACAACAAATTATTTGAACTATTTAGTAGTTGTTCAGTGTAATATATTGTATGAGCTCTGTAGTAGTTGATCAGTGTACAAATATTATTGTCTGTGTTATATATTGTATAGGTCGTGTAATAATGGACATTATATTGTCTGTGTAATATATTGTATAGGCCGGGTAGTAGTTGGTTTATCGAATTATCTGTGAAATATATTGTATAGACCGTATAGTAGTTGATATATCGCATTGTCTGTGTTATAGTGGGTATATCGTATTGTCTGTGTTATATATTGTATATGCCGTGTAGCAGAGGACATTATATTGTCTGTGTTATATATTGTACACGCCGTGTAGTAGAGGACATTATATTGTCTGTGTTATATATTGTATATGCCGTGTATCAGAGGACATTATATTGTCTGTGTTATATATTGTATACGCCGTGTAGTAGAGGACATTATATTGTCTGTGTTATATATTGTATATGCCATGTAGTAGAGGACATTATATTGTCTGTGTTATATATTGTATATGCCGTGTAGTAGAGGACATTATATTGTCTGTGTTATATATGGTATATGTCGTGTAGTAGAGGACATTATATTGTCTGTGCTATATATTGTATAGGTCTTGTAGTAAGTGGGTATGTCGTATTGTCTGTGTAATATATTTTGTATTGTCTGTGTAATACATTATATTGTCTGTGTAATATATTGTATTGTCTGTGTAATATATTGTATTGTCTGTATAATACATTATATTGTCTGTGTAATATATTGTATTGTCTGTGTAATACATTATATTGTCTGTGTAATATATTGTATTGTCTGTATAATACATTATATTGTCTGTGTATTATATTGTATTGTCTGTGTAATACATTATATTGTCTGTGTAATACATTATATTGTCTGTGTAATATATTGTATTGTCTGTAAGATATATTGTATTGTCTGTGTAATATATTGTATTGTCTGTGTAATATATTGTATTGTCTGTAATATATTGTATTGTCTGTGCAATATATTGTATTGTCTGTGTAATATAATGTATTGTCTGTATAATACATTGTATTGTCTGTATAATACATTATATTGTCTGTGTAATATATTGTATTGTCTGTGTAATACATTGTATTGTCTGTATAATACATTGTATTGTCTGTATAATACATTATATTGTCTGTGTAATACATTATATTGTCTGCGTAATACATTGTACTGTCTGTGTAATACATTATATTGTCTGTGTAATATATTGTATTGTCTGTGTTATACATTGTATACGCCGTGTAGTAGTGGATAGATAGCAGTTTCTGGTTAATATATTGCATAAGTCGGGTAGTACTGGGTTTATCGTATTGTCTGTGAAATACATTACATTGGCCACGTAATAATACTATAGATATATCGCATTGTCTGGTCAATAGATGGTATAGGCCGTTTAAAAGTGGTTGTTTTAGATTCTAGCATTGTCAGATTTTATTTTACGCTCTCTGCTGTCAATAACTGTTAGCATATTATGATTGACAGTTAAAGATAGCAACTATACATTAAATCAATATCTCGTCTTCCGCGGCTTGTCTTCCTTACGAGTAGTTAAACGGATCGAATTTAAAGACTGGTGCAAGTTTTATTTAGTTCTGTTGAACAACAACCTCCAGTTTTCAAACGTACATGATATTAATTTTACAAAATCAAGACAAAGTGATGCGGGTATTGAAGGTGACAATTCCTCATATATATTCCGTACATTATTTCCGGTGATAAATGCTTGTGGGGATTTCTTCGTACGGGTTTTCCAGTAGATATATAGGTTGTTCTTTGATGGCCGTAATATACATGTAACCATCAATGGATGTGTCCTGTGTATATCAGTTACCATGACCGTCGCGGTCGGTTTATAAATGTATATCAGATGTGTATGGATACATACATGTGAGACTTTTAAAAAGTTGTCCTATCGGAAAATATTTTTAATTGTTATGACCTAAGCAGCTTTAACATTCGTTTCACTTCATTTGTATTAAAAAAATATTATCATGATCCCAAGCATGTCTTGATTCATTCGAAATTGCATTATCAATATATAACATAGCATGTCCATTGTGTAAGAATGTAGTAGTATTGTACGTCCCTGATTTCTACACGCTGACGATTTCGTATGACTGGTGAAATCGTGACCTCGCTGACCTCACACCTGCCTACAGACACGGAAGTCGCAGATACTCTACACATTTGTAGCTCATGAATGGGCCAGCTCGACGTAGTAGTATCAACTTTCGTACCTCCGGCGATCTTTAACACCCCATTATCGTGGAATTACCATGCCCAACGTCTCTATCCAGACAGAAATAGATTTGACGTAATCAATGGGCGAGAACTTTCCCCAACGGGACAGTGAATGGCGCGCCTTACCAACAGTATATACACGTGATAGCCTTACATATTATAATTATCTACACATTGCTGCAATATCCAGGACAAGTTTCTTTTGTTTTACAACTTAAATAAAACCAATGCTGTCATATTAATAATTAAGCTTAAAATAACTTGCTATATACATATAATTTACAAAAAAATTACATTATCTTATTATGTAATTTGGTTTTGGAAAATAACCATCAAGATGCAATTCCATTTCAAAAATTATCAGATTGATTGAACTTTTTGGACTTTTATAAACTTAAAAAAAGATATTGAAACCGATTTCTAAATCAACATATTAAAAAATATAACTTGGCACCTAGTATGGCTGCGTGACTTGTGTCAAGTTGTCAATGTGACGTCATCCGAAGAATACGTGCTAAGAATAATGAATCCATGATTACTTAATACGTTTAAAGAATTCTTTTCAACCGGATCAGATAAAAATGTATTGTTAATGAAATAATGTCAAAGACACACGACAGTAAACTATAGTGTTGATCTAGGACACCCCGGTAGTGGTAATGAAATGTAAGACGAACACACATTTTGTATATATGCCGATGTGCACGTACTAATATTAAAACCGCCGAAACAAATAAATAAAAATATCCAAACTAATGGAGGAATTGAAAAATATCCAGTGGTCCCTTTCTGTTTAGTGCGGAGTAAAAGAGTAATTAGAATGTTTCCCCTGAGGTGGTGGAAACGTTCAATGTATCAGTTCTATACTTATTGAAACATTAGTGAAGATTCCACGATATGTTCTTTAAGACAAATCTATATATTTTGGTAATCCAAAAAAATAATCTCAAACTAGGACTTAGCACAAAATCCCTATAAAGCTGTAAAGTGTCCGTGTCCAGACAAAGCGTAACTATTGATCGTATCTGAACACCTAGGGGCGCGGCCTCCCAGTACGTAGAATACACCCATGTATATACATCAGCGAATCGCAGGCCGCTTCGCAACTTGTTGACGTCATCACAAGGTATAAATGGACAGAAGGAGAGCTAAATGGACATTACGTTTAGGACAGAACGGTTGTGCAGTGAAATACATATACTAGTGCTACATTACGGACAACCTTATTACAGCTACACTACATACTCGGATATTATTCTTTTACAATTTTTGGAGATTTTCAATTTGAGGTAAGAAATTTTCTAAAACATTTTTATATACTGTTAATATCTGAAAATAAATGTTGATTATTAAAATGCATTTAATTTACTAACAATAGTTGTATGATGAAATCTAAATTGGAATTTTTAATTGATTATCGTAATAATAACATTAAGAAATATGAATTTTACGCAAAATATTATTTTCGCTATATTGTTCAATATACTAAATACTAATATTTTTGTCTTATATTTGTGTTACAGATTATTTATACGAGGAATGGGCAGCAGTGTGACGTTTTTGGGATATCTAGTCTCCCTATTGCTGTGTTTGTCCCTGTCAGCGGGCAGATACCTAGTAAGTATGACAAGCATATTCTATCTCGCTTTGAGCCAAGAATATTCTCGAAATATTCAATGGTTAATACAAAACGGACTGCTCCCGCCTCCAGAATCTCAAGTAAAGTCTATGTATATTTCGCGTATAGGTCTGCGTTTGAAGGTAAAAAAAAGTAGGCGATACTTAATGTTATATTCATTTAATGATAAAATGCGAGACCTTTCAAATTGTTTTTTGTAACCGTCGATGTCGTAGTTTTAAAGTTTAAAACTAACGGGAAAGAAAGGCTTATATTAGTAGGTTAGATAATAAAAATCGTGGACATTATCAACTAAATAAACACTTAGGGGCTATCTAATCTAGTAAAATACAGGAGAGCTTGAAGGGGCTATCTAATCTAGTAATCTAATCTAGTAAAATACAGGAGAGCTTGAAGAAACGTATAGGAGATGTGGAGGAAATCATCAACACCATACTCAATTTTCCTGTTAGTTTTTTTTTCAAAGAGGGATTAATCGAGCGCATTTCGGAGTTATGACATAATGCGTGTCTTTTATGAATGGGTTTCTCTAGGTAACGTGTATTTAGGGTTGTACTATGTCTACACACACGTGGAGGTCCCGATGTCGCACATGTACGGGGTCACCCAGAGCGACACTCCCATGCTACGGTCTACTGGTCATAAGTGACGCATACCTTGTAGCCCCAGGGCCCGCATTCCACGCAGTAGTGAAGAGTTGTAATACACTTCCATTCATAAACGCGGTGATCTGAACATTGTATGGCACATTGCCTCACTGCCCTACTTGGCACTGTGCCAAACTATTCGGGTCACGAGAGAAAAACCGAACGAATTGGCGAACAGCCAAAAGAAAAATGACGCAACTATTAGACTATTTATTATTTAATTAATGGACATTTTATTCAAATTAAGTGTTAAAATCAGTTAAGCACCGCACGACATAAGTCATGATGGTGTAATTAAAAGCGTTTCAAAACCGCATTAGCAGGTACCAGTAAGCATTTTAGAAAGTGACATTGTATACCTTTTTTTCGTTGCAGGAAGCGCGAACTCCCTACGGAACTTCAAAGCGACAATCATGTAAGTATAACAAAGAAGATACAATTATGCGAAATTAAACCTCACAGAACATCTCCCAGTCTAAATGTATATCTTAGTCACATCAGAATGTAATACAATTAATTATAACCGTTTGGTAATGGTTAAGTGCTTTGTATTTTTACATTCGCGTTTTACAATAAATATATTTTCTTTTAATTCAGCACGGAGATTAGGTCAGGATTTATTCTTCAAGAAGAATGGTGAATTACCTCGTAAAACGATCGTATTGGACAAAAGTGCTGTGTTAACGTGTCAAGTTGGCGGTGCCCCTCCCCCTACCATACATTGGGTGAAAGATGGACAGCACAGGATAGAACAGGTAATTAAAACTTCCTTTTTATCTGACTGATATTTAACCATGAACTTACTTCATATCCAAGTTTACAGTCTTCCTGCAGGGAGAAATATCACTGTTATGGTCTCTAAATTAGAACGCGGCAATTTTTAATGAGATAAATCAAAGTTTGAAAAAAAAAATGAAAATGCATGTCCTCTCCAACACCGACGTAGAAGATAACATCTAGTCTTAATTCTTATATTCTGTTGAATTTCTTTATATATTCGAATAAAAAATATGTGTTATCAGTGGGATTTTTGATAGATAAATACGGACCTAATCTATTGTAAAACAAAATCGCACTTCATTTGCGGGGACCTTGGAATATTTACCACAACATTTGTCATTTTAAATCTCCTCGCTGTAATCGATATATAAATCAGAAGTTACATCAATTATCCCTTTGATCGGAAGCTGACCGGACGTTGTCTTGATAAAGGTCATCGAATACCCCTACGACGTGTTGTACATTATCGGGATGTTCTAATATTACATTGGAAAGTGTGATAAGCCTCAAACTGACCATTGTTTTATCAATCAACACCGCCATTCTGTCATTGCAGGGTGACATGCTTTCAAATACAAACGACGAGGCGTTTTACGAAGATGTCGTTGATAAGAGTGGCCGTCCATTATTGAGGAGAAGTTTTACCAAAGCCTTGCTTTATCTTGACTGTATCACACCGGATATGGAGGGTGACTACTCATGCGTGGCGGACACACCCACAAGGAGGATAACAAGTACTACAACCCTCTCCGTAGGTAGGTACACCTACGATTATAACAATTGGTCGCTGTATCATAGTGTGGGTATTGCACATGGATATAAATAGTCTGTCGACGTTGATTGGCTCGCTAGCATACATTGTTCGCAGTGATTGGTTACCAGCAGTATGTACTAACACCATCTGTAGAGGTACAACTATGGAAATTAATTGCAACAGAAATGTGATTGATAAATCAGATAGATCCGAATGTTCAAACAGGATTGTTAGCCATTGTTCTGTTATTCCACCGCACGGCGGCGCTGTTGTTTGGTTATTGTCGGAAATCGATAAAATCAGAGGGACATGCGTATGAGAGAAATTCCACAGTAGATTAACAGTTGTTAATTCTGTCTCTTACGCGAACTTCTACATACCCTCCTATCTTACTCCAACTCCTTAATTCTAAATAATGCTGTTGATAACTGTCCTAGCTTTTTGGAAAAATTGTTAATCGCCTGGGGCATGGCGCCGCATTGCATCACGGTCCTCAACATAACTAGCCAATCACGGTCAACAATATTGCATCAGAATTATGACGTAATCGAATTAATGTGTTAGTATACACAGTATTACTGTTATAGACTAAGTATGTTATTGTTTTTTACAGATAGAATGCTAGATGACGGAGAAGACAGCAGTTGTCTCATCAAAAGAACATTAACTGGTAAGCAATATTTATAGGTTTTCAGTAAACTTTGAATAAATCGTATAAATGCTACGATCATCCAAAATAGTTATATAACGTTTGAAGCCAATTGATAATCAAATGTTCTTTGAATCAATAAAAGACACAGATAATCCACTCTGGATCACTTGATAATTTGATATCATTTCGTATGAACCTTACAATTAAATGTCACAAACTAAATGTCCCGCTCCATTGTTACAGACAAAATGCCAGCACGTGTGTTCTTGTGGACGAGTAACCGAGTAGAGAAAAGTGGCGCTGCAATTCAATTGTTTTGTCGTGCGGAGGGATATCCAACACCTCGAATTATGTGGAAGACCCCGAATCGTGAGATAATCACAGATGACAATTTGGGATACGAGGTAAGAATCGCTCTTTATTTCCTTTTGTTATAAAGTTAATGCATTGTGAAAAATTACACTGTCACAAATGCTTCAGACAAATATCCTACCAATACAGATTTTAGTGGTAATTATGAGAACTCGGCTTTAGTCAGTTTGCTTATTTTGCCCCAAAAGATGCTTTAGACAAATATCTGTTGTGACATTATCCAATGAATCACATTAAGTAGTTAACATATACATTGTGATGATACACCCGGATCAATGTTTTACTTATATGCTTACTTGTATTGACAGCTTTTACCAAATGGCGATCTTCTGATCCGAGATGTCCAATGGCGTCATATGGGCGTGTTTGCCTGTATAGCCGAAAATGATTCCGGGACAGATATGAAATCGACATTTGTATATCCGGTAAGTCTTCATTATACTATTATTAACATCTCTTGAGGTAGATACATTTTTTATTAACCCAATAACTTAACAGATACTAAAGACTATTGTAGTCTATAACAGTTGCAGAATCAGAGGAAAAGCTAATGTTTTTGTTTCATTTACTCGAAGCTTTACAACTTATTAAAAATATTTCTATGGCTTTGGATTTTGCATAAACAATACGGAAGTATGGGTTACAGATTATCACAACTTATCAATGTCCTCTCCATAAGATATACATATGCTATTGTTTCTTGACCATAACCTTCTTTCTCATTGACAGACCAAATGAGTGAAGCCTTCTACCCTTAATGACGATATACATGTACGGCCACGGTGACGGCGGTAATATACGTTCATATTGCACGTGGTTACCTTGGTGACGAACTGTCTCTCTCTTACTGTGATGTGCATTCGTTAACGTTGTGTCACTGACATCTAACTACTATTTAAAACCAACAAGGTGCCATGGAGAAGATTCTCGTTTACAAGAGGTAGGAAGGAGATACGCAAGATGATATTATAAAGCTAACAATGCTGATCTAGTCAGGAGAGGAGGGAAGGAGCTCCTAGACACACCATTGAATCAAAGGCATTTTTTTTTATTTTGGAAAATGTGCAATGAACTGTTTGTGTTCTGTGTTTTATTAAGTCATTCCCATCAATTTCATTGTATGTCGTGGATCATTGCAGTATGTTTGTGCATCTCATTAAATATCAGAAAAGAATTCCAGGTGGTCGACGAGGACTTTTAGTTTCCGTCGTAGAGGGATCAAGAAAGTCCGAAGAGTTATGTTCTTAAGGAGGAATGTATAGAAACACAAGTTAAGAAAGTAACTTCAAATCCGGGGTTAAGGAATAGAGTAACGTTTTAAGTAACTTCATATCAGAGTTTAGGAATAGAGTAAGGTGTTAAGTAACTTCAAATCAGTTAAGCAATAGATTAGTTTATACTGAATTATGGATATACTGCACCATCGTCCTTCTAGGACACGTCCTTGGTGTTGGGGCCAAACTATGTGGAAATCCAAAAGGGAAGTCAAGATGGGCCCAGATAACTTAAAAGTGGGGAGGTGCATTGACCGCATAATTTAATCAGTATCATGAAAGTGAGACATATCATGTCTACCAGTCGTATTGTGCTCACATTGTATTGTGCCATTTCCTGTACAAATGAATTTATTTATTGAAATAAATATTTAATTTATTGTGTTTCAAATTCCAGTAAATGCTCAATTTATTGACTATTTATCAAGTTATGTGTAAATAAATGTTTCAATTTACTAAATTTGTCTTTGGTGATTCTTTGTTCCATTGTTTGGATTTGTATGCTGCCTTACAAACCTTTATTCCTCATAGAACTTACCTATGGCAGTGTCCTTTAACCAACCTGACCAGTTGTCTACTTAGTCAGCTATCTATAACTAAAACATTGGAAGCCTGTCACTCAAATCTGTCAGCATCGACTGGGAGATTTCTCACCTATTTCTCCATGTCAAAACTTCAAATTATCGACTCTTAATAGTATAATTCGTTGACTTGTCGAATGCTTTGATGAGTAGCTATCTTGGCTTCGTTAATAATAAGAATTGCTCCCATTTTAATGGAAACAAGAATATGCCACGATTTAGAAAGGAGATATGGCTAAACTCACAGACGTATATCGTAACACGTGACTGAGATGGTTACCTTATGTCCTCGCGCTGAGTCTGTCGTCTGTCAACGCACTGGGACAACCGGAATGATTTGTACCAGTTGATATAATTTGTTTATTGATTGTTGTAAAACAACAATAAAAACCATTACATTGTCTTGGGGATTCAAATGTTTTCTAAAATAAGAATACAAGTACATGTATTAACAAACATTCAACAGTTCGACAGTTTGTTTTACTACAGAGCAAATCTGTAATAGGAAAGAGTTATGAAATTAAGGTCAGGGTCAAAGTTCAAGTAGAGGTGACAGAGAACCTACTTTATAACGTGACGGACAGCCTTCACAGGATCATATATAAAACAGTGGCCGATATATACATGTATGTTGCGAAACCATGTGTCAAGCTGATTTTAGAACACGTACCTAAAATCAAGGGGAAAAGGTTAACCTGAGGACGCAATGACCTAATTTTGATATAGGACACACCAGGCCTCGTACAATTGCATGTTGTACTTATTTCCTAAGTTTGATGTCCATATATGGAAGAGTAACTGAGATTTGCCCCAGAAAGACATATTTTGCTGGTTGAAGTATTTATTGTAGAAGTTAAATGTATAATAGAGCCTAAGAGGTTGCAGTAACCCGATTGAAGACCCAGTACGGCGTTGTGGCTGCACTACCTGATTACGTGGGACACATATTGCTGTTTCAGCGTTCTTATACGTTTTGTTATATTTGAAATATTTAAATAACACAATACATCAAGTAATTCCAGGTTTGAATAATTTTCATGAGCAGTACTTCATTCGTGACCGTAGCCGGGATCAGCAGGTAATGATGAAGACAATGTTGTTTTTTTCCACAGTATTGAACCCTAATATGTTCGACTAAACACAATATGTCTACGGGAATTATCTTGAAATACGATCTATTTTACTTCCGTGTACCTGTGTTAGGCCTAATCCGCGTGATTCCCTCACGACTTGTACTGTTGTCGTTCTGCCATATCCGTCTGAAATAAAATTACACTCGGTCTATAAGATACACTCAGTCTATAAGATACACTCGGTCTATAAGATACACTCAGTCTATAAGATACACTCAGTCTATAAGATACACTCGGTCTATAAGATACACTCGGTCTATAAGATACACTCGGTCAATCAGATACACTCGGTCTATAAGATACACTCGGTCTGTAAGATACACCCAGTCTGTAAGATACACCCAGTCTGTAAGATACACTCAGTCTATAAGATACACTCAGTCTATAAGATACACTCAGTCTATAAGATACACTCAGTCTATAAGATACACTCAGTCTATAAGATACACTCGGTCTGTAAGATACACTCAGTCTGTAAGATACACTCAGTCTATAAGATACACTCGGTCTGTAAGATACACTCAGTCTATAAGATACACTCGGTCTATAAGATACACTCGGTCTATAAGATACACTCAGTCTGTAAGATACACTCAGTCTATAAGATACACTCGGTCTATAAGATACACTCGGTCTATAAGATACACTCAGTCTGTAAGATACACTCAGTCTATAAGATACACTCAGTCTATAAGATACACTCAGTATATAAGATACACTCAATCTATAAGATACACTCAGTCTATAAGATACACTCAGTCTATAAGATACACTCAGTCTGTAAGATACACTCAGTCTATAAGATACACTCGGTCTGTAAGATACACTCAGTCTATAAGATACACTCGGTCTGTAAGATACACTCAGTCTATAAGATGCACTCGGTCTATAAGATACACTCGGTCTATAAGATACACTCGGTCAATAAGATACAGTCGGTCTATAAGATACACTCGGTCTATAAGATACACTCGTTCTATAAGATACACTCGGTCTATAAGATACACTCAGTCTATAAGATGCACTCGGTCTATAAGATACACTCGGTCTATAAGATAAGATACACTCGGTCTATAAGTTACACTCGGTCTATAAGATACACTCGGTCTATAAGATAAGATACACTCGGTCTATAAGTTACACTCGGTCTATAAGATACACTCGGTCTATAAGATACACTCAGTCTACAAGAAACACTCAGTCTGTAAGATACACTCGGTCTATAAGATACATTCAGTCTCTAAGATACACTCAGTCTATAAGATACACTCGGTCTATAAGATACACTCAGTCTATAAGATACTTTCAACGTCGGGATACGCTTAAGGTATAAATAATTGTCAACATCAACCAAGAAAAAACATGCAAATTTGAGTTTTTGTGAATTCGGTCAAGTCTGTTAACGCTCAATAACTACAGTTCAGAAAACCATGACAACTCCAAAATGATCTGCAATGACGTCAATGAACAGTCATCTTGGCAACGGATAAGCTATATACAATTACATGTCAGCTATTCTATCCCGTGTAGATACACGTGATATAACTATTAATGTTGATGACAATGAGCACATTAGGGCATTAGAACTCGCGTATTCCACGTGGAATTGGACGACATATTCGTTCTTAAAAGAGTTCTTTTTTTTTTTACATATCTCATATAGTATATAAAACATCTTTTAAAGTGTATTTAAAATATCATATATTATATTTGATATAGTATTTATTATATCAAATATTTTATTGGGTCAACAATAAAGGTTATATAAAGGTCAAAATTGTATTGTATTAATATTTTACAGTCGACATGTTATAAATTCCAATATTCTGGTGCACTCTTGTATAGATATGATCTCCAGCGGAAATCCAATAATATCTATTTATTATTTTTCTTGACTTTTTGCCTCTTCTGATTGGCTGAAAAGAGGTCACGCGACCACCTGTAAAAAGCTATATTGACTGATGTTTCCGGGAAAAGTTTATAAAAAAACTAAATTACACGATTATTTTTAGAAAGCATCTAGATCACACGAGCGCTTAAAACGTATTGTACGTAGGTTATTGATACAAGCGTTTGAGCGCCCTGAATAGAGTGAAGATGGCAGACGACAACGTTAACCGTTTCCCCAAACTGTCTGAAGACGATATCAACAATATTCGTGAAAATGCCGACGCTCTTAACACAAAGCGAGCTACCAATACATACAGATGTGAAGCTTTTTCGACAATACCTTACAGCCAGGAGCATCCAGGACAACTTTGAGGCATATTCACTGGCAGAATTGGATAACGCACTGTCAGCTTATTATCTTGAGATGCGTGACAGGAAAGTGCAACTTTATAAGAAATCAACATTGTTGGCCTATAGAAGCGGTATCCAGATATAAGCATAAGCATGATGGATGATTTCAAAACTCTGGTGAACTTTAGCTCTTGTTAAGCTAATTAAACACTATGAAATGTATCGTATTGTGATTATAACAGGATCTAATTGTTTACAATTGAATATTATTGTCTAATTCATATTGGTTTATTCAGTTATCTTTTTGGAATTAATATCTAGAAACCAAATGACAATTACTTTGAACTAACTTTTAAGTCTATATCGCCCGATATAAAGTTTTTCTTTCACAAAATCAAGAAAAATAATAAAGCAATTATAGCATTTAAAATTCGGTCGATACATGTTATATCGACCTAAGAAAAAATAGGTTGATATAACCATGTATCGACCTCATTAAAATGCTATATTTGTATAATATCGTATATTACATTTATAATATGATACATATTTTTTAATGTATGATATACATATCATAAAGCATAAAGAAGAAAAGCCACTTTCGAACATGCATTATTGAATCGGCCTGCAGGCCTCCATGACTCAAGCGGAGATACTTTGCCGCAATCTGTCTTTACATTTCGACTACAGCCACAAGATTTCTCCCAATCAACTGTATACAAGAGTTTTTCGTCGCAATTTAGTTTTAGTTCGTTTTGACGTTATAACAAGCGGGTGAACAATTGAAATTTATTATCACATTTGAGACTAAATTCACATTGTTTCCCCGGATACCGTCAGGTACATTCATTGTCATACTCCAGTGTTGGGACGAGAGTTTGATCATATCTTTACTTGTATTTCGAGATCTTTTACAACGTATATAATATGATATCATTTTAATATATGCAGTAAGATCGAGTCTTTGAACAGCTGTACAGAATATAAATCTGTCAGACATGTGTCTAGGAGATCGAACACTGATCTGGTGGAGGGCTCTGTCCAGATCAAACACAGATCTGGTGGAAGGCTCTGTCCAGGAGATCAAACACAGATCTGGTGGAGGGCTCTGTCCAGGAGATCGAACACAGATCTGGTGGAGGGCTCTGTCCAGGAGACCGAACACAGATCTGGTGGAGGGCTCTATCCAGGAGATTGAACACTGATCTGGTGGAGGGCTCTGTCCAGGAGATTGAACACTGATCTGGTGAAGGGTTCTGTCCAGGAGATCGAACACAGATCTAGTGGAGGGCTCTGTCCAGGAGATCGAACACTGATCTGGTGGAGGGTTCTTTCCAGGAGATCGAACACTGATCTGGTGAGGGGTTCTGTCCAGGAGATCGAACACTGATCTGGTGGAGGGCTCTGTCCAGGAGATTGAACACTGGTCTGGTGGAGGGCTCTGTCCAGAGGAAACACAGATCTGGTGGAGGGTTCTTTCCAGGAGATCGAACACTGATCTGGTGAGGGGTTCTGTCCAGGAGATCGAACACAGATCTGGTGGAGGGCTCTGTCCAGGAGATCGAACACAAATCTGGTAGAGGGCTCTGTCCAGGAGATCGAACACTGATCTGGTGGAGGGCTCTGTCCAGGAGATTGAATACAGATCTGGTGGAGGGTTCTGTCCAGATCAAACACAGATCTGGTGGAGGGCTCTGTCCAGATCAAACACAGATCTGTTGGAGGGCTCTGTCCAGATCAAACACAGATCTGGTGGAGGGCTCTGTCCAGGAGATCAAACACAGATCTGGTGGAGGGCTCTGCCCAGATCAAACACAGATCTGGTGGAGGGCTCTGGCCAGATCAAACACTGATCTGGTGGAGGGCTCTGGCCAGATCAAACACTGATCTGGTGGAGGGCTCTGTCCAGATCAAACACAGATCTGGTGGAGGGCTCTTTCCAGGAGATCGAACACTGATCTGGTGGAGGGCTCTGTCCTGATCAAACACTGATCTGGTGGAGGGTTCTGTCCAGGAGATCGAACACAAATCTGGTGGAGGGCTCTGTCCAGGAGATCGAACACAGATCTGGTGGAGGGCTCTGTCCAGGAGATCAAACACTGATCTGGTGGAGGGCTCTGTCCAGGAGATCGAACACTGATCTGGTGGAGGGCTCTGTCCAGGAGATCAAACACTGATCTGGTGGAGGGTTCTGTCCAGGAGATCGAACACTGATCTGGTGGAGGGCTCTGTCCAGGAGATCGAACACTAATCTGGTGGAGGGCTCTATCCAGGAGATTGAATACTGGTCTGGTGGAGGGCTCTGTCCAGGAGATCGAACACAGATCTGGTGGAGGGCTCTGTCCATGAGATCGAACACAGATCTGGTGGAGGGCTCTGTCCAGGAGATCGAACACTGATCTGGTGAAGGGCTCTGTCCAGATCAAACACAGATCTGGTGGAGGGCTCTGTCCAGTAGATCGAAAACTGGTCTAGTGGAAGGCTCTGTCCAGGAGATTGAACACAGATCTGTGGAGGGCTCTGTCCAGGAGATTGAACACTGGTCTGGTGGAGGGCTCTGTCCAGGAGATCGAACACTGGTCTGGTGGAGGGTTCTGTAGAGGAGATCGAACACAGATCTGGTCGAGGGCTCTATCCAGGAGATCGAACACAGATCTGGTGGAGGGCTCTGTCCAGGAGATCGAACACAGATCTGGTGGAGGGCTCTATCCAGGAGATTGAACACTGATCTGGTGGAGGGCTCTGTCCAGGAGATTGAACACTGATCTGGTGGAGGGTTCTGTCCAGGAGATCGAACACAGATCTAGTGGAGGGCTCTGTCCAGGAGATCGAACACTGATCTGGTGGAGGGCTCTTTCCAGGAGATCAAACACTGATCTGGTGAGGGGTTCTGTCCAGGAGATCGAACACTGATCTGGTGGAGGGCTCTGTCCAGGAGATTGAACACTGGTCTGGTGGAGGGCTCTGTCCAGAGGAAACACAGATCTGGTGGAGGGTTCTTTCCAGGAGATCGAACACTGATCTGGTGAGGGGTTCTTTCCAGGGGATCGAACACAGATCTGGTGGAGGGCTCTGTCCAGGAGATCGAACACAAATTTGGTGGAGGGCTCTGTCCAGGAGATCGAACACTGATCTGGTGGAGGGCTCTGTCCAGGAGATTGAATACAGATCTGGCGGAGGGTTCTGTCCAGATCAAACACAGATCTGGTGGAGGGCTCTGTCCAGATCAAACACAGATCTGGTGGAGGGCTCTGTCCAGGAGATCAAACACAGATCTGGTGGAGGGCTCTGCCCAGATCAAACACAGATCTGGTGGAGGGCTCTGGCCAGATCAAACACTGATCTGGTGGAGGGCTCTGTCCAGATCAAACACAGATCTGGTGGAGGGCTCTTTCCAGGAGATCGAACACTGATCTGGTGGAGGGCTCTGTCCTGATCAAACACTGATCTGGTGGAGGGTTCTGTCCAGGAGATCGAACACAAATCTGGTGGAGGGTTCTGTCCAGGAGATCGAACACAGATCTGGTTGAGGGCTCTGTCCAGGAGATCAAACACTGATCTGGTGGAGGGCTCTGTCCAGGAGATCGAACACTGATCTAGTGGAGGGCCCTGTCCAGCAGATCAAACACTGATCTGGTGGAGGGTTCTGTCCAGGAGATCGAACACTGATCTGGTGGAGGGCTCTGTCCAGGAGATCGAACACTAATCTGGTGGAGGGCTCTATCCAGGAGATTGAACACTGATCTGGTGGAGGGCTCTGTAGAGGAGATTGAACACTGATCTGGTGAAGGGTTCTGTCCAGGAGATCGAACACAGATCTAGTGGAGGGCTCTGTCCAGGAGATCGAACACTGATCTGGTGGAGGGTTCTTTCCAGGAGATCGAACACTGATCTGGTTGAGGGTTCTGTCCAGGAGATTGAACACAGATCTGGTCGAGGGCTCTATCCAGGAGATTGAACACTGGTCTGGTGGAGGGCTCTGTCCAGGAGATCGAACACTGGTCTGGTGGAGGGCTCTGTCCAGGAGATCGAACACTGATCTGGTGGAGGGCTCTATCCAGGAGATTGAATACTGATCTGGTGGAGGGTTCTGTCCAGGAGATCGAACACAGATCTGGTGGAGGGTTCTGTCCAGGAGATCGAACACAGATCTGGTGGAGGGCTCTGTCCTGATCAAACACAGATCTGGTGGAGGGCTCTGTCCAGATCAAACACAGATCTGATGGAGGGCTCTGTCCAGGAGAACGAACACAGATCTGGTGGAGGGCTCTGTCCAGATCAAACACATATTTTGTGGAGGGCTCTGTCCAGATCGAACACTGATCTGGTGGAGGGTTCTGTCCAGGAGATTGAATACTGATCTGGTGGAGGGTTCTGTCCAGGAGATCGAACACTGGTCTAGTGGAGGGCTCTGTCCAGGAGATCGAACACAGATCTGGTGGAGGGCTCTGTCCAGGAGATCGAACACAAATCTGCCGGAGGGCTCTGTCCAGAAATCGAACACAGATCTGGTGGGAGGTTCTGTCCAGGAGATCGAACACAGATCTGGTTAAGGGCTCTGTCCAGAGATTGAACACTGATCTGGTGGAGGGCTCTGTCCAGGAGATCGAACACAGATCTGGTGGAGGGCTCTGTCCAGGAGATCGAACACAGATCTGGTGGAGGGCTCTGTCCAGGAGATCGAACACTGATCTGGTGGAGGGCTCTGTCCAGGAGATTGAAAACTGATCTGGTGGAGGGTTCTGTCCAGGAGATCGAACACAGATCTGGTGGAGGGCTCTGTCCAGGAGATCGAACACTGATCTGGTGAAGGGCTCTGTCCAGATCGAACACAGATCTGGTGGAGGGCTCTGTCCAGGAGATCGAACACTGATCTAGTGGAGGGCTCTGTCCAGGAGATCGAACACTGATCTGGTGGAGGGTTCTGTCCAGGAGATCGAACACTGATCTGGTGGAGGACTCTGTCTAGAAGAACAACGTGTATTAGCAGGGATATATAAATAGAAGTTATTTTCGTACATTCTTGGTATTATCTTGGACTTAGCCAATAGTTATGTTCTATTCTTAGACACAGTTTAAAGCGATTACATCATACATGTTATGGTGTTCTATTGAAACATAATCTCTTCAAAACGTTACCTTGAACGCACAGGGACTTGTATCAAAGCCAATGTCTGATGTAATACCAAAAAAAGTGAATAGGTGTGTCAGGTGGCAGGTGGAGTTAATAGTTACCGGTGTAAGGGTCGACATTTCCCACTATACTATATAACCAAGTCTTTGTCTAAACAACTAAAGTGTTAAATAATACTCTCTAACCGAAACAGGTATAAACATGCAAATTATCATGTTCCTGTGCTCAGGGCCTCATCAAAGACCTTGGATAAATACACCGGGTGTGGGACAGGGTCTCTCATCCCTAGCCCTTAGATAAATACCCCGGGTGTGGCGACAGGGTCTCTCATCCATAGCCCTTAGATAAATACCCCGGTGTGGGGACAAGGTCTCTCATCCCTAGCCCTTAGATAAATACCCCGGGTGTAGGAACAGGGGCTCTCATTCCTTGCCCTTGGATAAATACCCCGGGTGTGGGGACTGGGTCTCTCATTCCTAGCCCTTAGATAAATACCCCGGGTGTGGCGACAAGGTCTCTCATCCCTAGCCCTTAGATAAATACCCCGGGTGTAGGGACAGGGGCTCTCATTCCTTGCCCTTAGATAAATACCCCGGGTGTGGGGACAGGGTATCTCATCCCTAGCCCTTAGATAAATACCCCGGGTGTGGGGACAGGGTTTCTCATCCCTAGCCCTTGGATAAATACCCCGGGTGTGGGGACAGGGTATCTCATCCCTAGCCCTTAGATAAATACCCCGGGTGTAGTGACAGGGACTCTCATTCCTTGCCCTTGGATACATACCCCAGGTCTGGGGACAAAGTTTCTCATCCCTAGCCCTTAGATAAATACCCCGGGTGTAGTGACAGGGACTCTCATCCCTAGCCCTTGGATAAATACCCCGGGTTTGGGGACTGGGTCTCTCATCCCTAGCCCTTGGATAAATACCCCGGGTGTGGGGACAATGTCTCTCATCCCTAGCCCTTAGATAAATACCCCGGGTGTGGGGACTGGGTCTCTCATCCCTAGCCCTTGGATAAATACCCCGGGTGTGGGGACAATGTCTCTCATCCCTAGCCCTTAGATAAATACCCCGGGTGTGGCGACAAGGTCTCTCATCCCTAGCCCTTAGATAAATACCCCGGGTGTGGCGACAAGGTCTCTCATCCCTAGCCCTTAGATAAATACCCCGGGTGTGGGGACAAGGTCTCTCATCCCTAGCCCTTAGATAAATACCCCGGGTGTGGTGACAGGGCATCTCATCCCTAGCCCTTGGGTAAATACCCCGGGTGTGGGGACAGGGCATCTCATCCTTAGCCCTTGGATAAATACCTCGGGTGTGTGGACAGGGCCTCTCATTCCTAGCCCTTAGATAAATACCCCGGGTGTGGCGACATGGTCTCTAATTCCTAGCTCTTTGATAAATACCCCGGGTGTGGCGACAAGGTCTCTCATCCCTATAGCCCTTAGATAAATACCCCGAGTGTGGCGACAGGGTCTCTCATCCCTAGCCCTTAGATAAATACCCCGAGTGTGGCGACAGGGTTTCTCATCCCTAGCCCTTAGATAAATACTCCGGGTGTGGAGACAGGGTCTCTCATCCCTAGCCCTTAGATAAATACCCCGGGTATGGGGACTGGGTCTCTCATCCCTAGCCCTTAGATAAATACCCCGGGTGTGGGGACAGGATCTCTCATCCCTAGCCCTTAGATAAATACCCCGGGTGTGGCGACAAGGTCTCTCATCCCTAGCCCTTAGATAAATACCCCGAGTGTGGGGACAGGGTTTCTCATCCCTAGCCCTTGGATAAATACCCCGGGTGTGGGGACAGGGTCTCTCATCCCTAGCCCTTGGATAAATACCCCGGGTGTGGGGACAGGGTATCTCATCCCTAGCCCTTAGATAAATACCCCGGGTGTGGGGACTGGGTCTCTCATTCCTAGCCCTTGGACAAATACCCCGGGTGTGTGGACAAGGTCTCTCATCCCTAGCCCTTAGATAAATACCCCGGGTGTGGCGACAAGGTCTCTCATCCCTAGCCCTTAGATAAATACCCCGGGTGTGGGGACTGGGTCTCTCATCCCTAGCCCTTAGATAAATACCCCGGGTGTGGGGACGGGGTCTCTCATCCGTAGCCCTTAGATAAATACCCCGGGTGTGGGGACTGGGTCTCTCATCCCTAGCCCTTAGATAAATACCCCGGGTGTGGGGACAGGGTCTCTCATCCCTAGCTCTTAGATAAATACCCCGGGTGTGGTGACAGGGCATCTCATCCCTTGCCCTTGGGTAAATACCCCGGGTGTGGGGACAGGGCATCTCATCCTTAGCCCTTGGATAAATACCTCGGGTGTGTGGACAGGGCCTCTCATTCCTAGCCCTTAGATAAATACCCCGGGTGTGGCGACATGGTCTCTAATTCCTAGCTCTTTGATAAATACCCCGGGTGTGGCGACAAGGTCTCTCATCCCTAGCCCTTAGATAAATACCCCGAGTGTGGCGACAGGGTCTCTCATCCCTAGCCCTTAGATAAATACCCCGAGTGTGGCGACAGGGTTTCTCATCCCTAGCCCTTAGATAAATACTCCGGGTGTGGAGACAGGGTCTCTCATCCCTAGCCCTTAGATAAATACCCCGGGTATGGGGACTGGGTCTCTCATCCCTAGCCCTTAGATAAATACCCCGGGTGTGGGGACAGGATCTCTCATCCCTAGCCCTTAGATAAATACCCCGGGTGTGGCGACAAGGTCTCTCATCCCTAGCCCTTAGATAAATACCCCGAGTGTGGGGACAGGGTTTCTCATCCCTAGCCCTTGGATAAATACCCCGGGTGTGGGGACAGGGTCTCTCATCCCTAGCCCTTGGATAAATACCCCGGGTGTGGGGACAGGGTATCTCATCCCTAGCCCTTAGATAAATACCCCGGGTGTGGGAACTGGGTCTCTCATTCCTAGCCCTTGGACAAATACCCCGGGTGTGTGGACAAGGTCTCTCATCCCTAGCCCTTAGATAAATACCCCGGGTGTGGCGACAAGGTCTCTCATCCCTAGCCCTTAGATAAATACCCCGGGTGTGGGGACTGGGTCTCTCATCCCTAGCCCTTAGATAAATACCCCGGGTGTGGGGACGGGGTCTCTCATCCGTAGCCCTTAGATAAATACCCCGGGTGTGGGGACTGGGTCTCTCATCCCTAGCCCTTAGATAAATACCCCGGGTGTGGGGACAGGGTCTCTCATCCCTAGCCCTTAGATAAATACCCCGGGTGTGGCGACACGGTCTCTCATCCCTAGCCCTTAGATAAATACCCCGGGTGTGGGGACTGGGTCTCTCATTCCTAGCCCTTGGATAAATACCCCGGGTGTGGGGACTGGGTCTCTCATCCCTAGCCCTTAGATAAATACCCCGGGTGTGGGGACTGGGTCTCTCATTCCTAGCCCTTGAATAAATACCCCGGGTGTGTGGACAGGGGTACTCATCCCTATCCCTTAGATAAATACCCCGGGTGTGGGGACTGGGTCTCTCATCCCTAGCCCTTAGATAAATACCCCGGGTGTGGGGACTGGGTCTCTCATTCCTAGCCCTTGGATAAATACCCCGGGTGTGGGGACTGGGTCTCTCATTCCTAGCCCTTAGATAGATATCACGGGTGTTGGGACTCGGTCTCTCATCCCTAGCCCTTGGATAAATACCCCGGTTGTGGGGACAATGTCTCTCATCCCTAGCCCTTAGATAAATACCCCGGTTGTGGGGACAGGGGTTCTCATCCCTAGCCCTTGGATAAATACCCCGGGTGTGGGGACTGGGTCTCTCATTCCTAGCCCCGGATGTGCATCAAAGAATTAGTGCTTCGGAAATAAGAGGTCGCAGTCGGCAAAATAATATCCGATAGAAAAAGAGCCGACCAGCGGCCTCTTTTGTTATAGGAGTACTTATTACCAATGAAAGTCATGATTGTTTAGCCGTCTTTGTTGGCAATGTCAATAACTTCTAATAAATAGTTGTCATTTGCTTTCCTAAAGATATTAATCATTTTAATTAGCACTTGTTTATTGTCATTTTAATCCCTTCTATTTGTGTAATTTCTTAGCTGCTGTCTATTTCGATATATTGAAATCACTCCCTGTACGTGTAAATAGAATAGTATTGTTCCCGGCATCACGATTTTCGTGACTGTTGTCGAAAAGTCTATCAGCACAGGGTTTCAAGATAAAGAAGTTTGTGAATGCCACGGTTTTTGTTTTATTTGATGGTCGATATCATGTTCTCGTTACAAAGTATTATATTTCCCTGTGCGTTCACTGCTAGTTTATATGGCTGATGCCTCCACTGTCACTTCGCATTGGTTTATTAGATTTAACATGTTTAATTATGAATATATTCGTGGAAAGGAATTAATATCAGCTTTAAGCTTGTTTTCCCATCCCATTTGTAATCTATTTAAAGGTGATGTTGTTGTATATTGAATAAAACAAGAGGCCCTGAGGGCCTTCGCTGCTCACCTTGATATTTCATTAATTACGGCAAAATACTCTGATTTCATTTGCCATATTTCCCCTATTGTGCCCCTTTCTTCCGCCAAAGTGTTCAACATCACTGCCACAAAAAAATCCAGACCAAATTTCGTCAAAATCAATTTAGTTGTTCAGGACAATAAGCGTTTGAAAAAGATTTACCCTTTGGGCCAGGTGAGCTAAAAGACTGTTAATAATAATGTTATTACAAAGGGCAAATCTCTGTGAACTATGTGTTACTGTTGAATAAACTCCATTTTCGAACTCGTGTGAGATCTTGTCGATATGTGGCTGCAAAAGTTTCAGCAAACTCGGTTGATTTTTTAATCCAGTTGTCGTGTTTACAAGGTCCAATAATAAAATTATATAAAGGGCAATAACTCTTTATTGAACTCGTTCATGACCTTGTCGATATATAGCAGTATACAAAGTTTGATCAAACTTAGAAGACATTTACTCCAGTTATCGTGTTCAAAAGTTCCAATAACAATATTATAAAGGGCAAGTTACTGTCAGATCTTTTCTATATTCGAAATCGTAAAAGATCTTGTCAATATATTACTGCATACAAAGCTCATCAAACTCCACTGATTTTCCCATCGTGAGAGGCGACTAAATTCGTGATCTTATATTTTCTCTTCTTTTTTAACAACTTTCTTTTTCAAATGTTTTCCTTGACAATGCCTCACTTTTGGCATTCAGTTGAGCGTTCGCCCCTGTGAGGAAGAATCTGGGTTCTGTCCCCTAGCCGAGACATACACGAGTCTTTAAAATGGTAGTTGGTTACTCCTGCTTAGTGCACTCAGCAGTATCCTAAGTGTGGTAGCACAACTAATCGGCCAAAGTTCCTGACTATCATACCACAGCCTCCCAAAACGCACGAAGCACTTACTACACGCATGCATGTCGCATACACGGGAGGCCGTTCTTAAATTACCTTAGCTGTTGACAAATATTCAAGATGAAAATACAGGATATTGTGAATAAGAATGTATCAACAAAATTAATCAAAACATACAAAAACAACAAACACACATTTCCAACATTTACAAAAATAAAACTGATAAACCGGCTTTCAAAACAAATGGTGTCTACATCGGACCCTGGTGTAAAATACAACAAGGCGTGAAAATAGGTCAAAACGATGGCGTGAAAGTTACGCAAGCATTAGGAAAAACACATGGCAGAAAAAGCAAAAAACGGATCCAAAATGATATGGAACTATATCAACTAAAAATCAAAGACAAAAGTAGAAATCGGAGATCTATACGATAATCCAAACGAAAATAAATCAAAGAAATTAACTACGTGCAAAGAAAAAGCAGATATTTATACTTGCTAACCTCTTCCAAAGCATATATGTTAAAGAAGGGGCGGGGCGACCTCTACCCAACCACATAAAGAAATCCGAAACATCATGTTAGAACTTTCTTCTCCGGCAGGTACAATTCTTACGTCTTACCGGCAGGACGTATGTTTGATCTTCACCATAAAAATCAGTGTAGCTCACAACTAAAAACATATACATTGTACTTGTGATACTGTTCGTATTTCTTGGAAAAGAAACCTTTTATCACAATGTAATCCTGAATAGGGTGAAGTAGTGCACAATGGAAACATTACATTATCTTTACCCTAAAGCTGTTTAGAGTACATCCATATTACTGGAGTAGGACTGTTCATATTACCAAAAATCACAGTTTTTTGGAATCTGATGTAAATAAGGCCTGGTGCGCGTAGGTTTGGTGACCATAAAGCAATGATAGCATTGCAAACATGAACAAATTATGTGATGCTTTATCTAAAACACAACCCCGTTAGATGTGGTCTTGACATTAGGATTTTGAAATGTAGACGTAAAGTTTTAAGCGAATAAGAAGAAAACTTATCGCTAAGTACATGTATACTTCAATGCGAAGATTAGAAAAATCGTTCTGATTGGTCAACATTTTATTTTTTATCGCTGCAGTAATACATTTTTTTTTTTAATTACATGTAATAATAATACTGATAAAATGTTGCAATCAATATTTTTTATAATTAATTTAACAGCAGAGTTAGACAAGTTACATAATAACAAAATAAACAACGAATATAATAACTTTTAACCCGAAAATGTACTTTAAAAAATACTTATATCAGCTATCGTGTAAAGGATTGTACCGAAGACAGACGTGAAAGTAATTTTAAATTTGAATTAATTATAGATACGGTATTGTGACCAATTTTGTGTTATTGGATTATTCAGTTGGGAAGTTAAATCATTTCTCCGAGGCTTAATATAATTAACCTTATAAGGAATCTGTATTAGGTCGTTCTTTTTATGCTGTTTAGACAGTTTGAAAAGGTCAAAGCATTTCATTGATAAATCATGCCGTGACGTTCCCAAAAGAAAACCGTCGAAATTTGGTCCAAAAATAACAGCAGATGTCAAAGCCAAAGACAAATTCTAGCTTTATGGTATGTGAGGAAGGTCGGTGATCTACTCTCTGCCCATTTACAACACAACAGGAGAGCGATGGTTTGGATGATGTAGTCAATTAGCTTCCTGCTACGAATAATTTCACTTTTCAATGAAACGTCAAAGTCAGACGTGGAATTTTCCCCAGCATTTCATCAGGCTGGTATTGTCCCTTGAGTGTGATGGCCGTATTCATGACAAGAAGGTTTGCATGTCAAGTATCTATATAACATACAGTCGATATTTATACACACAGCGCAGAAATAAAAAGAAATGTCTTATATGGAATACTTGATGAAGTGCGCTGACAGAGATATGACATTGTCAGAGTTGCGTGTGAGTAAGGATATGTATACACAGTCACACAACACAGTGTATTCATCGTGTCAGACAACCCACTATATGCTGAGCCTCTATGTGCATGCTCTGCGTCCTATTCTGTATTATCTAGGTTGTCTCGTTTGATGCCAGACATGCACTTCCTGAAGGTCACTGGGTCAAATCTGTCCACTATGACCTTTAATGGACATAGGTATTTTATAGCAGTTTTTACGATTATTCAATTTTTTTGCAGTTTCACTGAAGGTTTTCAGAAGAAAATGTTGCTGTGGGAACTATGGAACGCATCCTATATTTCTGTATTGATTTGAGTTTCAGGTACTATTTTACCGTTGAAAATAGCTCAACTTTAACCCCATTAAAGCAAAACATTCAGTGAATTACAGTCCCCCGCTGGATGTGAAATCATATGCCAAGAATACACAAAACATGAATCCCTGTAGAAACTAATTCCACACACTGAATGTTTGACAGATCCAACGTATTCAATAATTGCAATTGGTGATATTACAATCTAATTAAAATCTAGATGGTCATTCTCAATATGTATCATGAACGTAGTGGGAATGACTATCTAGATTTTAATTAGATTGGTTATATTAATGGAAATGGTAAGTGTTCATCAATTCAGGAATACCAATGATTTTAGTAAGTTAAATCAGAAGGTCAATTGCGCACACTTGCCCAAAATAAAATGAAACCATGCCCTAAGTAGGAAGCTGATAAGTAGGCCAAAATTGAGGTCAGAGTGACCTACTTTTGGTAAATAAAACATGTAAAACCGTGCAGTGTAGAAGATTCATCAAACATTTTCTTTGGTGTAGGTCAAAGGTCAGAGTGGCTTACTTTTGATGCCCCCGGTTCCCGGTAGAGGAATAATAACATCCATTGTATAATTTTCAAGTGTGTTAGTTAGTTTCAAAATGCGTAACAAAACCCTTCAAAATTCTTCAATGTCACCTTTACTGTATGTATATATTATGATGATATTTATTAATCTTTGAATGACAAAATGTTGTTATCGGATTTACCCTAGAGGATTTCTGTTGAAACAAACAAGCAATCGATGTCATTTTGTATTTTGCATATTCTTTGTGCAACAGCAAAACCATGAAACAGAAAACCGGTCTACAAGCGAAATTAAAACTCAAACTGAAAATCAATAAAATGAGAGAATGAAATAAATTTACAAAGTTTAAAATTGGACGATCGTTCAGACCACAGAATTGCATCAGCATAAATTGAAAAAAATAACTTAAGAAAAGTACAACCAGATAGTTTATTTGTTAACTGAAGCTGAAAGTTTTGTCACTCGTGATGAAGTCTCCATTGATCACTTCCTGAGATGGAGAATTTATTGACACCATATCCCGGATTCAAAAAGCTGGCGAACATTTTGCAGTTTTAGTTTAAACGATAATGGTCGTAACAAACAAATTTCCTAATGGATGTCTACGTGGGGGGTCGTAATATAATTGTTTACGTGTTTTCTGCTCGTATTAAATACACTAGTAGCCTTGTGATAGAACAGAGGAAATCACCTTCAGAAATAATCTCAAAATCAAGAGAATGGTGGGTGGTTAATCTTTTTATACCGTGAAAAAAATAACAATCATGGAACCCTATTATGTCGCAAGGTCACAGGAGGAGACGTTGCCAACATTGACAGGAAGTCCAAGGCTGACGTCCATCAAATCGACTTATTTTTATGGACTGGTGAGATGGACGAGACTATCACAGATTAACTGAGACAGGGACGGTTGGAGACTGGAATCACTAGGATTCCGTTAGTGAAAGGGCAATATGAAGGAATCTCGTATACAAAAATGCATGTTTTCTGAAACAAAAAGTGACCTCTATAACACCATATAAATAAGACAAAATATACGTAGGAAGGTTAATTTCAAATTAAGAAACATTTCCTTATTTCTATGAATTATTCATAGCAACAAGAAGAATTATTCATTTTCAGCTTGTCATTAAACCATACAGATTATTGATGTTATTATTGCTTTTTACAATAATTCTAATGGTGCTATAAATCTGCAATATCAGATTTATTTACCGGAATTAGACTGGACTGATAATATAACTAAAGACAAACAAAGTGTTGCACAGGATGAATAAATGAACTGAAAAGAAGACTTGAAAGAAGCAACATGAATGAAGTAAAAGTAACCGAGAATTTAGAAAGGGGAATTATATTGTGGAAAGAAAGTTTTTGTGTCCTATTAACATAGTAAGGTCATTTCAGGACGGTGTTTGGGGGAACTTACGGCCGTTATTGAAGTGCCACCACACTGAAATGACACATCTGCGTAGCGTGACATACAACATGTCAGCATTACAGTGATTTATTTATTATGCCTATGTTCGATTAAAAATGTAACAAATGTTTGAAATTATGGAACATAGAGATTTGGCTGTTTTCATGACATGTTATTCCCATATACTTATTTAACGCAGCATAAACCAAACGATAATTAGTATATCTAATACGTTGCGAATTGAAGCATCCAGATGTTTTGTTGTGTTCTTAATTCTTTGAATGTACTTGAAGTCTGATGCCACCTTTTGCATCCGGCATAAATCAACAGCATTGCTAATAACGATTACCGCGGCTAAATTGTGTTTGTCTTTGAACAACAAGTAGATACAGGTATTGTATTTTTACTCTAGTTTCGAAAATTAAGAAAGAATATTTTGGTTAAGTGTAGGATTTAACATTATCGTGGAATGTCAACCTCTGGGAGGAGGAGTGGCTATCGTTCTTAAGGATTGGATATTGTTCACATTAATTTAGGAAGTTAACCGATAATACCCAAATACCAAAATGTGGAATGGATTTTGGTACCGGAGGCGAAGCAGGAAACACCGAAACAAGTGTTTTCCGTCATATTTCCTAACAAACCTGGCAAAAAGTATATGAACATGCCTTTCGATACATCCCGCATGACTAGAAATGTAGATCGGTGATTGAGTATCAATTCATCATACTCGATGTTTACCGCAGTTTAGCAATAGCTGACTTGATTACATACTATCACAAGTGCAATAACTGTTTCCCCATCAAATTGCTACGCCTTGTTAATGTATAACGCACGTCCTACTCGGTAATTTCTACAAACATGATACTTAATGCTAGTGGTGTTCAAGGGGTCAATACGAGGCCGTGTGTCGCCTAATTGTCCACAATGCTTTCATCGGAAGTACAACCAATGCGCTAAAATATATCTTCCAATACGTGATAATCATTTACGGAAACAGATTGTCATATCTTGGTGCGAGGTCGCACAAACAGACCGGTGGTTAATTCAGCCTTTAATATCTGTCCTTAGTAATCATTGACCACAGCGGCTGGTGCCTTAAGGAAAAGTAATTTAAGAATCAGCGATGAATATCTACCTTTACATGACTTCTGTATAATATTTTTCAATATACAAGCCCATCATATGAACATTCTTGGCAGTCTTTATTACGTCATCATAATCAGGGGTGGTTGAATCCATAGGCTTTATATTTTGCCAACTCGCTTTAATTTAAGGTGTTCTAAAACTACATTGAACACTCCATCTGATTTAAATTATGTTTCTAATCATTTTAATGAAATGTGTATTCTAAAGACCAAACCACATTTTGAAAAAGGACACAAGACCTGAGATGTTAAGCGCAGAAACGTCTAAATGAACTGTCACGATTTCGGATCTCCCCGATATCCAAATCGGGAAAAATTGATCCCCGGGCCCTGATATCCGTTCAGGAAATATTCAGTAATCTCTAATCTGTTAAGGTCGCTTGGTTATATCACAAATGTATTCGGAGGTTTTTACCAGTGGCATTTGTTTCCGATGTCCATCATTTATCCAACATAGGCAATCTCAGCTAGGGCAGCCATTTTCGTTTCTGATAACAAAATAGCGGGGTGAGTGTCTGTGAGAAATAGTCTGTATTCGGTCAGGTCAATCCTACTCGTTAACTTTTGACACTCTAAGAAAACTGAAAATCTCCCCCTGCCGATCAGCCTTCATAGCAGTAGATCTTGGGCTAATAACATTCATTCGTTTACTTTCCTATAGGTATAATGAGTCGAGGTAACGAATATCGGTATTTCGTTCATTTGATTGATGCAATTATTCAAATTGGAGCTGTACAGATTTTATCATGCGAGTTAGATTGTATTTGAGGTTTTATATTTCCCGGTGTATCAAGTTTTTTAAGTGGTTAAGGTGTACCGACACTTTATCACTAGCCCTCCACCACTGGGTTGCGAGTTCGAAACCTACTTGGGGCAGTTGCCAGGTACTGACCGTAGGCCGGTGGTTTTTCTCCGGTTACTCCGGCTTTCCTCCACCTCCAAAACCTGGCACGTCCTTAAATGACCCTGGCTGTTAATAGGACGTTAAACAAAAACAAACCAAACCAAATCAACCTGTCCCCATTATAAAGGTCATTAAAGCGTTTAATATAATATGTAGTAAAAAACGGAAAACGTTTGAAAAGTACATTATCATTTAAGGAGTTCTGTTACTTAATAGTCTGTTATTTTTCTCAACGTTACAGCCTATGCTATGCTCGATGCTTTCTGATATGCCTGCTTGTTTTGTTGTCTCGGTTTTATAGTCCGTGTTCTTTGTCTGGAGTGTCTATGCAAATAGTGTAATCGATTTTGAATTAGGAGTTCGGTCGCTTTTGCATATCTGTATTTATAAGTGCATACCGGATTTATAAGTGCATTCCTATTTTCAAAAAGTCACCCAGTCTAAAATCTAAAATTGCACTGAAAAGAAGATAATTATCATAGTTAGGTTACTTATTCAGCAGGCTGGAAAACTGATAAGAAGAATATATATAACAATAGTGAACCCCTTGTCACCAATACAGTCAGTATATTTCTATGTTGTCCGTCATATATCCAACCCACATTTGATATTCAGTTGCACTCTCAGTTTGTTTCCCGATTTATCAACATACTTGGACAATATTCGTCATTATAATGCATGGAATGACCGTCACAGAGATAGCTAGTGAGATCTACCGGCAGCTCACCGAATTCTTAGTGTTCTAGTTTCCTCTACATTATTTGACATGCCAATGGAACCGTAATTGGCTATATTTCTTTCATATACCCAATGATGTTAAGGCGAACGCTTCAAGTACGAGAGAGAAAGTATTAATAAATGAGTGATATACGGCATTGCGCACACCAAATATACAAGCCTCTCCCTTAGGACGTTCAAATAATTGGCTGTCCGACGTTATGAAGATAAATCAATGCAGAGTCGCTCCCATGGTATTAGTACCGATTTATCAATTGCATCAAGGCAATTAGCTTTTGAGATCATCATAGATATTAATTCATTTAAAAATTCATACCACAACGCGGTTCTGTGCTTTCGGTGATCGTGTACTCTATATAGTGTATTTATATATTTTCACGAAAGTTGCTTTACGCAAGAAAACATTGAATGTAGCATACAGCTAACCAATAATTATTCCGTCATGACCTCACGACAAAAACTCTTGGTTTGCTGATTCATGTGATATTGCTACCGCTGCTTCGTGGATGCAGGTCATTTTATTGCATCGAGTTGTCTCTTAATCCAGTCTAGCCCATCGTTTTGCTCTAGCCGCATGTCCATTAAGCTAGTGCGGTCATCCTGTACTATTGTTTTACACAAACGCGGCATTGTATGAAGGTTTCGATTCTTCATCTTACCCACCAAGCTGTTTTATAAATAGAGACAATGCTTTAGTGAACTTGATTTATGACTATGGGATAAACCACTGAACATTTGCAATTCATTGCTATTGATTGAATAAATAATAATCCACAGGTCAATTTCATATATAATATTAGCATGAACAAAAGGGGCAAATATCAAATTTGTATTGCCTGGTTTTTTTCTTTCTTTTTTGGATAGTTTGGGTTTATTTATTTATTCATTTTTTGACTTGTTAGTGACAAAATTTTTTCTGTATTCAAAATGTAATCTTGTAATTTCGATCTTTTGTTCATACTTTTGCCCTTGTTGTGGTTTTATCGATTCTGAGTTAGAATCACGATGTGGTTATTATGTCGGTATTCTCTGTGGTCTAAGTATCAACCTCCGACATAGACCAACATACGACTTCCGATTAAAGATCACGTGATAATCAACGACTCCCACACAAGTCCACTGCTTGTTGGGATTGCTAGATAATCCTAGTCTTATTGAGTTCCTCTGGTGTCGACCGATCGGAACATTCGTTTCCCACTAGTAGCTGCTGATAACCAGGGCTCGTTAAGATAGCAAATAACTTCGTCATTACTCAAAGTAACATGACTTTATTTGTAACTTTAATGTGTGTGCGTTTGTGAAGCGATTGGCTGTATATTTTGTTTAGGAACAACTGTTTTCTATCTAGTTATTTATTTTGTTTTAATTCAGATAATACTTACCACACTTTTTTTCATCAAGGTCACAGATTGGTAGCGAATGAGGTTATCAATATAAGTGAAAATCTTGATCCTTTGTGAATAAATCATTATGGGTTTGGTTATTTTTATAAATAAGTACAATCAACAAACTCGGACGCTTTTCGTACTTAACCTATAGCGTAGGACATTAATGCAAATGTTTTGAAATACACTCGATCAAGACCATTGCACAGGATCTCAGTCAGAATGTATACAGTGTTTTTGAATGACCACGTCTAGAACAGAATTGATATCGTCATAATTGATATTCTGTTAACCTAAATCACTCAAGTCGAAAAATCCTTAATATCGTTTTTACTGCAATCGGAGAAATAAATACCCATATTACCTATATTTATCAATTAACACCTATCGGAATTGATTTTGCAGCTTCTTGTGCAATTACACATTGGAATCAGTAAAACAAAGGACAAACGGAACTGGAATATAAAAAAGACCCGAGTGGAATGTACCGTTAAATATGAATCTAATAATATAAATTATATATGTCGAGCATTTTGTATGTTCGGACTGCTAACTTTATAGTCTTGAAAGTATTTATACACCTGATTTCAAATTTACGTTACATGAGAGAGGTTAATCCTGTGTAATGCCCGAAGAACACAAATCCTCCTTTCGGGAATGCATTTCGAATTACCCTTCTCACACACACATTTATACAGATGGTCACAACGAAGGTGAGACAGTGACTACAGCGTGCGTTACTGCTTATTCTTGTACTTCAGATCGACTACCAGACGGCGCCTCAATCTTTTCCCATAGCATGTGCCATCGGTTTGGCCTTTGACCATATCGATGAGCACCGCATTGTAACGGCAATGATTTGTTTTGATTCTCTGTCTGTCCTTTAGAGTTTACAATTACGAGATCCTAAAAACGTGCTCGTACAAAACCTTGTCTTCCGAATACCTCGAATCTTAAAAAATGCAAAATAACTTCACTTTGGATCCGAGCCATATCGAAAATAAGGCAACGAACTTGTTGACCGAGAAGCAAAACATGCTTAAAATATCCAACAATCAAATCCCAAACTACCATATACATCTTTCAAACATGTCATTTGTACTGCCATTCAAAGTAAATGGCAGCAACTCTGGTCTTTCGAGACGAGCAACAATCTTTTCAAAGTACAACCGAAACTTAAAACATTCCCAGTCGGAAAGATTCGTAGAGAGGAAGTTGTCCTCTTCCGGCTCTGTGCCTCTGTTCCTTTTAAGACGAGGTGATCAACCAACGTGTCATGTGACACTCAATTCAAACGGGAAGCATTTTCTATAGAATGTTTTGATTTTAAGCATATTTGTGATAACTACTTTCAAATCCCGGATATGAAAACTTTTCAATTCCGTGGATTCGGAAGCATTATTTAGCTGTTTGAGAGACATCGATATTTTCTGTATACATTGATGTCCTTTTATCATACTTCCTTTGACGTTATATATACAAAGTTAACATCCTCTTTTCGATATCTCTTTTCATTTTTATTTGAATGACCAAAATATATAATACGAATGTTTTTAAAAATGAACATTTTTATCACATTTTGTCGTCGCCACCCACATGTTTATTGTTTATTCATGAAGGTAGTACATGAATCGCCATGGCCCTAAGTGATCACCGCCGTCGATGAGACATTTACCCAAACAAACAATTGTACATGTCGTCCCCATTACATCATAAGAGGCAACTAAATTTGGGATCCTTTCTTTGGTCTTTACTTTAGTGCTAGCCCCTGTATTGTAATAAATGCTTTTCCGCACTATATCTAGTCATTATTATCCCGTGTGCCTTTTGTAAAATCCTTTGAGATTCCAGGTGGCAGACACCGCCTATAGATTTTTCAGTACCGAGGTTAATCGTAACCTGCTTGTCGCATTTTAGCTCATTTGAATAGTAATACGGTTCAGTATAGACATGTACGCTCCCTTTTGAAACCCATTATTGTTAATTATGTAAATCGAATATTGTAAATTGCGCAAATTATTGAATTATTGACGAAAGGACGAAACAGCTCATGGAGCAGTTTAATTCAGTTTGCCTCTATTGTATCTAACTCTCAGTTAGATTTGAAGAGTGTTTATATATTGTCTTTTGAACAATACTTTGATATTGCAGGTTGGAGACACTCTCGGGGACTAACGGACAGACTTTAATTCCATTAAATTGGTATTCATAGATAATGGATTCAAATATTAGACAATGTTTCTGACAAATATAACTCATTAATCTGTTTTACAAGTAATCATGGATTTAGGGCAAATTATTAGTGGTTTGATCTACAAGCAACAATGTGTAATTCATGAAAGACTGACGGATGGTTATCCTGTTCACAAGCACACATGGCCTGAAATGTCAATCTAGTGTTCTAGTCTTTAATAAATGATTTGAATACTGACACGGTTCATAATATACACATGAGCTTTTGTAAATTATCGAATATTACAAATTACTATAATCACAGAAGTATGAAACATGTATGGTACAGTTTACTTCATTTTTCTCTATATGTATTGTGTTTGTTTTAGGGGTTTAACGTCCTCAACAACCAAGGTCATATGAGGACGGGTACCAAGGAGACACCTATAGAAGAAACCAGATCAAAGAATGACAGTAATGAGGAAGGAAAGGAAAGATTTACGATCCCAAGTGTTACTATTGGGACAGTGGATCTATTTTGGTCTCTTCAGTGTATTTATTTTATTGTATTTTTTGTATGTGTATGGTATTGCATTGTGTTTGAATTTTATTTGTATTTTATTTGAATCTGACATGTATTTGTATTGTGTTGTATTTGTATTGTATTTGTATTATATTTGTATCTGACATGTATTTGTATTGTGTTGTATTTGTATTGTATTTGTATGGTATTGTGTTTGTATTGTATTTGTATTTGTATGGTATGGTATTATAATTTTGTATCTGACATGTATTTGTATTGTACTGTATTTGTATTGTGTTGAATTTGTATTGTATTTGTATTGGTATTGTGTTTGTATTGTATTTGTATTTTATTTGAATCTGACATGTATTTGTATTGTGTTGTATTTGTATGGTATTGTGTTTGTATTGTATTTGTATTATATTTGTATCTGACATGTATTTGTATTGCATTTGTATGGTATGGTATTCTATTTGTATTGTACTGTACTATATTTGTATTGTATGGTATTATATTTGTATCTGACATGTATTTGAATTGTACTGTATTTGTATTGTGTTGTATTGTATTTGTATGGTATGGTATTATATTTGTATTGTATTGTATTGTATTGTATTGTATGTATATTATACAAGACCAGATTAAAGGACCTTTACAGAATGAAAACACTTAAAACTCAAGCTCAAATGTTTCAAAATAATAAGCTAAACATCACGATATCAAACGAACTGGCTGCAAAACACATTATATTTTATGGTATAGTTCTATTGTATGGAAATAATCAAATACAAGCGATGCAGAAATTGTATCGAATAAACATGTCATACTCGTAACGTTAAATTGGCTCTCACGAGTCTGTTTGAAATGGTAGCATTCAATCATCAAGTGTAAGACAGTAAATGTGATTTGTAATAAAATCTAGAATGCCATTCATTGTACACTCTTTAAGACTGTACATTCTTGTTTAATGTATGTTTACGTCCTTGTTAGACCAATTGATCAATCAATCAAAAGCTTGATAATAAATATCCCAAAAATAGAAGATATACCAGAAAATCCCAGATTCTTCAGGGACCTATTTTGTGCTGTATACTTGTATACTACATAGAACACTTTAGGGTATACTGCCGATACACCGGGACCCATCGGGGTAAAATTTCGATAGATGCATTGTATTACACTGTACATACACGAGTACTCGTCGGAGTGTAATGTCAATAGATACATTGTATTACACTGTACATACACCGGTACTCGTCGGAGTATAATGTTGATAGATAGATACATTGTATTACACTGTACATACACGGGTACTGGTCGGAGTATAATGTTGATAGATACATTGTATTACACTGTACATACACGGGTACTCGTCGGAGTATAATGTCGATAGATACATTGTATTACACTACATACACGGGTACTCGTCGGAGTATAATGTTGATAGTTACATTGTATTACACTGTACATACACGGGTACTGGTCGGAGTATAATGTTGATAGATACATTGTATTACACTCTACATACACGGGTACTCGTCGGAGTATAATGTCGATAGATACATTGTATTACACTGTACATACACGAGTACTCGTCGGAGTATAATGTCGATAGATACATTGTATTACATGTACATACACGGGTACTCGTCGGAGTATAATGTTGATAGATACATTGTATTACACTACATACACGAGTACTCGTCGGAGTATAATATCGATAGATACATTGTATTACACTGTACATACACGAGTACTCGTCGGAGTATAATGTTGATAGATACATTGTATTACACTGTACATACACGAGTACTCGTCGGAGTATCATGTTGATAGATACATTGTATTACACTGTACATACACGGTTACTCGTCGGAGTATAATGTCGATAGATACAGTGTATTACACTGTACATACACGGGTACTCGTCGCAGTATAATGTCGATAGATACATTGTATTACACTGTACATACACGGGTACTCGTCGCAGTATAATGTCGATAGATACAGTGTATTACACTGTACATACACGGGTACTCGTCGGAGTATAATGTTGATAGATACATTGTATTACACTGTACATACACGGGTACTCGTCGGAGTATAATGTTGATAGATACATTGTATTACACTGTACATACACGGGTACTCGTCGGAGTATAATGTCGATAGATACATTGTATTACACTGTACATACACGGGTACTCGTCGGAGTATAATGTCGATAGATACATTGTATTACACTGTACATACACGGGTACTCGTCGGAGTATAATGTTGATAGATACATTGTATTACACTGTACATACACGGGTACTCGTCGGAGTATAATGTCGATAGATACATTGTATTACACTGTACATACACGAGTACTCGTCGGAGTATAATGTCGATAGATACATTGTATTACACTGTACATACACGAGTACTCGTCGGAGTATAATGTCGATAGATACATTGTATTACACTACATACACGAGTACTCGTCGGAGGATAATGTCGATAGATACATTGTATTACACTCTACATACACGGGTACTCGTCGGAGTATAATGTCGATAGATACATTGTATTACACTGTACATACACGGGTACTCATCGGAGTATAATGTCGATAGATACATTGTATTACACTGTACATACACGAGTACTCGTCGGAGTATAATGTCGATAGATACATTGTACTACATGTACATACACGAGTACTCGTCGGAGTATAATGTCGATATATACATTGTATTACACTGTACATAAACGGGTACTCGTCGGAGTATAATGTCGATAGATACATTGTATTACACTGTACATACACCGGTACTCGTCGGAGTATAATATCGATAGATACATTGTATTACACTGTACATACACGAGTACTCGTCGGAGTATAATGCCGATAGATACATTGTACTACATGTACATACATGAGTACTCGTCGGAGTATAATGTTGATAGATACATTGTATTACACTGTACATACACGAGTACTCGTCGGAGTATAATGTCGATAGATACATTGTATTACACTGTACATACACGGGTACTCGTCGGAGTATAATGTCGATAGATACATTGTATTACACTGTACGTACACGAGTACTCGTCGGAGTATAATGTCGATAGATACATTGTATTATACTGTACATACACGAGAACTCGTCGGAGTATAATGTCGATAGATACATTGTATTACACTGTACATACACGGGTACTCATCGGAGTATAATGTCGATAGATACATTGTATTACACTGTACATACACGGGTACTCATCGGAGTATAATGTCGATAGATACATTGTATTACACTGTACATACACGGGTACTCATCGGAGTATAATGTCGATAGTTACATTGTATTACACTGTACATACACGAGTACTCGTCGGAGTATAATGTTGATAGATACATTGTATTACACTGTACATACACGGGTACTCGTCGGAGTATAATGTTGATAGATACATTGTATTACATGTACATACACGGGTACTCGTCGGAGTATAATGTCGATAGATACATTGTATTACACTGTACATACACGGTTACTCGTCGGAGTATAATGTCGATAGATACATTGTATTACACTGTACATACACGAGTACTCGTCGGAGTATAATGTTGATGGATACATTGTATTACATGTACATACACGGTTACTCGTCGGAGTATAATGTTGATAGATACATTGTATTATACTGTACATACACGGGTACTGGTCGGAGTATAATGTTGATAGATACATTGTATTACACTGTACATACACGGGTACTCGTCGGAGTATAATGTTGATAGATACATTGTATTACACTGTACATACACGAGTACTCGTCGGAGTATAATGTCGATAGATACATTGTATTACACTGTACATACACGGGTACTCGTCGGAGTATAATGTCGATAGATACATTGTATTACACTGTACATACACGGGTACTCGTCGGAGTATAATGTTGATAGATAGATACATTGTATTACACTGTACATACACGGGTACCCGTCGGAGTATAATGTTGATAGATAGATACATTGTATTACACTGTACATACACGGGTACTCGTCGGAGTATAATGTCGATAGATACATTGTATAACACTGTACATACACGGGTACTCGTCGGAGTATAATGTCGATAGATACATTGTATTACACTGTACATACACGGGTACTCGTCGGAGTATAATGTCGATAGATACATTGTATTACACTGTACATACACGGGTACTCGTCGCAGTATAATGTCGATAGATACAGTGTATTACACTGTACATACACGGGTACTCGTCGGAGTATAATGTTGATAGATAGATACATTGTATTACACTGTACATACACGGGTACTCGTCGGAGTATAATGTTGATAGATAGATACATTGTATTACACTGTACATACACGGGTACTCGTCGGAGTATAATGTCGATAGATACATTGTATAACACTGTACATACACGGGTACTCGTCGGAGTATAATGTCGATAGATACATTGTATTACACTGTACATACACGGGTACTCGTCGGAGTATAATGTCGATAGATACATTGTATTACACTGTACATACACGGGTACTCGTCGGAGTATAATGTCGATAGATACATTGTATTACACTGTACATACACGGTTACTCGTCGGAGTATAATGTCGATAGATACATTGTATTACACTGTACATACACGGGTACTCGTCGGAGTATAATGTCGATAGATACATTGTATTACATGTACATACACGAGTACTCGTCGGAGTATAATGTTGATAGATACATTGCATTACATGTACATACACTGGTACTCGTCGGAGTATAATGTTTATAGATACATTGTATTACATGTACATACACCGGTGATCATTTGAGTACAATGTCGATATTACATATATGTCTGGCTCTGTACGTTTGTACTAGATCGACAGGAGCATCATTTCCCATTATTAAATAAAATGCTTCGCAAATCGATGGCCCATCAATGACCTATGTGAAAGCCGGTAGACAATAGGCTAGACGTTGATAAACATAGACTGATGTAGTCTGACGTAGTATTGTCTAAACCGACGTCAAAAACGTGTGGGCAGGACACAACAGACAAAATACCTTCTAAAACAAAAACAAAAATAAATTGTGTAACGTAGCAACGTGGACTTGTCTTGTTGTAATATTAGGTAATCGCTTTACGTTGTATAAGTTGGAATGTATGTCACCGACATTTTGTTTTCTTTACCCTTTATTTAGAATCCGGAACGGGATATTACGACTGAGAAAAAAAGAACGGAAAAGTCATCATAAAATAATGTACGACACAAAACTTTGTTTTTCGTTGTAGCATTTCCTTGTTTCCTTTTCCAAAAGTCATTCGCAGAAACTTGTATATACTGTACTTTCGCCTTTGGTACATCATGGTAACACTTTTTGTTTAAAATGACAAACTAGAAAAGATAAGCTTGCATTTAACCAATGCAGTCAGAGGTAAAACAAATAAACATGCTACATTTTGAGAGTAAAGTTGTGACAACAATACGAGCTTGTGATAATCAATAACACTCAAAATATGTGTAATGCATTCCAAATCCATAACACAATAATTTGGTCATAGTTGCATTATTGCTTTTAAATCGCGTTTTATACAATTGAAAGACAAAACGTAACTGAACTGAAAGAAAATATTGAACATTCTAGAAACTTGCCCATTAGATTTTATTGGTAGTGCAAGATAGTTACGAAAAAAAAGGCAAAAAAAAATAAAAAAAAAAATAATGGCATCTGACCAAAGAAATCACCGATTTAGTTCTAAATAAAAATGAAAGCATAAATATATCACGTTTAACAGCGCAAAAACGCCTGGGTCTCAAGTGGGATAATGCTATAATTATGTGCGGCCATTTCCGTGTTTGTAATGTTTGTTGAAATTCTAAGCATCTTTATCTTTTGAAAATATTGTTTTCTGGTGATTGTCGGGACCCTTTTACATATCTGTGCATGCGTCACTCTGATGGGATTGGTTTTCCCCGACCCACAGTAATCCAACGAGACATGACAAAACCTGATTGACAGTAAAGATAAGGGTCAGACAGGGTCGATAGACAAACAATGACCACACAGTAGTAGGGAAAGGGACGATCAAACTCCACCATGATATCATAATCAAATGTATCTAACTTATCGATGTCCCAAGGGTGGAATAGCGATTCGTGTCAATTTATTAGAGACCGGAGATCCACTTTCAATGTATTGACTTTTGGTAGTTTAGACAACAAATCCCACCTTAGCCTCAGTCACACTGTCACAACGGTTCGTACTAAAATCGGATCGATCCGTGTTCGTCCGTGCTGGACCGCCGCTTGCTACGGTAGTTCGTTTCTGTATTAAACTTCCTTGGTAAACCGTAGTCGAATCATGCTGACACCGTAGTGTCACCGTAGGACCACCGTAGTGTCACCGTAGGGCCACCGTAGTGTCACCGTAGGGCCACCGTAGAACCCCCGTAGTGTCACCGTAGGACCACCGTAGGACCACCGTAGTGTCACCGTAGGGTCACCGTAGTACCACCGTAGTGTCACCGTAGTGTCACCGTAGGGCCACCGTAGTGTCACCGTAGTGTCACCGTAGGACCACCGTAGTGTCACCGTAGGGCCACCGTAGAACCCCCGTAGTGTCACCGTAGTGTCACCGTAGGACCACCGTAGTGTCACCGTAGGGTCACCGTAGTACCACCGTAGTGTCACCGTAAGACCACCGTAGGACCACCGTAGTGTCACCGTAGGACCATCGTAGGACCTCCGTAGGACTACCGTAGTGTCACCGTAGGACCATCGTAGGACCTCCGTAGGACTACCGTAGGGCCACCGTAGAACCACAGTAGTGTCACCGTAAGACCACCGTAGAACCACAGTAGTGTCACCGTAAGACCACCGTAGGACCATCGTAGTGTCACCGTAGTGTTACCGTAAGAGCACCGTAGTGTCACCGTAGGACCACCGTAGTGTCACCGTAGTGTCACCGGAGGACCACCGTAGGACCATCGTAGTGTCACCGTAGTGTCACCGTAAGACCACCGTAGTGTCACCGTAAGACCACCGTAGGACCACCGCAGTGTCACCGTAGTGTCACCGTAGGACCACCGTAGTGTCACCGTAGGACCATCGTAGGACCACCGTAGGACCACCGTAGTGTCACCGTAGTGTCACCGTAGGACCACCGTAGTGTCATCGTAGGACCATCGTAGGACCTCCGTAGGACCACCGTAGTGTCACCGTAGGAGCATCATAGGACTACCGTACACGGATCATTGGCTAACCGGAAATGACCGTAGTGTTCTGGTGACTCACGGAAGCTTTACGGCGAAGCACGGCTGTACCGCCGTACACAACCGTAGTTTTCATACTAGAACCGTAGCATACCGTACCAAACTGTCGTTATATCGTAGTGGTACCGTACTGCTATCGAGATATACCTCCGTACTGATTCGTAATGAATCGTAGTGGTTACCGCAGAGTTACCGGCATTAGCCGTAGTACAGTCGTATTGAAACCGCTGATGTCCGTGTTATACGCACCAGTACTGTAGTAACATCGTGATCTACTGTTGATCTTGACATATGTAGTCGTGGGACGGGTCATACTCGGGAGAGGCTATATTTTTATCTGACAATTATTTTTTTGTGACGTAGGTCCGCGCCTACCCCCTGTGTATAGAACCACAATCTAATTGAAATATAGATGCCCATTCTCACTACGTGACATCTAACGACATTGCATAAGGGGTCACGTCAGGATGACGTTTTGGATTAACCAATCAAATTACTACTTACAGAATCTTGGAAGTGGATTCCGTATGTCCGAAATAGCATGACTAGAGTGCGTGGCTTGCATAATCTGTCAATCTGTTTCAGGTCATTTCGTCCAACGAAGCATATAGCTATATAAATACTGTACCGAAATGGTTAGCTTCAGATGCATGATGTGACGAATAAAAATTGTCAATTCGACATGAAAGTGAAATATTGAGGTAACAAAGGTCATCCTGACGTGACCCCTTATCCGATGTCGTTAGGTGTTCATGTAACGTAGTGATGATGAACATCAAGATTTTAATTAGATTGATAGAACCATGGACATCAATGATACACTGTGGTCAATACCGGCACAGTGTGACTCTGGCTTTAGTCAGATTGTTTGGTTTCTATGTCAGATTGTTTGGTTTCTATGTCGGATTGTTTGGTTGCTATGTCATATTGTTTGGTTTCTATGTCAGATTGTTTGGTTTCTATGTCAGATTGTTTGGTTTCTATGTCAGATAGTTTGGTTTCCATGTCAGATTATTTGGTTTCTATATCAGATTATTTGGAGTCTATATCAGATTGTTTGGTTTCTATGTCAGATTATTTGGTTTCTATGTCAGATTATTTGGTTTCTATGTCAGATTGTTTGGTTTCCATGTCAGATTGTTTGGTTTCTATGTCAGATTGTTTGGTTATTTGGAGTCTATGTCAGATTATTTGGAGTCTATGTCAGATTCTTCGTTGGATTTCCATCTGTTTTAAATGTATATTTGCACTGCAGTACATGTATGTCCCTGAAATTTGTTAGTTTCGTATCAGCTCATAGGTTGGTATAGATGCGATCGTAATATTAATGTAAAAAAAACAAAACAAGTCATGCTTAAATGTCGTTTACACGAGAAATTACTGAAAGCATGGTGACTATTTATTCGTGTTGAAATTATTATCATGAATCACGTTTTGAACTTAACCTCAGCATTCAATAAATAAGGTAAAACTGTAAAGTAAGCGCCGTCAATATAGATATAAGCTAATAATCACTAATTGTTAGTCATAAAGGTCCTCGTGTTAGTCTAATTATCACTAATTGTTAGTCATAAAGGTCCTCGTGTTAGTCCACATATCCAGTACCGTTTCAGTATCATCTGAAATAATGTAGGCATTGCCACCAAGCTGCAACAATATTAATTGAGAAACAGAATTCGTACCCATTGAAACAGCGTAGTCAACCAGCAATACCACACATACATTCAGGTTCCCAAATGAAAGGATGTTATGAGCTGTTCATCCGATTCAACATTCCAGCGGCTCTTGGATATACTGTTGTTATGATTTTATTCGTATACGCCAGAGAGTGAAACATTAAATATTATATTGGTTTCCGATTCGGGTAAAAGGCAATAAGCACGTTAATGCTTCATTAACTTGGTTGTTTGTCTGTTGTGGTTTTACATCATCGCAACAGCAAATGTCACGTGATGATGATGTCTATGGCTACTGTTGGTGTGGCATCATATATATATATTCTCATTCCATATTCAAAACCCCCAAAACGCGAACCACAAAAACCACTCGAAAGCCAGTCGAAGATACAAGTCAAACTATTAATATGGTAATTAATTAAATGGAACCACCAAATGCACGATCAGTACACGTTTAGATTCATTACACTACAATACTCGGTGTTTTAAAACCATTTTGATTTCCACAACAACCTACAAAGGCTGTAACTCTGAGCTGATTGGTCGCAGTATAACTCCCTACATCTTGCTTTAGTCTTGAACATTCGTGTCAAGAAAACATTCAGGAGTATATATAACATTAGGTAAGCAATGTTTACGTTGATCATTGACGTCATTGTATCCGTTTTAATTGGTCGATTAATTTCGTTGATAGATGCATTACCATTTGATCTAGACATCAAGACCAAATGGTGATTGGCAATATAATCTGATTGCGTCATGAATTTGTTTAATAAAATTAAGGGCTATCTTATATTGCTAAGTCGTTCTATTTTATTCTATTAACATCTATTTCTGAAGGGGATGGGCTAATATGATTACATACGACCTTTTATTAACGAGCATTGTTGATGTTTAATTTCTCTTAAAATTGAGAACTATCATGATATCAAGGTTATTATTCTCTCAGTCATATCAAGTCAAAAAAATGTAATTCAATCAATCTATAACATTGTTTAGGTAATCAGGTTTCTTTTGTTTAGCTATATTAATGCAATTGTCATTTTCAGAAAACTTTTATTTAGCATTCTGAGCAGGAGATGAAAAGAATAAAAATAAAGTCTTTATCAAAAACATATTTTTAAGAGTTAGGATACACGAAGTAGTCTTGCTAGATCTGCATTATGCCTTTAAGATATTTTAATTAAGGTATAAATTTATACTAGAAGGTTTACAAAAGTTAATTTTGCCTTTAAGCATTAATGTAATAATACGTATAACGTACATAATAACAACCTGACCCACCCTGACTATCCGACAATAGAATCAACGCCATTATCCCATGGTATGTATATATAACTTAATCTCACTTGTTACAAGCATTTCCATTGACTTAAAATTGTGTAATGAACTAATAACGTAAATAATGACAGCCTTGTTTGTTACATCGCTTTTAATTGGCTAATACAACAACGTAATGACTTCGAAGTGAAAAGAGTGCATTAACAAAGGTGAATTTTTCAAAGGGATTGTGTACAGTGGATAAATTATAAGAATTAATTTGAATATATTTTTATGTTATGGAGCCACGACACAAAAAAACCTGGAGTTTCTCTCGTTATAAACCGCTTCGCGATTTATTTAGAGTATATATTTATACTGATAACTATAAGATGAGCGGATTTCCGGGGCCGATTTTCCATTGCGAGGTTTTAGTGTTCCATCAGTTTGATTTAATACATAAGAGACTGACGTACCCGTGTCCCTGAGATCCATCAATCTTATTTTGTCGTATTTGTATTTCGCTTAGCCGTCATAATTCGACATTTAGATATGATGTCGGCACTTTGTACCATTAACGCGACAGTTACAGCCAATTTATTTCAAGCTAAGGTATTTAAACCAGAAGTCCAGGGAATTCTTCGTGGAAGAAACGGAGTGGCTCGTCAAAGTAGATTACACTAGGGAAGATACTAATAAAAATAGGAGTGTGTCCTGATTTCATCCGGAAGAAGCCAATAATATACACTATTAATTCACTCTCAGCTAGTGACTTCGTTTTAAAGTCTCTACCTAATAAGCATATGAAGTTGCAAATCAAGCGCAACGGTTCCCATTATTCCTGTTTCATTAGAAAAATATGTTAATTTCAGGTCGATATCCAAATTTTGAACGCCTAAACAAAACTCATTGATATCGCATTGATATGCATTGTCATACTCCATGACCCGGGGTTGTGTAGATTTAGCACTGTTCGATTGAATATTGAAATCGTTTAAATTTATTTGCATTAATAAATACTTTTTTTAGTAGCTCGTGAAATCCCACGAAACGTGTATTTATATTGTGTATTTCAAACCATAATGTACAAAAATACAATTTATTTTTAAAAAACATGTTTTTGCAAAAGACACCAACACGATTTATTATACTATGTAAAATAAGTATGACTGGACTATACACTTTGGTAAAAAAAATCATGACGAAGCGATCGAAATGTGATCCATATTGTACACGAGTTCCAGTAATTTACGATTGATGACCTTTTCCATTTTTCTTGGTTTCCGTTGTTTTAATTACCGGGGTACCTAAAAAGTGATAAATTTCAAAAATCCTCCCTTGTTTATTCACCCTCCTGAGGACATCGTGTTCCGATTTTGTGTTTATACTTAAGTGTAATGATATATTGTCAGTTTGTAAATATTGCCAGCCAGTCTGTATGCAAGTTACAGCGATGACACGCCAGTGTTGACACGGTTTGTTTGTTTGTTTGTTTTTGTTTAACGTCCTATTAACAGCCTGGGTCATTTAAGGAGGAAAGCCAGAGTACCTGGAGGAAATCCACCGGCCTACGGTCAGTACCTTGCAACTGCCCCACGTAGGTTTCGAACTCGTAACCCAGAGGTGGAGGGTTAGTGATAAAGTGTCGGGACACCTTAACCACTCGGCCACCGGGGCCCCATGAAACTTAACTATGATGAATACTAACAATGAGGTTAAAGTCGAGAAGACTGACACAATAGGTACAGTATCAGCAATCCACAAACAGCCCAGAGGTGAAATCGGGTCCCTGGATCGCTTCCTGCACTGCATGTGGCATTTGAAATTATTCATCACGACTATATGTAGTGATATTTTTCTCTATGCTGCTAGTTATCGACGTCTGACCACATTACTTACTGTTTGTTTCTTGTTTATATTTGTTTTCTTTTAATATTTTAGGACCACCAAGGAGTGGAAAACAATGGAAATGATCAGAACTTGGATGAAGAATACGAGAGCAGTTTTGGAGGTCCATATCAAACGGTGATATTTATCCATGCGACTCTGTACAACCCTATTAAACTGTGTCGTTATCGAACTCCATGGCTAACATGCGTGTCATTCCACTGTGTGTGTCATTCGTGCTCATCTAATTCCCCCGTTTACCGTATTCCTTTTGTTTTGTCTATTGGTCGTGTTGTCATTCTAGGCGCGTTATGTTTAAATATTGAAAATGCACATTGAAGTTATTTATGTGTTTATATATAGTATATATTTACATTTCCACGACAATGACACGATATAGACTACATAGAAGCCTGTGATTTAAGGAATGTAGATGGTATATATCGCGTGGACGGGACGCCGTCATGCTGTAGTCATGGCGATGGCAACGTTTCGCAATCAAAATGGCTTCGTCTCAAGGATCTTACTATCCGTAATCATTACTTCATCATAATTTAAATAGATTCGTAGTCTACGTCATTCAGTTTTCGGGATGTAACTATAGTTCGAATATTTATAAATGTATTGCAGGCTAATGGAATAGGGTGCTAGCATGCTATTTGGTGTTGACATTATTATCATCGTATTCTAGAAAAAAGAATCCTTTTCCAAATTATTTTTTAGATAAAAATAAAGTATGGACTTTTCGTGAGGTTAATACGATGTTATACCGACCTGGTAGAATCAAATATTGACTGAGGACGAAGCCCGAGGTCAAAATTGTAGATTCTACCAGGTTGGTATTACATCATATTAACCAAATCAAATGTCCTTAATCTTTATATTAAATATGAAACTTGTTTGTAAACGGGTGAAGTTGCATTATATTTACCTTAATAACAGGGAATTTACAATGAGGACAATCATTATTTATTCACTTACTTGATCCTCTTCGTGCGGACCGACCGTCTCCAGGTTTGGGTTTCGCTTCTACACTGCAGGTAGGGCGTAAGAATTGTACCTGCTGCCCCATTGCATGATCGTAAGAGGCGACTAAATTTGGGATAGTATATTTCACTTCTTTCTAAACAACTTTCTTCTTAATGTCTCCCTTGACAATGCCTCACTTTTAGCCTTTAGTTCAACGTAAGCCCCTGTGAGGAAGGCTTTGGTTTGTGTCCCCTGGTCAAATCATACCAATGTCTTCAAAAATGGTAGCTGCTACCCCTGCTTAGTTCTGAGCATTTTGGAAATGGGACGACTGGTTCGCCTGTTGTCAGTTTAATGTGATCTGGTGAGGTGTCCCGTTGGGCAGTATGCTTCAGAGAGGTAGCACTATAAATCGGCAACAGTTTCGGAAATTTTGACTAGCATAACGCGAGGGTCTATACGGACGAAATAAAACACCTAGATGGGACTAAATGGGTGTTCTGGGGGTAAATAAATATCTCATTTATCCATATAATGTAGCTTAGGTGTTATGTCACAACCGATTTCATTGAATTTGCAGCAAATTCTTAGCGACACCAAACGGTGTCGGAGAATTCCACGTTTTCATATAGTAGTGCGCTCTGGCGCTCTCTCATGTTTTAGCCAATGAAAATTGAGAAAAATCGGACAATATCTAATGTATGCTGGTAGTTGCATGTCTTTAGCATCTTGTTTTAATAGGCCCCGTGATATACAATCCACAAAAAACTCCTAGCCTTCACGTGAAAATCGGCTACTGTTGTATCAACCTGTCAACTACTACATTTTTTGCAGTTTAAAATATCATCCACACACGTTGTAGCTTGTATTCTGCAATGGATGACACGTTGGTATTGTTGTTGTGGAGACAATTTGTGTTGTTGATACCTTATGTCAATGTTCATATTGTTTATAAATGCTCAATTTAAAAATAGATAAACATATAGGCCTATTTTAAAATTTACTGTCTGGAATGAGCACAGCACATAGCTGATCTGATGTAGTCACGTTTGAATTCATTTCAATAGTGACAAAGTTTCTAATCAAATATTGAGAATTAAGACATTTATTGGGTTATGGGTCTATTTCAGCTCCCTATTTAGATTTTGACATTTATTTTCTGAGATCCTCAGTTGCCTTATTTGATCAACATTTCAAGCCCTTGACATCACTGACAAGTCTTAGAAGGGACGAAGCAGCTGTATGGTGCAGTTTAATTGATTTTTTTTTATATATATAATGAATAAAACTCCGAATCCAATTGTCTTCAATTTAACTGTAAAATATAACAGTTCATGAACGAAACAAAGTTGATACTGGTTATTTTTTGTTCTACTTCATCTACAGATGTAACTCCCAATCTCTATGAAAGGTGACTAGTTTATACCTTATAATGCTTACAATAAAAAGTCTAGGTCAACAGGGAACGTTTGAACATGCCGTAAGATATATTGTAAGACCGCCTTATATAAATCCCTAATCATGTTTACAGTAAAAAATATATGATCAGGGAACGTTTGAACATGCTGTAGGATATATTGTAAGAACGCCTCATGTAAATCCCTTAATTGCGTTGTCTCAATCGGACAGTGTTACAGTAGTAAAACAGGGATCTGTTCTTGATAAAACGTTTATACGGGGGAATAGACATGACTACTTGGTGGTTTAAGATAATCACACTTCCTCCGAATACAGACTGACAGTAACACTGCTCCGGAGCCTATCTTTGTCTTCATCAATGACAAATCAATATAAATGTCAAATCTACCGCAACGGATGACAAATAATTTCAACCAGTTGATCGTGAAAATACCGCCGAATCATGTCGAATGTGTTAAGATTGACAGTGATTGGTTAACGAAGGCAATGTGGTTTTTAAAAATAATTGTTAGGAGCGTCTGTCTCTAAGACATAACTATCACTGGCCTATTGCTGACCCGTTAGATGTGATCACCACTAGGTACTGGACGTTTCCGTAGCTAGTTGGCATGTCTGATGGTTCCGTTGTCACTGTCACAGCCCTGTTCTCGTTTTAAGACTTTCCTATATTACGTTACAAGGCGAGATTCGTCTGTTAAGCGGAACACATACTCCACCAAAACAACTGCTTACATTCTCAGTATACTTTTTAAAATGTTTTCCATGTAAATCTGTAGTTTGTTCGCATTTTCCCTCGCTTGATCCACAGGGGCTTGGCACGATTTTCCAAATGACGGTCCATATATATATGGACCGTCATTTGGAAAATCGTGCCAAGCCCCTGTGGCTTGATCACTTGTGGTTTAGAGTCACTGTTTTGTTTCCATGTCGGTTTTCTTTGTTTTATTTACATGGGTGTCTGTGATCGAGGACACAGAAGGCGTTTGCTCATCCAGATCACTTGGTCTTATGCTACTTGTCAGTTCTATTTCATTCGTTTTGAAAGCACTGTGGTTAAATGCTCTCGATAACCACTTACGATACTAATTTGCATATACATACACATGTATACCTTATTGATTTTTCTAAACAGAAAAAAAAACGTATTGCTTAAAATTATTGCTAACATGTTCATGTACACGTCCGGGTTACTAACTCCTGACTGGATTATTTAATACTCATCCAACGACACGCCACTAACGGATGACACTGTATGTTGTCAATACCCATTAGTTTGTCGGTCAGTGTGTCATAATGTCCGGGCAAATACCATATTCGTATGCAATTCAATTCAAACACAATTTAATATCATTGCTTTTTGGATAACAGAATTCCGGATTATACATAAACAGATTTTCGGTCGTTTGTTCGTTTAATGTTTACGTTTGCGAAAAGTGTAGGGCATTGGACAGTTGCTGGTATTATTTTGTTATAAGTACAACAATTATAAATCCGAAAAGCAAGTTTATATCCAATCATGTTTAATTACTGAATCTGAGTTGCTGGAGGATTTCCGTTAAACGTGAATTTCTCGCACTGTCCTCATTAACTAGGATTGCGCTGAACGTGACATGTATTGGCCACGTGTCACCTTATCGTGGCTGAATCACGATGTATTCTTACTATGATTTAACGTATCTATAAATGCAAAATCATATCGAAGTATGACTAAAGTTAATATATACAATTGTATATGTATTGTTTTATGGCTTTGTGTGTTGTTGATTACAAACATGGCAATTCATATGCAAATGGTTGTTTATAGATGGTAGCTTATACGAATTGTAATGTACTTAAAATTACATCTGTTTGCTGTACAAAAGCGTGTTGCCCTCCACATTTGACTTTTCAATCACACCATATTACATTGTTACGTTTATTTACGGAGCTTCATCAAAATCTATACATAACGCTACACTAAATATAGGTTGAATCCCAAAATGCGTTTTATATTAATGGTGAGGATCGGGCGTATATTACATTGAATAGTGTGTTCATAGATCGATAATTATTCTTTTGTTGATGTTTTTGTTATAATTCTAAAATCAAACACCAAATATGCGCATACTTTATGATTTTTAATAAATGCACGCCATCATCAGATGTTGTAAAAATTCATGTTAAATGTCATCTTTTACTTAATTTGATTAATTAGATTGAAAGAATGCCGTCTTTTGTTTTACAAATGATAGTTAAAAGTAACAAGATACTGTCGACGTCCTAACGAAAGTTAAAGCGAATCAATCCACGGTATTGACTCTACATAGACTCTGGACTAACCTGATCAATCTGGGCTCTTACAACAGATTGACACGTAGCAATGATGTTACTTAACGTTATTGATTCTACCTAGCAGCAATTGGTTCATGCCGTTTTATACCAATCAACTGTGAGGCAATTAATCGGAAATTGTAGAGGTGAAATGTTGTAATTATAACGATTGAATTCTCTTAATTGAGATACTTTGACTAAAATGTCCATGTAACTTTATAATACTACTGATTAACTCTGATTGGAATTGTGTGAGGTACAAACAACGCGTGTCACGAGATTTCGCCAGATCGTGCTGAGTGATTGAACTTACTGACACAAAGGATTGTTCAAATACACTTATGGTAAACAAGGCAATGGCAATTAGCTTTGATGGACAATTGGGAATTGAACGATACAACGCCCAACACACACGAATTAATTAAGTCAAATTGTGTCACTGAATTCTCGTTTGTATCTTAAGGAAGCAAAGATCATGATTGCACAACAGACCACACCAGGATATTGTCTATATCCGTCAGATATATACTAGATATAGTTTGTGTCAAATATTCGATATTAAACTATAATAAAATTCCTTCGTCCTTCTTTGACATATCAGAAAGCCATAGTGTAGAATTTAATAAAAGAATTCGGAAAATTAACGTTCATACAGAAAAAAGGTACATGAACAGATGCTGATGGTTGGGGAGGCGAATGAACATCGTAATAGTGTAATTTTAATGTCCGTATGTATCTAACAGCGTGTTGATCGTAGGAAACGACTAAGGGTGGGCTCCCCCAAGATTCGGCGATTTGCTCCGGTGCTTCAGCTGAGGGACATTGGCATACCGAAATATTTCTGGCTCGACTTCAGTCCTTAATTTAAGATTTTCCATAGGATAGCATTATGGTATTGAAGGAAAAAGATCTTAGTTAAGGTGGTGCTCTCCCCAAACTTTTAATGTATTTCTATGGTAAACTGTTAAGTTATTTCCTTTCTTTAAAGAATGTCGCTGATCCCGTATTTCCTATACCCTTTATCCTTTCTCTTTCTTTCCTGCTTTTTTCCATCTTCTTGGTATCCGTCCGCATACATCCCTGGCGGTTACCAGAATCAAGCCCGTATACAAACAAATAATCCAGTATATGTAGTGATGTCCTCAGTTCCCCAGTCTAAAGTGGTTACAATGGATCTGGAGAGTCTGATAGATGCAGGTTGGTGAATTTTATGGGAGAGTATTATTTCTGCCATCGTGATCTCATAGTAACGGATTATAATTTTAAATGTTCTATTTTAAGCTTGACTTATTCGATGCATGTTAATACTTCTGGTTATTTTACTGTCCAGCTCTTATTGTATTGAAATGTATTGAAATTTAAAGTCTTGTGCACCTCCCATCTAAATGTTTATATCCTTTTTGATCCGTTTCTGGTTTGGTCGCATCCTATGATTACTTAAGCAACATCCTAGAAGGACATACCAGCCGTATGATGTAGTTTAAATGATGTTTGGCTCTACTGCATCTAACTCTCTCTACTGTATCTAACTCTCTCTACTGCATCTAACTCTCTCTACTGTATCTAACTCTCTCTACTGCATCTAACTCTCTCTACTGTATCTAACTCTCTCTACTGCATCTAACTCTATCTATTGTGTCTAACTCGCTACTGTATCTAACTCTCTACAATATCTAACTCTCTCTACTGCATCTAACTCTCTACTGCATCTAACTCTCCCTACTGTATCTAACTCTCTGCTGTATCTAACTCTTTGCTGTATCTAACTCTCTACTGTATCTAACTCTCTCTACTGTATCTAACTCTCTCTACTGTATCTAACTCTCTCTACTGCATCTGACTCTCTCTACTGTATCTTACTCTCTGCTATATCTAACTCTCCCTACTGTATTTAACTATCTACTGTATCTAACTCTCTACTGTATCTAACTCTCTCTACTGTATCTAACTCTCTCTACTGTATCTAACTCTCTCTACTGTATCTAACTCTCTACTGTATCTAACTCTCTCTACTGTATCTAACTCTCTCTACTGTATCTAACTCTCTACTGTATCTAACTCTCTCTACTGTATCTAACTCTCTCTACTGTATTTAACTCTCTCTACTGTATCTAACTCTCTCTACTGTATCTTACTCTCTCTACTGTATCTTACTCTCTCTACAGTATCTTACTCTCTACTAGATCTTACTCTCTCTACTGTATCTAACTCTCTCTACTATATCTAACTCTCTACTGTATCTAACTCTCTCTACTATATCTTACTCTCTCTACTGTATCTTACTCTCTATACTGTATCTAACTCTCTCTACTGTATCTAACTCTCTCTACTGTATCTTACTCTCTCTACTGTATCTAACTCTCTCTACTGTATCTTACTCTCTACTGTATCTTACTCTCTACTGTGTCTAACTCTCTCTACTGTATCTTACTCTCTACTGTGTCTAACTCTCTCTACTGTATCTAACTCTCTACTATATCTAACTCTCTCTACTGCATCTAACTCTCTACTATATCTAACTCGCTCTACTGTATCTAACTCTCCCTACTGTATTTAACTATCTACTGTATCTTACTCTCTACTGTATCTAACTCTCTACTGTATCTAACTCTCTACTGTATCTAACTCTCTCTACTGCATCTAACTCTCTCTATTGTATCTAACTCTCTCTACTGCATCTAACTCTATCTATTGTGTCTAACTCGCTACTGTATCTAACTCTCTACAATATCTAACTCTCTCTACTGCATCTAACTCTCTACTGCATCTAACTCTCCCTACTGTATTTAACTATCTACTGTATCTAACTCTCTGCTGTATCTTACTCTCTGCTGTATCTAACTCTCTCTACTGTATCTAACTCTCTCTACTGCATCTAACTCTCTCTATTGTATCTAACTCTCTCTACTGCATCTAACTCTATCTATTGTGTCTAACTCGCTACTGTATCTAACTCTCTACAATATCTAACTCTCTCTACTGCATCTAACTCTCTACTGCATCTAACTCTCCCTACTGTATTTAACTATCTACTGTATCTAACTCTCTGCTGTATCTTACTCTCTGCTGTATCTAACTCTCTCTACTGCATCTAACTCTCTCTACTGTATCTAACTCTCTCTACTGCATCTAACTCTATCTATTGTGTCTAACTCGCTACTGTATCTAACTCTCTACAATATCTAACTCTCTCTACTGCATCTAACTCTCTACTGCATCTAACTCTCCCTACTGTATCTAACTCTCTGCTGTATCTAACTCTTTGCTGTATCTAACTCTCTACTGTATCTAACTCTCTCTACTGTATCTAACTCTCTCTACTGTATCTAACTCTCTCTACTGCATCTGACTCTCTCTACTGTATCTTACTCTCTCTACTGTATCTTACTCTCTACTATATCTAACTCTCCCTACTGTATTTAACTATCTACTGTATCTAACGCTCTACTGTATCTAACTCTCTCTACTGTATCTAACTCTCTCTACTGTATCTAACTCTCTCTACTGTATCTAACTCTCTACTGTATCTAACTCTCTCTACTGTATCTAACTCTCTCTACTGTATCTAACTCTCTACTGTATCTAACTCTCTCTACTGTATCTAACTCTCTCTACTGTATTTAACTCTCTCTACTGTATCTAACTCTCTCTACTGTATCTTACTCTCTCTACTGTATCTTACTCTCTCTACAGTATCTTACTCTCTACTAGATCTTACTCTCTCTACTGTATCTAACTCTCTCTACTATATCTAACTCTCTACTGTATCTAACTCTCTCTACTATATCTTACTCTCTCTACTGTATCTTACTCTCTATACTGTATCTAACTCTCCCTACTGTATCTAACTCTCTCTACTGTATCTAACTCTCTCTACTGTATCTTACTCTCTCTACTGTATCTAACTCTCTCTACTGTATCTTACTCTCTACTGTATCTTACTCTCTACTGTGTCTAACTCTCTCTACTGTATCTTACTCTCTACTGTGTCTAACTCTCTCTACTGTATCTAACTCTCTACTATATTTAACTCTCTCTACTGCATCTAACTCTCTACTATATCTAACTCGCTCTACTGTATCTAACTCTCTACTGTATCTAACTCTCTCTACTGTATCTAACTCTCTCTACTGTATCTAACTCTCTACTGTATCTAACTCTCTCTACTGTATCTAACTCTCTCTACTGTATTTAACTCTCTCTACTGTATCTAACTCTCTCTACTGCATCTAACTCTCTACTGCATCTAACTCTCCCTACTGTATTTAACTATCTACTGTATCTAACTCTCTGCTGTATCTTACTCTCTGCTGTATCTAACTCTCTCTACTGCATCTAACTCTCTCTACTGTATCTAACTCTCTCTACTGCATCTAACTCTATCTATTGTGTCTAACTCGCTACTGTATCTAACTCTCTACAATATCTAACTCTCTCTACTGCATCTAACTCTCTACTGCATCTAACTCTCCCTACTGTATCTAACTCTCTGCTGTATCTAACTCTTTGCTGTATCTAACTCTCTACTGTATCTAACTCTCTCTACTGTATCTAACTCTCTCTACTGTATCTAACTCTCTCTACTGCATCTGACTCTCTCTACTGTATCTTACTCTCTCTACTGTATCTTACTCTCTACTATATCTAACTCTCCCTACTGTATTTAACTATCTACTGTATCTAACGCTCTACTGTATCTAACTCTCTCTACTGTATCTAACTCTCTCTACTGTATCTAACTCTCTCTACTGTATCTAACTCTCTACTGTATCTAACTCTCTCTACTGTATCTAACTCTCTCTACTGTATCTAACTCTCTACTGTATCTAACTCTCTCTACTGTATCTAACTCTCTCTACTGTATCTAACTCTCTCTACTGTATCTAACTCTCTCTACTGTATCTTACTCTCTCTACTGTATCTTACTCTCTCTACAGTATCTTACTCTCTACTAGATCTTACTCTCTCTACTGTATCTAACTCTCTCTACTATATCTAACTCTCTACTGTATCTAACTCTCTCTACTATATCTTACTCTCTCTACTGTATCTTACTCTCTATACTGTATCTAACTCTCCCTACTGTATCTAACTCTCTCTACTGTATCTAACTCTCTCTACTGTATCTTACTCTCTCTACTGTATCTAACTCTCTCTACTGTATCTTACTCTCTACTGTATCTTACTCTCTACTGTGTCTAACTCTCTCTACTGTATCTTACTCTCTACTGTGTCTAACTCTCTCTACTGTATCTAACTCTCTACTATATTTAACTCTCTCTACTGCATCTAACTCTCTACTATATCTAACTCGCTCTACTGTATCTAACTCTCTACTGTATCTAACTCTCTCTACTGTATCTAACTCTCTCTACTGTATCTAACTCTCTACTGTATCTAACTCTCTCTACTGTATCTAACTCTCTCTACTGTATTTAACTCTCTCTACTGTATCTAACTCTCTCTACTGTATCTTACTCTCTCTACTGTATCTTACTCTCTCTACAGTATCTTACTCTCTACTAGATCTTACTCTCTCTACTGTATCTAACTCTCTCTACTATATCTAACTCTCTACTGTATCTAACTCTCTCTACTATATCTTACTCTCTCTACTGTATCTTACTCTCTATACTGTATCTAACTCTCCCTACTGTATCTAACTCTCTCTACTGTATCTAACTCTCTCTACTGTATCTTACTCTCTCTACTGTATCTAACTCTCTCTACTGTATCTAACTCTCTACTATATTTAACTCTCTCTACTGCATCTAACTCTCTACTATATCTAACTCGCTCTACTGTATCTAACTCTCCCTACTGTATTTAACTATCTACTGTATCTTACTCTCTACTGTATCTAACTCTCTACTGTATCTAACTCTCTACTGTATCTAACTCTCTCTACTGCATCTAACTCTCTCTATTGTATCTAACTCTCTCTACTGCATCTAACTCTATCTATTGTGTCTAACTCGCTACTGTATCTAACTCTCTACAATATCTAACTCTCTCTACTGCATCTAACTGTCTACTGCATCTAACTCTCCCTACTGTATTTAACTATCTACTGTATCTAACTCTCTGCTGTATCTTACTCTCTGCTGTATCTAACTCTCTCTACTGCATCTAACTCTCTCTACTGTATCTAACTCTCTCTACTGTATCTAACTCTCTCTACTGCATCTAACTCTCTCTACTGTATCTAACTCTCTCTACTGTATCTAACTCTCTACTATATCTTACTCTACCTACTGTATTTAACTATCTACTGTATCTAACTCTCTACTGTATTTAACTCTCTCTACTGTATCTAACTCTCTCTACTGTATCTAACTCTCTCTACTGTATCTTACTCTCTCTACTGCATCTGACTCTCTCTACTGTATCTTACTCTCTCTACTGTATCTTACTCTCTACTATATCTAACTCTCCCTACTGTATTTAACTATCTACTGTATCTTACTCTCTACTGTATCTAACTCTCTACTGTATCTTACTCTCTCTACTGTATCTAACTCTCTCTACTGTATCTAACTCTCTCTACTGTATCTTACTCTCTCTACTGTATCTTACTCTCCCTACTGTATCTAACTCTCCCTACTATATCTAACTCTCTACTGTATCTAACTCTCTCTACTGTATCTAACTCTCTACTGTATCTAACTCTCTACTGTATCTAACTCTCTACTGTTTCTAACTCTATTGTATCTAACCCTCAATTGGTATAGAAATGTGCTGTGTCCTTCGTTTAGTCGTTAGAAAACGTGACATTATTAGCATTTCACATAGATGTATGGCAGTTGTCGTCGATGTAGAGAAAATAACCTACCGACACGAATGTTCTTACTCCCTGTGTAAATATTCCTGCTCTCAAAGCATCAATTTGGATTTAAAATTGCGCATTTACATGCCTGTGTTATACTCAGTTATGATCATTGACGGCAATAATAGGAACATTACATTCATGATTCATACGATACACAACAATACCTTCCAATAGTAAATATTTTTGATGTTGCATTCATATCAGTTCTTTTAATCGAGAAAAAAATCGAAGAAATTAGTACAACATGTTATTTAACGAAGGACTTAACGGATCGGAAGAGAAATCAGTATGAAAGGATATTTTAATATGCTTCATAGAAAAGTTGTATACGCGTTTTAAATAAGACCGTTACATTTCAATGACTGTTTTTGTGTTGCAGAGTAGGAAATAGTTATTTAATATTGTACGTGGTATATGTGCTCAATTCAAAAATAATAATTAGAAATTAGGTTACTTTAATGAAGATTGGAATGTCTGAAGAAGTGATAACATTAGAAAGTAGAGGTTGTACCACTATACAAGGGTGAGATGTGTAGGCGGTGGTGATGACTTACTGACCTCACACGATGTACTTTATAACAGTACTGATCAATTTACTTACGCACTACGTAACACGATATACATATGTTCTCAAATATACAATAAAACGGCGCTGTAATACCAAAGGCAGTGGGTCTGTCGAGATAGATCGGTGACGATCCTTCACTGATATTAATAAGAAGGCGTTAGAATATTTTTCTGACTGATGAATGTTTAAAAAATACATCAATATGAAATAAACGTAAATTTCACCCAGATTAAATATACATAATTACACGGGATTGACTATCGATTGAACATTATGGATTCACGTGTATATTCATGTATCTATCTATGGTATCTGTAGTGATAAATTATTCAGAAATATCAGGTGGGTATCATTAGTGTACTTTTGATTGTAGTACTCTAATACGATGATACGCTTCCATCCCACCTGCTAACCACATTAAGGGTTACAGATATTAAGATATTAATGGGTTTTTTTTTTTTGTTTTTTTTTTTATATATATATTTATGTTGATTGAATTGATTCATAATCCAATGAAAAGCAGTTCCTTTAGATTAAAAGCTCTGTTAATGAGACTTTCTCTGCACGTATTTTATTCAACTGGTTTTTTTTTTATCTTGCTACCGAATCAAAACTATTTCTGTTGCTATGGTATGATCATGTGCAATGGCATTGTAAATTATCCTATCGCATTAAATACGGTTAATATTTGTATGGTGTAGTTTATATTTACTATGGTACTGGTTAAAGGACAAACCTGTCACTAGTATCGGATAAAATGTCTTGTTGTTATATAAGATTAAATTTTGATATTCATAACATAGATAAAATGCATTATTATTGTTATAAGATTATGATATATAAGTTATTATTATTTCAATAGTAGATTTCCTGGCGTATGTCTAATTTCTATTGGTGTTATTTCAGATAAAATCTATTGATCTTGTATAAGATTAAGTTTCTATTGTTTTTATATCAGAAAAAATATATTGTTCTTGTATAAGATAAACTTCCTATTGTTATTAAATTAGTAAAAATGTATTGTACTTGTGTAAGATAAAATCTCTTGTTATTATATCAGATGAACTTTCAATTACATATAATAGAATGGCTATCGATATGATATAAATACTATCGGTAACAATTCTATAAGTATGTTTAAAAACAATTTCTTAAATGTTTGCGATATTCGAACATTCATTGATTATATATTTATAAACATATGTTATTCATGGTGCAAATAATTCTGGGGAAGTATTCTTGTTCGCCCGAAATAAAAGGCGCAGGATACTCCCGTGGGAGGAAAGCAGAGAAATCATTTGTCTACTGTGTAACATTGTCAGGCAGATGAACCTAAATCACGGCTGACATCATGATCTCGTTAGGGAATGTTTTATGTCCTTGTGCGATACAAAGTCAGGCGTGCTCGATGTTTTGTACTTGTTGATATGCCTAGTGGTACCGGTGTCATCGCCCTAGTTCTCATTAAGAACACATGACATACAACGGGGAGTACCGACATTAAAGCCAAACCGTAATTCGAATTCAAAGTCGATAACACGAGGGGTAAATATGAACAAATGGAGAGCCTTGAAAACAATTGATGTTTGACTTTTGTATTATAGTATACAGTATATGTTGCATGTCCAAGATTGTTTTCCCTTTTTTTAGAGTTAGAGAAACAGTGGGAAGTGATAGAGAAAGAAAGAAAGGGGAGTTTTAGAGAACAGCGGGGCAGTGTTAGAGAGTGTTGGTGGTTGTTGGTATGATTGGCGGTTGTTGGTAAGAAGGACAAACGGATTGGTGGTTGTTGGTAAGTAGGACAAACGGATGGATGGTTGTTGGTAAGTAGGATAAACGGATTGGTGGTTGTTGGTAAGTAGGACAAACGGATTGTAGTTGTTGGTAAGTAGGACAAACGGATTGGTGGTTGTTGGTAAGTAGGACATTTCACCAATGGTAATGGAACCATACTAGTAAATCACGTCTTTTGTGTGCATGTCATATGCAATATGACTTATTTTATTATTCTTAATTTCGGATTGGACGTTTTACCCCGTGTCTTCTTACTGAGGACATCGCCATGTAATAACTCCTCCAGACATGAAGAGATCGTCCTTGTTATACGCCAGAAAAGACATCAATACTAGTATGCTGACTGTTTCATCGCCATTACTTTTTAACGCTGACAGCTGATAGATGGAGATCAACTTTTGGTTTTTAGATTGTTAAGATTAATAATGATATAGTTCAAGAAATCTTTTTTTCATTTCAACATTTTTTATTCTTCCAAAATGAGCAGGATCTGAAAGCACAGATCAGTATTACGAGGGGAACATGGCATTTGTCGCTGCATGGATATGTGACTGTTGTCAATGTCAATGTTAATGGTTCAATTATTCTTTGTCTATATTTGTTATTACCATATTTTTATAATTTTAATTTATAAAGTGCTGTCGGTGCGTTGGTTAATATGGACTGGTCTGGCTAGAATTCCAGTAAAGTGGGGCCTGCAGGATAACCATTGTTGTGTCGATACGATACACCTGCATGTAAGACATTAGACGCTAGATATGAGACGTTCGACTTTGGACGTGAGACAGTATAATTGAGACGTTAGACGTGAGGCAGTAGAATTGAGACGTTAGACGTGCGGCAGTAGAATTGAGACGTTAGGTGTGAGGCAGTAGAATCGAGACGTTAGACGTGAGGCAGTAGAATTGAGACGTTAGGTGTGAGACAGTAGAATTGAGACGTTAGACGTGAGACCGTAGACTTGAGACGTTATACGTCAGACCGTAGAATTGAGACGTTAGGCGTGAGACAGTAGAATTGAAACGTAAGGCGTGAGACAGTAGAATTGAGACGTTAGGTGTGAGACCGTAGAATTGAGACGTTAGACGTGAGACCGTAGAATTGAGACGTTAGGCGTGAGACCGTAGAATTGAGACGTTAGGCATGAGACCGTAGAATTGAGACGTTATACGTCAGACCGTAGAATTGAGACGTTAGGCGTGAGATAGTAGAATTGAGACGTTAGGTGTGAGAGAGTAGAATTGAGACGTTAGACGTGAGACCGTAGAATTGAGACGTTAGGTGTGAGACAGTAGAATTGAGACGTTAGGCGTGAGACAGTAGAATTGAGACGTTAGGCGTGATACAGTAGAATTGAGACGTTAGGCGTGAGACCGTAGAATTGAGACGTTAGACGTGAGACAGTAGAATTGAGACGTTAGGCGTGAGACATGCATAAGACGTGAGACATTAGACAGTAGATGTGAGACGCCAAACGTTAGTCTGCAGTCGACATGATAACAGAAACCCGAAGAGTGATGTGAAGACGAAGAGATCCGGTGTCTTCTAGTTAGGGGACAGAGATCATAATACATCTTCTGCTTCCATTGCAACACTTGGGATCTTATGTCTTTCTTTCCTAACTACTCTGTCTTTACTGATGTGTTTTGTTTTCTTATTCTAGGTATCTCCTTGACACCCGTCCCGATATGACACTGGTTGTTGCGAGTACACCTCAAAAAACGAAGAGTTAGACAGAACGAGCCCGGAATCCAGGTTGTCGAGTGATAGTTAAGATAGGCTATATATGACCAACACAAACGATCAAGCCATATATAAATTGTACGTGAACAATCGTCATCTAATAAATCATATATTGAACTATCAGTTGTGTTTCGAATGAAGCGTTTCCCGTTACGGATAGATATGAGGTGTATCAGTACATAAACCTTCACTGAAGGGCCAGGTGAGTTTGATACATGGAAAAATGGAGCTCATATTTCCCAATATAAGATATTACTAGGTTCCGTTTCCATGTAAGCACGTGTGGCTTGTTTTAAAATCTCGACGGGGTCAGCAACTCATGTACTCTATCAAACGTAGCTTTATTTATCACAATAAAACTGACCATATTGAACATTGATTACAGGTAGTCTTATTACCAACAATGGACAATTTTATGTCCTTGTTACCTGAATGATTTCAGTGTTGTTAGTTGGCTAAATCTTCCTTTGATAACAAATTTGATGTAATACTTATGATATGTGTATGACATTTACGTTTGTTTTACGACAATAGATATATTGTGCGGGTTACATTATCATAGAGGTCAGTTGTAATTGTAATGAGCGCCAAGACAAAACGCATATATCGGTCAGGAGTGACTAGCAGATTTTAGAGTGTAAACTTAACCAGTTATATCATCTTACTGATATATGTAAAAACAATAAAACAAAACATAAGATTATGATATCGATAAAACTCTCCAACATTCTTCATCAGTCTGCAATTTCTCCGCCCGCAATCGAAAACCACTTAAACAACATAATGTCATATTTGGAACTTCACATAAATTTAAAGATTAAATGACTGTAAAAATCCGTGTTGGAAAAAATCATTTGACTATCATACTTTAAAATAATGTATCATAAAAGTAAGACTTTTCCTTAATTACAAAAATCAAAAGTGTCCGCATTTATGTTTATTTAAATACATCAATCTCAGTGCAAAACGATAACCTCACAATCGGTAGGTCCTACAAGAATGTAGCACAACGCTGCGTGGACTCCATTCGGCTAACCTCGGCAGTTTCCTACGACGCGGACTCGTCACTATCACTCACGTGACTCCACTCGGCTTTCTCCGTGTAGTAATTATTGTAAATAAATATCTATCGAGGTGAACAGGGTCTCAAAACCCCAATCATATGTTTACGGAACATTTTCTGTATAGGCTCGCGTGTCGCTATATCTTAAACCTATTTCACTATTTCGATGAAGAAATGACCGTTTAAGGAATATGAAATCTACAGTTATAGTCGCTTTAAGGGAAACATATTTCCTGACAGCTTGAAAATAACCAACATAAAATACAATGTTGTTCTAAAATGTATTTTTAGCGATAACATTATAGCTATTCAAATATGTTCAGATTAAAAATTGGCACTGTGTGTACATTAACACCGTTGTATGTAAGGTAAGTCAAGGACACGCTAATTTGCCATTATAAATGATACGCAGACCAGACAAAGGTGTTGAATCGAATCCAATCTTTGCGTATCATTGATAACATTTATTTGAAAATAATATGCGACAACCATTCAAAAGAATAACTTACTTATGATTTAAAATATCGTTTAAATAGATGCTATATACTGAGAACTAGTAGGGGATGGTGACTTCTTGAGATTGACTGGAACGACTTAGCAGAAATCTGGTGTTAGATTTGTACATCTCGTTCACAATCTTAAAAGCTGGTGTGATATTTGTGAAGTGGGATGGGATTGATTCATTGCCTTAAAACTAGTGGCAAAGACGTGTTGTTGACGAAAATTACTCCGTGTATTTTTAAAACTTGGTGGACTGCTTTGTTTACAATCGTCAGATCCGTAAGAGATGGTTAATGGTTGTAAGGTTTTACGTTAAGGGCTGAACAATTGAGAGATTAAGAACTTTTGTGTTTATTTTTGGAAAATATTGTAACTTTTTGTTCACAATTCAACAACTGGCAAGTAATGAAACGCGAAAATTTATAATTGAACATAATTTCTTTGGTGAGATGCGGATTCATCATCTTCAAAACTGGTGCGAAATATACTGAAACTGGAAGGGTTTCAAAATCTAAAAACAAGGAAGGATAAGGCAAATTCAAATACTTCATAATACCCCTAACTCATGACAATGGCTGTGACATTAATACTTGTGAGGGGATACTGTTAATAACATTAGCAAATTTAATCGGGACAAAAGGAAATTAATAGGATTCTAAAAGGTTGTTGTGGCAATTGTTTACTTGGTGAACTGACATACATTTCCACATCAACAGGTCCTTTAAAGTGTTGATGGTAAAATCGCCCACTCGTTGTCTCTAGTTCCTGTCAATAAGGTCTATGACTAATCGCCAACATTGTCGTCATTGCTGCTGGCATATTACATCAACGATTTCATTGGACAAATAACCTCCGGATTGGTGCGAGAGTTACATCATCTAAAAGCTCGATGAGCATTGACGATTGAACAATGACCGTGGTCATATTTCAAAATAAACTTGAAGATGTTTGCCATCAGGAGTATTATACTTTTATTTCAAGGTATTGTGCCCAAGGTTAATATCAGAAACTTGTTATTGTGAACTATCAATGCGGTCGATATTGTTTCCAAGTGACATTTTTTGTGATAGGAAAAGACTAAACCATTTTCATACATTTCAATATTATTTCGCATACAATTTTTTTGAAGTGTTTGCAATTAAATGTCTATGAAAGCTCTATTCTCTGCTGGCAGAACCGAAAACACAGTATGAAGAGTGAAAGGTATAATGTACCAAAAAGTCATCAGATAATCTCAGCCAGCCTGAAGAGGCCTTAAGGTGGCGCTTATATCAAAAATTCACCAGGGAATCTCAACCAGGATGAAGAGGCCGTAAGGTGACGCTTATGCCAAAAATTCATAAGATAATCTTAGCAATTATGAAGAGGCCGTAAGGGGGCGCTTAATATATACCAGAAAGTCATCAGAGAATCTCAACCAGGATGAAGAGGCCGTCAGGTGGCGCTTATATCAGAAAGTCATCGGAGAATCTCAACCAGGATGAAGAGGCCGTCAGGTGGCGCTTATACCAGAAAGTCATCAGAGAATCTTAGCCAGCATGAAGAGGCCGTAAGGTGGCGCTTAATATATACCAGAAAGTCATCAGAGAATCTCAACCAGGATGAAGAGGCCGTAAGGTGGCGCTTATATCAGAAAATCATCAAAGAATATCAACCAGGATGAAGAGGCCGTAAGGTGGCGTTTATACCAGTAAGTCATCAGAGAATCTCAACAGGATGAAGAGACCGCAAGTTGGCGCTTATATCAAAAGAAATCACCAGAGAATCTCAACCATCCTAAGAGGCCGCAAGGTGGCGCTTATATCAAAAGAAATCACCAGAGAATCTCAACCATCCTAAGAGGCCGCAAGGTGGCGCTTATATCAAAACAAATCATCAGAGAATCTCAACCAGCCAAAAGAGGCCGTCAGGTGGCGCTTTTACCAAAAAGTCATCAGGGAATCTCATTCAGCATGATGAAGCCGTAAGATCGCGTGTATACCAACATACCAAAAAGTCATCAGAGAATCTCAACCATCATGAAGAGGCCGTAAGGGGGCCCTTATACTAAAAAGTCTGTAGAAATAACCAGTCAACCAACTTGCTAGTTAACATCACGTGGTATCAGATGAGCCAATAAGAAACGTAAAAGCATAATTATGTGATAATGATCAATATATCAATGTAATTGTAATGACGAGGTAATTTTCGCAATATGCTTCCTTATAAAGCAATAGTATATATATATATATATATATATTTGTGTGTTCATTTTGAATGGAACATTTAATATAAACTGATTATAGACGAAAAAATTAATATACCGAACCGGAAATACAATCAGGCGAAAAAAAGCATAACTGAAAATACAAGAGGGCAAAACCGGAACTGATATTCGATACATTATATAATTAACAATGGAAACCAAAGAAAGCCGTGAAAACGTGAGATGCAAACTGTTTCATCGAGTAGTCAACATACTCAACAAGTTAGTTAGCATTCTGTTTTCTCTATATTGAGGTGTCTGTAGGACTGTAGGACTGTAGGACTGTAGGACTGGTTAAATGTATAATGTGACCGGGTGAGGTATCATGTCAGTATTATGTGACCGGGTGAGGTGTCTTGTCAGTATAATGTGACCGGGGGAGGTGTCATGTCAGTATAATGTGACCGGGTGAGGTGTCATGTCAGTATAATGTGACCGGGTGAGGTGTCATGCCGTCAGTATAATGTGACCGGGTGATGTATCATGTCAGTATAATGTGACCGGGTGAGGTGTCATGTCAGTATAATGTGACCGGGTGAGGTGTCATGTCAGTATAATGTGACCGGGGGAGGTGTCATGTCAGTATAATGTGACCGGGTGAGGTATCATGTCAGTATAATGTGACCGGGTGAGGTGTCATGTCGTCAGTATAATGTGACCGGGTGAGGTGTCATGTCATCAGTATAATGTGACCGGGTGAGGTGTCATGTCGTCAGTATAATGTGGCCGAGTGAGGTATCATGTCGTCAGTATAATGTGACCGGGTGAGGTGTCATGCCGTCAGTATAATGTGAACGGATGAGGTGTCATTCTACTTTGTTCAGGTATTTCATTACAGTGTGATAACGCTATAAAACGTCCACAATTACAGTGTGATAACGCTATAAAAACGTCCAACAGTTCCCTGTACGGACGTACGTACCCCTTATTAACAGCTTCTCCACATTTCTATACCCCTCTACGGAGGTAAGTACCCCTTATTACAGGTTTATACGTATCCTTCCTCTATTTATATACTATTGAGTCTGCCCAGCTGGTAGGTCGTAATTGTACCTGATGTCCTCATATAATGATTGTAGGAGGCGACCAAATGCGAGATCTTATCTTTTCTCTTCTTTTTCAGCCAGTTTCTTCTTCCTATTGTCTCATTTGACACCGTCTTACTTTGACCTTTAGTTGAGCGTGTGAGAAAGGTTCGAGTTATGTCCCTTGGCTGAAAAATACTAGAGTCGTAACATATGTTAGCCGTCCCTAATGTATCCAGGCTCTTTATATCATTGATAACTGTGACCCGTCAGATAAATAAATCGACTTGCCAACTTAGGAGGTAATAATTGGAATAATCAATTAAGTGGTATATATTGTAGTACGAAATCGTGTTGGCGGTAATCAATTAATACGTCACGGAAGTACACACTAAGTGTTGAAGGTATAATTAGTAATCGGCCGTGTTATTGTGTATCTGACTGGTCACCCACAACATAGAGCACTTGATACTGATGTGGCCCTCCTCCTCCTCCTCTCCTCCTCCTCCTCCCCTACTTAGATAGAAATTAAGTCTCTCAACCTAACAACATAAGTCACACCATATTTATAGAAAAAAAACACATCTCGATCTGATGAAACAAACTGATGTACATGGCAATGTTGATTTTTAACCGATTTCCGTTTATCTAGGAAATAATGAACCAAAATCATTCCTGAAAATTTCTTACAGTTGTAATTGAATCTTTGCAAATTGATTAAGTACTTCCTCGCTTTTGAAAGGTCACGGTAAGACATATTTAAAAATCTTATTAAACTTCCCCGCTGTTTGATTTCTATAACAATACCTGCGCAATGCTAGACTGATTCAAAATACCATAGAATTGATTTTAGAGAAAATCTATCGAACCACGAACAGTTCCGATCTTTTTTAAAGGTATTCATGTAAACCAGCCTGTTAGTTTAATGGGGTTTTTTTTCATTACAAGGTAGAACTTTTGGTATCCAACCTTCTTTTCGATAACATGTGATTCGTTACGGTTTTACCAAAATTAAAATCAAATTCTTAACACATAAAAAATGTAAACTTTATTTATTTATCAATTTTTATCAATGACTCTTGTTTGTCCGGACGGATTCAGGCGAGGGGCCTTACTTTGGGAGGAAACCGGAGTATCCGGACAGAGCACACGTAGTCGGGCAGCTGACTCCCTGCCGTTTTTACGTCCAGGTGAAAGGCAAGTGTGTTACCAATTACCACCCCACCACACATTCTTTACCTGATCATGTAATAATTAGTTCTAAAAGGAAGTTCAGTATATACATCTAACTCAGTAATCATTTCCTGTTTTAATAGTTCCATGGGTATTATGTGAATCGTACACCCGGCTTTGAAAATTGGTAGCTCAAAAACCAGCACAAGGAATTCCAGACTGAATACCTACTGGTTGTTGTTTCGTCTAGAGTTAAACCGTTTTCCAATAGATTATACCAGAGGTAGGTAGAATATTATTAATTTCAGAGAATACATTGTATCCTTCCTGTCCACAAAGGAGGAGTTTAGTGATTACATTTAGGCAAGGAAACAATAGAATGAGGAGCGGAGTCAATGCCTATTTAACGTCATAGAAACATTTCAACACCTGTGGAAAAAGTTTCGTAAGATTCTTTATGGGAGTAACACGAATGGTTTTGAATATCATATCATGATAACAATTATCGGATGTTCCGATTCATATTCATATAACACTAGAGTAACGGCAAGATTTTATCCGTCATACAACTTATCGATATAACAACACTGTTTACATATATTCGGTCCGTCGATAAGTGCACCCGTACTCTCTTACAGCGAAAAATAAGCCATTTAAATAGGAAAATAAGTATCAACATCACGCCATCTCCTGCTAATATGGCTAAGAAATTTTAAGTTTGGCGGTTCGTCGGAGAAACGAAACCAGTCACAGGCAAGATAAAGCTGCACGATGAATACAACTTTAACTTTACCCATTTTGTTAATGGGTAGACTGGACACAAATTTGGGGATTTACTGAGGTCAATGAGAGGTCGATTTTATCTGATCACCTTAACTAACCATGTATCGATATAGCAATATTGGACAATAGTTAATTTATAATTAGATATGTAGGCTGTTTTTGGAACAGGATAACAGATCTATAAGTTGATACTATAATAAATGTGATCATTCATACGTGATTGATGTCTTGTTTACTACGCAAACATGATTCAGTTGATTAGTGTAGACAGCACGGAGGTTTATAATTACCATGAATTAACTTATCCCTTATATCAATTAAACGGTTATATTATTTTTAACGGATGACTTCTTCATCAATCAATAAATAACAATCTAATGATTGTCCAGTGACAACATTCTTAGCTATGCTTCTGAAATTCAAATTGTTTAGATGTGACAGGACATTGATATAACTGTCCGGAATTAGACACCAGAATGGCTGACCGGTGTCTGACTTTGATTTAGTGTACTCATGAACTGACCTTGATACTTCATCGTCTTCCTCGAGTTTAACAACATTTATAAATTCAAAAGTACATCTGCTCCTGTTGAGCGTAAACACATATCCTTATTTGTATGTTTTACATACATTTTTTGTTGTATTTATATATATATATATAAAACAATAACAAAAACATTCACGACATAGCACAGCGCTTGTTAAACCTTTAGGCCTAAGTTATATTATTTATTTATTTATTTATTTACTTTTAGCATCTGTACAGCACCTAAGATGTTTCCTAATTAATCATAATAGGCCCTCGGTGAATTAAGTATCGGCCGAGGGGGATCGTTTTTACAACATTACGATATTTTTTGTTGTTTATACCTACTATATTTGTGTAAAGTCTGGTCCATGTTCTATGTCTATATGTGATCGTATGTAATTTACCTGTGTCTTGATAAAGGGGCAGATTGCCTCGAAAATTCGACAATTTACTTGTCTGTACTGTCGTTATTACTACTTGACACATATAATAAATTGAAATCTGTCCTTGCGAAAGTGAATGTATAAAAAATAACAAAAATGCCCTCTCAGGCTGCCTGAAGAAGCCTGAGAGGGCAGAAAGGCTTTGCGGCAAAGTCTGTATTTTTTTTATTATATATATATTGATGACTATAATATGATACTCTATATAAAAAGCAAGAAAAAATGTATACTTATATATCTCGGTTGTATCATAGCGCTGTTCACATTAATAAAACCACAACATTATCTTACTAATGAAATCACAAAAATACTGATATTAATGAAAACGTATTAGGTCTTCACTTGACAGATCGCCATAAAAAGCATTTTTTTTATATAGATATAAAGTAGATATTTAGTTATGACGTCAACAAAATGTGATTTTTTTTGTCTCAATTTGATAACCTTGCAAACAAACCAATGAAAAATAGTGTTACAAATCTGAATTCCGTGTTACACAGCTAAATTAAATCAGTTTCAAGTAATCACTCAAGATAATACGTCACGTCCATGTCACGTTCTCAATCAAAAGGTCGTATGGAGACTGGCCACGACTTGTAAGAATAACTAGAAGTTTTTGTAAAGAACTATTCGACTTCAACTAGGTTATATCCTTTACCTAAAGATAAGAACTTATCTAACGATGGTTGGAGTCGTGTATTTTAAATTTCTACAAAGCGATGAAGAAAATCGAAATCCAAGGCAAGTCCCATTTACTGCAGTAAATAGAAGTTCCGTCCAGATAGCACTCAACAGTTGTTACAGAGATGAAAATCTATGTCGAGTTTCTTCTTGATTTTGCTGAAATGTATTTCTTTATTCTTTTATTTATTTATTTTAGACAGTACTTCATATTAATGCAGGGATGAAATTCGTTTATAGAGATATGGCCAACCCTTGGTTGCTGATAGACGACCAGCCATGTAGTGAAGAAATATTACCGAAAGATTCCAAGTCACCTGATTATCGAATGTTCGTAAGGTTAATAGTTTATCAAAAATAAATCTTTTAGAATAAAAAAGTATATTTGTCCGTCAACTTTCAGCTATTCAGTTGATTGGTAAACTAGAGAAAAGACTGTTAAACCACTTAAGAGAAGAAATTAATCATCCAGACAATCTGCCTTGTAGCTCATTCAAACCACCATCACATATAATCTGGTCTGTGCTTGAGGACACCATTCTGACAATTCCTTAATATTTTTGTGGCAGCCGATTGGTTGAAAATCTGTGTTCGGTAATGTAGTAATGGCTTCTCCGATCTCAACACCACAAATATATGTTTCAGACGTGTTGTCAATAGCGACTACACTTTTAGATCACCTAATAACACGAACTTCCGGGACGTTAAAGAGTCATACCAAACCCTCCGACAGGAACTAGCAACGTTCACTTCCTCTCCTGTCAACTCCCCTCATTGTTTGCAGACGAAGTGTCACAATCATTTCCGGTTGATTCTTCGGGCGATGGCTGTAAAGCAAAGGTCGTTCTCCAGTTTCCGGATTCTTCATCTTTAGTTATTTGCACGTGAGCGTATCTAAAAGGTAAAGAATAACATATATTACTAGCTAAGCAATTTGGTGTATTAGATCGTGAGTTCGAGACCTGGTGTGCACGAGTTAAACACCGCGTACTGTTCCTCCTTCATTTGTGATGTAATTGTATTGTCTTTTTGTATGACGAGCCCAATACACACTCATTCATCTGTGTTTTTAAATGTGAGTAAATATTCATATATTTCATCTAGATAGGACGAAACGGATTTCTAAGAAAAACATGGAATGAGCCTGCAAATCTTCTAATAATAAAATTTGAATAAAAATAAGTTAAAAATCATCGAATAAGTCAATATCTTAACTTTGTGTTTAATCCCACCTTGGCATAACGGACTAGAGAGAGCAACACCTGAATATCACCTTTAGGGGGAACAACTTTATGTTATTGTTATATGTTATGTAATAACTATTTTACAACCTTTAGAATCAGAGAGCTCGTTGTAGGGGCTCCCTCAATCACCTGGTCATACAATGCTGTGATAATCTATTTCAACATATGAAAACTGTCTTTTGTCTAGTTCTTGTTCTTTATCTTTTAATTCTGTAGAATGTTTTTAAATGAAAACATATATATATACAAAATGTATATATAAATAACCTCCTGTCTTAAGCTAATTTTAATCTTATTCTGTTTATCTGTGATCAGACCTTTTGTTACTTGTATCATTTCGCAATAATAGCTCGCATGAGCTAATGTTCATTGTTGATATTCATGCGACATTATATATAGTTTCCTGTATCTTTATCCTGTAACACCTAAGGAAGAAATATATGTGAGGCCATCGAAGAAAATGTGGTTATGGGACCCGTACAAGTACATTTGCCACGTGGCGATTTAGTCTATTGAACACAGGTCAGGTACATAGTGTAAGTAGCGTGGCTGACTTGTCACCTAGTGGGTGTCGAATGGTTTTTGTCTCTACACTAGATCATGACAGGTAATAAATACCAGGTATCAATCATAGACACGCAATTAGATTCGACAGGAATAACTTTATATGTTTCGAAATATAAACAATTGAGAAAAAAACTTTGTTTGACGATTTGACGAGTTAGAATATTCTACAGAGACCCGACATTGACCAGAAATAAGATGGGTAGTAAAAATGGACAATGAGCTAGATGAACACCTGGGGAAATGTTGATTTATTACATAATTTCAGATAAGGTATTTTAACTATTAAAAGTGTCGTTACAATGAACTTTTTGAATTAGAACACAACATTTATGTTTGAGTGTGGTTTAGAGGTGTAATCCTGTACCAGAAAGCTGTTATTATAATATTGGTATATTGAATCTATCATACTATGTAGTGGCATGTACAAATAGTAATATTCAAATAACGAGAGTATGATGATGCTGTTTAGTTCCACTGCTAAATACCCAAGAAAGTGCCAAACCCAGAAATAGTTCAGGAACCCCGCCTTAATCCACCACTAGCTACTTAACACTTGTTTTCCCCATTATCATTTAGAAACCTTATCAAATTCTTCTTTGGATTACACTGCATGCGTACTGTTCCGTCTATAAACCATAGCTGACATCACCATAACCACTGATGAGAAAAGGCAGACGGTTTTTATAAAACAGCTGATTGCAATATTATTGCACACGCGTGATACAACATCTCGGTCGGTAGTCTATCATTGACAGAGCACATCACCACTACCTTATTGATTTTAAGGATACATATAATCAAATAATCAATCAGAGAGAATCTATTAAGGTTTCATTTCCATTATCTGTCATATAAATAGTTATTGATTTCAAACATCAAATCAAAGGTCTGAAATATTTGCGTTATATGATTAGGGAGTATCTGTTAAAGCTATTTTACAAGCTTCTTTCCGCAAGGACAATGATAAAACTCCTACAGAGTATGAACAAGGACGTGATATCCATTCGGTAACTGTGTTAGTATTAGTTTTATACATATAGATGAAAGCTGGTTAGAAACCTAAGATTGGCATCTTTATTGACAGTGATTTAACTTATGCTACAAGTAGTCTAGTTACACACGATACAATCGTGGTTTTAGGCCATCTTAGAATGGGTATCTATTATCATGGTCGACTTTGTGCAATTGATTCTAATAACCTGTGGTGAAATTATATAATTTCTATTGAGAAAATCCATCTATAAAGATGAGGGTTGATTTAATATCTGTTCCTTGAACAAAAACCGCGTGATTAATAATACAATGTGCAGTTGTTTGACGACACATATAACTACTTAAAATCTCGGAAACGCATCTATCTTCTGGTTCTGGCGCTATCGGTAACATCAGGACACGATCAGAGGCATCAAACCTATCTATTTGTAATCGAATCAGACTTCAGCTGTGAATATTGTCTGAGCGAGACTCTCAATCTTGATGGAATATGTTATGGCATTTGTCATAATCTCGTTTAAACTCAAATTAACGCGAGATCGCCTGCAACAGCGCTGGTCTGGGACACAGGCGCTTGCATAGAAAATACATCTTCGTTAGCCAAGGCTTCCGATTACGTTACACTCCACGAACCCTTGGCAGATATAGGCGTCAGTTCTGGCCCTCTAGCGGTGATTCGAAATTACCACCCTTCACGCATGAAATTTTCGACCAATCAAAACAAGCGTTACCGATTTACTTCATCGGTGATGTTTACAAACACACATCGAGGTTTGGTGTCATTTCGATGAGATATGTGATCAATGACTTATATGAATTGATCAAACACTGCGAATGTTCCCCCAAAGATTGTGATTTTTGTATTTAGGTAAAATGCCATGACATAGTCGGCAATGTAGCTCTGTACTGGGTGCCGCATTTTTTGTTTACTGCGAAACCAAGCCAGAATGTAAAACGCGATTTGATTGGGTGCCCTGGGATTCCAGGGCGCGACGGTTTGAACACGATTATATCCGCCAAGGGTTCGTGGAGTGTAACGTAATCAGAAGCCTTGGCTAGCGAAGATGAGAAAATATGACTTTCAATTTTTTTTTTTTTGATATGACAGTGGTATGTGCAATCTGTTGAGCTGAAGGTTGGCAACTACGCCACGAGCGAAACGGCACCCCATCTCACTTCAATCGACTAAAAAACACATTTATTCAAACTGACACGGTGCACACTATATGCCACCGTCATCAGGAAACATTCATCTTTAACCTACCGTGCCACTCAATACGAATTGTTACATCCAAAACACAATAATCCGTGAAAACATCGCCGAATTTCTCGCTCAGAACGCCATTTTTCAAACGGCTCCCTCAGCCTGTCCAGATTCTTCATTTACATACGGGGTTCAAAGGTCATGCGATTATATGATCATCAGTCGTCAGGTGTACTTTTGGGGGTCATCTCCGCATGGATTTTGTCCGGAAAATGCTTCGGCTCGCTGAAGAGTTTCGTCTAATTTACGATTATTTGAAGAGTTTTGTCAATGAATGATGATTTATAATGATAGATTATTCATTATTTTGAACGTAAGACTACCATGCACCGTATATGACAGTACACAGCAGGCGCGGATCCAGGAATTGGAAAGGGGGGGGGGATGGGGGTCCAGTAATTTAGTGGTAATGCGAGCGCCATCATTTGATTCACACAGAACGTCACTATCGTATCGTTTTCTATATAATGAACGGTTTTTTAAGGCTATAAACAATTTTCCCTCGGATCCTGACCCCTGGACCCCTCCCTCCCCCTCTGAATCCGCTAGTACACAGGAAAAGCAAAAGAAGTCAAGAATACCTATTCTGCAATCACATTCACGTAGTAGGCCTAGACATTTTATACTTGAAATTTTAAAAAAATGGTAAAAGGGAAATGGATTCGCATACTTTTGTCACAAAGGTAGAACAAAATGCTTATTTATTGATTAACTTTTGTCAGTTTACTGAAATCTGGACGAACAAAAAGATAAGTGAATCACGAATAAGACTGTCATCAGGTTACTGGAACGTATACATGTATACCAACATTGCTTACTTCAGACCTGTTCATTTATTTCTGCACATTTTACAAATATCATGTCGTCGTCAAATACGCAAATCATACTTCAGACCTGCCAAACGATTTGTACGTTGTGATCGATGATCCATCATCAATTTATTTTCATTTCCCACAATGTTAGATTTAATGTTTGTCAGAAGTTCTTCAAGTTCAATCCAAATTTGATGAGTACATCTATCGCTGTATGATTGTCGAAATATTGAGGAGTTCCTTCAGTCATTTTGTTTTAAACCCCTTTTTATTCAAATTTTCGAAACAGTATTACTTTCTTACTTGATTTCGATTTTAATACACTCGATATCAGTTTGCCCCTTAGTGTCTACAATCAGGGGCGGACACAGGATTTTCAATTAGGGGGCGTGCGAAATGAAAGGGGGGGGGGGGGGGGGGGGGGGGGGGTGTCCGCGGGTACTCCCCCTGCAAAAAATAGCAGGTAAATGCAAAATCCTGCAATCTAGTGTATTTCACGATAGATCCATACCTGGTGTGTTTTATAAAAACAAGTATATGAGAGATGTTTTTTAATGATTTCATATTATTATTTCGCTGATTGATACGGGAATTTTTTTAAGATACCCTTACTTTGACAATTTTAGGGGGGGGGGGGGGGGGGGGGGGGGGGGGCTTTAAAATCCGCCAGTGACAAGGCTTTAAAATCCGCCAGTGACAATGTCAAATAGTTTAACACATTTTAACACATTGTAAAGTATTCTTTGTAATACTGATTATCCATTAATTCCACTTTACATCGCTCGCATATATACAATTTAAGTTATTGATGAATTACCTGATTAATGGAGTGTGTAAGCATCAAACGCTACTCTAATAATAATCAAGCTGGCTGAAGTGCTTACAGAATAATGAAACTGAATTGAAATGAGAAAGAAAACAGAATACTTGAGGGGCAGTAGTGGTTATTTTGTGTCAACGCCAGACTTTTATAGTATTTTAGGGCTAACGCCAGAATACCCAGAACAACCTCTTATTCTTACCGGTATTGTGTGTGGTATATGTATTTTTAACTAGTCATGTAGGGGTCCATTTTTTTAAATTGAAGATAGGCATAGCCCTAAATAGATGGCAAGTACAATAAAAAATCAAAATATCAAACAACTATCACCTATTACTATTACCCCATCCAAATTTTAACTTCGAAAAATTTCAACTGATACTGCTTGTTCATGGTATACGTATAATGTTCCGGCCCAGTCTTGAACAAGTTATTGAGCACCGTTATATGCAATCTTTTTGATTGAAAACGAAGTATAACAACTACCGAAATGATGCAGTTGAAGAAAAGGAAAGGACGATCTCATCACTGCATGGCATTAAAGCATTTTATCTTATTAGTCCGTGATATCGCAAACGACGTCCTGTGCATGCACCTGTAAAATAAAGTATGCCGAGATGACCCCAAAAAGTGCACCTGGTGACAGTCGATTATATAATCGCATGACCTTTGAACCCCGTATGTAAATGAAGAATCTGGACAGGCTGAGGGAGCCGTTTGGAAAATGGCGTTCTGAGCGAGGAATTCGACGATGTTTTCACGGATTATTGCCGCGCGGTGGCCGAGTGGTTAAGGTGTCCTGACACTTTATCACTAGCCCTCCACCTCTGGGTTGCGAGTTCGAAACCTACGTGGGGCAGTTGCCAGGTACTGACTGTAGGCCGGTGGTTTTTCTCCGGGTACTCCGGCTTTCTTCCACCTCCAAAACCTGGCAGGTCCTTAATGACCCTGGCTGTTAATAGGACGTTAAACAAAACAAAACAAACGAAACCAAACCAAACCATGGATTATTGTGTTTTGGATGTAACAATTCGTATTGAGTGGCACGGTAGGTTAAAGATGAATGTTTCCTGATGACGGTGGCATATAGTGTGCACCGTGTCAGTTTGAATAAATGTGTTTTTTAGTCGATTGAAGTGAGATGGGGTGCCGTTTCGCTCGTGGCGTAGTTGCCAACCTTCAGCTTAACAGATTACACATACCACTGTCATATCAAAAAAAAATTTGAAAGTCATATTTTCTATGCAAGCGCCTGTGGTCTGGGAGAGGTCATGGGGGCTTTTGTTACAGTGATGTATGTGGTCAACGGAAGCAGTTGTATGGTAATTACAACTCAGGCAAACATCAATGATAAATTTTATATGAGGCTTCATTCTTTTTACAGAGTCCAACATTTATTTGTTTTCGAATTCCTGTGGGCAAGTGTTCGACAGTCTACCCGCCCACGCACGATCTCGCCTGATTCTCTCTCTCTTTCGATTTTACACTTATTATCTACGAAGGATTACACTAATTATCTAAAAAAATAATTTAAGATTTCTTTTACAAAGGACAGCTAGGTGAATTTTGAAATAGATGCAGTATGTGGCAAAGGATTGATATAAGACTGCATCATACAGGTATTTCGTTCTTCTAGGACACATCATTACAATCGAAATTTAAACCATAGCATTTAGCTCTGTTGTTTAATCAATTTCGTGCTTTTGGATATTTGCACACGTTTCAAGATTATATGAAGGTTTAGTGTATAGTCTGAAACGTGCCACTATCATAATACAAATCAATACATTTTGTTATAGAAAGTGCTGATAATACAATTTTCTGCGAAGAGGATAACTTTTACGTGCGTTCAAAAATAGACACCCAGCTTGCATTAAGTGATTATACTTAGAGCTTATTGGAATTAACTGGTCCTAACAGAAGAGTTAACTTGGAATAATTACTGGGTAACTCCATCCATATATATGTTATCGATTTTGCACTTGATTTGTGAATTTTATAAACGATTGTCCCTCTATACCTTCGGTTGTACCTACATGGAATAAAAGAGATCGAATGGAGAGTGGTCGTGGTCGTGGTCGAGAGACAAAGCCTTTCACAGAAACAATAAAAAACTGTACATTAGAGACAAGGCTGTACAATCGGAGAAACTGTATGGCATAAGCACCTTTTGTTACTTATTGGTTGTAGCACGTGATCGTCGTTTACTACTAAGTAAGATTATTACTATTGATGAAAGACAGAATATTACATCTGACCAAAATCCTTTCAAATATGACAAATCAACGGCTTATTAAAAGAGTTTTGTCCAAATAAGTAAATCGCTCTCATGTTTTTATCAAACAGACCTGAGAATTCAGGAGTATTTCCCTTTTAATGGAATCGTTAGATTTACCATGAATGGGCCTTCTTGATAACATGTGATGCTCTCAATTGGTGAATACGAATCCGGACAGGCGAGTGATACAGTTTACGTTTCTACAAATAAACCAAGTTTCTTAGGGACTCTGGACATAATGCCTATTTCTGGTGGTATAATGTATTTTATAGTGATGCTGGTGGTCAAAGTGACATACACCACCAGCCACATCTCAATCAACATTACAATGCCTGTCTCCCGAGACTTATTACAGAGTAGAGGTTTACTGAATGATTATCTTGTATAAAGACGCACGCCACTGTCGGCCAGACAACATGCCATTTATGTCCAATTGACCAGGGTTTGTTTCTGGAAAATTACGTCCATTCAGGAAACTCCAAACTCCACAGGTTTGTATTGGCAACAAAGGAACATCTATATATAGATAAACCTGAATTCTGTTTTACCGTTACAACATTGCCCAATACCTACACGTAAATATGATAGTATATTTAATAGAAACGTCATGATTAACGAACTTATGGTAATTTAGTGAATTTAACATTCATAGTGTAATATTTCAATTTCTACTAAAGTTGGACTCAATTAAACTACCAAACTTAATCTGTTTCATTTGCTCATGAATTTGACCAGATTAACACTGATCAGTGCGTATGAATACATAATTAAAATCCTTCCGCGGAACGATTTCACTTTTTCTACATTGTTGTTATAAACATGGAATACTTATTAAAATTATCAAGTTGATAATGTATTATTGTACTTTATGAAAGACCAGATATGCTAAATACTTCTATTTTGACAAAATAATGCTGTTTTTAATCCTAAAATTGCGGACTATTTTACTCGACCGACTAGACATGCACAATCCGGAACTCCTCGGGATTTTCCGCATTGTAACTTGCACATGCTTCGAGTTATTAATATCTAGACCGACTTTTTTATTCGAAAAAAAAACAACAATTGACATATAAGGATTGAATCTTGATTTGGTCGATTTCATAGGGTCATGAATTGAGTTGCTCTTGAGACAAATTCAACATGAACTGCTTCGCAGTTCATTAAATTTGTCTCAAGAGCAACTCAATTCGTGACCCCATGAAATCGACCAAATCAAGATTCAATCCTTAAATGTGCAGTTATCTTTGAAGGAACATGGAGTCGAATGCAATATTCTTTATTTACAATCAAAACATTGTTTGTATGACTTAGTATGGCTATATATAGCACGTCCACAATAATGCACAAGGAAGTTGATAGTGTTGACCTATATAGTAGACTTCTGGTGTATTACATTAAATGTTGTCTAAAGTGTGAATGAACCTGTTGCAGTGGTGTTTTGTGACCAGGTCAAACCGGCCTTCATATCCTTTAATCAAAATGTTATCAAATAAAGCACAGTATCAACAAAAACAGTTATCAAATATAGCACAGCGTCATCAAAAACAGTTATCAAATATAGCACGTCAACAAAATGTTACCAAATAAAGCACAGTGTTAACATAATCAGTTATCAAATATAGCACAACGTCATCAAAAACAGTTATCAAATATAGCACAGCGTCAACAAAACCAGCAAATATAGCACAGCGTCAACATAATCAGTTATCAAATATAGCACAGCGTCAACAAAAACAGTCGTTAAATATAGCACAACGTCAATAAAAAAAGTCATTAAATATAGTACAACGTCAACAAAAACAATTAAATGCATGCACATACCAGTGTAATCGCAAAAACATCCAAACTTTAATATTTTTCAAGTTAATATTGATTATCCGAAATATGACATAATCAATATAATTCACGCCATATTTTTGATCGAATATACCACTACATGTAGAAATATCTTTAGAGGTACATCTTTGTAGGATTAAGATATCTACACATGGCATTGTACTACCCGTTCTTAAAGATTTCCACTGAACGATCTATGAGCGCAAATTGTGTCTTGAATCATCACAAAGTAGACAAACGTTTCAAAGTCATTGGTATAATTAATTATCAATTATGGGGTTTTGTCGAGAGGATTACGTGGTTTTAGAAACGCGAGATAATATATATGACATTGTCTGTGTTTTGTTCATTTAGTCACTATACACTAGAGATATTAACCTCAGTTTTGTATGGGTTAATACAATACCTCGCGTTTATATAACCAAGTATTCCCCTCGACGAAAGTCCATAATTTATAAATAATTAATTATACCAAATTGAAACGTGTATCTACTTTTGATAGTTCATCTGTTTATGGTATATTAAGACTTGAGGTTAATTAGTGTATACAGGCGTGACACTACCGATGTACAAGTAAAGAAGATGTATATATGAATAACAGTTATCGTGTTTCTGGACTCTTAACTCCAAAAGGTAATATTTTATTGATGAACTGACAGCAGGACACGTTCGAGATTTATTGTCTTTTTTTCTCCTTTGTATTTTAGAATACACCTGCTGTTCTTACTAGAATCCTATCGCCTGTATACATTTGTTACAGATCACATGATCATTCCCCGCTATTCATACTAGTGACCGATTGCTCCCGTAACTATTTTAAGGTCCGATTCGCCTGATATAGACATGGACCGCCCTTCCTTATTTTGATGGTTTAAAAGTGTATATGACCTTTGTTCCACCATAACCTTGTCAGCCTTCAGTTGATAACTATCTATCAGGTATTCCGAATATATCATGATAGCTTAAACGTTGCTTTGAATAGAAGTATTCTTCTGGAAAAGATTTGTCTCTTTGGCAAACTTTTGTGTCAAACATTGCCAAGTATTTTATCAGTAAATCTAAAGACGTCGTTCCAGACTAAAGCATTACTAAGGCATACTAATACTCTAATGTACCAGTATGTAATGTATATCGCTATATCGTTTTCACAATACTGTAATTAGCTGTGAGAGATCCTTTCTTATGCCTAGAAATCGTATATCTGTTCTTAACGGATAAAAAAAGGGGCTGTTGTAAATGCTGTGCCTATTAAGGGGGGGTATTTTTATTTTTGTTTTTGTTGTATTGGTGTGTGTTTTTGCCGCGAAAAGCTACCTTAAAATAAAAATGTGAGAAAAAATTATTGTTTTGCTTTACAAACAAAAAACAAAAAGTACAAACACACACACTCACACAAACCCGGGTATGTACCAAATGTAATGAGTGTTTATAATATCGACATAATTCAATATGCTGATGCGTAATACATAGATGTCTTTCCTGGCGGATAACTACAACAGTTAATTTGTAGTTGTCTCTGAACAGCAAGAATAAGTATTGGTGAAAACATTCCTACAGTATTTACAGAAAGAGTGACAGTCACAGGTGTTACATATCGAGGCAATTAACATCACAGCACTTAATCAAACTCACATGCAATGGACAGATAAAAGAGACACCAAAGACAGCTATACCAGGGACTCGTAACAACTGGTTATATATACAGTACTATATATGGTACTAGTGTCACGTCATTGTCCCTAAAATGGACAAACGGTTTTCACTCTGTCTGTCACATTGAATGTCTATTCTAACAGTGCAGTATGTCGCTTACAAGATTCGTGCCACATGCAACACTATATACAGAGTTATGGCCCTTGATTGCCTCGCACCACCTTTTACCTACATCCACCATATGGGCAATCATGCAATGTCTGTGTATACTATATTTGGGTTAGTTTCTCGTGCTTGAAGCATGTGAACAGGATATTGCCCTTAATTCATATTCATTGTCACATTCATTTGTCATTTTTATGTAACCTACCTTTTGGGATATCAGTGTCTTGTACTAAGTTATGGTAAGGTGTCATAAAATTACGACCTTTTAATCTTCGATACAGGAAGTGTCGCGTGCAAGTCTGCCTAGTCTTGTCATATAGTACGTTGTAATGGGGTAGCAGCCTTCTGTTGAGACACGGGAAGATACATCATTACAAATGTTGAAGAACATCAGTCCGTCTGTACTGATACCCCCTCCTTCTGACGTGCGCATGGTATCTTCAGGTTCTGATCCAAAAAATATAGTCTGATATTCAAAAAAGTTATTATTGATTCAACAGTAGATACCAAACTGCCATTATATGTCTTATATAAGTTCCTCTGACCTAGATTTCCGCTTCAGTGATTTCTGGCTTTTCGATCTGGTATATCTGCAAATACTTAAAATCAACATCGTTTACATCACAATCTAATTAAGATTTGACTTGTAATTTCCGCTCCTCCACGATACTCTATGATACAGTAAAAAAACACTATACTTTTGTGGAGGAACGGAAACTACAAGTATGATTTTAATAAAATTATTAACATCAGTTTATACAAACAACGTGCTACGACAAACCGGAAGTAAATATTGAGTATTGTATAAAGGCCAAAATAGTCGATAACCAAAATTTGGGCTAACCACTGGATAGTTTTTATTTATAATATACCGATTATAGTAGACCAAAGTAGTAGAAGAAAAAATGTGTGTTAGTATAGATTTTAAGTGATATTGTGTGTATATAATTTAGATTGAACGAAAATGTATCAGAGTGTACAGTACATGTATGTAAAATATGAAAAGAATGTGTGAGGGGATAGGATCTCTGATGAGTGAGAGATAGGATGTCTGATGAGTGAAAGCCCTCCTGCGTGAGGACATTTGTTTATATATATATACATGCTTGTTGAATAAAATTGATTTTGAAAAAAAAACAAATAAAAACATCAGTTTATAGCTGTGTGGGGTTTATTAAAATTATCAAAAAAAAAAAAAAAAAACTCTGATGAGCCGCTCACCTCGGCCATTTACACAATGTTTATCCAAATAGCTGATGGTCCTGTTGTGATTACTTCGGCTCTCTGTATTAAGTAGTTACCTTACTCCAGGTTTACATGAGGGGTGTATAAGTAGTGACTCCAGGTTTACATGAGGGGTGTATAAGTAGTGACTCCAGGTTAACATGATGGGTGTATAAGTAGTGACTCCAGGTTTACATGACGGGTGTATAAGTAGTAACTCCAGGTTTACATGAGGGGTGTATAAGTAGTGACCTTACTCCAGGTTTACATGAGGGGTGTATAAGTAGTGACTCCAGGTTTACATGAGGGGTGTATAAGTAGCGACCTTACTCCAGGTTTACATGAGGGGTGTATAAGTAGTGACTCAAGGTTTACATGAGGGGTGTATAAGTAGTGACCTTAATCCAGGTTTACATGAGGGGTGTATAAGTAGTGACCTTAATCCAGGTTTACATGAGGGGTGTATAAGTAGTGACCTTAATCCAGGTTTACATGAGGGGTGGTATAGTAGTGACTCCAGGTTACATGAGGGGGTGTATAGTAGTGACCTTACTCCAGGCTTACATGAAGGGTGTATAAGTAGTGACTCCAGGTTTACATGATGGGTGTAAAGTAGTGACCTTACTCCAGGTTTACATGAGGGGTGTATAAGTAGTGACTCCAGGTTTACATGAGGGGTGTATAAGTAGTGACTCCAGGTTTACATGAGGGGTGTATAAGTAGTGACTCCAGGTTGTAAATGAGGGGTGTATAAGTAGTGACTCCAGGTTTACAATGAGGGTGTATAATTAGTGACTCCAGGTTTTACATGATGGGTGTATAAGTAGTGACTCCAGGTTTACATGAGGGGTGTATAGTAGTGACCTTACTCCGGTTTACCTGATGGGTGTATAAGTAGTGACTCCAGGTTACATGAGGGGTGTATAGTAGTGACCGAGGTTTACATGAGGGGTGTATAAGTAGTGACTTCAGGTTTACATGAGGGGTGTATAAGTAGTGACTCCAGGTTTACATGAGGGGTGTATAAGTAGTAACTCCAGGTTTACATGAGGGTTGTATAAGTAGGGACTCCAGGTTTACATGAGGGGTGTATAAGTAGGGACTCCAGGTTTACATGAGGGGTGTATAAGTAGTGACCTTAATCCAGGTTTACATGAGGGGTGTATAAGTAGTGACACCAGGTTTACATGAGGGTGTATAAGTAGTGACACCAGGTTTACATGAGGGGTGTATAAGTAGTGACACCAGGTTTACATGAGGGGTGTATAAGTAGCGACCTTACTCCAGGTTTACATGAGGGGTGTATAAGTAGCGACCTTACTCCAGGTTTACATGAGGGGTGTATAAGTAGTGACCTTACTCCAGGTTTACATGAGGGGTGTATAAGTAGTGACTCCAGGTTTACATGAGGGGTGTATAAGCAGCGACCTTACTCCAGGTTTACATGAGGGGTGTATAAGTAGTGACTCCAGGTTTACATGAGGGGTGTATAAGTAGTGACCTTACTCCAGGTTTACATGATGGGTGTATAAGTAGTGACTCCAGGTTTACATGATGGGTGTATAAGTAGTGACTCCAGGTTTACATGAGGTGTGTATAAGTTAGTGAACCTTTCCCAGGTTTACATGAGGTGTGTATACGTAGTGACTCCAGGTTTTAAAGAGGGGGGTAAATTTGGACCTTTCCCGGTTTACATTTAGGGTGTATACGTATGCCCCCAAGGTTAAATGGGGGGTGTATAAATGTGACCCCTTTCTCCAGGGTTTTAAAAGGGGTGTAAAAAGTTTTGACCCAGGTTTACAGGGGGGGGATAATGTACCTACTCCAGGTTTTTTTGAGGGGGTTAATTTGGACCTTTTTTAGGTTTTCCCTGAGGGGGGGTTTTAAATAAAGGGCCTTTTAAAGGGTTTTTCCTGAGGGGGTATAAATTGTGACCCAGGTTTTCATGAGGGGTTTAAGTAGTGAACCCCCAGGTTTTTTACATGAGGGTTGGTAAAAGTAGTGACCCGGTTCATGAGGGGGGAAAGTTGACTCCCAGGTTTTCCTGGGGTGTATAAAAGTGATACCAAGGGGTTTTCATGAGGGGTGTAAAAAGTTGGTTTTTTCCAGGTTTACATGAGGGTGTATAAGTAGTACTCCAGGTTTACATGAGGGGTGTATAAGTAGTGACTCCAGGTTTACATGAGGGGTGTATAAGTAGTGACTCAAGGTTTACATGAGGGGTGTATAAGTAGTGACTCCAGGTTTACATGAGGGTGTATAAGTAGGGACTCCAGGTTTACATGAGGGGTGTATAAGTAGTGACTCAAGGTTTACATGAGGGGTGTATAAGTAGTGACCTTACTCCAGGTTTACATGAGGGGTGTATAAGTAGTGACTCAAGGTTTACATGAGGGGTGTATAAGTAGTGACCTTACTCCAGGTTTACATGAGGGGTGTATAAGTAGGGACTCCAGGTTTACATGAGGGGTGTATAAGTAGTGACCTTAATCCAGGTTTACATGAGGGGTGTATAAGTAGTAACTCCAGGTTTACATGAGGGGTGTATAAGTAGTGACCTTACTCCAGGTTTACATGAGGGGTGTATAAGTAGTGACTCCAGGTTTACATGAGGGGTGTATAAGTAGTGACACCAGGTTTACATGAGGGGTGTATAAGTAGCGACCTTACTCCAGGTTTACATGAGGGTTGTACAAGTAGTGACTCCAGGTTTAAATGAGGGGTGTATAAGTAGTGACCTTACTCCAGATTTACATGAGGGGTGTATAAGTAGTGACCTTACTCCAGGTTTACATGAGGGGTGTATAAGTAGTGACTCAAGGTTTACATGAGGGGTGTATAAGTAGTGACTCCAGGTTTACATGAGGGGTGTATAAGTAGTGACCTTACTCCAGGTTTACATGAGGGGTGTATAAGTAGTGACTCCAGGTTTACATGAGGGTTGTACAAGTAGTGACTCCAGGTTTACATGAGGGGTGTATAAGTAGTGACCTTACTCCAGGTTTACATGAGGGTGTATAAGTAGCGACCTTACTCCAGGTTTACATGAGGGGTGTATCAGTAGTGACTCCAGGTTTACATGAGGGGTGTATAAGTAGTGACCTTACTCCAGGTTTACATGAGGGGTGTATAAGTAGTGACTCCAGGTTTACATGAGGGGTGTATAGAAGTAGTGACCTTACTCCATGTTTACATGAGGGGTGTATAAGTAGTGACCTTACTCCAGGTTTACATGAGGGGTGTATAAGTAGTGACTCCAGGTTTACATGAGGGGTGTATAAGTAGTGACCTTAGTCCAGGTTTACATGAGGGGTGTATAAGTAGTGACTCTAGGTTTACATGAGGGGTGTATAAGTAGTTGAACTACTCCAGGTTTACATGAGGGGTGTATAAGTAGTGACTCCTCCAGGTTTACATGAGGGGTGTATAAGTAGTGACCTTACTCCAGGTTTACATGAGGGTGTGTATAAGTAGTGACTCCAGGTTTACATGAGGGGTGTATAAGTAGCGACCTTACTCCAGGTTTACATGAGGGGTGTATAAGTAGTGACTCCAGGTTTACATGAGGGGTGTATAAGTAGTGACTCCAGGTTTACATGAGGGGTGTATAAGTAGTGACTTACTCCAGGTTTACATGAGGGTGTATAGTGTGACTCCAGGTTTACATGAGGGGTGTATAAGTAGTGAACTGACTCCAGGTTTACATGAGGTGTGTATAAGTAGTGACTCCAGGTTTACATGAGGGGTGTATAAGTAGTGACCTTACTCCAGGTTTACATGAGGTGTGTATAAGTAGTGACTCCAGGTTTACATGAGGGTGTATAAGTAGTGACTCCAGGTTTACATGAGGGGTGTATAAGTAGTGACTCCAGGTTTACATGAGGGGTGTATAAGTAGTGACTCCAGGTTTACATGAGGGGTGTATAAGTAGTGACACCATGTTTACATGAGGGTGTATAAGTAGTGACCTTACTCCAGGTTTACATGAGGGGTGTATAAGTAGTGACTCCAGGTTTACATGAGGGGTGTATAAGTAGTGACTCCAGGTTACATGAGGGGTGTATAAGTAGTGACACCAGGTTTACATGAGGGGTGTATAAGTAGTGACCTTACCCAGGTTTACATGAGGGGTGTATAAGTAGTGACCTTCTCAGGTTTACATGAGGGGGTGTATAAGTAGTAACTCCAGGTTTACATGAGGGTGTATAAGTAGTGACCTACCAGGTTTACATGAGGGGTGTATAACGTAGTGACCTACTCAGGTTTACATGAGGGGTGTATAAGTAAGTGACTCCAGGTTTACATGAGGGATGTATAAGTAGTGACTACTCAGGTTTACATGAGGTGTGTATAAGTAGTGACTCAAGGTTTACATGAGGGGTGTATATTAGTGACCTTACTCCAGGTTTACATGAGGGTTGTATAAGTAGTGACTCAAGGTTTACATGAGGGGTGTATAAGTAGTGACCTTCACTCCAGGTTTACATGAGGGGGTGTATAAGTAGGGACTCCAGGTTTACATGAGGGGTGTATAAGTAAGTGACCTTATTCCAGGTTTACATGAGGGTGTATAAGTAGTGAACTCCAGGTATTACATGAGGGTTTTATAAGTAGTGAAATCCAGGGGTTTTCCGAGGGGGTATAAGTAGTGGACTCCAGGTTTTCATGAGGGTGTTAGGAGTGAACCCCGGGTTTTCAAAGGGGTGTAAAAAGGGACCCTTACTAGGGTTTTTACCAAATGAGGGTTTTTAAGGAGTGACTCCCGGTTTTTTTTGAGGGGTGTATAATAGTGACCTTTTCTCCAGGTTTACATGAGGGGTGGATAATTTGTGAATTCCCCGGTTTTCAAAGAGGGGTGTAAAGTAGGTTACTCCAGGTTTTCATGAGGGGTGATAAGTAGTGACTCCGGGGTTTTTTGAGGGGGGGGTATAAGTAGGCCTTTTCTCCAGGTTTACCCTGGGGGGGATAAGAGTACCCGGTTTTCATGAGGGTTTGTTACCCAAGGTTTAAAGGGGGAAAATTTTCCCCGGTTTTACATGGGGGTTTTTTAAAAGGGCCCTTACTCCAGGTTTTCATGAGGGGGTATAAGTTGGTTTTTTGGGGTTTTTTTTTGTTTTGTTGGGGGTTTGGTGTAGTTTTTTTTAAAAAAAAAAAACCAAAAAAACAAAAAAAAAACAAAACCCCCCCCCCCCCCCCGACCCCCCCCCCCCCGGGAGGGGAAACCCCCCCCCCCCCCCCCCCCCCCCCCCCCCCCCCCACCCCCCCCCCAAAAAAAACCCCCCCCCCCCCCCCCCCCCCCCCCCCCCCCCCCCCCCCCCCCCACCAACCAAGGACCCCCCCCCCCCCCCCCCCCCCCCCCCCCCCAAACCCCCCCCCCCCCCCCCCCCCCCCCCCCCCCCCCCCCCCCCCCCCCCCCCCCCAAGGGGAAAAACCCCCCCCCCCCCCCCCCCCCCCCCCCCCCCCCTTTGGGGAACCCCCCCCAGGCCCCCCCCCCCCCCAAAAAAACCCCCCCCCAACCCCCCCCAAAAAGGCCCCCCCGGCCCCCCCCCCCCCCCCCCCCCCCCCCCCCCCCCCCCCCCAAAACCCCCCCCCGAGGGGAAAAGGGCCCCCCCCCCAACCCCCTTAAAACCCCCCCCCCCCCCCCCAAAACCCCCCCAGGGATTAATTGGGCCCCCCCCCCCCCCAAAAAATTTCCCCCCCCCCCCCAAGGGAATTTTAAAAGGGGAAAGAGGGGCCCCCCCCCCACCCCCCCCCCCCCCAAAGGGGGGAAAAACCCCCCCCCCCCCCCGAAAACCCCCCCCCCCCCCCCCCCCCCCCAACCCCAAGGGGTTTAAAAAGGGAACCCCCCCCCCCCCCCCGAGGGGAAAGAACTCCCCCCCCGGGGTTTAAAAAAGGGCCCCCCCCCCCCCCCCCAACCCCCCCCCCCGGGGGGTTTGTTAATTTTTTGGGGTTTTTGGGGGTTGTGTTGGGTTTTGGGGGGGGTGGGGGGGGGGGGTGAATTTACTCCAGGTTTACATGAGGGGTGTATAAGTAGTGACTCCAGGTTTACATGAGGGGTGTATAAGTAGTGACCTTACTCCAGGTTTACATGAGGGGTGTATAAGTAGTGACTCCATGTTTACATGAGGGGTGTATAAGTAGTGACCTTACTCCAGGTTTACATGAGGGGTGTATAAGTAGTGACCTTACTCCAGGTTTACATGAGGGGTGTATAAGTAGTGACTCCAGGTTTACATGAGGGGTGTATAAGTAGTGACCTTACTCCAGGTTTACATGAGGGGTGTATAAGTAGTGACTCCAGGTTTACATGAGGGGTGTATAAGTAGTGACTCCAGGTTTACATGAGGGGTGTATAAGTAGTGACTCCAGGTTTACATGAGGGGTGTATAAGTAGTGACCTTACTCCAGGTTTACATGAGGGGTGTATAAGTAGTGACTCCAGGTTTACATGAGGGGTGTATAAGTAGTGACCTTACTCCAGGTTTACATGAGGGGTGTATAAGTAGTGACTCCAGGTTTACATGAGGGGTGTATAAGTAGTGACCTTACTCCAGGTTTACATGAGGGGTGTATAAGTAGTGACACCAGGTTTACATGAGGGGTGTATAAGTAGTGACCTTACTCCAGGTTACATGAGGGGTGTATAAGTAGTGACTCCAGGTTTACATGAGGGGTGTATAAGTAGTGACTCCAGGTTTACATGAGGGGTGTATAAGTAGTGACTCCAGGTTTACATGAGGGGTGTATAAGTAGTGACTCCAGGTTTACATGAGGGGTGTATAAGTAGTGACTCCAGGTTTACATGAGGGGTGTATAAGTAGTGACTCCAGGTTTACATGAGGGGTGTATAAGTAGTGACTCCAGGTTTACATGAGGGGTGTATAAGTAGTGACACCAGGTTTACATGAGGGGTGTATAAGTAGTGACCTTACTCCAGGTTTACATGAGGGGTGTATAAGTAGTGACTCCAGGTTTACATGAGGGGTGTATAAGTAGTGACTCCAGGTTTACATGAGGGGTGTATAAGTAGTGACTCCAGGTTTACATGAGGGTGTATAAGTAGTGACCTTACTCCAGGTTTACATGAGGGGTGTATAAGTAGTGACTCCAGGTTTACATGAGGGGTGTATAAGTAGTGACTCCAGGTTTACATGAGGGGTGTATAAGTAGTGACTCCAGGTTTACATGAGGGGTGTATAAGTAGTGACCTTATTCCAGGTTTACATGAGGGGTGTATAAGTAGTGACTCCAGGTTTACATGAGGGGTGTATAAGTAGTGACTCCAGGTTTACATGAGGGGTGTATAAGTAGTGACTCCAGGTTTACATGAGGGGTGTATAAGTAGTGACTCCAGGTTTACATGAGGGGTTGTATAAGTAGTGACTCCCAGGTTTACATGAGGGGTGTATAAGTAGTGACCTTACTCAGGTTTACATGAGGGGTGTATAAGTAGTGACTCCAGGTTTACATGAGGGGTGTATAAGTAGTGACTCCAGGTTTACATGAGGGGTGTATAAGTAGTGACCTTACTCCAGGTTTACATGAGGGTGTATAAGTAGTGACTCCAGGTTTACATGAGGGGTGTATAAGTAGTGACTCCAGGTTTACATGAGGGGTGTATAAGTAGTGACCTTACTCCAGGTTTACATGAGGGGTGTATAAGTAGTGACCTTACTCCAGGTTTACATGAGGGGTGTATAAGTAGTGACTCCAGGTTTACATGAGGGGTGTATAAGTAGTGACCTTACTCCAGGTTTACATGAGGTGTGTATACGTAGTGACTCCAGGTTTACATGAGGGGTGTATAAGTAGTGACTCCAGGTTTACATGAGGGGTGTATAAGTAGTGACCTTACTCCAGGTTTACATGAGGTGTGTATACGTAGTGACTCCAGGTTTACATGAGGGGTGTATAAGTAGTGACCTTACTCCAGGTTTACATGAGGGGTGTATAAGTAGTGACCTTACTCCAGGTTTACATGAGGGGTGTATAAGTAGTGACCTTACTCCAGGTTTACATGAGGGGTGTATAAGTAGTGACTCCAGGTTTACATGAGGGGTGTATAAGTAGTGACCTCACTCCAGGTTTACATGAGGGGTGTATAAGTAGTGACTCCAGGTTTACATGAGGGTGTATAAGTAGTGACTCCAGGTTTACATGAGGGGTGTATAAGTAGTGACTCCAGGTTTACATGAGGGGTGTATAAGTAGTGACTCCAGGTTTACATGAGGGGTGTATAAGTAGTGACTCCAGGTTTACATGAGGGGTGTATAAGTAGTGACTCCAGGTTTACATGAGGGGTGTATAAGTAGTGACTCCAGGTTTACATGAGGGGTGTATAAGTAGTGACCTTACTCCAGGTTTACATGAGGGGTGTATAAGTAGTGACTCCAGGTTTACATGAGGGGTGTATAAGTAGTGACCTTATCCAGGTTTACATGAGGGGTGTATAAGTAGTGACCTACTCCAGGTTTACATGAGGGGTGTATAAGTAGTGACCTTCCAGGTTTTCCTGAGGGGGGTTAAGTTTGTGAAATCCGGGGTTTACAAGGGTATAAGTAAAGGGGCTCCGGTTTTCCTGAGGGGGGTATAAATAATTTTTTCCCGGGGTTTTCAAGAGGGGGGTATAAAAGTGAAACCTTTCTCCAGGTTTACATTAGGGTTTTAATTTTGGGGTCCAGGTTTTCCTGGGGGGGGTGTATAAGTGTGGACTCCAGGGTTTTCAGGGGGGGGTGATAAGTAGGTTACTCCAGGTTTTTTCTGAGGGGGGATAAATTTGTGACCTTACTCCAGGTTTACATGAGGGGTGTATAAGTAGTGACTCCCGGTTTTTTAAAAGAGGGGGGGGATAATTTGTGACCACCCCGGGTTTTTTAGGGGTGTATAAGTGTAACCTTTTCCCGGTTTTCATGAGGTGGTTTTAAGTAGTGGGCTCCAGGGGTTTAAAATGAGGGGTGTTAAGTATTACCCGGGTTTTCTAGGTGGGGTATCTAGGGGACTCCAGGGTTACATGAGGGGTGTATAAGTAGTGACTCCAGGTTACATGAGGGGTGTATGAGTAGTGACTCCAGGTTTACATGAGGGGTGTATAAGTAGTGACTCCAGGTTTACATGAGGGGTGTATAAGTAGTGGACTCCAGGTTTACATGAGGGGTGTATAAGTAGTGACCTTACTCCAGGTTTACATGAGGGGGGTGTATAAGTAGTGACTCCAGGTTTACATGAGGGGTGTATAAGTAGTGACTCCAGGTTTACATGAGGGGTGATTGTATAAGTAGTGACCTTACTCCAGGTTTACATGAGGGGTGTTATACTTAGTGATCTCCAGAGTTTACATGAGGGGTGTTATTAAGTAGTGACCTTACTCCGGTTTACATTGAGGTTGTTGTATACGTAGTGACTCCAGGTTTACATGGGGTGTTGTCTAAGTAGTGACTCACTCAGGTTAAATTGAGGGGCCGTAAATAGTGACTCTCAGGTGTTACATGAGCGGGTATATAGTAATGACCCTTATTCCAGGTTTACATGAGGGGTGTATAAGTAGTGACTTACTCCAGGTTTACATGAGGGGTGTATAAGTAGTGACTCCAGGTTTACATGAGGGGTGTATAAGTAGTGACTCCAGGTTTACATGAGGGGTGTATAAGTAGTGACCTTACTCCAGGTTACATGAGGGGTGTATAAGTAGTGACTTACTCAGGTTTACATGAGGGGTGTATAAGTAGTGACTCCAGGTTTATATGAGGGGTGTATAAGTAGTGACACCAGGTTTACATGAGGGGTGTATAAGTAGTGACCTTACTCCAGGTTTACATGAGGGGTGTATAAGTAGTGACTCCAGGTTTACATGAGGGGTGTATAAGTAGTGACACCAGGTTTACATGAGGGGTGTATAAGTAGTGACTCCAGGTTGACATGAGGGGTGTATAAGTAGTGACCTTACTCCAGGTTTACATGAGGGGTGTATAAGTAGTGACTCCAGGTTTACATGAGGGGTGTATAATTAGTGACACCAGGTTTACATGAGGGGTGTATAAGTAGTGACTCCAGGTTTACATGAGGGGTGTATAAGTAGTGACTCCAGGTTTACATGAGGGGTGTATAAGTAGTGACACCAGGTTTACATGAGGGGTGTATAAGTAGTGACTCCAGGTTTACATGAGGGGTGTATAAGTAGTGACTCCAGGTTTACATGAGGGGTGTATAAGTAGTGACCTTAATCCAGGTTTACATGAGGGGTGTATAAGTAGTGACTCCATGTTTACATGAGGGGTGTATAAGTAGTGACCTTAATCCAGGTTTACATGAGGGGTGTATAAGTAGTGACCTTACTCCAGGTTTACATGAGGGGTGTATAAGTAGTGACCTTAATCCAGGTTTACATGAGGGGTGTATAAGTAGTGACTCCGGGTTGACATGAGGGGTGTATAAGTAGTGACTCCAGGTTTACATGAGGGGTGTATAAGTAGTGACTCCAGGTTTACATGAGGGGTGTATAAGTAGTGACCTTACTCCAGGTTTACATGAGGGGTGTATAAGTAGTGACCTTACTCCAGGTTTACATGAGGGGTGTATAAGTAGTGACTCCAGGTTTACATGAGGGGTGTATAAGTAGTGACTCCAGGTTTACATGAGGGGTGTATAAGTAGTGACCTTACTCCAGGTTTACATGAGGGGTGTATAAGTAGTGACTCCAGGTTTACATGAGGGGTGTATAAGTAGTGACACCAGGTTTACATGAGGGGTGTATAAGTAGTGACCTTACTCCAGGTTTACATGAGGGGTGTATAAGTAGTGACTCCAGGTTTACATGAGGGGTGTATAAGTAGTGACTCCAGGTTTACATGAGGGGTGTATAAGTAGTGACTCCAGGTTACATGAGGGGTGTATAAGTAGTGACCTTACTCCAGGTTTACATGAGGGGTGTATAAGTAGTGACTCCAGGTTTACATGAGGGGTGTATAAGTAGTGACTCCAGGTTTACATGAGGGGTGTATAAGTAGTGACTCCAGGTTTACATGAGGGGTGTATAAGTAGTGACACCAGGTTTACATGAGGGGTGTATAAGTAGTGACTCCAGGTTTACATGAGGGGTGTATAAGTAGTGACTCCAGGTTTACATGAGGGGTGTATAATTAGTGACTCCAGGTTTACATGAGGGGTGTATAATTAGTGACACCAGGTTTACATGAGGGGTGTATAAGTAGTGACTCCAGGTTTACATGAGGGGTGTATGAGTAGTGACTCCAGGTTTACATGAGGGGTGTATAAGTAGTGACTCCAGGTTTACATGAGGGGTGTATAAGTAGTGACTCCAGGTTTACATGAGGGGTGTATGAGTAGTGACTCCAGGTTTACATGAGGGGTGTATAAGTAGTGACTCCAGGTTTACATGAGGGGTGTATAAGTAGTGACTCCAGGTTTACATGAGGGGTGTATAAGTAGTGAGTCCAGGTTTACATGAGGGGTGTATAAGTAGTGACCCCAGGTTTATATGAGGGGTGTATAAGTAGTGACTCCAGGTTGACATGAGGGGTGTATAAGTAGTGACCTTACTCCAGGTTTACATGAGGGGTGTATAAGTAGTGACCTTACTCCAGGTTTACATGAGGGGTGTATAAGTAGCGACCTTACTCCAGGTTTACATGAGGGGTGTATAAGTATAGTGACCTTACTCCAGGTTTACATGAGGGGTGTATAAGTAGTGACTCCAGGTTTACATGAGGGGTGTATAAGTAGTGACTCGAGGTTTACATGAGGGGTGTATAAGTGGTGACCTTACTCCAGGTTTACATGAGGGGTGTATAAGTAGTGACTCCAGGTTTACATGAGGGGTGTATAAGTAGTGACTCCAGGTTAACATGATGGGTGTATAAGTAGTGACTCCAGGTTTACATGAGGGGTGTATAAGTAGTAACTCCAGGTTTACATGAGGGGTGTATAAGTAGTGACTCCAGGTTTACATGAGGGGTGTATAAGTAGTGACTCCAGGTTTACATGATGGGTGTATAAGTAGTGACTCAAGGTTTACATGAGGGGTGTATAAGTAGTGACCTTACTCCAGGTTTACATGAGAGGTGTATAAGTAGTGACCTTACTCCAGGTTTACATGAGGGGTGTATCAGTAGTGACTCCAGGTTTACATGAGGGGTGTATAAGTAGTGACTCCAGGTTTACATTAGGGGTGTATAAGTAGTAACTCCAGGTTTACATGAGGGGTGTATAAGTAGTGACTCCAGGTTTACATGAGGGGTGTATAAGTAGTAACTCCAGGTTTACATGAGGGGTGTATAAGTAGTGACTCCAGGTTTACATTAGGGGTGTATAAGTAGTGACACCAGGTTTACATGAGGGGTGTATAAGTAGTGACCTTACTCCAGGTTTACATGAGGGGTGTATAAGTAGTGACCTTACTCCAGGTTTACATGAGGGGTGTATAAGTAGTGACTCCAGGTTTACATGAGGGGTGTATAAGTATTGACTCCAGGTTTACATGAGGGGTGTATAAGTAGTGACTCCAGGTTTACATGAGGGGTGTATAAGTAGTGACCTTACTCCAGGTTTACATGAGGGGTGTATAAGTGGTGACTCCAGGTTTACATGAGGGGTGTATAAGTAGTGAACTTACTCCAGGTTGACATGAGGGGTGTATAAGTAGTGACTCAAGGTTTACATGAGGGGTGTATAAGTAGTGAACTTACTCCAGGTTTACATGAGGGGTGTATGAGTAGTGACTCCAGGTTTACATGAGGGGTGTATAAGTAGTGACCTTACTCCAGGTTTACATGAGGGGTGTATAAGTGGTGACTCAAGGTTTACATGAGTGGTGTATAAGTAGTGAAGTTACTCCAGGTTGACATGAGAGGTGTATAAGTAGTGACTCAAGGTTTACATGAGGGGTGTATAAGTAGTGACCTTACTCCAGGTTTACATGAGGGGTGTATAAGTAGTGACTCCAGGTTTACATGAGGGGTGTATAAGTAGTGACCTTACTCCAGGTTTACATGAGGGGTGTATAAGTAGTGACCTTACTCCAGGTTTACATGAGGGGTGTATAAGTAGTGACTCCAGGTTTACATGAGGGGTGTATAAGTAGTGACACCAGGTTTACATGAGGGGTGTATAAGTAGCGACCTTACTCCAGGTTTACATTAGGGGTGTATAAGTAGTGACTCCAGGTTTACATGAGGGGTATATAAGTAGTGACTCCGGGTTTACATGAGGGGTGTATAAGTAGCGGCCTTACTCCAGGTTTACATGAGGGGTGTATAAGTAGTGACTCCAGGTTTACATGAGGGGTGTATAAGTAGTGACCTTACTCCAGGTTTACATGAGGGGTGTATAAGTAGCGACCTTACTCCAGGTTTACATGAGGGGTGTATAAGTAGTGACCTTACTCCAGGTTTACATGAGGGGTATATAAGTAGTGACTCCGGGTTTACATGAGGGGTGTATAAGTAGCGACCTTAATCCAGGTTTACATGAGGGGTGTATAAGTAGCGACCTTACTCCAGGTTTACATGAGGGGTATATAAGTAGTGACTCCGGGTTTACATGAGGTGTGTATAAGTAGCGGCCTTACTCCAGGTTTACATGAGGGGTGTATAAGTAGTGACTCCAGGTTTACATGAGGGGTGTATAAGTAGTGACTCCAGGTTTACATGAGGGGTGTATAAGTAGTGACACCAGGTTTACATGAGGGGTGTATAAGTAGCGACCTTACTCCAGGTTCACATGAGGGGTTTATAAGAAGAAGAAGCAGAAGAATCTTGCCCTTCAGAAACACACGTTCTTGTTTTCTTTTAATTATATTGTTCTCGTTTTAACGATTTTGAATCGTCTTGATTTCGTTTGTCCTGTTACTGTGTATCCAGATATTTGTAACACGTTTTATCAAGCCATCATGCTATACACACACCATATTTCCCTATCGTTGACAGTAGCGGAACCGTCAATGGGTTGACGAGTTTTACAGAAAATAAAATATTTGCCTCCATCACCAGGCAATATTCCACCGATGGAACTTTCAATTCCCTTAGCTTATTTCTAAGTAATATTCCAGATTTTAGTGGTAAGAGACTTTAGCTATTCAATGCATACAACTGCTAAGTAATGTATATTTAACGGCAGATTATTGAAAATCGTTCTGTGGGCCCCATGGGTTTTTATCCCTACCTAGAAAATACTGAAATAGACGTAAATTATGTAAATAACTTGAGTACGTGTAAATGACGTGCGTTTGGCACTGTATTATGCACCGGAATAGTAGACAGTTCTAAAGACCAGCAAACATTCTCACATCGAGCCCCACTGATATTTCTTTTGATTAGACATCGCGTGATAACTGAACACTGCTGACCAATAACACGAATTAAGTACAGAAATAATCACTAATGATACAAGTGACCATCGACGCACCACTGCTCTCAGGAAATACTAGCGATCGATTTTACCATCCTTTATTTGATTTCCCAAAAGAGTATGTCATATGGATGACCCCATCTCCAGAGCATTGGGCATGATGTGGTATTTACTCTAGATTAATCGTATAAACGTTATTTGACAGGCTAATAATTCGTTGTCTGAGTTCCTCCTTGTTTAGAGAAAAACGAATTCCAAGCAAGCGCCAGATTTCATAGGTATTGACGTCACAGATTTTAGCACGCCAACTGTATGAGTATCAATTTTGCCTGCAAATTGGAGATATTATTGAAGAAAATGGTCGTTTATTTGATATATACATGTTTGTTTACAATTACGATATAGTCTTAACTCTTCGGGGAACCACAATTGCCTGGAACGAGCATGTGCCGAGAGGCATTACTATCACGGGCGTCTCGGAAACATAGGAGTGTCCCGTTTTAGTGCCTTGTTTACATAAGCAGTTTACAATGTAAATAACAGATTTCTCTCCGGATGCTTTTATGAATCAAACCCGAAGGAAATGCTGTTTATGTGTATAATGGCCATCATGGATGACATTTATATAATTATGTTACGATAATTGACTGGTATTTTCAAATAAAAGAAATTCAATTGCGGCTAGTGTATATTAAGAAAGAACCCTTACTTTCTAATAGCATCCATAGTTTGATTATTAATCATAGTAACACGTCACCACTTTTAATAATCAGTATTACCGAGAATTGTTTTATAACGCTTATTGATTTTTAACAAATTTCTTGTATAGCCTAGACACATGACACTTTCTTAGTAGCGAAAATCAGCATTATCATGAGAGGTCGTATCTTTACTCCTGTAAGATTAAAGTGGTCAGATTTATCAAAAAGTTCCGTTCTACTGATTAAGTAACCCAGATTTGACGCCGAAAAGAGAAGACACTTACTCCTCGACTGAATTCAGAAACATCTCAATAAAAGACAGGTTTGACATTTACAAATGACAAGACAATTGACTTCTCGTCAGTAAGCTGCAGACTTTCGGTTAAATACTTTCCCGGCCTTGACTGTTCTATAATGAGGCTATATTTTCTCTCAGCTCGTCTCCAAAGAAACCATGCAATTGTAATTCAACAACAGCAAAGAGTATATCCGAATGGCTAGCTTTGCTTAGGGTTGTTTAGGTAATAAGTTTCGTCTAGATAGACATTAGGTAAATAAAATGAGATTATTCAATTATGTGTCTTATGTTAAATTGAAAAACTTCCAAATTGTCAAGAACGATATAAAAAATGATTATACCTCTACAAAACAAGAAACATTATGTCGTTCTAAAAGGGCCGGGAAACAGTGGGCCGGGATGCAGTTGGCCTTGATACAGTGGGCTGATAAACAGTTGACCAGTATACAGTGAGCTGGGATAGAGTGGGCCAAGAAACAGTGGGCCGAGAAACAGTGGGCCGGAATATACAGTCGGCTGTGATACAGTGGACCGGAAATCAGTTGGCCGGAATACAGTGGATCGGGAAACAGGGCCGGAATACATGGGCCGGAATACAGTGGGCCAGAATACAGTGGACCGGAATACAGTGGGCCAGAATACAGTGGGCTGTGATAGAGTGGACCGGAATACAGTGGGCCAGAATACAGTGGGCTGTGATACAGTGGACCGGAATACAGTGGACCGGAATACAGTGGGCCAGAATACAGTGGGCTGTGATAGAGTGGACTGGGATACAATGGGCCGGGATACAGTGGACCGGGTAACAGCGGGCTGTGATACAGTGTGCCGGAATACAGTGTGCCGGGATACAATGGGCCGGATACAGTGGGCCGGAATACAGTAGGCCGGAATACAGTGGGCCGAGATACAGTGGGCCGTAATACAGCGGGCCGTAATACAATGGGCCGGATACAGTGGGCCGGAATACAGTAGGCCGGAATACAGTGGGCCGAGATACAGTGGGCCGTAATACAGCGGGCCGTAATACAGTGGGCCGAGATACAGAGGGCCAGAATACAGTAGGCCGGAAATACAGCGGAGTGGGATAAAGTTGACCGGAATACAGTGGGCCGTAATACATTGGGCCTGACTACAGTTGGCCGGGATTCAATGGGTCGTGAAACAGTGGGCCGGAATACAGTGTGTGATATATATTTTGGAGTGGCCTCTTTCGCTATTGTGTTTTGCGAAGTTTCCTCCGATAAAACAACGTAATTATAGAATCCCCTGTTTTATATCTCATTTAATATCTGTCATAACTCATGTCTCCCCTTACTCGCCGATTTTGAGTTGAGATTATTTATACTGGGGAGGAATTTTGTCGCTCTGTGTTGTATTCTCCCTATCATGTTTATGCGTTTCCAATAACATCTGTATGGAGCCCATATTGGGTTATATTAGTCCAGTTGGGGGCGTATGACTGCATGCCCATCAATCGGAATATTCTCTTAGGAATGCGATAATAGATTTGTCCAGATCAGAGTCTATAGATACTGTAGTTTTATCATTCCAATATGTTGTTGTTTCCTTTCCCGAGTGCCTGAATCACTCCATGCAGTCAGACATGGCAATTAAGCCGTCCTGAAGCTCATTGCATTGATTCCTAGTTTTCTTTTAAGTTTTGTTTTTGTTTTGTTTTCATATTGTTTTTTGAAACATCTTTATATCGTCTGCAAAGAGTTACATATACGATTGTACGATGTCTAGAAGATCGCTAACAAATATTACAAACATGAAAGGACCGAGGGCTGAAATGTGCTGAAGTAACGTTAGTTCATTCCAAGTTCCCTCCGTTTACTCATCTCTCAAGAAGGATGATATCAAAGACATTATTTATTCTGAAAAATTATACACTTTTTAGCTTATGTATTAGTGTCATGTTGGGAGTGTATTTTAAGGATTTTCGTTAATATAAAAACAATCTAATAGTCTCTGATTTATATTGTTACTTAGCTATCTCGTTTGATTTCTGCCTGAGGATGGCTGACTAGCAGGGAAGTTTTGCAAAAGTGAGAAATTTTGTTGATAGAATAAAACAACTATGTAGGTCTTTATAAAATAGATATTAAGCATTATATTATTCAATTTATAACTAGAAATGCTTGCGACTCTTAAGAAAGATAATATCTTTGAAATTATTAATCTCGAAAAATCATTTGTATGTTTTTGGCTTATTTTTTCTCTTGCGTTGGGCGGTATGACCATATAAATACAACACTTTATCTAGAGCTTATGACCATGCTTCATAAACTTTAGAAAATAACCGACTGGGCACTTATCTACAAAATGTGAAATCATTATTTTAAATTAGTGATGTTATTACTAATTGATTATTGATATAACTTATTAGTAACGTATAAGTTATTGATACGTACATCAGTAAACCGATGTAATAGTTTGGTTAAATTAGCTCTACGGCAGTGTAGATCGAGCTTTATCCATTCCAAGGGAGGAAACCCGTAATTCTAATTCGAGTAATTCTGCAAAAAAAAACAACGCTTAAATAATACATCATTTGACCTAAACATTGTAATGGCTTCCACTTTATTGCTAAAATACCCACTAAATCAACATGGAAGAGTGGCCGTGTGTTTTCTTAATAAGCCGTCGTTTAGGAACCGAAAAAAACTATGGTAGGATTAAGCTCGCATTGCCGATTAATGTCGACAGAAAACGTCCAAGTGACCACTGTCATTTAGGTTTTCTTAGCGAATTCACAACAATAGTTTTGAAATAACGAGCTTCATTACATGTCCCATGGTTCTGTTATTTCATACAATTATAGCCTCTTGATAAGGTTAGCGCATGGTCTTATTAACCAGAGAAAAAATATTAATCGAGGACAAGGTAATATAATATACAAAGCAATAGCCCATAATTAATAGTTTTATTATACAAGAAAAATAATAAGAAAATTCATTGAAAATAAATCTGAGGCCCGTTTTTATTACAAAATATTTTACCACGAACACGTCGATACAGTTTTACGGGGAGCCGCGTGACCTTAATTAGCCAATCAGAATTTCAAGCGATCGTGTACCAACTTACCGAACCAGAATCACAGTTTCATTGTCGTTTAAAGCTTAGTTTACCTTATTGATGAAACTTATTCGTAATTTCTTTAAAGAGTAATGATTACATATCCATGCATGGTTATATGCCGGTTGCGCATTGATTAATTTGTTTTTCAAATAATTATTTCACAATAATATTACACCTCATGTAGATATTATATATATACACACAAACTGTTCTGTCTAGTATTATGTAGAGTTTATAAATAACAATAGATAAAATGTGGATAAAACAGGGAGGCACAGTTTCCCCTATATATAAACATACGCCTCCTTAATTAATTAGCTAATAGACATCTCTCAGTCGCTGAAGAAATGATGGTTGGATTTTTTTTGGATGGCCTTTCCAGAACTGACTGTAGCTTAATGTGAGTACATTTTCAATAAAATGTTTTATCATATTTACAGTCCATGGTTTCACTGATGATGGAATGTTGTTAGATTTCTACACACTTGTACAATGGCGTGGGTAGAACGGTTTACACAGTTCTGACATCTTGGTCTCCAGTTATATTACCAGGTGATTTCAGTATCTTTAACGTACATGGTCGCGTGATAGATATCATTCACCTACATGTAGAGTCAACTTATGACAAGCTAATTACGTTACATAATGGTGTATTACCCAAGAGATCAACATCAATACAATGTAGTTATAGTAATATATGAATTAGATCAAGACCGCTCGATTTACATTTGTTTGTTTGTTTTTTTTTTTTTTAGATATGAACCAAGAATTGTTGCAGTCACTTTTAATTTTAGTAATAAATAGAAAATGTTAGTTGTGTAACAAACTCTTGGAAAATTTCACATCTTATATCTTTTTCTCTTACTTATTTGTACATTATAGTTGCTTTCAAGGGTATTTTGAAAGTATTAATTAAACCATATATATATCATATTTTTCTGACGTTCATTAATTAAGTCTCTTTCAGAGATTTGGCCCAAAATGGCAATACTTATCCAACACGTCGACGGCACAACCAATAATTTAATAATTCAGTAATCTCGCAATCCGGGTTCTTGATGTTTCTGAATATTTCAGAACAAAGTGAGTGGGTGGCGCTTCTTTGGTAAGGTGAAAACCTACACATGCCATTTCCGACAGTGATTGTCATGTAGGCATCAACTTTTGGCGTCACATATATCCTTTTGTTTGCGTAGAAAAGGTTTTAAAACAGTTACCGCTATGTTACAGCGTTATATATAGAACTTAAAGTGGGTGTAAGTTTTCAAAATATATCCTACTGTACATGTACAGTTAGCCTAGCTGTGTTTACATGTCCATATGCTGTCTGGAACCTACATGTACATTGTCTATTTAAAAAGTTTTTTAGTGCAGAGTTGTGATACTTGCACAAAATCAGGTGGATTAAATTAATACTATGTGGTTGATCAGTCCCAATACCTAATACCATCATCATGACTTAATTAAGGTTGTTTATGAATAGATCTTTGGCTTCACGAAATTAATTTTCGCGCGCAACATAAATGCGTGACCACGTGATAAACATCGTCATAGTGATTGGATTGTTGAAGCCGCCATGTTTGTTTTGGAATGCTATCCGTCCATGTGCCGACAGATTGCAGTCCTTGTTAAAAATGTAAAATATTATTAATTATTGTGGCAGACAATAACTGGAATACCGTCAAAATGGAGCAGGAGATAACAATTTCTCCGGACTTTGACGATAATATACAGTCGGATGGTGAGGATTCAGAAGATTCGGCAAATTCGACATCGAGCGAGCTCGGTAGGATCGGGGCAGGGTCGAGAGCGTCTGGTGCTGGCACGCCGACAGAAAGAGGTCTTGCAAAAACAAAAAGAGAGGAAGATATTATACTAAAGACTATTGAAACAACAAAGGCACTAGGATCAAATACGCTGGATTTGTGTCATAAGGGATTACTGCAGATTCCACATGAACTTTTGGAACTCTCTCATTTGGAGGTATATAAATGGTGGAGTCTATAGATACCGGTTTTCTGTCATACCCCTTTATATGACAGCATATAACAGTTTCATAATTTTAATTACATTGGTTCATAGTAGCCTATGTGATGATAAAATATTTTGTAATGTATTCACATGGATGCTCAGATATATATCCACAGCTTACATTCCAAATACGTACAGTTAGCCCGAGTTTTCTCTGGCCCTCTCAGTGTCACCATGTTTTTGGGTAAATCGTTCGACCCCCATGTTTGGTGTAGGGCCAGAGCGCACTACTATATGAAAACTCGGGCTAACGTACAGTATGATCCTCTTCTGAAAAATCATACAGAAGGCCTACCAAGAAGTAAGTTGAAGTAAACCACGCTTCCATTCCCATACCAGTATACTATTTAACTAGACACGCACATTTCCTCTCTGACATATAGACACATACCGCATATCTCGTACAAAGGTTGCATTTAGCCAGGGATAACCCAATTTCCTCTGGCCCTGTGACACCATGTCTACTAATATGAAAATGTAGAAGTTTTCGACATTTCTGGTGTCGCTAAGATTTTGGTGAAAATACAATAAAATTGGTTGTGATATTACACCTACAGAGTATTCGGACGAAATGGCCGCCGTAACGTCGATGTGCACATCTCGCTAGAAAAATAAAACTCTTTATAAAACTGATATGTGTTGTGATACTGACCTAATATTTGGTGATCTGACCCTTGGACTTCCGTACTTCCTTCAGACGGGCGGGAATCGATCGGTATAAGCCTTGAATGTATTCTACATCAATGCTTTGCCAGATGGTTTTTATTGTGTCAAAAAGCTCTGTTTGATTAGTGATGTTGTTGACCACTGCCTTTAGCCATATTTTTAGTTTTAACCACACATTTTCGATGATATTTAAATCAGGACTTTGTGGGGGCCATTCTAGAACGGGAATATCGTGGTTTGTAAAATATTCAAACACAACACGAGCCTTGTGAACTGGAGCATTGTCCTGTTGAAAAATATAGTTTTGGTTTGCAAAATGTCTCGCTAAAACTGGCCACAGATTTTCTTCCAAAATTTCAATATACTTTAGGGCATTGATGGTTCCATTTACACTGCAAACAGTACCAACTCCATTATGGGTAATACACCCCTAAATCATCACGGAAAGTTTTCGGTGTGACCGCGGACAGATGCAGGTTGGCCGGTATGCCTCCGTCTTTTCGCCTCCATATAAAAATTCTGTTGTCGTTGCCGATCACGATTTGACTTTCATCAGAACAAATAACATCTTACCAATAGTTTTCTACAGTCAGATTTCTTTTCTCAAAACAAAATGACACACGTTTTCTCAGATTGACTTCACGAACAACCATAGTTTTCTTTACTACCCTTCTACGGTATCCCTAATTTTTTAAATTCCGGTTAATTGTTTTACTACTAACCTGTACATCATTTACAATGTTCCTGTAGTCATTTAATTCGGCTGTTACTTTATCCAACGATTTTCTCCTATTTCCACGAACAACTTTCAAGAGCCTTCTCTGGACGCGATCTGTCAAATATGGCGTCCTTCCACATCGATGTGTATTTTCAGTGTTTCCTCGTCTCACATATCGCTTCCAAATATCAGAAACTGTAGATTTTGGTATTTCTAACTTATCTGCAACAATTGTTTGTTTTATCCCACCTTCTATCATCGCTACGACCGCTTTTCTTAAGCCTGATGCCACGACGACCCATGTTACTTCCGTGAATTCCTGCGATTCCGTCAGCAGACGACACAATTTATTTTTACCGCCACAACATTCCGCGTGACGTCATCTTTCCGGTGATGTGTAGTATTACGCAAACCAAGCCTCCGAACCGGATTTATCCGGATTTTTATGCGCCGCACGAAATTTAGTGGCAAATATTACGACGCGTTTGTCAGAATACTTCTGTCCGGCATCTGTACTTTAAAAAAATATATGGATAAATGAGATAGGCTATTTATTTACCCCAAAACTTCCATTTATAGTGATTAGTCCCGTATAGGTGTTCTATTCCGTCCGTATAGACACCTCTTTTGCTGATATTTTGAATTTTTGTGTATAAAATCCAGTTAAGTTTTAAGCTTTTGACAAATTTTGTGGGTTTTTGCCACCCCCTAAAAAATAATTATTTTGGACACTTGAATAGTGATGATCTGTAAAAAAGAAATTGCCACTTTTCTTGGGTCCATTATGCTAGAAACCTCCCAAAATTTGATTCAACAATCACAACAATTTCTCCCATTTTACCTGTACATGAATGCATATTCCGATGTCAAGGATATCGTGACTAACTAAAAGTGGAGATGCAATTTTCTTGTTGGCTTGCTCCATCTTTCTTGGTCATCACTGCTGCATGCATCCATAAATCGTTTTTATTCCCATGTATACTGAAGTATTATAAAGAATCTTAGTGGTTTTGCCGTGATAAGATTTCCTTTATTTCAAATCCATTAATTCTGATTAAGCATGCATATTTTCATTATGAGTTGTATCCACTATGGTCATCTTTGTCAAAATATTTTATCAAAAATTGTGTACAGGTATCTTTGTGAATCTGACCCACATCAGAAGATTTGACTGGTACTACTACTAGGTACATGTACCTATCTAATTTTACTGAAAACATGACACACATCTATCTACAGTGTTCTTTTGAAATATAAATCACATTCATTAAGTTTTAGTTTTGTTTGCCTGTACAGTACCTGTACTTGGAGGGTAATGGATTATCAGCTTTACCTGATGACTTCTTTGACAAGTTGCCAAATCTTGTGTGGTTGGATGTACGGCGGAATAACCTCCTTCGCCTTCCTAGCGTATACACAGGACGCCATCAACATCTACGCTCTCTTCTCCTGGAGAGTAATAGCCTTCGCAGTTTACCCTTAGAGTTAGGTAAGTCATGATTGTTTATTATAAATATTTTTATAAAAAAATAAAAAAAAAATAAAATTAAAAGTAAAAATGATACTCAGCAGTACATATTGGTTAAACACAACTGAACAATTTGCAAATCTGAAACCTGCAGTTTTCCTGTAACATGGCTTACAACCATAATGGTATACAAATTAGTATAGAGGATGTGTTTGTCCCGTAATCTGACACTAAGTTTATGCTCTGCTGTACTGATGGATAGAAGAATGTTCAAAATCTGTCTGTAGAAAAGTGGACCTGTATGAGAAATTAAACTCTACTACAATAAGTATAATATAGTAACTAGGTTACTCTCAAAACTGTGTAAGAGTGGATTCAAAATAATTAACTACTGGTTTAACGCTTCCTTCTTAAATTTTTATTTTAAAATGATAACCATTTATAAAAATGCAATTGAAAACATTTGCCTGTCATATAAACATAATTGAAAATTATGAGAACTTAATTTTTATTTTATTTACAGGTCTCATAAAAAGTTTGAATGGCTTAAATATTAGTAATAACCCTATCGAGTTTCCTCCAAAGGAAGTGATGGAGAAAGGAACCACGGCTATCCTACAGTTTCTACGAGAAATGCTACATGCTAAGTCAACAGGAAAGATGACGAATGGGGGAAGTGGTGTGTAGTGTTTCTTCATCACATAATTTACAGGACCAAATGTTATCATTAGGTTTTCTCCTCCGTATTGGAATAGTTCGTCCTTGATTAGACCAGATAAAAATTCTTCTGACATATATCTTAATAAAACCAAATAGGTTTTGCACAGATAAATTCTTATATCATTTTTTTTATCCATTTTATTAAGACAAGTTATGTGTGAATCACACACTCATTTAAGTGTTCATTTCCTCTGATCAAAAATAACTTTTTATTCCACTTTTCTCTCAACAGTTTCTTTGGTAGTCTTGAACTGTTACTTTTAGATTACTTGACATGACGGTGGTGACATCCATTAATATTTGATTATACTGTATACATATTTTCTGTCAGTAAGCCAATGCCTGTTAATAAGCCCACCCAATCCAATTGCAGTTAGGTAGTTCTATTAATATAGCTTGTACTAAAATACCTCTGGCATGACCATGACTGCCATATATCTATATCTAGTTCTATCAGTAAGTCAATGCCATAGTGATGACACGATGATTGATTTGTAAATGAAAATCACTTGGTAACCCTTCTGATTCACAACAATCGATTTTAGAATCTCATGATCAGTTCAGCAATAAGTACAACAGAATTTACTTTAATTTATTTTTCATTGCTGTACTTCAAAGATTTTTGCTATATATCCAGCATTCTTAAGCATGTAACAAACCCAAGCATTTCACAGACCATAGTCAGGCAGTGTGAATCAGGAAATTGTTCCCATAATATCAATACTGCTTTCAGTGAATTTATAATTTATAAGTGGAATAAGATTTTGAAAAACTTTTAAAAACATGATGTGAATATGTTCAGAATGATGTGATGATTTTACTTTTGTCAAAATTCCGGATTTAGTGATATTGTAGTTAAGCTGCCCGTGGCTCATATATATGTTGGTACTTTCGTTTTATGAAAATCAAGATGTTGGCCAAATTAGACCTACCGAGGATATTTGACCTACCAGGGTTGGAAATCAAGTCAGTAGTTTGGCAACATTTTGGTTTCTTAAAGAAAACAGAAGGACCAATGACAAAAAAATAAATAAATAAATGCTTGACAACTTTGTCACAATTAAAACAGTGTCCAAAAAATGTAAGCCTTCCCAATTTCTATTCTGGCCGTGGTAAACACTACTAGATGGTCTCATTACAAAGAAAGCTAGTTACAGTAGCATTTGACCAGTACTACTATAATCTATGTAAAGTAGAAATAATAAAGAGGAAGTTCCGATGCAATTATTATCTGATCATCAGTTGGTTGCAGACAACCAATTTTAAGTAATGATTGATTATGGTTTTCGACAGATTTGACAGTACTTCAATGTCTGGTAATAAGCTGAGCCCTTTAATACAGTAGAAATGGCAACACATATATCAATGTTCTGACCGCAGTAATCCCAGTTTGTGGGTTGACCCCTGGGCTTACTGGAGGACAAGTACCATGGTAGGAGATAACCTATCCATGCTGAATGTACAATTTATTTTACATGCCCTAAATATCAACACAATGCTTAGTTTTTTAACACCTTGATTGGTTGAAATATTGATATGAATATCTTAATTTCACACTTCACACTTTGCCAGAGAAAGTTTTTTTTTATATTTCTTTGGTATATGACATATTTAAGAATTTTGCTGTAGGTGACAATGGTGCTGAAAATGAATCAACTTCTAGTTCTGACGACTGGCAGGACGAAGATGATCTGCGGAACTATGCACGACGTAAACACATTGGCAAAATGGAGGATACTAAAAGTACAACCACAAAGTCATCCGATATGTTTGGTGTGGTACCACATTCCGCAGAGCTGCATCGTCCAGTCAGCTACACAGAGATGAAACAGGAGAAAAAGGAGAAGCTGAAGAAGGCTGGAGCAGCTGGGACAGTGGACAGGTATTTATTAAATACATCTTGTAGATTGTCACTAATTACAGTGTAAATATTACAGTGGTAATTGATTATCAACTTTAAAAGATCCCCAGTTGTGGGGTGTATTTTTCATTGGTATTCTGTCATCTGTCACTATCGCCATGTCTACATGCAATCACACACTTGAAATATACAGGTTTTTGTTTCTATTTAGCATTCTAAAGCAAGCACTTAGGATACATGAATGTTGGAGCAATTAATGTTCAGGTTACAGTTACTGTGCCTGTTAAAGACTAACTTACACATTTTCCTAGTGAATAAATGGGGTAGTCCTTGAACATTAAGAAGTTCTGTGGTATATATATATGTACCATTTCAGGCAAGAACTTGGCCTTGGCTATCAAAGGAAATGGTTGCGGTAATAATAGTGTCAATATTTTTTTTATTCATTTTGAAACCTAGCATGATGGTATAGGTATACAGGCGTTGTAATTAATATACTGCTGATTACTGATTACAGTCTGTCGTCACATTTGGTTATAGACAGTAGTCCTAACTAGCTGTGTAATAGTTAACAGATACATTTTGTTGGTATTTTTTCTACTCTTTATACTTATTTTTTTTTTTTTTTAAATGATTTTTAACTGCAACTCTTCTTCTTGAATGTGATAATTTTTAGTTCTCTTCCGGTGGTCACAGACTTATGTTTTGACCTTTGACCTACATCAGATAAAAACTTTGTCCTGGCTCTATGTCCAACACTATTTGTCACAGGAATCTCATGCTTGGGTCATGGGCTCACCTAGATGAGGCAGTGTGTCATGTACCAAAAGTAGGTCATTTTGACCTTTGACCTATATATAGCTATATCAAAGCAAAAGTTTGTCTGGCTCTATTTCCTATACTAACTGTCACTGAAGCTTTATGCTTGGGTCATGGGTTCACTTAGGTTAAGCAGTGTGTCATGTATCAAATTAGGTCACTCTCACCTACATTTTGATTTTTGACCTACATTAAAATTTAAAAGAAAACATTGTTTTGGGCTGGCCTATATTGCTCTTCTTGTCACTGAAACGTCTCACTTGGCATAAGTTCATCTTACTTGGGGTTCACTTACATTAGACTTTTTATATCGTTAGTAAGAGATCAGTGATGTTTCTGGATTAACTCACATTAAATTAATATCATGATCAACTGCAATATGAATGCAGTGTATCTGTCAAACAATTGGTGTGCAGAAAGAGTTACAACACAAATTGGTGTATAAACATCTGGTGGAGGACTGTATTTCCTCAAGTTGTGTTGTTATAAAAACTTTTTCAAAATGAGTATCACCCTTTCATACTTCACTCTTTAGCTTCTGTTCATATCTAATTTGAACAGTAAGGAGTCAAAAGGAGTTTTTAACATTATATTTTTATACTAATTTTTTCTTCAGGATTATGTTTTCTTTATATTTATTTTTCATTTTCTTCCTTCTTTTTCTCCTGTCTTTCTTTCATTCTCTTGTTTTCCTGTGACTTGTCCTTCATGTAGTTACCAACTAGTCCGGTAGGATCTAACAGCCTACCCCCAGTTCAGTAATAACATCATCAGACGCACTCACAGCTTTGTTTCCTGTAGACACTGCATCAACAGGTACTCTTAATGAACCCCTACTGTAATTACCTGTAGACAATACCAACAGGTACTCTTAATGAACCCCTACTGTAATTACCTGTAGACAATACCAACAGGTACTCTTAATGAACCCCTACTGTAATTACCTGTAGACAATACCAACAGGTACTCTGATTACAGTCTGTCGTCACATTTGGTTATAGACAGTAGTCCTAACTAGCTGTGTAATAGTTAACAGATATAATTTTGTTGGTATTTTTTCTACTCTTTATACTTATTTTAGGTTTTTTTTTAAATGATTTTTAACTGCAACTCTTCTTCTTGAATGTGATAATTTTTAGTTCTCTTACGGTGGTCACAGACTTATGTTTTGACCTTTGACCTACATCAGATAAAAACTTTGTCCTGGCTCTATGTCCAACACTATTTGTCACAGGAATCTCATGCTTGGGTCATGGGCTCACCTAGATGAGGCAGTGTGTCATGTACCAAAAGTAGGTCATTTTGACCTTTGACCTATATATAGCTATATCAAAGCAAAAGTTTGTCTGGCTCTATTTCCTATACTAACTGTCACTGAAGCTTTATGCTTGGGTCATGGGTTCACTTAGGTTAAGCAGTGTGTCATGTATCAAATTAGGTCACTCTCACTTACATTTTAATTTTTGACCTACATTAAAATTTAAAAGAATACATTGTTTTGGCCTGACCTATATATACTGCTCTTCTTGTCACTGGAACTTCTCACTTGGCATAAGTTCATCTTACTTGGGGTTCACTTACATTATACTTTTTATATCATTAGTAAGAGATCAGTGATGTTTCTGGATTAACTCACATTAAATTAATATCATGATCAACTGCAATATGAATGCAGTGTATCTGTCAAACAATTGGTGTGCAGAATGAGTTACAACACAAATTGGTGTATAAACATCTGGTGGAGGACTGTATTTCCTCAAGTTGTGTTGTTATAAAAACTTTTTCAAAATGAGTATCACCCTTTCATACTTCACTCTTTAGCTTCTGTTCATATCTAATTTGAACAGTAAGGAGTCAAAAGGAGTTTTTAACATTATACTTTTATACTATTTTTTTCTTCTTCAGGATTATGTTTTCTTTATATTTATTTTTCATTTTCTTCCTTCTTTTTCTCCTGTCTTTCATTCTCTTGTTTTCCTGTGACTTGTCCTTCATGTAGTTACCAACTAGTCCGGAAGGATCTAACAGCCTACCCCCAGTTCAGTAATAACATCATCAGACGTACTCACAGCTTTGTTTCCTGTAGACACTGCATCAACAGGTACTCTTAACGAACCCCTACTGTAATTACCTGTAGACAATACCAACAGGTACTCAAATGAACCCCTACTGTGATTACCTGTAGACAATACCAACCATTACTCTAATGAACTCCTACTGTAATTACCTGTAGACAATACCAACAGGTACTCTAACGAACCCCTACTGTAATTACCTGTAGACAATACCAACAGGTACGCTAACAGACCCCTACTGTAATTACCTGTAGACAATACCAACAGGTACTCTTAACGAACCCCTACTGTAATTATCTGTAGACAATACCAACAGGTACTCTAACAGACCCCTACTGTAATTACCTGTAGACAATACCAACAGGTACTCTTAACGAACCCCTACTGTAATTACCTGTAGACAATACCAACAGGTACTCTAACAGACCCCTACTGTAATTACCTGTAGACAATAGCAACAGGTACTCTTAACGAACCCCTACTGTAATTATCTGTAGACAATACCAACAGGTACTCTAACAGACCCCTACTGTAATTACCTGTAGACAATACCAACAGGTACTCTTAACGAACCCCTACTGTAATTACCTGTAGACTACACCAACAGGACCTCAAGAGTATAGATCTAAAGAACCGGGTATGTGATCATCATGAATACCTGTAGATTTAGCTTCATCAAGATATAGAGAAAATAGAAAATATATGTATGCTGTCCTTTGAAAGCATTTTCATTATTTATGATTTATCTTGTCCTGTTCCTATTGGACAGTTATCTATAAGTTCGGAAGGATAGACTTCAAATTATTTCAAACTATGTGAACTATATCCTGACCCATACTGAGTGATGCTAACATATATAATGTATATGCGGATTGTCACCTTGTAAGATGTGTACTACTGGTTGAAGAATTAAATAGCAATTTAAGTCTAAGAGGTTAAAAGAGTATTTTGATTTAATCATCGATTCAACTAACAGACATGCAGACCCCAGAAGTCAATGTATGTTGTTGTATTTTAGACTGCCCCTTTTAAGTGACCGCAGTTCATATAGAGGTAGCAGACGAATGAGGGCCAAATTAAATTCTGTGTAAGATGAATGGACAACATCTGCTGGTTATTTGGTGTTGTTTTGATGTTTTATAATTATAACTTAACCCATCAGGTGTTTTTCAATTAACTTAGAGTAAGTGGGATAATATATTATTGATTACAAAATAATTATATTTCATATTAAAAGTGTTTAATCCAAATATATAAGAAGTTATCTTCTCAGTGAAAAATGTGTTATCATTTGTAGTTTCTTTGATATAATATACCATTATATAACTCTATTCTGTCCCACAAAGTCAAATATAATATATCTAGCAAACAAGGTAAGCCTGTAGGCAGTTTTTAGTTCTTTTACATTCACAATTAAACATGTATATAATTTCTACATTTACATAACTTAGTGTTTAATAATTCCTAGTTTTCTAGCCTAATTAACTCTGCTAGTATGCATCACAGTGTAATTTTCAGATTTCAATCAGAGTAGGTTTCTAATTTTAAAATCTTTTTCTTACTAGATAGGGTTTCAGTAATGCATGGAAATGAAACAAATGCATGCATGTAAGGTAGACGATGACTGCAGGTTTTACTAATGTCAATGGTTTGGAGCTGACAAGTTTGTACAGTATCTCTGCTATATGTTTTCAGAGTTAAATGAGCTTGTATCATATATATTCCCATTATCAAAAACATTTTCATGATTATTTATATAAGCCCATTTTCATGGCCATCACTAACTATTGCTGCTGCATGAACTGAAGTGTTTTGCCTAGAATGAATATTAAATCAAATTAAGGGGCGAATCATGTTTTTAACATTAATTTCAGTTTTTGTAATATTTCGATGTTTTATCAGAGATAATGTCATTGTAACACAATAAAGGAATTGATATGAACTATTTGTCATATGAATATAAATAATGTTTTTTATAAAGATGAAGCACCATGTACATAAAATGTGAGATAAGTAATATCAATGTATAAATCATTAATATACTTTATGTTTGTGACATTATTGCGATGAAGTACTGTTATATATGTTATTTGTACATTTGATTGGTTATAGGATGTAGAATCTCAAATTTTTCTAAGATTATACCTGTGTCAGACCTGCATGGGAACCAAATTCCCAGACTCGGCCAGAGACTGGCTGCAGGACCATGGATGAGAGGGCATGTCATATTTCATAATAGCATAATTGTAGTCATCTCTTCATGCTCAGCAATAAGCATTTTGGGGTTGGGATCCCATCCATTTTCAGGTTACAATTTATTTAATCTAATTAATAAGCTGGGATTCAGTCCCCAGCCATCATGTCATTCAGTTATTACATTTTGTTTGTGATACGATAGGAATTTTATAATACTGGTGTTAAATTGTTATAGTATTATTGATACGATAGGAATTTTATAATACTGGTGTTAAATTGTTATAGTAGTATTGTTCTCCTTTGGTGAATCAATCATGTAAACGTTTCAGGTCTGCACCTGTAAAAGCCGGTGGGTAAGCAGGCTATATCTGTGGGTATTGGGTGTATGTACATGTACATGTATATGGTACTTCAGTACTAGGATCTCTCAGAAATATTTCACCTTAACTAGTCTATACAGGACATGAACAGTTGTATCATACATGAATAGTTTAGGTCTTTGTATCAGGAAGTTGTCCACCAAAGAATCCCCCTCCCTATTTTTCTTTTTTGGCAGATATATATATATATATAAGTCAAAGTTATTTGCCAAAACCTAAACAATGATTGCTGGAACATGGCCTGATTCAGAAGTACTCTAATTATATAGAACTTTACCAGAGATTTTTTGATCACCAACATAAATGAAACACTGATTCCAGTGAACAGTGGAGTAAATAGATCTCATGTATGTTTTAGAATTCCAAAATTTTCTCTGATGTAATTTGTCCTCGGATATTAAAAATTATGATATTTAAACTGTTCAAGTATCCACTACAGCTTCTAAATTGAAGGGAAATAATTCAGAGATGGATTCCTACATAATTTAATAGCACAAGTTATTGTCTTGCATAACAATTTGTCCGGTGTCATATTGTTTTAAAATATTGATTTAAGATGGTGGGTGTGCTGCTTTTGTGTGTACAGACCTAAGTAACAGGAATTGTTGTACAAATGTATTGTCTGTATAAGTATCGAGTGACATACATATGTATTGTCTGTATAAGTATCGGGTGACATACATATGTATTGTCTGTATAAGTATCGGGTGACATACATATGTATTGTCTGTATAAGTATCGGGTGACATACATATGTATTGTCTGTATAAGTATCGGGTGACATACATATGTATTGTCTGTATAAGTATCGGGTGACATACATATGTATTGTCTGTATAAGTATCGAGGTGACATACATATGTATTGTCTGTATAAGTATCGGGTGACATACATATGTATTGTCTGTATAAGTATCGGGTGACATACATATGTATTGTCTGTATAAGTATCGGGTGACATACATATGTATTGTCTGTATAAGTATCGGGTGACATACATATGTATTGTCTGTATAAGTATCGGGTGACATACATATGTATTGTCTGTATAAGTATCGGGTGACATACAAATGTATTGTCTGTATAAGTATCGGGTGACATACATATGTATTGTCTGTATAAGTATCGGGTGACATACAAATGTATTGTCTGTATAAGTATCGGGTGACAGGAGGTTGAGGGTGGTGACAGATTTATTGTACAGCTGATATATGTAATGTTACCTGTGTGTATATTGATGTATCTTCTCAAAGAGATATGATGATGTACAATGTTAAAGATTTTTGGATAAATGTTAGGCTTCACTTATATATATTAGTTCAGTTACAAAATGTAGGTACAGATACTGGATCACTTTTAGTTCAGTTACAAAATGTAGGTACAGATACTGGATCACTTTTAGTTCAGTTACAAAATGTAGGTACAGATACTGGATCACTTTTAGTTCAGTTACAAAATGTAGGTACAGATACTGGATCACTTTTAGTTCAGTTACAAAATGTTGGTACAGATACTGGATCACTTTTAGTTCAGTTACAAAATGTAGGTACAGATACTGGATCACTTTTAGTTCAGTTACAAACTGTAGGTACAGATACTGGATCACTTTTAGTTCAGTTACAAAATGTAGGTACAGATACTGGATCACTTTTAGTTCAGTTACAAAATGTAGGTTCAGATACTGGATCACTTTTAGTTCAGTTACAAAATGTAGGTACAGATACTGGATCACTTTTAGTTCAGTTACAAAATGTAGGTACAGATACTGGATCACTTTTAGTTCAGTTACAAAATGTAGGTACAGATACTGGATCACTTTTAGTTCAGTTACAAAATGTAGGTACAGATACTGGATCACTTTTAGTTCAGTTACAAAATGTAGGTACAGATACTGGATCACTTTTAGTTCAGTTACAAAATGTAGGTACAGATACTGGATCACTTTTAGTTCAGTTACAAAATGTAGGTACAGATATATACTGGATCACTTTTAGTTCAGTTACAAAATGTAGGTACAGATACTGGATCACTTTTAGTTCAGTTACAAAATGTTGGTACAGATACTGGATCACTTTTAGTTCAGTTACAAAATGTAGGTACAGATACTGGATCACTTTTAGTTCAGTTACAAAATGTAGGTACAGATACTGAATCACTTTTAGTTCAGTTACAAAATGTAGGTACAGATACTGGATCACTTTTAGTTCAGTTACAAAATGTAGGTACAGATACTGGATCACTTTTAGTTCAGTTACAAAATGTAGGTACAGATACTGGATCACTTTTAGTTCAGTTACAAAATGTAGGTACAGATACTGGATCACTTTTAGTTCAGTTACAAAATGTTGGTACAGATACTGGATCACTTTTAGTTCAGTTACAAAATGTAGGTACAGATACTGGATCACTTTTAGTTCAGTTACAAAATGTAGGTACAGATACTGGATCACTTTTAGTTCAGTTACAAAATGTAGGTACAGATACTGGATCACTTTAACAAGTAGTTAAGTAACAAAACGTAGATACAGGTTGATCAGTTTGGTAAAACCTGGTCTATGTTAGAAGCAGTTTGTGGAGTTAAAAATGAAAGTTCAGTATTTCTGTTGTCAGAATGTTATATTTCTAGAAAGCTGTGAAAGACTGATAGTTATATTATATATTGGAAAATATACTGAAATTTTAGTGAATTTTGGAGTTTTGTTACTTAAACCATTACATTATAAAGGAAATAGACAAAGAGGGACAGGCATATATGATTACATTTAATTCTTGATTGTTTATTCACATTCTTGTCAGGGGGTGCTTACTGAATACACACAAAAAATATGCATGTTGCCTTTATTATGTTTTTAAAAATATTACTATACATGTATATATGTTTATATTTATAAGCCCATAAGATGATGACTATTTATTACTTAATGATACTGTTCATATCAGCCAGACTTTATAATGCTGACAGGTCAAATCCAAACCGTAGCACAAGCATGTCAGTATCAACAGTGCCACAGTTATACTCTGGGTTTCACATAATTCACAAGTTTTATAATTGACATTACAGTAACTCTAAAATTTGTGGACATTGTCGAAAAGACAGGTATGATGAGTTTGATGATTTCATTGTAAATTAATGAGTTATATGATATTGTCTTCTTCTAATGATGGATATATGTTTTACAGACGAACCTCGGCCTCCAATAGTGTACTGTCGTGGAAGGTCAATCCCTACCCGGAACCGCCGCCTTCCGAGTACATAACATTTAAAATGAATGAGGAACGCAAAATTGCCAAAGTGAAAGAACTTCGTGAGAAAACAGATGCCATTATACAAAGGAGAAAGTAAGCGGAGGAAAACATCCGACTACAATGTCATACCCTGATGATAACAGGAAGCTGTTGGTTTTACTGTATTTATGTTAACATTTGTGAAAACAGCTTTTTATCAGTCTGATATATCGAAATCTAACATAATCATATTTTACTTCCTGTCCCTGTGCTTGTGATGTCACAGTAGTATAATATCTAATATTAATTTTGATATTCATGATTCCATAGTCAACTATCAGTTATACTGAAATTCAAATTTAAACACAATTTTCTTTTTCAGAGATGAAGAATTATTGAAAGAGTGGCGCCATGAAACAAAGAAACTACAACAAAAGCGATATTTTGACAGTTTACGTCGTGGAACCAAGGGTAAAGGAAGTTTGTTAATCTGATGTTTAGAAACATGACATTTTGGACTAAAAATATGAGTTTTGTAAAACAGTATTTCAGTATTTAGTAAAGTCGGTGAGACAAACCTGGCAATGGGGAAAGTCATGTAGGTTTGTAAACCAGTAACTGACTAACTAGAGATGGAGAGGCCGCCATGATTATAGTAAAAATGGTTTTTTATTTGTCTGTCTCGCAAATATTTTAATTTCCAAAGATTATCTCAGAATCAGAATAGCTGAATGTTAAATTTCGTAGATTTGCAAAAAAAGTCTGAAGAGCAGAAACACTGTTTAATAGTGAGTTACAAAAGGCAAGGTCAGGGTCATTTTATGATAATGAGTTTCAAAAGGCAAGGTCAGGGTCATTGTATAATAATGAGTTACAAAAGGCAAGGTCAGGGTCATCGTATGATAATGAGTTCAAAAGGCAAGGTCAGGGTCATTTTATGATAATGAGTTACAAAAGGCAAGGTCAGGGTCATCGTATGATAATGAGTTACAAAAGGCAAGGTCAGGGTCATGGTATAATAATGAGTTCAAAAGGCAAGGTAAAGGTCATGGTATAATAATGAGTTCAAAAGGCAAGGTCAGGGTCATTTTATGATAATGAGTTACAAAAGGCAAGGTCAGGGTCATCGTATGATAATGAGTTACAAAAGGCAAGGTCAGGGTCACAATCCATTCAACAAGTATTCAAAGTCAAAATCAGGGTCATTATCATTAAAAACAGAAAAACATAATGTAGCTATGAATGTACTATAGAAATCTTGCTGACCTGTGTGTGGTGATGTTGATGGTACATTTAAATGGTTTATATATATGGTAACATATTGACCTCATATCACTAGGAACTAGGAACTAAATCCTACATATCTGCATCTGGTTATTTGGGTCACTTCTGATTGACAGTGATTACCTTTGCTGGATTAAGTCCTGTGACCTGATTCTGGGTAGTGAATCTGGTAAATAACACATTACTTGTATATCCAAATCCAACATGGCTAACCATTACTATAATGTCTGATTGACTAAATCAATAAATAGAGGATATCTAACAGTGTCTTCAGTAATACCAAATATATTTTACGAGTGGGGCTAATATTTTGATATTTTTCACGAGTGCGTAGCACGAGTGAAAAATATCAAAATATTAGCCACACGAGTGAAATATATTTGGTATTACTGAAGACACTGTTAGATATTCTGTTTATTACATTTTTTATCAACGAAAACCCTACCCCGTATGCTAACTAGGCCTACAGCGATAATATGTAAACAAAAAAAGTAGTTTCCCCTGTCCAGGTGCTGACATATATGTCGGGCTTTCTGATTGGTCAATTATTTTGGTATTTTCTTATCATTAATTTGATTGGTCAAATCAGCAAAAGTGATATTTTTCACTAGTGAAAAATATGATATATTTCTCTTTTTCACTAGTGAAAAATATCACTTTTATAGAATGAATAATTTTTGATATGTCATTGGTAAAAATGTAATAAAGTGCTTTATCCCAAGTTTTTTGACAGATTTTGTTCATACTAATTAGAAATACAAGTGCACTTTGAATTTACATGTTTGGATTAATATTCCCATCAAATTTTGATCTGTGATATTTAGATTTTTCAAAACTTCAAAAGAATTGTAATACAAAAATTCCCATTAAAAACTGTGACCAATTGTGTTCTGTTCAAGTGCACCAAAATCCAGTCACTTGATAATCCACCTCATGTTGTACATTTAATATTGTAGCTTTCTCATTACTAATTATTGAGTAAATGTTTCCTTTGGCTATTCTAAATTTCTTCAAAGGGCCTGGCCCCATTCCCCAAAAAATAAAGGTAAAAAAAATCACTGAACAGATATAGATTTTACCCTGGGGAATTTCAGCTATCATAAATCCATAGGTGTACCTCCCAGGAGGAATTAATCACTGCAATAAGGTTGAAACAATCAATGGTTTCCAAGTTATTCTTTAACATCATGCATGAAATGAAAGCATTAATTCATATAGAAAATCACTTTTAAAACAGATTTAATGAAATAATGAATAATTACCTCATTTCCTCCTCTTCTCATAGTACAAATGAGAAGTAAATATTGTTATGTCTATTTTCAGATTTTGTTGACCCTGTGGAAAAAGCTCCTTTTGATGTTGATAAAAACCATATGAAGATACCAACTAATGAAGAGAGAATTAAAGTAAGACTATATTCCAAATGTAGATTGGTTTTTGTGGCAAATAAGTATTCATATTTTGAAAGCTTGTATTTATTTTGTTAAACATTTGTAGACCTTTGGTATCTTTACTTACAGCAAGATGTTAAAAATGCTCATGAGCGAATTAGGAGAACCTTATCTCCTACCAGCAGACAGAAAATTGAGGATGAAAAGTGAGTTTATTTCATATAATTCATATGTGATACTTAAAATTATATGCATCTGTATGGATGATTTTAAAAACATTTTAGAACCTCAGATGATAATTGGTATCTATTCTGTATGATAACATACCTAAGTTTAATAACATCAGATGATAATTGGTATCCTGTATGATAACATACCTAAGTTTAATAACATCAGATGATAATTGGTATCTATCCTGTATGATAACATACCTAAGTTTAATAACATCAGATGATAATTGGTATCTATCCTGTATAACATACCTAAGTTAATAACATCAGATGATAATTGGTATCTATCCTGTATAACATACCTAAGTTAATAACATCAGATGATAATTGGTATCTATCATGTATAACATACCTAAGTTTGATCATAACATCAGATGATAATTGGTATCTATCCTGTATGATAACATACCTAAGTTAATAACATCAGATGATAATTGGTATCTATCCTGTATAACATACCTAAGTTTGATAACATCAGATGATAACTGGTATCTATCCTGTATGATAACACACCTAAGTTTAATAACATCAGATGATAATTGGTATCTATCCTGTATGATAACACACCTAAGTTTGATAACATCAGATGATAATTGGTATCTATCCTGTATGATAACACACCTAAGTTAATAACATCAGATGATAATTGGTATCTATCCTGTATGATAACACACCTAAGTTAATAACATCAGATGATAATTGGTATCTATCCTGTATGATAACATACCTAAGTTAATAACATCAGATGATAATTGGTATCTATCCTGTATAACATACCTAAGTTAATAACATCAGATGATAATTGGTATCTATCCTGTATAACATACCTAAGTTTAATAACATCAGATGATAATTGGTATCTTGTATGATAACATACCTTAATTTTATAACATCAGATGATAATTGGTACCTATCTTGTAAAACACATCTAAGAAAGCATTGGTATTCCCGGTTTTTTAGAGCGGCTCGTATTCGAGAATTAGAGAGGCGAATCAAACAACACACTTCACAAATGCATGAGCGACGGAAACAGCCTAAGGGGACACCCCAGGAAGAAATGGAGGCTGCCAAACGAGAACTAGATGTGGTATGTGTATATGTTATGATAGTGTGGGAGTATTATAGTAGTTAATAAATTAATGAATGTCGGTTGTTATTTTATTTCAGATTGCATAAACATATTTAAAACCACAATTGACACTATGAATAGGAGTTTTGTTTTGTCGATTCAGTATATTTGTATTTAGTTTTTATGTTAAAAAAACCCAACACAAAGATCCAATAAGTTTATTATGTTTTCATTGTCAAAAGTAGAGTATTATTATAAAATAGTACATTGTATTACAATTGAATAGTGTCATATTAAAAATTACAATTTGTTTTCTATAAATGTATACAATGTATATGCAGAAATGTTAGTTGAAATATCTTATTTTGTAATATGGATTGGAAGATTCAGTCACTACAATGAAAACCGTGGGTATATTTTGTAAGAATCGGTGATCTATTTTCAGCGGTATGTCATATGCTGGTATTGAATTGCAAGCCATTGCCTATACTTATATATCTGTGTCATATATATAATGTTCAGTAAGTTTTATAGTTGTAATGTGATTTTCCTTATTTCTTGTCTTTAACATATACAAAACTGATAAACAGTTCAATGAAAAATGAAAATATGATTGTAAAATGATTATTTAAATCCAGATCCTCTAGGTTATAAACAAATGGACTGATTAAAAACTGGAGGTACACATTGATGACCCCAGGGATATTTGGAAAAAAGAAAGAGGAAATTTTGTTTTTATTTCAGTTTGAACATCCATATGAAAAAAAAAGATATGAAGAAAATACCCTGAGTTTTACTGATTTTTTACGAATATTGTTGAGATTTGTTTGTCTCTGTCTAGGTAAAATCACTTCAGAAAGACTTGATGAAGCGTTACCAGGAACTGAAGACCTGGACCACAGGTTTAAAGTCGTTCCTTGTTGTACTTAGATATCTTTGCTTGCTAGTTGTTAATCAGTTGTTGTTAACCACAGAAACTCCATAATTATTTTTAACTTTTTATTTCTTAGAAAGATTTGTCACAGTGGCGGATCCATGGGGGATCTAGTACATTTGATATTTGTTCATCCAAATCCATAAAACAAATGATCACAATGGTTAAGAAATTCCCATGATCTGAGCTGGACATGTGATGGTACCCAGGATCTACCACTGTTTCATCCTAATATAAACAGAGACTTCTGTGAAAAATTAAGAGAAATTTGAATTATAATCCTAATTACAGTAAAGCAGCGCTAACTTGAACTCCAAGGGATAATGTCTATAGTTTGAGGAATATGAAATATTTGAGTTGTGATAGGTTAGTCCTAGATGGTAAGGAACTGACCATATATTTACAACAAACATAATCTGAATGTAAATTATGCTGCCAAGTACAATATAAAGTGTACCTAGTAGTCTAACAGTAAACTTCACCAATTGTCTTGATTCATAATGATTTAAATAACAGTAAATGTAGTATGGAAAAGGAAGACATTCAAAAAATTTGAAACATTTAATTATTTTACTTAGATCTAGGCTGTAGTCATCCAATTGCTAGAAATGACATGCATGTCCAAAAATGCAAAAGTTTACCTAAAAAGAATATATAAGGATGCAGTTGGGACCAAGTGAAAAGTTTCTAGGGGGTATTCGAGTGATGGTGAGTTCGAGTAAGTGGGCTTTTACTGTAATTTAAAGAAAATTGAAATAGCTGATTAAAAAATATTTTGTTTTTCATTTTATTGTACATTTTTTATTAAGATTCAAGATCAGTTTAAATATTTTTCCGGGAGAATTTTATATTTTCTTACAGAAATCTCTGGTTACTTAAATTTTAATTTCATGCACGTGGCAGCAAGTTGTTTTATCTATGGAATAACTTGAGACTAGGAACTGATTTTGTAACAGTCTATGGTTCTCTTATTAAGATGAGTTTTAACAGCGCTGTTACTCGGATATTTTGTGGACCTTTTATCTTTGCATGCTTTGTCTTCAGAGGTGACTTTCCTGTGACTAGATCTAAGCATGGTCTTAGTAATTAATTGTTTCTTTTCCTTCTGACTGCAGTAAATTTTTTCTAAATGCATGACTTTGCAGTTGTATCAAATTCATTTCTATTTTCATTCATTTCTGTGTAAACTTTCATTTCATCATCATATATACCATGTAAATCAGATTAACGTTTTCTTAAAACTCAGATATTTATCATGATAATTCCTGCATGCTTTCTTAAGCTAGCTATTCTTATAACATTAATCTAGATGATAAACCTGACAGTTAAACTTGTGTAGTAGTCCATCATACATATATATATACATGAAATGTACCATTGTATTACAGAAGGTTATGTCTGTGTAGTTTGTAGCTGTGAGGGAAACAATGTAATAATGACATTGTATCGATGATAAAGAACATTAATCGAGGGGTAGGGGTATAGGATTACTAATTGATATTTTAACATTAACAGCATTAATCTCAGAAATCCATTGAAAAGGATTTGTCATCTTATATCAACAAAACCTGTTTATTTGTTACATTATTCTGCTGAAAATGTTTTCATTTTTTGTATTAGAAATGTTCCTGTCACAAAAAAAGTTTTCTGATTCACAAAAAATAGTTAATCTTGCAAAAACTGAACTTTTATAAAATGATAAACTAATGAAGTTAAACGATTTACTAACATCAAAAAGTGAATATTTAGGTCTCTCTTTATTTGGTGATTTTTTGTGGAAATATTTGAACTTGGAACCTCAAAACTGTTACATTTCTAGAAGAAAATTTTAGTAAAAAATAATTTCCCAATAACTACCTATTTGCTTGGTGGAAGTCTTGTGTTCTTTGGCTTGTGTTGTTTCTGGTATTTGTTGCTTACTGGTTCAAGAAAATATATGCTAAGAATTCGCAATTGAAGTGAGATTATATATGTGTGCTTTCAGAGGATAAATCGTTCATGAAATTAGGACAGAGGATGAAATAGAAAAAGAACATCTATAATAAAGTTCAGCCTTACTAGAAATCTGTCGGCCAATGTTTTTGCTGTAATGGCAAATTATTCAGATAAACAAATTTTATGGCTTATACCTGCATATGCATAATTATAATTATGTAACAGGTATACAAACACTGTATTACAATGTAAAATACAACATTCTTACACAACACAGTTGATATATATACATGTATATTGTTTGGATGGAAATTAAGAATATTTTCTTTAAGATAAGATTTTTATTTATACTTATTTAACTAGGATTATTTGTAATGTATGGAAGATCAAAACACATTTCCCATATAATTCTCATTTGATATATCGTTGTACAACATCATGTTACTATTCCAGTCAGGTAGAATACTCTATCATTTTCAGGAAAGCGTAAGAAAGGGCTTCAATCAAGTTAGTAGACAATCACAGATCTTCTCTTCATTCCTTCTGTCATTCTTTGAAACATCAGATAAAGTTGTTCTGAGTCTACTAGGATATATGTCCTGTCTTATTCCTCAATCCTAGTTTCATTTACCTGGCTATGGTAACACCAAACTGGCTAATGAATCTCGTTTACCTGGCAATGGTAACACCAAACTGGCTAATGAATCTCGTTTACCTGGCAACGGTAACACCAAACTGGCTAATGAATCTCGTTTACCTGGCTATAGTAACACCAAACTGGCTAATGAATCTCTTGTTTACCTGGCAATGGTAACACCAAACTGGCTAATGAATCTCTTGTTTACCTGGCAATGGTAACACCAAACTGGCTAATGAATCTCTTGTTTACCTGGCAATGGTAACACCAAACTATGAATCTCTTGTTTACCTGGCAATGGTAACACCAAACTGGCTAATGAATCTCTTGTTTACCTGGCTATGGTAACACCAAACTGGCTAATGAATGTCTTGTTTACCTGTGAAAAAATGACTTCAGGAGAAGGTTGGTTTGTTTTTCAATGTGTGCTTCACTGTTTGGGCTGTAGGCTCTAAACTGTTGGTTTTCATTTGATGAAACTTATCAAACATCTTTCAATTATCATTCGTCCATCACTAGAACAATTTATAATCATTGAATATGTACTGTCCTAATAATTAGAAGTTCTATACAATCTTTCTGCCACATATCAATGTCATGGAGTTTCCAGATAGATGTATGTTGTAGGAAAAGAAGAGTTGCAATATGAAATCATACCTATTAATTTTTCTATTAAACCATTCACTGTCACTAAATATTTAATGATATATGTTCACTTTGTAAAGTCTCAGTTTCACTGTCAGTTCTATAACATTAATCATATTCAGTTCAGACCTGTTGGTTAGATATCAGCTTTGGTGCTTTTAGGAGTTAAAATAGCCTTTGAAATAAAGACCCAAAATAATCTACATCTGTAATGCAATGTATATGGAGTAAGATCAGACAATAAAAATAAAGTATTGAAATATAATTGGTCAGGTATAGTCAGTCTGGTTCCTCAAATTGTCAAATTTGTATGAAATTTATGTGGGTGGGGACTGTGTATATATTCTGAACTGTGTCTATTCAAACAAAATGTGTCACAATAATAGATACATATCACAATTTAATACCTTTCATTTTCCAGGGGTCCAAGGTCAAGGTCATTATTTCTAGATATCATTACTCTAACATCATTTCTTTCGGCACATCAATTAAACTTCATAGTATCCTAATGTCAAATATGACAATACCTCACAGATGAGTTCGTGTAATGCTGGGTTCGAAGGTCACCAGTAGTAGGTTTGTTTAGTTTAGTTTAATGTCCGATCAACAGCTAAGGTCATTTAAGGACTGGCTCCCGTTTATGAGATGCATGTTGTGGTGCCTGTGTGTTTTTGGAGTTTGCCAATATTATGCTCATGTTTTGTCTCCTTGTGATAGCGTGGAACCGATTCCAACTTTATAGTGTTATCTCACTGAAGGATATTACCAAAGACACCCAGCAGGACACCCCACCACGTCACATTATACTGACAATGGGCAAACCAGTCATCCAACTCCTAAAATGCTGAGCATTAAGCAGAAGTAGCGACTACATACAGTAATTGTTATAGATTCTGGTATGTCTCGGCCAGGGGACAGAACCCAAAGCCTTTCTTATAGGGATGCTGAAGATGTGAAGGAGTCAATAGGACGAATAATGTTACCAGTACTAGAAAGAAGAGAAAAGATAAGATCCCAAATTAAGTTGCTTCTTACGATCATGTGTCAGGGAGAGCAGGTACAATTCTTAGGCGCTACCTGCAGGGCAGACATAAGTAGGCATTATACTAATGTTAAAAGGATTGTCAAACAAACAATTGATGCTGTCAAATTTATACAAAGATCATGTTTTAGCATACATTGGATGAGTGTTTGTCAGGGTTTTGAAGTAAAGGTCAAGGTCACTGTCACTATTTATAGAAATTTGTTGAACAATGACACTAAGTTGCACGGGAGTGGAGACTCTCTGATAGAGACATGTTCTGAATAACTGTGTCTCTTTTCAAAGTACAATATTATTATATTGTCACTTCATATACCTACTGGTAGTTGAAGGTTTTTTGGAGGTTTTTCTTACAGAAATAATATTGTATTAGCAGATTACAACCTACTTCATCAGTATGTTGTCTGTTTTGTACAGAAATGCTATTGTTGATGATAATTGGCAAAAACTGATAAACAAGTAACAAATTGAAATGAAATCCCAGACAGTGGATCAATTTCATGTGGGAATTGTCTCCCCTTGGATTTGGAGTCATAAATTTAACGTTTTGGACAACCTATGTTATTGTACGTATATGATGTCATCAATCTAAAATAACTGCAAAGACAAAGAACCAAGTTAATGACCTTGGTTACTTCTACTCCAGGCCAAAAGCTTCATGTTGGACTCTTTAATTCATCAGTAGATTTATCGTTATTTCAATACGTTAGTCAGTGTCTGAACTTTCTGTACACGTTTTGTGATCACACATATTCAACACCTGTGTGACTGTGATCATTTATAACTAACACTGCAGAAATGTGTTACAACACGTACCTTTGGTCTGACCGCACTGTTACCTGTATTCCTGATAACATCACTACAGGAGAAAAAGTAAGATATTAAAATCTATTCTTATTTTTTCATATAAAATTATACTTTTTTCTTAAAATTTTGAAATGTATCAAGAAAGATCTTTAATTTTGTAAATTATTTCAGAAAGTTTTTAAGTAATTTTTAAACAATTTTTATAGTATCTTATGAAAAAGTAGCTGTGAATTGTAGATGAAAATGATTATACATGTTTCCACACCCTGGGAGGATCTGAAATCTGAAGAAACCTTTTTGGGATTTTTCCAGGGGAAGGAATGAAAATGAAGTTGCCTGATTTGAAGTCAAAAAAGAAAAATGGAAAAAGACTCCAGCATGCTAAGAAGTTGGCTCATAAATTAGATATGGATAAAGTGCAGGCCAAAACCACAGTGAAATCTATTGTATCAAGAAACAAACACAAGAAACATTTAAACCAAACAGATTTAAATCCTTACTTTAAATTGCCTAAAGTTGAGTTCCGTGAGGTTGGATGAAAGTATTCTTATCAATACTCTTGATTGGCATTTACGGATATTTAAGTATGGTTATATGTTAACATACAGTAATTAAAAATATTACACTGCTGTGTGAGGCTATCGTTTATAATGACAATATAGGGAGTATTGTACCTACTAAATAGATGGCAAATACTTCATACTGATATAATATGGAAACCTATACATACCGGTGATATAAACTATATATATAGAGACTATATAATGTATATTTGGTTTACTAAATATTTGTTCATACACAACATTAAAAAACCCTGTCACAGTCTCTATGTTAATAAGTATCTATTTCTAACCTCGCGCCTTTGATCATGTGATGTTTTTGACCAATGGAATTACGTTAGAGGGGTAGCGCCCCCTGCATTCATTTTCCAGCAGCGTGACTATTTGTAGCAGCAGTATTTTTTTTCATCATTATATTTCTCCTACTTGTTTACTTTTCGTCGCAACAACTCCAATTGACTTTTGAACTTGTGAGTGTTTTGCTTGGAATCGTCGTCTCCAACAGGACTTTTCACATGTGGGAACCTCTTGGGATGGAAGAGCAGGAATCTCTTGGGATAGCCGGTAGTTGGAACCTATTTTGGGTGGCAGAGTACAGGGGATCTCTTGGGATAGCAGAGAAGGAAACTCTTGGGATGGCAAAGTGGGAATATCTTGGGATGGCAAAGTGGGAATCTCTTGGGATGGCAAAGTGGGAATCTCTTAATATGAGAAAGTGGGAACCTCTTGGGATGGCAAAGTGGGAATATCTTGGGATGGCAAAGTGGGAATCTCTTTTGATATGGCAAAGTGGGAATCTCTTGGGATGGCAAAGTGGGGACTCTTCTTTGGGATGGCAAAAGTTGGGAATCTCTTAATATGGAAACGTGGGATCCTCTGGATGGCAAAGTGGGACATCTTGGGATGGAAAGTGGGAAACCTTGTGGCAAAGTGGGAATCTCTTGGATATGGCAAAGTGGGATCTCTTGAGATGGCAAAGTGGGAGGGATGTAAAGTGGGAAACTCTTGGAATGGCAAAGTGGACTCTCTTGCTATTGCAAGTGGGAATCTCTTGATATGACAAAGTGGGAACCTCTTGGGATGGCAAAGTGGGAACCTCTTGGGATGGCAAAGTGGGGATCTCTTGATATGGCAAAGTGGGAACCTCTTGATATGGCAAAGTGGGAACCTCTTGGGATGGCAAAGTGGGAATCCCTTGATATGGCAAACTGGGGATCTCTTGATATGGCAAAGTGGGGACCTCTTGATATGGCAAAGTGGGAACCTCTTGGGATGGCAAAGTGGGAACCTCTTGATATGGCAAAGTGGGAACCTCTTGGGATGGCAAAGTGGGAATCCCTTGATATGGCAAAGTGGGAACCTCTTGATATGGCAAAGTGGGAACCTCTTGGGATGGCAAAGTGGGAACCTCTTGGGATGGCAAAGTGGGAACCTCTTGGGATGACAAAGTGGGAACCTCTTGGGATGGCAAAGGGGGAACCTCTTGGGATGGCAAAGTGGGGATCTCTTGATATGGCAAAGTGGGAACCTCTTGATATGGCAAAGTGGGAACCTCTTGGGATGGCAAAGTGGGAATCCCTTGATATGGCAAACTGGGGATCTCTTGATATGGCAAAGTGGGGACCTCTTGATATGGCAAAGTGGGAACCTCTTGGGATGGCAAAGTGGGAACCTCTTGATATGGCAAAGTGGGAACCTCTTGATATGGCAAAGTGGGAACCTCTTGGGATGGCAAAGTGGGAATCCCTTGATATGGCAAAGTGGGAACCTCTTGATATGGCAAAGTGGGAACCTCTTGGGATGACAAAGTGGGAACCTCTTGGGATGACAAAGTGGGAACCTCTTGGGATGGCAAAGGGGGAACCTCTTAGGATGGCAGAATAGGAAACCCTTGGGAAGGCAGATTGAGTACCTTCTGCGATTGCAGAGTGGGGACCCTCTGGGAGGACCCTCTGGGAGGCAGAGTGGGGACCCTCTGGGAGGACCCTGTGGGAGGCAGAGTGGGGACCCTCTGGGAGGCAGAGTGGGGACCCTCTGGGAGGACCCTGTGGGAGGCAGAGTGGGGACCCTCTGGGAGGCAGAGTGGGGACCCTCTGGGAGGCAGAGTGGGGACCCTCTGGGAGGACCCTCTGGGAGGACCCTGTGGGAGGCAGAGTGGGGACCCTCTGGGAGGACCCTCTGGAGGACCCTCTGGGAGGCAGAGTGGGGACCCTCTGGGAGGATCCTCTGGGAGGCAGAGTGAAGAACTTCTTGGGATGGTTGAGAAGGAAACTGGTTTGTGATATAGCAGAGCCTTAGGTGCACTGAACTTGGTGTCTGAATCATCTGTCGAAAGTTTAAATGAGTTTTTAAGTATTAAAAGATAAGGATATGCAATAAATTCAATAAAGGATAGTGGTCATTGTAAATTATCTTTTTTTATAATAAAGATCTATATGGAATACATTTTGTTGGGAATTATCATTGATGGTGTAGCATGCAGCTTTCCAGATGTTCATTGTCTGATTTAAGAGCAATAACAAGTCTCATTTACCTTGTTACAAACTTGGTATAAGGTCGGACGGTTTTCAATTCATTAAATTACCAAGGGTCTGTTGTATTGATAGATTTGATACTCAGACCTGTAGTCCATATGTACTTTTAATTTATGTGAGTTATTGTTCTCCAGACCTTAAGGTGGAGATATCAGAATTGATAAGCAGAACAGGGACATGGTTTGTGTCTTAAATAACTAAGTATGCTTTGAGGAAAGGTTTAAAAGAATGAACAATGACCAGGGTTTTGTCCCTTACTCGAATCTCAAGTGTCGTAACATTTGTCAGTGACAGCCATGCTGACAGGCTAGTTGTAAACAAAGTTGATTTGGATGTGTATTTCAGCTACAATTGTAATTTTTTTCCTGTGTGGAATTTTAACTCATTCTATATTATTTCTAAAATGCTAATAAATTTGCCTTGTCTGATTTTGGCTGAAGATTTGAATGGTCAGCCAAGGTTACATGTAAAGGTGGTATTACCGGAGGCTTTTACTGATGTTGATCAACTTATTGGTGAGTTGTTCTGGCTTGGCTAGTGTTCCACACCTTAGAATATTGGACTAGTATTGCAGCTATTAAAGCTAAGTATTGTTTATACTAGTTAGCCTTGAGCAAAGTATCAGATGTGCGCCATATTTAGTTTCTAACCTCTAATTATTGGATGGGACATGGCCTATGTTGGCCTTTTCTCTTCGTTTGTCTGTGATGTCAGATGTCTGACATTTTGGCCAGACTTTGCATTTAGCTCAAAGTCATTACTAGAGACTAAAGTTTATTATGTTAGTACTTTTTGAGGATATCTTGATAATGCCAATGTATGAAGTGGAGGTCAGAGTGAGTTATTAGTCCTGACCTTTGTGAGACAAATTAGAGCTGTTTCTTGAATAAGACTTTGTTTTCATCTAAAGTGGCAGCAAGGCCATAAGTCAAATCTAGAAGTATTTGTCGAAGTATTGCTGTTGTGAGGATTTTGGAGGTTTTACTAGATTTGATCCTTGATATTTAGATACCTGACGGTTCCATGGTTTCCCTTGATTTGGCTAGAACTGTTTTTATGTTGGAAATTGTTATAATTACAGATTCTATAAGGTGTTGGCTTGTGGCCATTCAGTATGCAACTTAAACGTTTCACATCTTTGATAACAATTGTTCCTTTAAATTTTCTCCTTGTGTATCTAAAGCAAAAGTTAATCACTTTTAAGACTCCTAATATATATTTTTACTAACAAATGTTTATCAATTTCATTGTCAAACTGATTTTTTTTTAATCAAGTAAGTGATATCTATTTTGTGGTACTATCGTTATTGTATCTATAATTATATGAATATTAATTATAATGCATAAGTAAACATTGCAATGCCAATGTGTGAATTGTAGCTTTAGTCTGATTATTATAAGATTTAAATGTTTCAGGTACAATGTAAACCATATATATCAATGTTTTTTGCTAAAAATTTGATACATAATATAACTTGCATTTCATAACATTTGATATTTTAAAAATGAAAAGTTTCATTTATTAAACAACTTGGGAAATTTTTATCTAATTGATTTTTATTACCTAACTATCGCTATGCATATGTAATATTTGATATTATTACTGTTGTTTACTGTAGATTTGTGTGGTAATGCTAGTTGTGTGTTATCTACAGATGATGCTCAGTCTGAGCCTGTCCGACAACATCCGGATCTTGTTATGTCTGACTTGTGATCAGTGTATGGTCCCGAGGTAGGATTTGTGGGTCGATATTTATCTCCCTTTAACCGTCCACTGACATGTCACTGGTTGTGGTTGTTTATACTCGGAGAGGATAACGTTGACACCTCACTACGCATCTTCCTAATATATCACTGAAATCGTACAAAGTTGGGCAGGGTTAAATCACGTAATAAATGTATAGATATAAAGAATTTCCTTCACCTTTCTGTAAGTTTTCGTGTAGCTAATTATTCCTGTTGTCTTACTTACAATCCAGTTATAATGGGTGGAAGGCTATGTACAACCATATAGGAGAACAAAAACAGTATTGTAAAAAAAACAATCAGATAATATAACTTAACTCAGACAGTAAACAAAAAAAATTGATAGAATTTTTTTTCACATTTTTAATTGCTAGAATTTCAACAGTATATTTGAAACTTCAATAATAGCGAAAGTTAAGACACCAATAAAAAATATTTAATTTTGTGGCCATTTTCTGCGACATAAAGGATCCCTCTAGACATTATGAATAATGATTCCCTTTTTCATCAGTCTCCATGTCTGTACAATACCTTATATAGTATTGTTTTATGTCGGAGATATCTAGAGAAGACCACACGTAGATATCTATATATATAATATTTAAATAACTGTGATCTAGTATATTTTTCGATTGATCTCTTTGAAATTTGGTAGGTATTATACTAATGATATAATGTTGTTTTTTCCTGCCCGCCTTTTTTTTTGCAAAAGTTATTGCCCTTACATGTTTATCTTTGTAGATCCTCCCCCTCAGTTTTCAACCATGAAATTGTACTTTCTTAATGACATTTTGATTTAACATTTAATCTTGCATTTCAATACCCTGATATTTGTATTCACTAAATTTTTGGGTTTGGGTTGGCGTATATTGTTTGACTCCGAGGTATTCTTGTTAGCGGAATTAAATAGATTTTTTCGAAGGTGCAGACAGTAGAAGTACCTTATATGATAGGCTGTTTCTCTTGCTGATTCCAACATCATCAATTGCGTTCCATCAATACTCTATACTGAGCTTTATGAATAGAATGAAACAAAGATATTCCTGTGTATATAGTTATATACTTGTTGCTGGTTGCTAATCAGTACTTGGTAGTTCAGAGCAGGGTGGGATATATGAGTGGTATCAGTCATTATAATAGCATTCACGCTGACATGATTGAAAAATATTTTGAAGATGCGTTAAATTCACATACTTTTATCAACTGCATTAAAAGCTAAAGTAACATAACCAAGCTATCTACAGATATTCTAATTACCAGATTCCTGACATGAATACCATTTATTTGACAATACTTATTTAATTTTTCTACATGTATACCTATTTTGGTGACTTTTATTCTCTGAAATATAAATTTATTCTCTGCTTCATATTTAAAACTACATGTATGTGCATGCATTTTATAAAAATGTATATTAAACAGCATCTGTATAAATATTACCATTTTTACTTACCCCTCACCCGCAGCCTTGGATCAAAATATCAACTGGTTGCTATAGAAGGTTACAATTAACTTGTCCGACATCGCTTTTCTTGTAACGCTTTACATTATATAAAGCATGTAAATAATGTAGCAATTATCCTTTGTATATATATCATAATCTTAAGTTTTTCTAAGAAATAAAAGTTTTATAACAAACTACTAATTTTAAGTAAACTGACATTTAATAAAACAGAACGTTTTTTTTTTTTTTTTTTTTTTTTACTTCATGTATCGATAAGCGAATTTTATTAAGCATATGAAAAATTGTAATTGCTGCAATTAAATACACACCAATATTATGTATTGCTACATGTATGCATATGTATGGAAGAAAATAAAAAAAATTCAAAAAAATTCAAAAAAAAAAAACCAGAACGTAATTGGTAAGTAAATAAATTAATCAAAAACAATATGATTTTACAGAATGTATTGGGTGAGAAATATAGATAATAAAATCTCGGCATACTCATAGGTGATGGGTTTATTACATGACATTCAGATTGCATTTGTTAGAATTTGTTCACTGAACTGCAATTTACCAGTACATATGTATATACAGTTGTATATAGACATGGATGGGCTAATTGTCATATAAATATCATAATGGTAATGGCACACTCAATATTTAATACTACGTCACAATTGCCAGATTATGGTTTCATCAACGTTTGTTAATGAAAGAAAATTTCTTAACTCCAATTTTTAAAAGGAAAGCATGACATAATTTCAAAAAAGTTCCTTAGCTAAGGTATTTTTTTTAAAAATTCAATAATGATTTTCTTTGGAAAATTTTCTGTTATTAAGGAAGTGAAGGAATGTTGATGGAATCATGACCAAATAAACTCCACCAGTCACGGCACATTGATGAACACTTTGCTGCATTTGGTTGTTTTTTTTTGAGAATCAGTATTTTCCCAGAGAGGAGGAGTTTTCAGCTATATATCTTGTTTTCCTTTGTACCCATGGCAACATTCATTACATTGGTAATGACAGTCCGATCTCATATCATTTAAAAGTTTGGACTCTTTAATGCAAGAAAATGACTTAGATATTCACTCAAATAAAGTTACATCATGAGTACTATAAATTAAAACAGCCATTTGCAAACATCATTTTCAGGACACTTCGGATTCTGTTGTGACTTTGTTGACTTTTGTTATCATATAAATAATGTATATTTTGACTTAAAGGTTTAAATATACAGTGTATTGATTTTCATAAAATATCAAAAAAATTGAAACAACAAGGAATACATTATGTACTAATATATTAGCTCATTGGTATGAAGTGCAAAATTATCAGTTTGTGTAGTTTAAGAGTCCATTGTTGTTGTATAACTTACAACTGAATTTTCCTGTATAGCATTTTTTGGGAAGATCGAGGGCCATCAAGTTTATTCAAAGGAATGATCTTGACCCCTGAATATCAAATTATTGGGTTCATTGTGTAATTTCATGATATTTATGAAGTTCGTCTCCAGGATAATGAGGTTGTACCAGGTGCATGTCACTGTTAGAAGTGAAGTGTTACACTGATCTAATCAGTATCAATATCTTTGTAAATAAATGACACTGACATGTTTTCAAGGTCACCTTGATCAGATCAGTTAGGAACTTCAGATAAATCCTTCAACAGAAAGATAATTAACATAATGTTTGTATCATTTCACAATAATATATCTGTTTGTATATAGGAGATATCATGCCTAATTTCGATTTCTGTACCTGGTTTTCTCTCTTATACAGTATCTTTTCTTTTTCTGACTTCAACAATTTTCTTGGTACCTGATATTTTCCAGTACTATTTCATTTTTCTTCTGTACACTATATATTATGTATTATGTTCCATTTTCAGACTGATTTCGACAGTAAAACAATATGGCCATACAGGGCTGTTGTAATCATAAATCTACACAATGTTTTCAGAATGTTAAATACAGCAATATCATATTGTTTATAAATATGATTAAAGCATTTGTGAGGATTGAAATAATAGCTTTCTACTTTTGTCATCATCACATTCACAATTAATTCTGTCTCTTTTCAAATAGTTTTTGTAACAATTTTCTGAAACTCTGGTTTTCAAATCTTAAACCATTTCACATATTATGGAAGAAAATTCTTATCATAACCCTTTAACTTGTAACAATTTTACTAACCTAGACTTAAATACTGTATCAGGAAAAGCACCCTGGAAACTCTTTGCAAAGTATAGAGAAAAAAACTAACACAAGTCGGTGTTGAGGTGTTCGTCACTGTATTAACTTCTATAATCTTTTGATCATTGCTGATATGTAGCAGTTCTCAGTCAATGATTTTCCACCATTCTATTGATTCTGTCGACAAATGCACTAACTTTATACTCACAGGGAGACTACAGACCACAAATTCTCTATCTAAGAACACGCACCGCTAGTAATAAGCCCCCCGCCTCCCATCATTCCACCACGGTGGCGGGGGCTCACGGGTCGTAAGTACTAATTCACTCTATTTCTTCCTGTAAACTGCTAGACACCACCATCTGTAGCTAGTAGCCTCCCTTTCTTTGTGAATTTAATGTAGTCTCCATAAGCTCTATCATAACAGTATACTACCCTGGTACAGCTGTATTAAATCTACTACTAACATCTATTTAGTGTACCAGTCCCCTCTATCAAATCAACTACAATTCTCACTTCTTTCCATTCTACAGACAGAAAGGTCATGCTCTGACATCAGTAATGGCTAGATTAATTGATACATTTTCTGTATCTATTAGCTAGATTTCTACCTTTATATATCATACAATAGTATTTTGTAATATATATCTAAGGTTTTTATATGTAAAAAAAACCTGCTGATGAAATACAGTATATATATAGCTCCAGACCCCTCCTATTAATATCAGATAGATTGTCTTCCTATCTATATGGCATGGCTAAAATCAGTACTCCTAGTTTTTGATAATAGCTAGCTCTTTCCTCTTCATATACCGTACATGTTGTTCATTTTATTTTGGATGTTAATGAAATCATGTGTTAAAATTTGTTATATTACCTATATTAAGTTATATGCTTGCTAGTTTCTGTTCTGGAAGTGTAATACTAGGACTAAATTTTTTCATGACAAGGTAACACAGAAGATGGTAAAGTTGTCATCACTCATATTTACTTAGCTGATTTTAATCTTACTTAATTAAGGAGCTGAGTAACTCATAACACCTCATAGGAATTCTTGTTTCATCGTGTTTAGTTTGGTAATTGCAATGTTAATTTATTGATAAAAGTTGTAATTGCTGAAATGATTTCTGACTTTATGTTGCATTCAGGATGGAATTATTTAACTTGCCCAAGTTTGATTTAGCCATGTTCTTTAAATTTCTCTATAAAATTTATCAACCTATTTCTAAGTTCCGAATATATTCCAAACTATACTGTATTACATGAACATGGTTGTAGCTGAACAAACTACATTTACAGATATAGCTCGCTGGTGCTTACATTAGGAAATGATTGTTCATTGCAAGTTGTAAGAGTCCAAATACATCAAAGCCTTTAAACCTTCTCAAGAACCGTCCATTTGTTTGTTTGCTGGGTTGATTGCCTAACGAAAGCCTGGGTCATTTTAAGTGGGGTCTCCTTGTAGTAGTTGGTGATCACATCAATGAACATTATATGAACTTGGCCTGTCGGATGCCATTTAGAGCATGTAGGGTAAAGCATTGACAGCACAGACCGGCCCATTTCTTATCTTCCAGAGAACCACCAACTCTAACACGGGTAGAGAGTGTCGAACCACGCACCATGGATCTTCACCCGAGGTCTAACATGGCCGACACTCTAACCGACTGAGCTATGACAGCCCCTGGTAGAACCAACAGGTCTAGAGTCGTAATATTTTATCAAGCGTATTGGGATCAGAAGTTTAAATAAATTTTCTTGACCCACTGTCAAGGTCATGGAGTCGAAATATATTAAAATCTGCATGTGATTTCTCAAGAAAAATTAGGCCTCGACTCATGATGTTTGGGTAGCAGGAAGCAGAAATAGAACTATGAAAGGCTATAAAGTTTGTTCAAGTAAATATCCAGGTAATGAATTAAACCCTCTGAACTTGACCCACTGACAAGGTTACCGCTGGGGGTGAAACCAGTCGAGCAGCAAGTTATCACCAGTCAATTAAAGTTATTGAAGTCCAGTGGATTAAGTGTATGATTGAAATTGGCCGTTTTATCAGAAAAAGTCAGTTCATAGATATATCCTTGTTTATATAATATCATGATGAAGTATTCGACTGATATTTATAAGATCATCGTGTAAAACATTTAATTTTCATCACTTGGATATTTATGTGTCATTCTACATTTTCCCATTGTTTACTATCAACATTCATTATGTTTGTTTTTGTTGCTTTGAATAATTGATTGCGAAAGCATACCGGTAAGTATCACAGAAACAATCACTGATTTGATATTGTCATCAGAGCTCTGCAATAGTTGGCATATAAAACTGAAATAACATTCAGGTGTATGTATGTTTTCTGATTGAAAACAAAACTTTATTTCAGGAATTGAAATATCAACTGTAAATAAGTGCAAACAATACCTGATCTGTTTGTAATTTCTATGTAGGTAAATATATACATTATGTATAGGAGTAAAAATCTTTAAAGAACGGTAAACAAGTAAGAAAATTTGAAATGGCCATCACTGATTATCTAAAAAGATATTGTAGTAATGATAATTCTAGATAGTGATAAAATTTGGCATATCAAAATTAGATATAGAATTATGTTTGGTGTTTTACGTGCATTTTGCTATCATGTGAGAAATGCAGATTATGAAATTGCATGGAATGAAGTTTGCATGTAGATTTTATTGTATGAGTGTTATCCTTGAAGAGTGCAGAGACTGATATTTAGTATTGGATGTTTTTATATAATATATATTGTTTTCAGTGATCTTGAAGAATTCTGTTAAAATTTAAACTTTTATTTTCCAATTGAATTTTTAGGTCATCTGACCCGAAGGGTCAGGATGACCTATAGTCATCATGCTTCGTCCGTCGTCGTGCGCCTTGCGCCGTGCGCCGTGCGTCGTGTGTAAACTTTTCACATTTCAAACTTCTTCTCAAGTTCCACCAGTGGGATTGAGCTGAAACTTGCCTGAAATGATCCTGATATGATGCCGACCAAGTGTTGTTATTTTTCGGGTAGGTCCGAAATCCAAGATGGCCGCCATAGCCGCCATTTTGAAAACACATTTTAAACTTCTTCTCATGTTCCACCAGTGCTATTGAGCTGAAACTTGCCTGAAATGATCCTGAGATGGTCCTGACCAAGTGTTGTTATTTTTCGGGTCGGTCCAAAATCCAAGATGGCCGCCATAGCCGCCATCTTGAAAAACACATTTTAAACTTCTTCTCCAGTTCCACCAGTGCTATTAAACTGAAACTTGCCTGAAATGATCCTGATATGATCCTGACAAAGTGTTGTTATTTTTCGGGTCAGTCCGAAATCCAAGATGGCCGCCATAGCCGCCATCTTGAAAAACACATTTTAAACTTCTTCTCCAGTTCCACCAGTGCTATTAAGCTGAAACTTGCCTGAAATGATCCTGATATGATGCCGACCAAGTGTTGTTATTTTTCGGGTCGATCCGAAATCCAAGATGGCCGCCATAGCCGCCATCTTGAAAAACACATTTTAAACTTCTTCTCCAGTTCCACCAGTGCTATTGGGCTGAAACTTGCCTGAAATGATCCTGATATGATGCCGACCAAGTGTTGTTATTTTTTGGGTTAGTCTGAAATCCAAGATGGCCGCCATAGCCGCCATCTTGAAAAACACATTTTAAACTTCTTCTCCAGTTCCACCAGTGCTATTGGGCTGAAACTTGCCTGAAATGATCCTGATATGATGCCGACCAAGTGTTGTTATTTTTCGGGTTGGTCTGAAATACAAGATGGCCGCCGTGGCCGCTATCTTGAAAAACACATTTTAAACTTCTTCTCCAGTTCCATTGGTGCCATTGAGTTGGAAATGGGTGAGGATGTCAAGGAAGGCGAGCCAACATAGTGTTGTTATTTTTTCGGCCTCGTAAAAACTTTGAAATGGCAGCAATGGGGGCCATTTTGTAACATGATTGCGCAATCATGGTTTTCCTGAACAACACCTATTTCAAACTTCTTCTCAAATTCCATCAGTGGGATTCAGCCCTAACTTACCAGAAATTATCCTGAGATGGCCCTTACCAAGTGTTGTTATTTATCGGGTCAGCCAGAAATCCAAGATGGCCACCATGGCAACCATCTTGAAAAAACATTTTAAACTTCTTCTCCAGTTCCACTGGTGCCATTGAGTTGGAAATTGGTGAGGATTTTAAGGAAGGAGTGCCAACAAAGTGTTAATATTTTTCCGCCTTGTAAAATCATTGACTTGGCAGCCATGGTGGCCATTTGTAACATGATTGTGCAATCATGGTTTTCCTGAACAATGCCTATTTTAAACTTCTTCTCAAATTCCCCCAATGGAATTCAGCTGTAACTGTAACCAGAAATGATCCTGAGATGGTCCTTACCAAGTGTTGTTATTTATTGGGTCGGTCAGAAATCCAAGATGGCCACCATGGCAAACGGCGCCACTATATACTTGCTACAGAGAATACATACTACAATTATATAAGGTTTTTAAGTTAGAGTCAGATGACCGTTAAGGCCCCTGGGCCTCTTGTTACCATAAGTATGAGAAATGTTTTTGTATCACTTCACTTCATAAACAAGGTCACAGGGGTGAAATATGCTAATTAAGTTCTAAAAGATGCAGGGCACTATCTTTGGTTGGTAGATTCCTGCTATAGAGTGCTATGAAATTTCCTCACACCATTGATCTTGTCCTATTTTCAAGGTCACAGGGGTCAAAAATAAAAAAAAAATTTTAGTCTTATTCTTAAGTTCTAAAAGAATGCAGGGCACTCATCTTTGGTCAGTTGGTTCCTGCTATAGAGTGCTATGAAATTTCCTCACACCGTTGACCTTGTCCTTTTTTCAAGGTCACAGGGGTAAAAAAGTTAAAGATTCATTTTTTTAATCATATTCTTAAATTCTAAAAGATGCAGGGTACTCATCTTTGGTCGGTAGGTTCCTGCTACAGAGAGCTATGAAATTTCCTCACACCGTTGACCTTGTCCTATTTTCAAGGTCACAGGGTTGAATTTGTTTAAAACTTCCAGAATCTTCCAAGTTGCAGCAGACCCAGAGCTCTGATATTTGCAAGCAGGTACCTAGGACATAGTGGAATAAAGTTTCCTCATAAAAATGACCTATATCTATTTTCAATGTCACTGGGGCCAAATAGTTAAAAAGTAATTAGTGAATCTTGTTCTAAGTTCTAAAACATAATACCAATGATCTTGACCTGTTGTCTGGTTCACAGGTGTCAGAGATGTGAAAAACTTCAATGTACAATCAATCTCCTTTTTAATTTCCATTAGACCCATTTAATTTTTTTTCTGCAGGTTACATGGATTGAGTGCTATTATGATTCTGCATACAAATGACCTTGGCCTATTTTCAAGGTCACCATTATGATATATGAAATATTTGACTAAGTGCACTATGTTTATTACACAGGATCAACAACATGCTTCACATCACGCTTCACATTGCTACAAGTACAAATGTATTGGGTTTTGCATTGGTTATATATTTTTAATATTTGATTAAATAAAACAACCAATAGTGGTTAAGTTGTTGGTACATGTATTTCAGTACCTTTAACTGTCTGAGATAATGCATCTATACAAAGCCATACATTTTGATTCACCAATGCATCAGTTAATCATCTCACTTCTGTTTGAAATATTGTATGCAATTTCCCGAAACATCACTAACATATAACAATTTCAACAAGAAAATTGGAAATAGGGATATTGTCATTATTCTGGACCTTTTGTCTAGATTTACTTCACAGGGATGCTGCTGCGCCTTGTATAACCTCAACTAAATTGACCATTTTTTTCAAGTGTTGTTTGTATATATTTTCAGGCTGAGGATCTTCACAAAGAGCTGTCTTTATCCAGGAAAAAATTGGAGTACCGGTTCCGAGCTTTTACAGGGGACCTAACGACGGGTTACACTGCCAAACGGAACACGGCCGTCCCTCAGTTACCTCATCAGTGAAGATGATTCTATTGGTTTTCATGGATAATGTCCAGGTGCTAAAATATCAAGGAAAAACAACCCTTGGATATAATCCTTGAATGAGAGTAATTTAGTCAGGGCCAGCATGGAAAGGGAAGATAACAGCTGATAAATGGCGGACAATCTTACATTGTACATCTTATTCTCTGATTTTTTGCGTTAGTTGAGCTATCCGACATCCACCAGTGATACTTAGTTTTATACAGGTTTCAATATATCATTTGATCTAAAAAATAATATACTGCAAATAATGAAAAAATAAAGAAGGATTTTGGAATTCTTAACTTTGGCAATTTTAGAGTTGATTTGAATTCTGGGCCAAAGACTTGCAGGTCTATACCTGCATATTCTTTTTTTTAGAAAATAATGTACATAAGCTTATGTATGAAATTAACATAATTTATAGAATAAAAAACCCAACATAGCAGTGATATTTGCTGTCTTTAAAAAAAAATGTTCTTGTTTTCGTTTTTGTGATGTCTGAAGTGGTATGTTTATTTGTTAATTTACTGTTAGTAACACTTTGTAACTTGATTTTTCAAAAGTTTCCTGCTGCAGATTTTTTCAATGTAATCATTCTTGTATAGCCTTAATAACTATATACATGTACATTGCACAATCTAAAATGTATTGGAAGCATGAATCGGAGAGATTCGCTGTTTATATTGAATATGAAAGTTCAGTATTGTAAACAATTAGCCAAAAATAGATCTTTTTTTTATTCTATGTATTTGTACATAATTATCAAATTGTTTAATTGTCTAAAATTTTAAATCTTGAGTTTGAAGTTGATAAAAATAAAATAAAAACAACACAAACAGATATTATTTCCTGATATTTAGAGATTTATAATACAGATAGATATTTACTTTATTTTCAACAATAAATAGCATTAAAAAGTGTCAGTTTGATTGAAAGACTATGTTCTATATAATAGTGAGACAGAATTTCAGTTGTAAATGATTGTGATGAAACTTGTCAAGTTTTTTTTATTAGATTTTCTTGCCATCAGTATTTAAATTACCAAATGTTCTTATACCAAATAATTGTTTTAGATTAATACTGTGGTAACAGTATTTTTAGTGAAATTTTATTCATCAGTTTAAATAATTATCACTGCCAATTTAAAATTTCAATATTTAATCTAGAGACTGTATCAATCATTATAGAGTTTGTTTATCACTACAATGCTGTACAGTGTTAGGGATGGTATATTTGGTGATTTTATTTAGTGATTTTCCTGTGGTCATTGTTAGTGCATTCCCCAGACACGGACCAGTGAGAGTCGGCATCGTGGATTATGATGACCAGTGAGAGTTGGTATCATGTGTTACGATGACCAGTGAGAGTCGGCATCATGGGTTACGATGACCAGTGAGAGTCGGCATCATGGATTATGATGACCAGTGAGAGTCGGCATCGTGGGTTACGATGACCAATGAGAGTCGGCATCATGGGTTACGATGACCAGTGAGAGTCGGTATCGTGGGTTACGATGACCAGTGAGAGTCGGTATCGTGGGTTACGATGACCAGTGAGAGTCGGTATCGTGGGTTACGATGACCAGTGAGAGTCGGTATCGTGGGTTACGATGACCAGTGGTATGAAAACAACAATTCAATAACTTAATAAAAATAAAGTGTTTGTATATAAATTTATCAATGTTATTATGTACGAAAATGATATTTGGATTACTGAGAAACAAAATGTCATGATAAATGCATTATACAAATATAATTAATTATTTAGTTGATTATGCTGATTTCTATACCCTGTGTTATTCAACTCTCAGACCATCAGTTAATCATTACAGCTGTTGATTAACAATCTGTTTATATCACACGTGGTATAAACTCTGTACGCATTTTCGATTGGCTAACACAGTGAACTTTGACCCAAGCTGCAATTGTTATTGACGTCATCAATAATCTAATGACGTCACATCACCGGGTCCCGGACGTCACCGGTACACTTTATTTGCATATGCGAAATTATACTTGGCCACGTTTCCCTTTGATTCAAGCCGATATTATTGTGGTAGAAACAGGTCACACGACTCAAAATTGTTGGATACGAAATTTATTCTAAAGCTCGTGTCTTTTGTAACTTTAAAAAAATAACTTACTTGTGTGAAATAAATTCCATATCCAACAACCACTCGTTGTGTAACCTCTATATTTATACTTTTGGCTGATATAAATAACTTCCCCCTTTTAGTTTCTGTATTTTGGCATATATTAAAGTGAAAGGCAAACTTACCATATTTATCTGAAAATTAAACCATGGCCAAGACCATCCATACAGTTATTGCTGTATATATATGTACAGCAGAATTTCCAACATGCTATCATGTTGCCTGCCCATTAATAATCAAATGATGTCTTTGTACAGTATTTTGTCATCAAGAACAGTTGTGTAGGTAGTATATCTATATGTAGTTGTGTCATACATATTGCATTTTCACATAATTTTTAAAATTTTAGTAGTCAGTTTCACTTTTACATGTTTTTTTCTCATTATGAAATGTTTCCTAAAATTCTCAAACAATCCATCTGCACAATAAATATCAAATAGCGAATTGCCATTGTAAAGTTGTCAATCTTAAACTTACAAAAAATCCTTATTGTTAAATGTGATATGTTTATTTTATATTCCATTGCTAGTATCATAGTACTTGTAAAGTACAGAGAGTAAAATGTGAAACTGGGGAATTTTTATCCAACTTTAACATGAATTGTATTCTGTGTGTAAGCTACTCAGTTGAGAATGTATGGGTGTTGACAAGGAAGTATTTATTTTGAGGAGGTGAACAAGTGTGGATTGTGAATTAAACACAACAAAAATGTGTATATTGAAATCCTGCTGAATTGATTATTCTAAGTATGTTAGAAGTCTGAGTTATAATGTGTGAGTAACAAACTGTTTAATAGTTTAGATTCTGAGTGCCTGACTATGTAACTTACTGTAAATCTGACAGTCTTCATTCTAATCAGTACTTGTTCATATATAACCACACTAAAATCAAAAGTCTTCAAAATAATTTGATTGAAGTTGTACATCATGATACCAGTTCTGAAAAAAGTGGATTCTATTTTGACTTCCTGAATGAATGATAGCCTAAAATTATTATATATTTTACATTGTGTAATTCTAGATCTCATTCCTAAAACATGACACTTTATACCTAATTTGTTTGTAAATTTATATTTTTGTATTAAGGTTGACTCTTGACACTAATGCTAGTAACTTCACTACACTTTTGATTTAAAAGTTGATATGATTAGATTTATAGTGTCACACTGTTGAAGAAAAGTACAGCTTCAATGCCCTGTCTAGTACAGTATGTCATGTGATTAATACATATTGTAATGCAATGAAAGAGAAATATATTCATTGATGTTTTACTTTAAATTTGAAATGAGCAAAATTTGCTGTACATCTTGCCTTTTGCTAAAATTTAGTTACAGTGCAACACTCACTGCATAGAAAAGCCTGCCTAATAGAAATATATTTTTGTTCAACTGCAGAAATATTGCAAGTATGATATACTATTACAATCTGTGGAGAAGATTGTTACATTACACTGCTATCAAAGCTGTTCTCACTAGCTGTAATATTTGGTAACACGACCTCTTGTTTATACCCCTATCCCCCCCCCCCCCCCCCCCCCCCCCCCCCTTCATTTTAGCGAGGCAATACCTTAAAAAGTCACGCACTTGTAAATTGAAAGTCACATGATCTGCCTTTCAACATAGACCCCAGTGATACTGAATTAGTTCATAGATTTTTTTCATAACTATCAAATAATTTATATCTGACTTTTACAAAGGATATTGTAAGAGAGAAATAAAAACAGTTACAGAAAAAGTGAGTTTTGGTTTGTTTTGTTTTTGCGGAGACGGAAGATATGACCTTACCCTGGACATAGTAATGACCTTCAGTTAATCTGTCAACCATCAAATGAAAGTGATTCAAAAAGAAACTTAATTTTCTTATCCTCCGTGTTTATTATAGTTGTCTTGTATAATTCTTGAGATATCATGATCAACCTCAAGAGACAAAATGTAGCTATAATGGTTTTTTGATTGGTCCTATACGAACGGTAATCCAAAGATTTCTGATGTTTTAATGGCCTTTTAAAAATATGATTTTGGCCAACTTCAGATTTTTAGACCACCATCTTATTTGTGGGCTATTCAAATTGCCCAATGTCGAAAGGAAAGGACGGAAAAGTATAGAAAAGAACAAGTTGTTTAAAGGACCAATAAAGATCATTCAATGGTGGTTGCCAAGATCCCTGTGAGATCTCTTGTTATACCCCCCGCAACGAAGTTAGGGGGGGATACTGGAATCAGGTTGTCTGTCTGTCTGTAGACGCATTTTGTCCGGACAACTCCTCCTAAACCGATGGGCCAATTCCGATGAAACTTCACACAAATATTAATAATCATGTGTAGATGTGCATGCCACTTTATTTTTCTCAAAATTATAGTTACTATGGCAACTGGTCACTATAAACAGGTTTTCCGATAAGAACCATAAATTTAAGTTTGTCCGGACAACTCCTCCTAAACCGAAAGGGCGATTTCAATGAAACTTCACACAAATATAGAGGACCATGTGTAGATGTGCATGCCACTCTTTTTTTTCTTCAAAATTATGGTTGCCATGGCAACTGGTCACTATAAACAGGTTTTCTGATAAGAACCATAACTTTAAGTTTGTCCGGACAACTCCTCCTAAACCGAAGGCCGATTTCAATGAAACTTCACACAAATATAGAGGACCATGTGTAGATGTGCATGCCACTTTCTTTTTTTTTCAAAATTATGGTTGCTATGGCAACTAGTCACTATATTACTGGGTTATCTTAGTTAGCCTCTAATTAACAGTTCCAATTCACCATTGACTCGTGCAGATTGCGGGGGTATTAGTCAGCCATCCTGGCGACAATTCTAGTTAAGGCTGATACAACATCAGAAACCTTCATATTAACATTGAACCTACATGGATAAGAAATAAGAGGAACCTAAATGCAAAATCTGAGAAACATTTATCTTCTTTGCAAAATATGGACAACAAACTTTATTTCTGGATCTGAGGACGACATACCTAATATGTTGAAATGTAAACTATTAAATCTGTTGAAGATCTCCCTACTGATATGTCGTCTGGTCTTCTGTCCTTATTGTTTATTTCTGGATGTCAAATTCCAAGATGGCCACCTATCATTTGTGATTTTTCTGACCAGTCCATTCACAATGTTCAACCACGCGAGGACCACAGGAGCTCTGACAAACCAAGAGACAATAGACCTTAGATGAAGGTGGTCTTGAGAATTACATCTTAACATTGATCGTTGCAAGATGTCGCATACCTATTAGGTAACATTTAATCAGACTAATGAGTGGAAAATTTGTATGAATCATCTCGGCTAACATGTGTCCTGGATTTCTTTGAAGGAACCTATAACATAATATGCAGTTTCCAAACTGCAAATAAATGAATTTCTGTTATCCTTGGGGAGTTTTATTTCTCAAAACGAACTTAACAATGATATTGTTGTTTGCCAAGCTTATCCTGCTGTCAATATCAATTATCATATTAAGGCAGGGACACCTTGTACTAGCTGTTGGATACTTAACAGAACAAAACACAGGACACCTGTTACAAGCTATACAGCGAAATTAGAGAAAGTATCTTGCCCAAGGAGAAGTGTTCCAGTTATAGATTGAACCACACACCCTGGAGATGCTCTATTGACTGGTCAATGGCTTGTATGTTTTAACGTCCTATCAACAGCTAAGGTCATGAAGGCCTGCCCTGTGCACGTGTGTAGTGAATGATTGTGTTTTGTGAGGCTGCTGTATGTACATATTTGTCTCCTTAATTTGTTTAACTGATACCGACTTTATAGTGCAACCTCACTGAAGCATACTGCCTTACGTATCCTCCAGGACACTCCATCCGATGTCATTATACTGACAATGGGCAAACCACCCAATTTGCTGAACTTTAAGCAGGAGTAGCAACTACCATTTTATACACCTACCTTTGACGAGAGTATTATGGTATGGCATTGTCCATCTGTTCGTCCAGTGTAAACTTTTGTTTGTGTGGATATTTCCTACATTTTTTTACTGTTTTCTTTGAAACTTACTATGCATTATAATTTAATTGCCTTTCCCTGAACAGCAGTTTGATTAGACTGTTTTTACAAAAGTTCGTTTGTTTCAGTATTTAATTTTAGCTGGAGATCTACAGTTTTCTACCAATTTTTTAAAAATTTGGTAGGCAGTAATCATGATATTAAGTTGTGTTTATTGAATTGGAGCCCGACTCATGATTACTTGTTTTTTCTCAAACTGTTAGAGAATAAAACATTGACTTTGTAGTGAAAGGTGAGGGTTATATGCTATCTCGTAACCATTTAATATACAGTGTAAGGTGATATAAATTGTATTTTAATGCAATGTTGTATAATCTTATAACACTATAATGCATCTAACAAGCATACCAGTATATTTTTCCGCTCCACTGTACTCTTGATATAGACTCTGGTATGTCTTTGCTGGGTATGGACCCCAAAGCCTTCCTAACAGGGATGGACGCTTAACTAAAGACAAAAGTGAGGCAGTGTCAAGGTAGGCATTAGGAAGAAAGATAAGATCCCAAATGTATGCCGTTCCCTCACCCCAGCTTACAAAAGACTGCAAACATATAATTCTTTCTAGGATATCATTTATTTGTAAATGCATGATTTTGTTCATCAAGAAGGTAATAAAATATTACAGTAAAAATATCATCAAAATTTACCAATTACTGTAAAATATTATCAAAACTTACTGATTACTGTAAAATATCATCAAAACTTACCAATTACTATAAAATATCATCCTTTTGTGATAAAGTGTTGAAAATCACAATAACGCTTCTATCCATTGCATTTTAATGTGCCTATTTTTTGTGGGTAGACTGCACACAGAAAAAATCGGTGAATTCAGACTAGATGCAAACTGAACAATGGTAGAATATCATATAATACACGCCTTTTTCTCACTAGTTTGTTAGAAAGGCGATTTTGGTCTCATTTTGGGAAGAAAATTGGTGAATTGGAAAAGATTTTTTCAGGAGTACACTGCAAATTTTGGGAATTTGGCTTGAATATGAAATAATTTCAATTGGGAATAGGGGCCATTAATGGCCCCAAAAAGCCCTGTAATACAGTAACTATAACAACATGCTATTAACCACTTTTTGATGCAGTTGTGTTAATAGTTTTTTATTCTCATTTTTTATGCAGTTGGATTAATAGTTTTTTATTCTCATTGAAAAAAATTAATGTAATTTTTTCCCAAAAAATTACAGTCTTTCGTAAAACCCGATATATTTTCACTCATACAACAGAATATAACAATATGCTGACTATGCAGTATATATTGGGTATATCCTTACATTCATCCTATTTAGACAAGGTATTCACATAGCATCAAGAGTATCTCTATATAAAAATGTAAAAAAATATATTTCAATAACATTTTCAGAACTAGCATTTCTGTTTTGAGAAATTGAACACACAACAGCTATATCAAATCACTATATATGTTGAACACTATCAAATCCAGATCTAGTGGAACTGTCACTAAACACTGTCAAATCCAGGTCTACTGGACCTGTCACTAAACACTGTCGAATCCAGATCTAGTGGAACTGTCACTAAACACTATCAAATCCAGATCTTGTGGAACTGTCACTAAACACTGTCAAATCCAGGTCTAGTGGAAATGTCACTAAACACTGTCAAATCCAGATCTTGTGGATCAGTCACTAAACACTGTCAAATCCAGATCTAGTGGACCTGTCACTTAACACTGTCAAATCCAGATCTAGTGGACCTGTCACTTAACACTGTCAAATCCAGATCTAGTGGACCTGTCACTAAACACTGTCCAATCCAAATCTAGTGGAACTGTTACTAAACACTGTCAAATCCAGGTCTAGTGGAACCGTCACTAAACACTGTCAAATCCAGATCTAGTAGAACTGTTACTAAACACTGTAAAATCCAGATCTTGTGGAACTGTCACTAAACACTGTCGAATCCAGATCTAGTGGACCTGTCACTAAACACTATCAAATCCAGATCTAGTGGACCTGTCACTTAACACTGTCAAATCCAGGTCTAGTAGACCTGTCATAAAATAACTAGCAATTGGTACACCCACTTTTACTCAATATATCAAAAAACATTCCCTGATATATGATAAAACTAGAAAATGAGCACTATGTACCAGGTAAGACAATGGTGTGTTGATTTTAATTACATCTATTTTATATAACAAGTAATAGATTATAAAAACATCATACTGATAATACAATTGCTATCGAACTCAAATTAAACTTTCATAAAATGATTGCACACATTTTGAAATACCACAAACAGATCTTGTAGCATAATAAATATATTATGACAACAATTATAAATAAACATGTCACACAATTGTAACTTTTTGGTCAATTGCCTAACCAAGAACAAAACGTGCAAATGTGTGTAGTGTAATAACCTGGGTATTAGTGCAGTAATAAACCAATTATTGTATACAGTGATAACCCAATTATTGTATACAGTGATAACCCAATTATTGTATACAGTGATAAACCAATTATTGTATACAGTGATAAACCTATTATTGTATACAGTGATAAACCAATTATTGTATACTGTGATAAACCAATTATTGTATACAGTAATAACCCAGTGTTTACAGTAATAACCCAGTGTATACAGTAATAACCCAGTGTATACAGTAATAACCCAGTGTATACAGTAATAACTCAGTGTATACAGTAATAACCCAGTGTATACAGTGATAACCCAGTGTATACAGTAATAACTCAGTGTATACAGTAATAACCCAGTGTATACAGTTATTACTCAGTGTATACAGTAATAACCCAGTTTGTGTATACAGTAATAACTGTTAGGGTGTACAGTAATAACCCAGTGTATACAGTAATAACTGTTAGGGTGTACAGTAATAACCCTGTGTATACAGTAATAACCCAGTGTATACAGTAATAACCCAGTTTGTGTATACAGTAATAACCCAGTTTGTGTATACAGTAATAACCCAGTTTGTGTATACAGTAATAACCCAGTTTGTGTGTACAGTAATAACTGTTAGGGTGTACAGTAATAACCCAGTGTATACAGTAATAACCCAGTGTATACAGTAATAACCCAGTGTATACAGTAATAACCCAGTTTGTGTATACAGTAATAACTGTTAGGGTGTACAGTAATAACCCAGTGTATACAGTAATAACCCAGTGTATACAGTAATAACTGTTAGGGTGTACAGTAATAACCCAGTGTATACAGTAATAACACAGTGTATACAGTAATAACCCAGTGTATACAGTAATAACTGTTAGGGTGTACAGTAATAACCCAGTGTATACAGTAATAACCCAGTGTATACAGTAATAACTCAGTGTATACAGTAATAACTCAGTGTATACAGTAATAACCCAGTGTATACAGTAATAACCCAGTGTATACAGTAATAACCCAGTGTATACAGTAATAACTCAGTGTATACAGTAATAACTCAGTGTATACAGTAATAACCCTGTGTATACAGTAATAACTCAGTGTATACAGTAATAACCCAGTGTATACAGTAATAACCCAGTGTATACAGTAATAACTCAAGTGTATACAGTAATAACCCAGTGTATACAGTAATAACCCAGTGTATACAGTAATAACCAGTGTATACAGTAATAACCCAGTGTATACAGTAATAACCAGTGTATACAGTAATAACCCAGTGTATACAGTAATAACCCAGTGTATACAGTAATAACCCAGTGTATACAGTAATAACTGTTAGGGTGTACAGTAATAACCCAGTGAGGATGTAAAGTTATAACTCGGTACTTTCAAATTTGTACTTTTAACAGTCACTGTGATATATCATATCACACCTGTACAGTATTGGAGATTCTTTGGAATCCAGACAAAGCTGATTCAAATACATGTAATTACATATGTTATCCAGCTGCATTCTCATCATTCAGAAAACATATGGCAAGAATTAACAATTAAACGCTTGGTACATTGTATTTATTGGCAATAAATAGAATGACGCCCGTTAGGCTTCACTTTCTCTTTGCTAAATCTGGGGTTTAAGTTCAGCTATTCCCCTGTTTGTTCAATTGAAAGAACGGCACATGTGAAATCAATTTCATTGTAGTGCTTGGCTTGCATTCAAATTCATGTGTAATACAAAGCCTCAGTGTGACTATGATCAACAAAGCACCAAAATGACGTCATATTTATGCGATTGTTCTAAGTCGAAATCCTTGTTAGGTTTGATTCACCCGCAACACATTGCCAAACATTTTTTGATGCTGACGGAAGTGACGTCATGTGATCTGGGCTGCATTTATACGGTGATCAATACCATCTGGTTTAACACAGGAGTAATGGGAGACTGTCACACAGAATGTAAATACATATTGGAAGTTAAATGACATTAACGAAAACATATGGCAAGAATGGAAGTTAAATGACATTAACCATTAGCATTCAGAGTAGCCCACAACATTTGGATAGCGTCTCAAAGGAAAACCAAAGTTATTATGACACATTTTGTTTAATGTAACTTTAAATAGGTAATTTCCCCATGACTCTATACATACAACACAATTGGCGCCTTCATTACTCCATAAGGAATGCATGTATTCATAACTCCTACTCCCATTCTTCAGACTCATCACATACAGGCTTTTGCTTTCGCATTGGGCAAAACCAGAAATCCAAAAGTCTGAGCAGGCCAGGACACTGGAGCACGGACAGAGGTAGGTATAAAGTCTGGCAAAGAATCACCTTCCATATGCAGTAGTTTTCCGTTCAGATAAACATCTCTGAAAGAATATTCAAACTATAAACATACAAATAGTTTAAACTTTGTAGCTCCAGTCATTTTTTTTTTTACACATTTCAAAATTGGTTGGTTCATATTACGTTCCAACATTCATACCACTTAAATTTTTCAAAATCAAAAACGAAATAAAAATTTGAAACCTTGGAACAGTGGCTCTGGTTCAAAACACATTAGAGTTATTGCTTTTGACATCCGAAGATTATGAAATGGATTAAGTTATAGGGTTTATGCACCTCTGATTCTGTATTAAACTTTTGTTTATAGCCATTTTGATTTACAGTAAACCTCCGGTTAGTTTGAACACGCGGATAGTTCGAACACACATTTTCACTAGAAAAACAATATTTTTTAGCTAGTAATAGTTTGAACTCTGCTTGTTTATAACTGACACTATTTCGGATAGTTAGAACTTGTCAAATAAAGAACGTAAAGTAAGATTTTTTTCTGCAAACTCCATTGAAAGCTCACAACTAACCAGCCCTGACGACCGCCCCAGAAAAAATGCCAAGACTTAAATTTGATCAACAGGCACGTTTAAGTTATTAGATTGTATGTGTGATCATTGGAGTTGGTCTGTGATTTAATATATGGCACATATTTTAGGGTTAATTCAAGTTTTACATTGCATAATACACCATGCATGAGACAGCTGATTGCAATTTTAGGCCCTGACAATGTATAAATAACATGCGATATTTGTATTCGCGCTGTATGACAAACTAAGAAATAATCCGTGTATTTTCAAATATAGTGTTAACTTAGCATTTTGATTATTTAATTGTGACTGGACATCTCTTAATTATTGCCAATTAAGGTATTACCTGAAAACCTGCGACTTCACGCTAGGTAAGCAGGCCAAGCGAGGTGTTGCTTGCATTAAACTTGAAAGGATCGACCGCCCAGTCGTGCTGAGTTACGTGATAAGCATTCATATCCAGTCAATACAATCCACAGGTGTCCCAATTAGTGATGGATAATTTTGCAGGTATCAAATATGTTTGGTAGATAATACGACTGGGCATATTTAAAAGCAGACATGTTGATGTTCTGACCACGCTTGTTTTTTGAAGCATAATTTCGAATAATTCGAACAGGTTTGTCAATATTTATCTAATTTTGTTCGAACTAACCGGAGGTTTACTGTACCCGACTTTTTTCGTGAAATTCAGAACTTTTGGTCGTAGAAGGACAAAGCAGCTGTTTGATGCAGTTTTATATTTACTGTGGAGTATCTGTTACTAAATTACTATTCAAAAATACTATTCACTGGTGTGCTTATCATGAGAGTATTCTTTGGACATATCTTTTAAAACATACAATTTTAATACATGTATACATATTTTTATAGTTTTATATAAAATTACTTTGGTAGGAGAGTGAGATAAAGGGAATCTTTGTTCATAACAACACATCATGTATGATATGTTAAGTACGCATAAATTAATGTGTACAGACTTACTGAGACCGTAGATCCCCATTGGAGTGAAGAAGAAACTTCTGAATTTCTTGATTCCCAAACAGACTAGATGTGACATTTACCGCTGTAGACCAGAGATTTAATATGTAAACAGTTACACTTCCAGCAGGAAATTTGTCTCTGAAATAAAAAATAATTTATCAACTTTCATCATTATAGTCAATAATAAAGAGATAAAAGGCGATTATGAAACCCAACAAAGAAAATTTGAAAAATTTTCCAAATTATTTTCATGTCGAAAATAGTTCAAAATCCATTCAAATAATGAAAATTTAAGGATAAAAATTACAGTATAAAGTATAAAACACTCAATTAACTTTTGTCCATTGTCCAATCATAAACAATTTATATTTTTGGCTTCTTCCCATGATTCTGGGTCAATAGCATGCTCGGAGGAAGGACTACAGAACTAGCAAGTTTGTTCAAATAAATGATGCGCTGACTTTGACCTACTTTCAAGGTCACAGGGGTCAAACTTGTTAAAATCTTTCAACAACTTCTAAATAACCAAGAGACCTAAGATCATATAATGGGGCCAGTAACATGCAGAGATAATTAGGGCTACTAAATCTGTTTAAATTAATGACATTTACCTACTTTTTTATGGTGTGTTAACATAACAAAAATTCTTCTCATAACCAAGAGACAGAGAGTCATGGCATATACCATTAGCACGTCTGGATAAGATTTTTTAGTTTGTTCAAATGAAAAATCTTGATCCACTTTCAAGGTCACAGGGCTGAGATGTGTTAATTATTCGTTTTTAAAGCAAAGCATCATCTCTCAGTATATATATCAGAACTCAGGTGACATATACATTTTGTATGGCTCTCTTGTTAAATATCTTGGATAATAGGACCCTCCCTTGTCCATCCCCAGAACGTCATGGAGATTTGTTATTATCTGAAGACCTTGCTATTGTCACTGACAAATGAATAAAGTTCAAGAAATTGCAAAGTAATAATTAAAAGAATCTAAATGTGCATTATTATATCAACAATATTATACAAGTCAAAAGAGTGCGTATAGTTTTTCATGGATGGCAGTGTATACGTCCAAATATGACAACTATTATACTATTATACATTATACATACGTAGAACAGTGAGCATAAGCTCGCAAGTGTCTCGTTTTGTCAGAGCTCTCAGTCTGCAACACTTTGGAACCCACAAGTTTCTTGTAGAGCACAGATAACCAATAATCCTAAAACCAAAGATTTATGAAAGATTTGTTTGTGAAGTACAGCAATAATCAAGGCTTAAATCCATGATGGACTCCTCACAGCAATCTCAATACTGATCCCAACCAATGGTAACTTCAGAATTGAAATCAGAGAAAGATCTATTTAAAGAAATATTAATATGTTTTTTTTATCAAAATCCAAATAATTTCTCTGTGTCACAATTTGAAAACCGAAATATGGTAGAACATAATTGATGAAGGAATTATAATTGTTGGTCACAATGCAGGGATCAGATGAAATTTGGCATTCTTTAACAAGAGATTAGTGAATAAAACGTTAAAATCAGGCACCTCATATTATTATAATGTGATACGTAACTGGAAAATTCTTCTGTAACGACCTAAAACCTACAGGACTGATTTATATCGACATGTGAACAGAAATAGCAGCAGATGTACTTACAGGATTCGGCTCCAAGGTTTGCCAGTCAATCAATCCATAATTAGCACCGTAGAATGCCTGGCGTATTACCACCTCAATTCCTTGACTGGCAGCCACACCAAGCTTATCCAACCACCTACAAAATTTAATAATAAATCGTTCAAGTAACAAGCTGGAAGCCACACCAAGCTTATCCAACCACCTACAAAATTTAATAATAAATCGTTCAAGTAACAAGCTGGTAGCCACACCAAGCTTATCCAACCACCTACAAAATTTAATAATAAATTCGCTCAAGTAACAAGCTGGCAGCCACACCAAGCTTATCCAACCACCTACAAAATTTAATAATAAATCGCTCAAGTAACAAGCTGGTAGCCACACCAAGCTTATCCAACCACCTACAAAATTTAATAATAAATTGCTTAAGTAACAAGCTGGCAGCCACACCAAGCTTATCCAACCACCTACAAAATTTAATAATAAATTGCTTAAGTAACAAGCTGGTAGCCACACCAAGCTTATCCAACCACCTACAAAATTTAATAATAAATTGCTTAAGTAACAAGCTGGCAGCCACACCAAGCTTATCCAACCACCTACAAAATTTAATAATAAATTGCTTAAGTAACAAGCTGGTAGCCACACCAAGCTTATCCAACCACCTACAAAATTTAATAATAAATCGCTTAAGTAACAAGCTGGCAGCCACACCAAGCTTATCCAACCACCTACAAAATTTAATAATAAATTGCTTAAGTAACAAGCTATCGCCAAAGGCAGTGTGGAGTAATAAGAGTGTTAAACATGGCTCTTTAATTTCAGTTGGAGTATAGAGTGTGACACACAGCTCTCTAATTTCAGTTTGAGTATAGAGTGTTACACACGACTCTCTAATTTCAGTTGGAGTATAGAGTGTCACACACGGCTCTCTAATTTCAGTTGGAGTATAGAGTGTTACACACAGCTCTCTAATTTCAGTTTGAGTATAGAGTGTGGCTTTTTTTGTGTCTTTGAAACTAATAAGTACACATAACACATGCTAGTTATCTCCCCTTAAAAATGAAATGTTTCTTACATGAATCCAGCAACATATCTGTCAGAAAGTCCGCTGGCTCCCCCTCCCCAGGCAGAGCTTGTTTCACCAATCCATACCCTCTTTCCAGGAGCATACTGGGCTGCAATTTTGTTACCCGTGATGATCTCAGGTGCCAGGCCATCAAGAACATGTGGACTGAGGAAATCCCCTATAGCGGCTATCCTTCCATCCACGTAGTAACTGGTCAATAACAGTAAGGAAAACACTCAGTTTGACAGTTAAAATACCTGACACTGAGGCAAAAAATCTCATATAAATTATCTAAATGTTGTTTTAAGTAATAGACAATACCTCTTAAAATCGAGGGTGAAAGTCTCTGATTCCTGATCATGAAATACAACATGTAGCTGGTTTTGTCAAAATTTAACAGACATGGGCGAAATATTTCGAAAATACTTATTTCAGAATTAATACTGAGCACTTTCACTAAAAAGATAAATACCAGAGATGACATAATTCAGGTAATTAGTGTTGCTATGAAGTGTATTCCTGATGAATCTGATATCAAAGGTTCTGCATCGCTCATCTGCTATTAATCTTAACTTTTATGAACTTCAAAGTAGATACTGTATGTCAAATTCTTTCGTACAGGTTCGTTCTGATGCTAATCTAATAGCTTTCAATAACTTATATGAGGAAATTACCTTCAACTTAGTTTCAAAATTGGGGCTAGGTCTATTTTGTTTGTTAGCAAGCTTAATACCTCTTCATTTTAGTCATCATAAGTCGAATACAGACCTTAAGACCATTTGGGAATGAAGAAGAAGTTCTTAAAGAATTTTACATATATGATCCCTTTCAAGGTGAAAATACTAGATAGGGTTACAGATTCTAAGATGTTTGGACAATAAAACCACAGTATAAGCTCTTTGGGCAGTGAAGTAAATCTTTTCACAGGTTTTCACAGTAAAACAATGATAATTATATATAAGTTATTTTCAGGTATTATTTACGATGATAAGATTATTACTCACTGGTGAAATGTGGGAGCTGTTACAATTTTTCCTGCACCATTCTGAAGAAAACTGAAACAGATGAAAAGGTTCTTTATAATTAGGTAATATGAAATTTAGAGTAACATTGACATCAATCTGACATATCATTTTATTCAATTTCAATAAATATTTATATATATCCTAAATGTGTTTCAGTTAATTATAACACATCATTTCAAATATCTTGAACTGAGTGCTTCAATGTATAACAGAAGACACAGAAGAAAATCCACGAAGGGTCAACTTTTAGTCCAATCTGATGAAAAGCAGCTGTTACATGATTAAGTTTACTAAGTACTACGCCTGAACATCTGTCAACTTTTAGTCACCTCTATGATCAATATGTAGTGGTACAGTGCTTCAAAAAATGATCAAATATTCAACGTTATACGTTTCCTCAGCCGATCTCTAGTCTGTCTGTTAACTAGGAAGCATGTTCTGTTTTCAGCCCTGGTCAAATATCTGGTCTGTATTTGAACTAATCAAATCAAATCCTGGCAGTCATACCCGTATAGATAAATCTAACCAAAACGCATGCTGCACATACGAATGACGTTAGCATTGTATGTGAAGGAATTCCCTGTCTGCCATGAGGTGATCTACATGAGGTTTAGGTTAGCTGAGGTGAACTCTAAAATAGGAAAACTCAAGTTATCACATGGAAACAAATTTTCTATTTATAGTAACAGTGACCTTGACCTTTGACCTATAAACCTGAAAAGCAATCCCAAGCAACCAGTTTTGATAAAGAAACACTATACAAAGTTTGAGTTTGATTGGCCCAAGGGAACTTGAGTTATTGCATGGAAACCAATTTTCTATTAATAGTAACAGTGACCTTGACCTTTGAACATGAAAAGCAATCCCAAGTAAGTACTTTTGGTAAGGAAGCATTGTATGAAGTTTCAGTTTGATTGGCCCAAGGGAACTCAAGTTATCGCACAGAAACCATTGTGCGGACGTCGACGACGCAGACATAGTGATACCTATACATGTCGCCTTTTTCAGGTGACACAAAAACTAGGAAGGAGCCAGGTGACATCAAGTTGTTATTCCATCACTTTTCAATATCTCTTTGAAATTCCAAGGGAAATACTATTTTATGCCAAGAAAATCCAATGTAATATTATATAAAATTAAAAATAACCATATGCAACTTGTGTTGTATTTGTAAATTTCAACCAATTCTTTTTAAATATTTTTGCATTAGGTTTACTTTTTGAAAGCTTATGTGCTTTTGATAACTCACAAACAAGTTTTATAATGCAAAGCTCATGTGAGCCATTAAAAACCTCCATTAAAATACACATTGAGAAGATCCTGTCCTGAATCAGTAGTTTTATGGGTAGTTTCTTATGTGAAGCTCATGTGTTCCTGGGTAGCTGATTTTGGTATGGGATATGATAATTCAAATTTGATTTTTATGACTTACTCTGAGAAATATATCTGTGATCGTACATGTAACAACTGAGTGACACTTGGTCCCATGATTTGAAAATTCTCATAATCAGGCAACATTTTCAGCAAGTTTTTCATTGTGGAATAGTCTTTGGCAAGTTGAGTAGGTGAAATGTCAAATCCGTATCCATGGAAATCATCTGGTTCTAAAACACAAAACATCTATACATAAAGACATTGTTAGTGTAGCAGTAAAAACTAGCATTGTAATAACGATTGAAATTGAAATATAACATACAGTATAATATACAAGAGACTCAGAGGGCCTGCATTGTTCACCAGGCTATTTCAGTAATCATGGAAAAATACTTTCATTTAGTTTATATAACAATTATTTTTGCTGCCTCTCCCAACACTGGTTCAAACTATATGTGGACCAAATCCTGCAATTCTTCAAAAAGGATTTTAGAATTTTTTTTTGGTAGTGTTTTCACTATTGTGCCCCGTCTCTCCTGCCCGAAGGGATGGTTTTGGTTTGTTTTTGTTTAACGTCCTATTAACAGCCAGGGTCATTTAAGGACGTGTCAGGTTTTGGAGGTGGAGGAAAGCCGGAGTACCCGGAGAAAAACCACCGGCCTACGGTCAGTACCTGGCAACTGCCCCACGTAGGTTTCGAACTCGCAACCCAGAGGTGGAGGGCTAGTGTTAAAGTGTCGGGACACATTAACCACTCGGCCACCGAGGCCCCCGCCCGAAGGGAGCCACATTCTCTGTTTATACAACATTAGATCTCCTTTGCCCAATGATACCGACTAAATTTCATTAAAATTCATTCAGTTGTTCAGGAATAGTAACAATATACATGATTTACCTCAATTTTCCCTATAGGGCCCTGCTCCCTGGCCTCATCATTAAACAAAATTTATTCTTCTTCCCAAAAGCAAGCTTGTACTTTATAATACAATTTCTATGACTCGTGCTCTAACTGGGCCATTTGATATCACGATCTTCAGCACCTAAACTCCTAGCCAGAAATACCTGCAGCTGCAGCTTACACCAATACACCATATCCACACACCCCCAAAAGAACATTCTGTATAATATATATAAACATACAGCATGTACAGTGAATCCAATTTATCATAATACTTTTGTTTTTTCTCTTTATATATAAATCAAAGTAAATTAAAAATATCCTGTTTATCATGAAATGGCCCAACATGAATCCTAATTATTAAATATATTATAATGACTTACTACATTTCTTTAAATGATAAATTTTTTCCCTAGTAGAATAATCATTTGTAAAGTTTGATTTATTTGATTTAACCCAGGGTCATTATCAGAGATCAAATTTGTCCTTGACCTTAAGATCTAAATCAACTTGTTTATATCCCTAACAACTTTCTTCATACTGTCATGACAAAATGTTCATCAGTGAAAATTTGACCTTGACCTACAACCTTTTGGCCAAGTTACCTTGACCTTTAACTTGGACATTTCATCATCCACTTATCAATTCATTCCAAGTATTTGTTTTTATAATGCCATCATAATTGTCTTATTAGTGAAGATATAAATTTGCCCTTGATCTTTAAATTTGACCAAGTGACCTTGAAGGGCCCACACTCACTGTGCATACAAAATTGGTTCCCCTTCACCCAAAGATTCTTCAAACTGAATATGGACCAAACCTTTCATACCTATAGAAAAAGGATTTTGATCAATTTGATGTACCAGGGTATTTCCTAATATGGCCTACCCCTAAGGCCTCTGAGGGGCCAGTCCCAAAATTCATAAAATATTTATCCACCATCACTCTATGATGCATCAGAATATGGTCAAATCTACTAACTTGTTCATGATTTGTAGAGATAGTTAGGAAAAGGTGACAGACGCATGCCGGACACCATGCCATAGCATAAGCTCACCGACCCTTTGGGCCAGTTGAGCCAAACAAAACCTCAACATACCATTTCCAAGTTCCCATCCTGCTAAACGATATCCCTTTGATGCTGTGTATTTCAGTAGCAGCTTAGCATTATCAGAATCCCAATGGCCATCACTACGAAGGAAGACATTGAGATCGAAAAGAAAGTCCCATCCCACCTTGTTCATGAAATGGTTGATATCATCCCACATACTAGCTGCAAAACAAAATTAGTAAACTTGTAAATATTTTGTCCATAATCATATTAATGAGAAATAAATCTAATAAACAACCATATTTGAAAGTAATCTATTGAATCTGAATGAGGTAATCTGTACAAGTACAATGTATTATGTAAACATATAGCAAATCAACACTCCTATCAACAGTATGTCATATAAAAGGAGTCCATTCGTGTAATATTATTTAACAACAACCCTAGAATTTGTGGTGGTATAATTCTTTTAAAAAATGTTTTATATATATTATATACAAACATTTAGAGATATTGGTGTAATTTAAAGTTTCTATTACTTTAGATATCTATCAATAAATCATCAAATGTTGATTAAATATGAATACCAGGGTCTGGGTTCATCAACATTCCTTAACTTACGGAACTTCCGTAATTCAAAATTTCCCATAAGAGCACCAATTTAAGGAATTTAAGGAGAGTTCCTTTAGCTAAGATTCTTTTCTTTAATCCAATAATTAATGCTTTCCTATGGATAATTTTAAGTTTGGTACCCTAATGGAGTGTTGATGAAAGTGTGGCCTGATAAATAAAGCAATAAACATTCCTGAAACAAACCTGTCATTGTAAAATTTGTAAAGTTCTTTTTTTTCTCGTATTCAAAATCCTTCAATAATGGAACAAATTGGATGGGTTTGTCTTGATGTACAGCACCCTGGCCCCTTATGTGCTTGGCTTCCTGTGTCTCCGGACTAATAGACTCTGTTTCATTGATAGAGAATATAAGGAAATCTGCCTTATTTCCACCCATCCTCAGGTAACATGGAGACAGAGCTTTAGCAATAGCTTGCAACTTCTTAGATCTGAAAAAATGTTGCAAAAGTATATACTTTGTACATGGTTTTAGTAAAGAGTATAGTATTATACAGCAACTTTGGAATTTTTTTACCATGCATGTCATAGCTGCATGGTTTTGCTTCTGTGTGACAGTTGTGTAATTCAGCCAGTTATAATTGACCATTACAAGCCAATCACACATTTATGAGCATTCAACCATGCTGTATGATGATGATGATAAAGGATGTGCTTCTAGAATTAGGGTGACCATGTAGTTTGGTATGTGTCTGCAAATGATGTTGTCCGGGTTATATTCTCAAGGGGCTGGGTGTTTGTTGGTCTGTGGATTGGTGGCAGTGGTACAGATGATACATATATGTAAAGTATGGTTTAATAATTGTTGGTCAGATTTTGAGGTCTGGTGTGTATTTTTGCCAGTGGTGTAGTTAAATGTGATGTATTGGGAGTTAGATGAGTTAATGGTTTATCAGCCAGGGTGATGGGTCATTTTGCACTTAATCCTGTTCACCCTAAGGGTTGTTTCGTGCTAAATCCTGTTGGCCCCAGTTTTTTTCCACAAATTTTTTTCATTGCTTTTGTCAGGTGTTAATATTTTTTTTTAAAGTGTATTTGTTACTTGAAGCAACTAAAATGAAAAGAAAATACCAAACAATATTTCACCCTTTAGGGCGAACAGGATTAAGGGCGAAACTACCCGGATTCATCAGCCAGTGTCCTTTCCCTAATTATGATCAGACTGACACCAACATTGCAGGCATTGCCTCATCAATGCCACTATGGACAGCCGCCTACACTGGTATACATAGTGTTCAGAGTAACTCTCAGGTAGTCAGAATAGCATAATGTATACTGAATTGAGAATTCAAATGTCGCAAGGAAAATTGCATATTTTCATATTACTATATAAATCTGTAATATTATATATTTCTTTTAGAAAAGCTACAAAAATGCTTTCATAAATATATTGTATCTACTAACGATCAACAAATAATTCCTTTGTTTACTCAATTATAGCACAAGAATATAGTGAAATGAAGATGGTCAGCAGTGATCAGGTGATTACCGAAAATCAAGCTTCCCCCAATTCGCCTGGGAAACATTAGAATCAATAGTCATGCTCAGAAAATGTGAACCAGTTATTTGTATAACTGAATCTGAATGGATAAGGAGTTCTACATTATCACTACACAACGTCCCTTTGTTAAAACAAACGATAAAGAGTAGAAAAGGGAGGAAATGAAATAGCTCCATCGCTTTCCACTGGGCTCCTCGAACCGACGCAGTGCTCGTGACGGAAGTAAACAGTAGCCACAAATTGTGTAAAATACAATTTCATTGGTTAATATAACGTTGAGTAAAATAGCGAAATCCTCATCTGGAACGCAAGAGGTTTCATTCAACAAAATTCGTGATTAGCTACTAAAGCTAGGCTAAATCTTATGATAATTCAATGATACCTGAATTTATAGCTAAACCTTATGGAAATTAAATGTTACCTGAATTTAAAGTGTTTTTTAACACAATGTGTGTTGTTCAGTATATTCTGGGACAGGGCTACACTCAAGAAGTTTTTGTCGACAGTGTAAATAGACCTAACACTTGAAGATACTTGGATATCAACTGCAGATTGAGAAAGTTTTTCATCCAAAGCATGATGAATCATACTTCCTTCAGTAATGATAAATCCATGAAAAATAAAAACCATACAGTAACCAAAACATAACAACATCTTCCCTGTCAGACGGAAAGTCAATTGCAAATTTGCATCATTTGAAACAACAACAAAAACATAGCCGCTTAAGAACATAAAAATAGCTTTCTTTAAGCTGAAAGCATATATTCATGCAACACATCTTGTGATTCCAATACTGCAAATATAGGTTTTTTTTTTATCAACTATTAGTTTCTAAAGAGGAAGTCATCGTGTGCTTCAATATTTTGGACATTGACATTTGTAAATGCTGTAAGCGATGAAATGAAGAATGGCAGGAAATTTGAAAATGGCAGGAAAATGTTTCCCAGTGAATGTGTGAAGACATCGTGATTATTTATGATTTGTTTTATACAACTGAAGCTATGGAAATGTTAACAAGGACGTTTACTACAATATTAACCATGAGTTAGACATATTGGTTATTGCAAAATGTAAACTCCTGCTCGATTCATGAATAGGACCGCTGGCGCCCGCCGTCTCGGTACAGTACAGCAGGCCTAACTCTTGATCTATGATATCAACGAGGCGACGACGTTACTCGAATCACAGAAAAAGTACGCTGGATCATGATCAGCCGGGTTGATAAATGAATGTTGTTAATTAACTTTTGTTTTTATGCCGATAACAAGATTAGATTTCTACTTGGTTAATTATGATCCAACCTTAATATTAATTTCCAAAATTCCTAATCTAGATTCTACCTTAAAAACTGTACGACCACGGCAATGCGTCAAAACCATCTGTATAAGTTACGCAGCTATATCCCAAAACTGGTAATCTTGCTGCGGGTGAGAGAGAGCGCTGGTTCTTTCAGTCGTGCTGTTCAAGGGCAGTTCTAAATGCCTCAATGTTTTTACACTGCACTAAATTGTCCAGGTGCATGGTTCCATTCGATCACTGTGCGGGGAAAAATGAGTTTTTATATTGATCTGTGTTGGCAGCCTCTGTTGTTGTTACATACAGATCTATTGACAATGTTACTAGTGTAAAAGAACGTCGTTTCCGTCACACGCGTAAGGGATTTCCCCACACGTGTGCACACTGTCACAACCCAGGTTCGGGGGATCCAGGGTTCTGTTGGTACCTTAATTGGTTATTTTTATAATAACATACGGAATCAATGACAGACTAAAAGGCCATGTAAATATATAATGTATATTTATTTGGGTACATTTGTATATAACATGCTACAGCAATTTGTATAGTCCAGATATACCTATTATACAGTGTAGTGTCCTCTAACAAGCCCTGCCTGCCTATGTATAGATTTGATTGATGACCTCCCCAGCTTCCCTCGCCAGTCTAGCTAGGTACCTGCAGCTAGCGCTAGCCCCTACACACACCACGCATACCTTATCACTGCGTTTGCCCCAGCCACTACAGGTGTATACACTACTGTTAGCCTAGGGTGGGACCTAATACTCACCCTATAGAGTAGCCTCAGGGAGGAGGGGAGCAGCCGAATGGAGGCTTTTAAGGGAGGGGAGGTGAAGTCACGGCTACATGGAAGCCTTCGACTCTCTCGAACTGTAAGGGACACTGCCTTTTATACCCCAACCCAGGGAAACCCAACTCCTACACAAAAAAGTACCTGTCTTGATCCAATGAAAAAGGGTTTTACTCCCTAACTTTGGTATACCCTAGATTGAAGTGCCCGTATGAGAGCCTACTTCCTGTAATATATACATGCTACCAATATACTGATGTATATACAGATATAACTGCTTTAAGATTTAATTCTTTTACACTCCTCCCCCCTTAAAACAAATGTTATCCGTTGGAAACATTTGCCAATGCAATGGCCCCATACATTTTCACAAGCAAAAACCTGCAAATTACACAAACACAATAACATCTATAAAATATACCAACAATATAAAAATGGAGGGACTAATGTGTAAATGAGTAAATATCATCAATAATATGGAATACTCTAAAGACTAGAAAACAAAGAAATCTCATACTTAACAGGAATCATTATGAAGTAAAGTAATCTGTCCATACTGTTGTTCCGAGATTCTCGTATCAACGAACATAAAACTATAAATGTATCAAAATAGAACTATTATAAATGTCAACAACTTCTAATTCATGTATGCTGCACTGCGGTTTGCGATAATCTTCCCATCAAAATGGAATAACATACTTAAAAATGGGAATGGCGTTCCGTAAAATATGTAGGTCTATAATCGTTCACACATGTACATTACATGGCAGAAAACACATCAAAGTCGAAGTCCTCATATACATTATAGGGATGCGACTCCTTAGAACGGGGGTGCCACACTGGATCGTCCTGGATTGCACCATGTCCTTGCTCATCAATAATGACCTCCTGGTCCCGTGCGACAATAACATTAACTCGCGAAACCTGTGTTAACTGAGGAGGCCCGCGTCTTCTCTCCTCAGCAGCCTTTCTTCTTTCCTCATCCCTTTCATCCGATACCATCTTGAGCGGGAGTTTGTAATGTTCCGGGGAGACATATCGATGGTTGGCTTTACTCTCACCTGCTCCAATGGCTGTTGTATTGTCATGGTGAACACGAACCAGGTGCCGTTTCACCTGACCCCTATTGGGGTGTTGAAAACTGCACTTTGGACAGGGAAACTTAATAACCTCCCTTTTGTGAGTCCTCCCCCAGTGCCTTCTCATGCTGGAATAATGAGTAAACTGCTGCTCACAACTAGGCACGGGACATGCCATTCCGGGTGTCCAGTGCCTCAGGTCGTCGTCCACACAGGCTACCTCCTCCTCATTCACTCTAAACTCCATGCTGTCTGTGAACAAATATACACATCGGTCAGTTCAATCGAAGTACTTTGATACTGTAACTATGGCGAGTAAATGGTTGGAGGTTTAATGGTCCGGCCTGACCGAATTTGTCTTGCTATTTTCCCTTCTGGTTCAAATACCACATCGCCTAGTTCTGATGTTTCATTGTGGTCACAGGACTCTTCATCTGTCTCAAACTCATCCTCACCTAAACTATTGGATGTCTCGTCGACCATTTCAGCCCACTCTGAGGGAGTATTCCTTCCCATATAAGGTTTTAAATGGTCTACATGTACGATAATTGGCTTTGAAGCGGGAGCTCGCTGTATTTGGTAGTTAATGTCGGTAACTTTCTTTGTTACTTTATATGGTCCGGTCCATCCTTGTCCTAACTTGTTAGCCATGGCTGGGGGGTACCATCTCCAGACGAAGTCATTCACAGAAAAACTGGTTTCTTTGCATAACCTGTCGTAGTACATCTTCTGTCGACTCGCTGCCTCGCCTAAGTTCTTGTGAACAAACTCAAATGCCGTTCTCATAGCACTTTGGACCCATGCTACATACTCCACTTGACATCTATCCTCCTTGGATATGGGCGGTAACCCAACCATCAGGTCTAAGGGGCAACATGTTTCCCTACCCAACATAACTAAATTTGGGCTACAGGCCGTAGTGCTATGTCTAGTAGCTCTATAGGCCATAAGTACAAAAGGAAGGTAGTCATCCCAGTCATCCTTATTATCATTAACAAATGACGACAGCATCTGAATTAACGTCCTATTTAGTCGTTCCACTAACCCGTCAGACTGAGGCCTATAGGTAGAGGTTCGAGTCTTGTGAATACCCATCTTTCCACAAATAGCGCTAAAAAGTTCACTCTCAAATTCCCTTCCCTGGTCAGAATGTATGAACCTGGGCATCCCAAACCTGGTAAATATTTCCGTTACGAGCTTATCGGCAACGGTTAGAGCAGTGTGGTCAACCAAAGGGAAAGCCTCTACCCATTTTGAGAAATAATCTCCCACTACCATAATGTAATTGTTCCCATTGCTAGTTGTGTGAAGACCTCCCAGGATATCTACTGCTAATCTTTCCATAGGGGCACTAGTCGGTACTGAGGGACAAAGGGGAGCTTTGTGTTTTATAGGACCAGGTTTACGTTTGGCACACGACTCGCATTCCCTACACCAGTTTTTGACATCGTCGGTAAGACCAGGCCAATAAAAGCGCCTTTGCACCAACTCTATCGTCCTATCTCGTCCAAGGTGCCCTGAGGTTACTGAGTTATGGAGGTGGTGTAATATTTCATCTCTAATACAAAAGGGGGCAACCACCTTGTAGATACTATTCCCAGAGATATCCACTGAATCTATACGGCAAAGTACCCCATTTTGGTCAAAGTCTAATACCTCCCACATGTGATATAGTTTCCGGGCGTCTGGGGGAAATAATTCTACTTCGGTTTTAGGGGGCTTTCTGCGATGTCGTTCTTTGAGTGCCAAAAACTTTCCTATACTGTGATCCTCCTGTTGCCATTGTTTTAATTTTTCTGGACCCCAGCTTTCTAACCAAGCTCCTAACTCTAGTTTGTCACCCTCTGTATCAGATATATCGTCCCTGGTATCTGACTTATCATCCCACTGTATTTTGTCTCTTTTTACCTTAGAGTTATCCTTCTTGGCCCTAGTAGTGACCATCTGAATCCCGACAGGCTGATCAACATGGTCTTTGGAGGGGTCAGACACACACTCATCTACACCCTCACTATCACTACAAGTGGGACACCCTAGCTTCTTACATTTACTACAAGGTTTACGAGATAGCCCGTCAGCATTGCCATGTTTGTGCCCAGGTCGGTGCTGGACTTTTAGGTCATACAGGTCGATTACGGCCAGCCAGCGGGCTAGTATACCCTCAGCGCTTTTAAAGTTCTTGAGCCAGACTAGCGACGCGTGGTCGGTTCTGAGGAGGAATGGTCTCCCCCAAAGGTAGTGTTTAAACTCCTTAACAAAGCACACTACTGCAAACAACTCTGTGCGTGGTACAGTAGTTCTGTTGTGCTCGATTTAAAGTCTTACTCGCATAGGCGATCACCTTCTCCTCTCCATTTTGTATTTGGCTGAAAACCCCACCGACAGCGGTATTAGATGTGTCTGTATCTAAAATGAACTTATCTTGGGACGTCGGGTAGCTCAGGATGGGAGCGGACGTCAGCGCACTCTTAAGGGTCTCAAACGACTTTTGACAGTTGTCATCCCAGAGAAAACGTTGGTTTTTGCGCGCAAGACGTGTCAGCGGTGAAGAAATGTCAGAGAAGTGATTTATGAACTTTCGGTAGTACCCGGTGATCCCTAGAAAGCTTCTAATTTCGGACACGTTTTGCGGTACATGCCAATCGCTTACAGCGCGGACCTTTTCAGGATCACAGCTTATTCCCTCGCCGGATACGACATGACCCAAATAGGATACTGCTGTCTGAAATAGGTTACATTTCTTCGTTTTTAATTTTAGATTAGCCTTCCTTAGACAATCAAAAACTTCTCTGAGATTCTTGAGAGCTACCTCAAATGTGTGTCCAAACACAACGACATCATCCAAATAACACAAACACTTTGTCCAGTTTAGACCGCCTAAAACTAACTGCATTAAGCGTGAGAATGTCGCGGGGGCATTACAAAGCCCAAAGGGAAGGACATTGAACTCGAAGAGACCTTTATGTGTGCTAAAAGCCGTCTTTTCTTTGTGTCTTGGGTCCATTTTACATTGCCAATATCCACTAGCAAGATCTAAAGTAGAGAACCAACGTGACCCTCCCATTGCGTCTAATGCGTCATCTATTTTCGGCAAAGGAAAGGCGTCCTTTTTCGTCGCCGCATTAAGCCGCCGATAGTCAATACAAAACCTAACACTACCATCTTTCTTGGTACACAATACAACAGGGGCTGACCAGGGGGAAGAACTGGGCTGAATGATATCATCTTTCAACATCTTGTCTAGTTCAGACTCCACGATTTCCTTCTGTGCTGGCGAAACACGCCTGGCAGGAATTTTTATTGGCGCCTGATCACATGTGTCTATGGTATGTTCTATCAAATCTGTCTGTCCAAACCCTCCATGTGGACTTAAAAAGATATCCTGAAACTCAATAACTAACTCGGTGACATCTTGTTTCTCAACTCCTGACAACTCTGGGGAAAGCTTATCAATTAATGGAACCAAATGAGGAGGTAACTCTGAGTGCTCACTACAACTATCGCTCACCTCACATACCTTGACAACTCCTTGGAATTCCCCAATAACAGTATTCTGGTGTAACCTAATGTCCTGCCTACCAAGATTAAGGACAGAGAAACATGTCTCTTTGCCTTCTGTTGCAACCAATGTCCTTGCCATACTCAATCCTTGATTCGCTAGAAACTTACTGGGTTCCACCAATCCCTCGGGGGTGGCCACTGGCCTATCTAAATATCCACGAATGTGAACCTCTGAACTAGCTGGAATAGAGACTGCCTCGCTAAGTCTCACGTGGGCACACTCATTGTACCCATCCACCGCCAGGTTTACCCGTTGTCCTTCTAACTTTAGAGCATTATCCACGAAGTCCAAAACTCCACCATGCTCAGAGAGGAAATCTACCCCTATAATCCCCGACAACTGGTCTAGGTGCGCCACTATAGCCTCATGCTTATATACCACTTTGCCCACCTTAAAACTAAACCTAGCCTTCCCCGCCACCTTCAGAGTATCACCAGACGCAGAATACAGTAGGATGTTGCTACTCTTTAGTTCTGGCCTTTGGCTTTCCGGAAGTGAGAAGTAAAAATCATCCGTAACGATTGTGACCACTGACCCAGAATCAACTAAGTATCTACAACTCCTATCCCCTATCATTGCATCAAGGAATAAACAACCGGCCTTAATTGAATTAAGCCTGATCTCGGTAAGCCCTTTAGACACTACATCAAAATTATCTAATAAACAAGCGTCAGGCGTGGTTGAACTTTCGGGCACGAGTCCAACCACTTCTAGTTTTTTTGTTCGGTCGCTTCTTGTCTATTTTCTATCCGTCTCGGATTTGGACACTACCTCGCATAATGTCCCGACTCACCACAGTTGAAACAAGTCCCATTCATAGGCCTGTTCCCGCGATTCCTATCATTTCCACGGCCACGACCTTGTCGGTTAAAGCCAGAGGAATTTCTGCCTCTATTTGCTTTCTGAAATTCTTCCTTGATGTCCTTTAATCCGTCCAAAAGCAACTGAGCTAAATCTTGCATGTTATTTGCCTCGTGTTTTACACCTAAAACCGGTGCTTGTTCAATCGAGTCAACGTACGCTTTTGGCTTTTTGATGGTCAAAGCCTGTTCGTTTTCAAAAGCCTCGAATTCAATAGCCAGCGTTATAGCTGCCTCAAGAGTAGTTGGATGTTTGAACTGAACATGCTTTTTCATTTCGTGGCTTCGGAGCCCATGGATGAACTGATCTATGATGTTTACTTCGCGAGCCTTCGGAGACATATCCGGAAATGACAGCGCAGCAAGCCGTCTCAATTCTAATCCATATGAGTTTATGCTTTCTTTCTCTTTGTAAGATCTGTTTTTCAGCTGACACCTATAGGCATTTTCTCTCCCGGGAGGCGCGAACCTTTCCGCTAAAATATCCTTAATTTGCGCGTAATTGCCTAACTGGGACATGGTCAGGTCAGCTAGAATTTTCTGTGCCGCCCCTCTAAGACTCATGGCTAGCTGCTGGGCTTTCTCATAGTTACCCCAATGGTTCCAGTTAGAAACCTGCTCAAAATGTATGATGTAATCATTGAAGTCTGTCGACCCATCATAGGTCTGAGGGTCTTTTTGTTTCCTCTGTCGAGAGAATGGCTGCGTTACATTTCCTACTGACGGAAGCCTATCCGGAAGTTTATGAAATTCATCTACCTTTCCGGTATTGCCATTTCCTATAGGGTTATCTACAACCTTTGGTGTACTAGTCTGGATAGCGCTCGGCATGATAGGACCCCACTCAAACCCTACCGATTCCTGTCCTTGTAACGGGGTGTCAACTACACCAAAGACATCCTGCATATGTAGGTCATTATCAAATGTACCCCGATTGCCATGTTCCACAGCCTCAAAATTAACTGACTTTGTAGGTATTTCTCTAAAATTACCTTCATTTGACAGAGGGTTACTCAACTTAGGCCTGGCCCCTATTCCTAGTGCTTGATAACTGTTGTCCCTAACCTCAAATGTTTCAGCAAAGGGGTTTAAGTTACAGTTTTCCCCGAAACCTTGTAAGGGAACTCTCCTGTGAGAATGCCAAATATCACCCCTACCCTGGGACATTGTAGTTCTAGTTGACATTGTGGTGACAACAGATGATGTTGTGTTTGTTAGGGGAAATGCTGTTGCCAGTGTGAATGGGCGCTTATCAACATAACTTCCAAACGAACTGGGACCCGTAAGGCCAATTAATCTATCTGTCATGATTCAAAAATCAAAGTTAATAAAAAAACAATGAGGTAAATGCTCTTAGAAAAATAAACTTACCAAAGAAACGAATACCCAATAGATTTCCCTGGATCCTGGTCACGTAGCACCAGTGTAAAAGAACGTCGTTTCCGTCACACGCGTAAGGGATTTCCCCACACGTGTGCACACTGTCACAACCCAGGTTCGGGGGATCCAGGGTTCTGTTGGTACCTTAATTGGTTATTTTTATAATAACATACGGAATCAATGACAGACTAAAAGGCCATGTAAATATATAATGTATATTTATTTGGGTACATTTGTATATAACATGCTACAGCAATTTGTATAGTCCAGATATACCTATTATACAGTGTAGTGTCCTCTAACAAGCCCTGCCTGCCTATGTATAGATTTGATTAATGACCTCCCCAGCTTCCCTCGCCAGTCTAGCTAGGTACCTGCAGCTAGCGCTAGCCCCTACACACACCACGCATACCTTATCACTGCGTTTGCCCCAGCCACTACAGGTGTATACACTACTGTTAGCCTAGGGTGGGACCTAATACTCACCCTATAGAGTAGCCTCAGGGAGGAGGGGAGCAGCCGAATGGAGGCTTTTAAGGGAGGGGAGGTGAAGTCACGGCTACATGGAAGCCTTCGACTCTCTCGAACTGTAAGGGACACTGCCTTTTATACCCCAACCCAGGGAAACCCAACTCCTACACAAAAAGGTACCTGTCTTGATCCAATGAAAAAGGGTTTTACTCCCTAACTTTGGTATACCCTAGATTGAAGTGCCCGTATGAGAGCCTACTTCCTGTAATATATACATGCTACCAATATACTGATGTATATACAGATATAACTGCTTTAAGATTTAATTCTTTTACACTAGTTTTGTAGTCATTAAGTTGTTCCGCACGGTAATGTGTCCTGGTTTCTTGGGTGTGACAAATTTATTAGGTGGTATGGCTGGTACCAATGCAACCCCTCAACGATCTTGACGTGTTTATATACAGTATGTATACATATATGGACATTTCAAGATATTCATTCCTCTCACCTTGGTATATTGCATATGCGTAAAAACTCTTTGAACATGAAAATTTTAGGGAAAGGATGGTCATACAAAACAGTGCAATGTTGTAATTGTAACTGTTGTAAATCAGACTCATATATTTAAATTACTTTAAAATATGTTGATGTATACTCTGGACACAGACTTTTTTTTTTATCAAATGATTAGCTTTCCTATATATATAAGATGTCTAAATGTATTTTAATTTAGCTTGTGATAATTTAATTGTGCATGTTTGTTATGATTATTTCTTATGTTATTATTGTTTTCTTTGTTGTCAAATTTACTTGACTTGACTTTAATCACTAACTAATTATATTTATAATGAATGGCACAGTACATATATGGAGTTTTATTCTTTATACTGTATTTAACCTGTATTTTATCACAATATTATACATGTATATTATGTTAGATATTATAAGTCTATGTATATTTTTTTACTTTCACAGGTTCATTTACCCGGTTATTACTAGAAGAGTTTGGTAAAATGAAATAAGAATTTGAAGACAAGTTATGAATGAAAATGACAGCAGTGGACCATGTAGGAAAGTTGGACGATCCCGTAAAAGAACTCTTACTCCACATAACCCTTATGATCAGCTGACTTACCAAGAGGAAAGTTCAAAATCAGACCCTACAAATACAAACTTTCAAAAAGAGGTCACTGTTTTGTCACAGACACAAATTGATGCTGTATCTGCTGGAAATGATATTGCTGGCAAAATAGACATAACCCACACCTCAAACAATAAAAATGATATCTGGTTTTCAAATTCTTTTGTTAAAAGTAACCAATGTAGTGTTGGAAAGAAAAGCACAAGTCATCATCTGAATGATTGCCTGATTTCTTCTGTACCAAAGAAAATAAGATTAGATGTGGATTTCAGTCAGAGGTCCCAATCTGACAACAACTGTTATGACAGAACTGGTGTAGATTTGGTGAAGCACAGCAAACAGATTTCTGCTGCTATTGTTAATGAGGAGATAATTAGAAGTGTCCATTCGAATATAGAAAAATCTCCATTAAAACAGCATACAGAAATGGCTAGCTCCCCTTTGACGAGTAATAAAGGGAGTTTCCTTCATCACTTCCACTCAACTCCAGTTAGACATCTCAAAATGGTAAGATATTATCTGAAGGAGGTTACATATATAATGTATTGAGTTATTTACTAGTAAATGATAGTTATTCTTTTTACTGCAGAAATTGAGCTACTGATCCTACTGTTCCCCTAGCTAAAAGTGTCTAATTTCCCCAAAAATACGAAGAAAAAGCTATGAATTTCTTCACAATTTTGTATATTTTCCCAATTAGCAGACACAAGCTATAATGATTGTACACTTCTTGTGAAAATACTGCTGCAAGCACAACAGGTTTAAGATAAGAATTTTTTTAATTGTTGCATATTTTGATATTTAACATTTTTAATGTGTATTGAGTATATTATTATTGTCGCATTGAATATTTTCTGAATTTTGGGTCTCCGAGTTTCTCAAATTTTCAAATTTGATTGATATAAACTTAAATTAAATTCGAAGATTTGTTTTACATGTAGCAGTGCTCACTACCTTGTTACCAGTTTGGTGGTATTGGATGGACATGTTCTAGTGATAGCATGTTTCATAGTTGTCACCACACAGAAATTTGTCTGAATAAATGTCAATCTTATCAGCCACATTAGCAAAGAATGTATTGGGGCTGAACATAAATCAGACACATCATGATCATGTTAACCACTTGGGTTGTTCTAAAATTATGTGTAGGAGGGATGGAAGGCATTTTTTTCACAGGCCACCCATCAAATTTTGATACAAGTGCCTAGCTACCACCCCTCCCACACAGATAATTCTGGAATAGCCCTTAGATTCTGATAGAAACAATACCTGATTTGTGTTTATATCTTCAAATAAGTGTAAATTGTCATTCTATCATTAGCAAAATTCTTTAAAACTGATGTTTTCTAGATCCGTACAAAATTACAATGTTAAACTATTAGAAACTTTTTCTTATTTAAGAAGACAAGTGCAGGGAAAAGTGAGATGTTTTCAAGACTAAATGAAGCTGAAGACATCCTGAACAACAGTGATGATATTTTAGCTGGACTTGATATTGCTGACAATGAAAATGATGGGAATACAGCTCTAAACTTTAAAACTGTAGTGAACAGGAATGGTACACATAACTATGATCGAGCACAGGATCTGTCACATACTGAAAAATACAACAAGTGTAAAGGAAATTCAAATGTGGCTTTAAATAAAGGCCAAAGGGGAGATCACTCTATGGAAAGTCATACAACTGTGGCACAGCCACAAGAGACGGCTAAAAAAACAAACTGTATAAGGCATATGGATATTTCTGATGATGACATCTTTGCACCAGATAGTGATTTTCTTAGTCAGATAGAAAGTTTGGAAAGACAAGCAGACATTACAACAGATAAACGTGCAATAACGGAAAAGACTAATAATCCAACCAGTCAACTTGTATTGGAGAAAAATAGAAAAAGTAAAATGTGTTTACAAAGTTGTGATACATCCAAATTAGTGCAAGTGAATTCAAAGCCTGATAACTGTGATAAAAATGAAAACTGTCAAGAAACAACTGCAGGAACAGTTACAAAATTAAACAGTCGGGGACAGTCAGAATCAAAATATTTTACAGGTCAAGAGCACATTGGCATGACCTCACCTTTGGGGACCAAAGATCAAGGTCATGTGGCTATAACCACACCTGAAATTTCTTCCACAATAAAAACTCCAACCTCTATGGGTTTAGGGGGCTCACTAAAAGATAGGATTAAGCGAAGACTTCAGGAAAATGCTTCAGCTAAACTGGTAAACAGTCCTGGAGCAGTAATGGAACAGCGACGAGAAGGGGAAGTTTTTGTGGCAACAACAAAGGCTGAACAGATTGAAAGGGATGGCACTGACAATGATATTGGTCCTTTCTACGGCCTGTCTTCTAATGTTAAAACACTTTTACAGCAGCACAGAGGCATCACCAGTCTTTATGGTAAGGTTTAACATATATATTGGATTTTTTGTGGTTTCAGTTCTTTCTATGTCAATAACTTTTATCAATAATTCACTGGAGCATTAAAACTCACAGATCTAATGAGGAGGTGCCTGAACGTTCTGTATGGATTAGTTACAAACTAGTCAGTAATCTCATTGAATAAGCACTTGCTGACTGTTATGCATGTGTATAACATGTGATATGATCAATGTTCATTCTATGTCACAATATAAATTTTTTCAAATCATCTGCCTGAAGTGCAAGTGAGGATATGCCTGCACCATCAGTTGTCTGTACGACCTTTAGTCTGGCTGTCCGGAGTTAATTTTTCCATTAAAAGACTCCTTCTCAATAACCACAGAGGCTCAGAGACCTAATACTGGGCATACTTGTATAGATATGCATAAACATCATTCTACAGTTTTAGGAAAATGAATTGAAACACGGGCATCAAGCCTCTGTACGTATGACAGTGTACTATATCAATAATACAAATCAGACCTTTTTTTTAGTAAGTTGGATTAATATGTCATTTTTCTAATAAAAATGTGTTGTCGTTATTACAGCATGGCAGGATGAGTGTTTAAATCTGCCTGCTGTACTGGAGGGGAAGAACCTGATATACTCCTTACCAACAAGTGGTGGCAAGACCCTGGTGGCCGAGATTCTCATAATGAGGGAACTGCTGTGTAACAAAAGGGATGCCATCCTCATTCTGCCATTTGTTTCTATTGTACAGGAAAAAGTAGGTCTAGTTGTGTTTATAAAAATTATGAATATATACCATACATATAAAGTTTTAAATAAAACTAATGAGCAATGCTAATATTGTTAATTGAGACTTCACCTGACAAACTTTACATAGTTGCAGAACTAAATTTGAAATATGGATATGTGTTTTATTCGAATTATCTTAAACATAGTCATTTTCATCCTAGTTACAAGAACTTAACAAATGCACAGTATTATTGTATTTACTGTTAACCCAGGTAATGTCTCCAGATAGCTTTCTATGCTGATATAACAAGACCAATTCAGTGTTTAATTCTTTCTAGCAAAGAAAACTTACCACTAGTATGAGTGGACTTGATAAAGTCTGACACTGACAAATCTGGAATTAGAGTAGACGAAGCACTTTTATTGTATGTGATCACAAATATTCAGCAAGATTTCATTTCTATATAAACAATAAGCATTAATGCTTTTGCCATGATATTGTAAGTAAAATACATGTATCCCAATTTTGTATGATGGTTTTTTGTTTTTTTTTTCTCTCTCAGGTCAGAGGCTTGTCTCCTTTTGGAATTGACCTGGATTTTCTTGTTGAGGAATATGCCGGTAGTAAAGGGAAGTTTCCACCCCTCAAACGCCGCAAGAGACAGTCACTGTACATTGCCACCATAGAGAAGGCCCACTCACTAGTCAACAGTCTTATAGAGAACAACAGGATGGACAGTCTGGGGCTTGTTGTAGTGGATGAGGTAGGAAGATGCTTCAGTGCTAACAGTGTATATGCTGCTTGTCATAAATTGTGTGAAATGACACCAACTGTATAGAAATGATTATCAAACCAACAAATGAAAGCAATAATAATAGTGACCCTAGATAAAATTATCGCTTATATAGCTCTGAAAGTTCACTTTCAATTAAATTGCTGGACAGTTATAGTGTTAAGTTATGTACCTTAATTTTGGTATTGTAAAAAAAAAAATAGACAAAAGCCTATTCTTGTTTTCAATTGATAATGTTAATTGTTGTATATGGGAAATGTAGCATCTTTAATTTGAACACTTGAAATGATAATTTGTATGGCAGTCAAAACAATTAAATAAACTTTTTCAAACAGTCGCAATAGGAACCTAAGGTCAGTTGTGTGGTGTGTGCTCATCATCGTGTTCTTGATTGAAATGATTTAGGGAAGCATTATCCAAGATATTGGAAATGTTTGAATGTGTTGTTGGCGACAGGTTGACAAGTATATATTCATAATGTACTATCTAGATCTATATGCTGGTTGAAAGAAATTGTTATTAACCTTTGTATATTGTGGGCTCTAGGAAAATAATGTGATGCATGTCCGAAAAGGAAGTGCTGTATTTAATCACATCTTCATGCACGCTTATTAAATCACTGACTTCTGTGACAGTTACATATGATTGGTGAAGGAGGCAGTCGAGGGGCAACCTTAGAGTCAACGCTTCTCAAAGTCATTTATACTCGAAGTAAGTAGATATACATCATCATGGAGTAAGGTGGTATTACACCATTTTCTGGGTATGTTTATCATTGAGTAACTGATTTGTAGCTCCATATTGAAGCTAAATCCTAACGTATTCTGGGGACTGCGATATCTCAGCCAAGTAGAGCGCTGGCCACATAACCTCAGGTGAAGATCAAAGGTGTGTGGTTCGAGTCTCCCTACCCATGTTGGTTTGTGTTTCTCGGGAAGATGAGAAACGGCAGGCCTTTGATGTTGTTGATGTGTCCTTTGGCAAGACACTTTACCGTAATTGCTGTAGATGGCATGTGACGGGTCTTCTGTTTGTTGTTCAGTGAAGTAGTCACCAACTACTTCAAGGAGACCTCATCTCAAAATGAATCTTACCTGGTCGTTCATGGGGCGATAAACCCAGCAAGCAAAAACTAACTAATTTGAATGTACATGTACCTGTATATGCATTCCTTCTCTTTAAATCAAGTACAGTGTATTTTAACACATCTAAGAAATATTTTTTTTAAAACATTAATTATATAAATACATTGTTGTAAAATGTAGTTTTTTCTCTTCATTCTTCACTTTGATACTTTTATGTCAAGATTGTGTTGACAGAAGTGTCAAAGTTTGACTATATTATGACAAATCTATAAGTAGATCTGATGTTTGATAGCTGTACATGTGTATATTGTCTCATATATATCATACAATAATTTATTGATTGATACTTATTTGGTCTTTTTTGTAAGAGTTGTTATTAACGTAGAACAACTTGATAGACAGGGCGAGTGCTACCCTCAGTAACATTGTCTATCTAAGTGTTGTTGTTGTTTAGAGAACACCCAGATAGTCGGGATGAGTGCTACCCTCAGTAATGTACATTATATAAGTGTTGTTGCTGTTTAGAGAACACCCAGATAGTCGGGATGAGTGCTACCCTCAGTAATGTACATTGTCTAAGTGTTGTTGCTGTTTAGAGAACACCCAGATAGTCGGGATGAGTGCTACCCTCAGTAACATATCTGATCTACAAACATTTCTTGGGGCTGAGGTCTACTCAAACAACTTTCGCCCAGTGAGTATAGATATTGAACTTTGTTGTTCTAGAGAAATATTTACTTGAAGAGACATCTATTTTCCAAATGCTCATATTTATAAATTCAATTCATTTTGATGTAGATCAATTATGAAAATCACTAATATATTGGTAAATTTCATTTTGTTGTAACATGTAATCGATCAATTTGTTTGTTGGAGTTAGTGCTGATCAGTATACTGTAAATGTAAATGCTTTGCACTCAAATATCAAACATTTATTACAATGATGAATTGCTGCAGGCACAATATTTATCTTAGAATATAAAAGTGTTTTGTAAATTATTGTATCAAGGCAGCTGTAACATCTCCAATGCAATAATAAGTATTTTTATGGATAATTCTTTCATGCCTTTCAGGTGGAACTAACAGAATATGCCAAACTACAAGATAACATTTACCAGGTGAACCCAAAAGCCAAATGTCCAGAAGACCAACTAGTACATGAGAGGGTTGTTATGTTCAAGGTAATTAAATGTTCATAGATCAGTTATTAGTCCCCTACCAATAAACTGGGGGGGGGGGGGGGGGGGGGGGGGGGGGGGGGGGGGGGGGGGGGGGGGGGGCTATAGGTTTCCTCTCCATCCATCTTGTAGCTGTGTACATTGTAACTCCAAAGGTTGTCAGCACTTTAGCGGTTTCATTCATGGAGGGATTTTTTTTATCAAACTTCACACAATGATAAAGGACCATAATATCTCGGACAAGTTTGAATTTCAGGTTTTTTTGCTGAAGGTCAAGGTCACTATATTTAGCAGGGACTAGTAGGGGACAGGTATTGGGGGGGGGGGGGGGGGGGGAGGCTATAGGTTTCCTCTCCATCCATCTTGTAGCTGTGTACATTGTAACTCCAAAGGTTGTCAGCACTTTAGCGGTTTCATTCATGGAGGGATTTTTATCAAACTTCACACAATGATAAAGGACCATAATATCTCGGACAAGTTTGAATTTCAGGTTTTTTTGCTGAAGGTCAAGGTCACTGTTACTATATTTAGCAGGGACTAGTAGGGGACATGTATTGCTTTAACAACACCTGGTATACTTGTCTATCATGGCAGCTTTGATATGTTAATTTAAATTTATATGTTTGTGTATTATGCAGTAGTGCCTTGTACATAATGAAAGGTTTTTACTGTCAAAATGTTTATGTTACCATAGAAACAAGTAATAAAATGACCAGTTATTTCTAGATGTGTAAATGAAACCATCCAAGTTTTGCTTATAAAATGTTGTACTTACCGGTATATCAAGTTCCTGATTTTGTAATGCCTTTCTCTATACAGTTTTAAAAAATCTGTAAATTTCATCACCTATTATTTATCAATGGAAACGTGTTGCGAAATTACCGAAAGTTTGAAAACTGGTCAAGATAATTTTTGCTGTTCCAGTATCACATACCTGTAGAAATATTAGTTATTCAATTGCAATTATTTTATCATATTTGTTTATTCTGTAGCAAATAATTTTTGTGTCGTTTTTCATTATCTATTTAGTAGGTACAGGGTATGTTTTGTATTTTGTATACTGTTACAGTAGTAAAGTGAAATCATTCCTTTAAATATCAAAATGATTCCCTTTCTTCAATGACAAAAACAACCATTGATATTATGTTACCTTGAATTTCACTTATACATACTTAATAACTGCCTAGAATAAATTATGATGATTTATAACATTGGAAAGCTAGGTAATTTAATTGGTTCATTTATATGGCAACAACAAACCACAAACATGTCCAGATCTATTTGAGTATATATTGTAATTATGTACCCAGTACAGCCCTGACATGACCCGTGTAGACGGGGACCACCTACTGGGACTTGTGTTGGAGGTGATTCCAGAGAAGTCCTGTCTTCTTTTCTGTCCTACCAAGAAGAACTGCGAAAATGTAGCCATGATGTTGTGTAAACTCCTGGTCAAACATCATCAGTAAGTTTTTACAGCTAAGAGGATAAGGAGTGTTCCAGATTTACTTCCTCATTTTCCTGATACTCTACAATACATAGAAACATATGTTCCTTCATGTTATATAGTTGTTAATAGCCTGTCGTCATAGCTGGTGGTGAGCTTCACAATCATTGATTGCACTTGTTTATGGCCTGTCATCATAGCCGGCTATTGAAGTTGCTCTATGTCTGTGGTCTGTCTGTTTTTAAACAATCCCTGTTTTTTCTATTTCTTAAGAAGTACTGGAAGAATTTTTCTTAAACATCATAATTATTTGGGTTCCCCTTGGTCCCTGGTTGTGCCCATTTGATTTTGAATCTAATGCAGAAAAACAAAATTGCTCACAGTTGAAGTTTCGCAGTGCTATTTCAAATTCAAAGAAAGTTCTTCCTAGACCTCTTAGATTTTATATGTATGTTCTCCTTGTTGTCAAATCATTAAAGAAGACCAAAGAAAAAATCATTGAATGGTGGGTGACAAGATCCCTCTTGCTACTAGTCATGAATGCTTCAATGAATTTTGTTTAGATTTGATCATTGGAGCATTATAGGGCATCTGTGATCCAATATTGTATAAATGAAGGGTGTGGCTCCCTTGGGGCCAGAGGGACAGGGCTTTATAGGGAAAATAGAGGTGAATCCTTTAAATTGCAACAAGGCATGAATGACTGAATGGATTTTGATGAAACTTGGTCTGGAGCATTATTGGGCAAAGGACATGCAACGCTGTATAAATAGAGGAGGTAGCTCTCCGAGGGCCTGATGAATAGAGCCCAATAAGGGAAAAAGAGGTAAATCCCTTAAATCGCTACTAGTCCTGAATGACTGAATGGATTTTGATGACATTTGGTCTGGGGCATTATTAGACAAAAAAGATTAACTGTTTTATAATGCGAAGTGTGGCTCCCGAGAGACCTAGAGAGGGGGTGCAATAGGGAAAATATATGTTGTTGTGAGAAGCAGCTCAAAAATTAGAAATGTTTGTAACATGAATTAAATGAGACTTTTTTGCCATGATTACTGAAATAGCCAAGTGAGTGATGCAGGCCCTTTGGGCCTCTTTCCCGCCTTGTTTTAAATTTCAATTGTGTGTTTTTCTTTCCATCAGAGCATTAGCGTCTTTCTAGATTGCAATGCATTTTCTGTGATATATTCTGAGTGGTATGTGTTACAGTGAGTTGTCCAAGGTAAAGAAGATAGAGAGAAAAGCATTGTTAAAGGAATTGTATAATGATGGAGCAGGAAAGATTTGTCCAGTCCTCCAGTACACTCTACACTTTGGTGTGGCTTACCATCACAGCGGCCTTACATCAGACGAGCGTAGACTCATAGAGGATGCATATTCTGAGGGAACTCTTTGTCTCCTCACTTGTACCTCAACACTGGCAGCTGGAGTCAACCTACCTGCAAAAAGGTAACAACTAAATTAATACACTGCCAGATATGACCAAACTACTCTTATCACTACAAGTGCCTTGCTGCAATATCGCAATGGAAAAAGTTCATTTGAAACGACTACAAAGCAGTCCTACAGAAAGGTTGCAGGTGAAGTTTGGCAAAATTTCCATTCCAGAAAATCCAGTGAACCAATAGAGTTTGTACTGTTTAATGTTGAATTATATGCAAACCTTATCTTCTCATTCGATTTATGTTTAACTGCTGTCTGAGTATCTCAGTGCTCCAGATAGCCTGCGTGAATGCGTTTTTAGCGCTATTTTATGCAAAAAACGCAAGAAAAAAACATGAACTTGCGTCATTAACGTAATAAAATCCGGATAATTGCGTCAGTTACCGGCTCTATTTTTCAACTGTTTAGAATGTATGTGTAGCATGTCACAGAGACGCTTGTAAACTTAGCGTATTTTTACCGTTCATAGAAAGCGCTTTAAAGATCGTGATTACAAACAATGGCGCTATCAAAAAACCAGTCATCGTTGTTTGAAATGGGCTTTTCGAAGAAAGAAAAACGCCCAGATCGTAATACCGAAATATTCATCAGAGAAGTATTAGACAAAATTATTCAAGGAAGAGGTAGAAAGCATCACAGGACGTTGTCAAAACGAGGAACGATCGATTCATGGACTAAATGTTACGAATGGTTGAAGGTAGAGATTGTGGGCCAGTCGGACTCAGAGGGATGTAATGTTCTGAACTTAAAATGCTCGTTGTGTTTAAAATGTAAAAAAGACAATGCTTTTACTAGAGGCTGTTCGAATATTCAGAGAAGTGCGCTTAGGCGTCATGAAATGTCGGAAGACCATGCTAGTGCAATGGATACTCAAAGTCGTCAAAAAATCGCGATAATCATAATGTAATTATATAACAACCTCTGAAGATGTTGATGATAATGACGACATATGCGAAAACAAATCAGAAGATTTAACATTAAGTAAATAAAACCTTGGCACCAATTTACTACGGGTCTTTTTTGTTTTGGTATGTTTCCTCTTGTTGAATCCAATATGTATACGGTATTTTTGAACATAGTTTAAAAAGTTGAAAACTGAAGAAATACTCTTCACTTTGTGACATGAGGGGTAAAAAACCCCTTTGCTTTGTGGGGGTTGGAGTGAAAACCCCTCATGTCAAAAAGTTATCTGGAGCACTGAGTATCTGTATATGGCAGAAATGCACAAAAGTTTGAAAAAATAGTTACAGGTATGAAGTATCTATGTAGAGATTAGAAAAAGAAGTTAATATTTAGCATGAATTCCCTACAACCCAAAGCTCCATATGTACTGTATGATACATTGTATACATATGTGACTATTCTCTGTAATAAGAATAATATCTTGAACATAAAAAAATGAATTACCATAAACTAAATGATTCAATATGATATTATAATATTTCATTTCAAAAAGGGTGATATTGCGATCTCCCTATGTTGGGAGTCAATTCATCAGTCGTAGTCAGTACAAACAGATGGTTGGACGAGCTGGTCGGGCTGGTATCGACTCGTCAGGAGAGAGCATTCTCATCACCAAATCCTCTGATACTGAGAAGGTACTGATTGATTGACTAATACAGGCACAACTGTTATAAAAGAACAACAAAATGTCCATTAATCAATTAAATTGTAATGTACCAGCTATTCAGTGGGACAGCCATTCAGGTATCTGTTAATATTTCAATAGCACCAAACCAAGATTAATATATACTGCTCACTAACTTTGGCAACATTTTTGGCCTCATTTTGGCCGAACAAAATCTTTTGTTTATTTTAGGCCATATAAGATTAATAAGTTTCGTTCTCAGGCCAATTTTTGAAAGAATCGACATGGGAGGCAGGTATTTTTTTTTAATCATTTCATTGGATTCAAAACAGATGAGAGGGATTTTTAAAAAACATATTTCATTCACATCAATATGAAATATTTTGAAGCAACTTCTGTGTTCATTAATTTGAACAAGAAACAAATTTCCACAAAAAGGAAACATGGCGTTCTTTCAGTTTGTCAGTAAACATCCATGTCCCCATCCTTTATCAAAGTGTATAGTTCTGCCATTGTACAAGCTTCCGAAAATCCACCAAGTATATTCCATGGCAGTATTATTGTTGATCCTTTCTGAATCTGCATGCCGTGTGTGCATGGATATCAAAGCCATTGTCAGTGTGGAGATGATCAGCCATTTGTATCAACTACTAGTTAGTTAGGTCTCTTAAGCGCTTGTAACTGCTTTTCGTTCAAACAATTGAAATATCGGCAAGACTATTAAAAAGCGCGAACCGGAATGCGGAACCATTTTTCCACATTTTTTTTTCAAGTTTACGGGCGCAGTAGGGCAATTTATTTTTTTTTATTTTTTGCAATAAAATCGGTAATGCAGCTACATTTTTTTTCATGCAGGTGGGCCTGAGAACTAATTCATAATCATTTTTTATGGCCTTACTGCGATGATGTTTTTATTTATTCTTTTCAGTTTTCCAATTATAGAATTGATAGCAAATCATCACATCATGTAATAGTAAAGAATATATCATATTATCTTGAAGTTAAAAAACAACAATTTCTTCACTATTCACGAAAAAAAAATCTCCATTTCCCACTTACAACTTTCAAAGGAAGTGTTTAAAAAGTTGTGAGTATTAATCGAGGTAGTTAAATCCATTTCTATTTTGTAATTAACAACACTGTTTAATTTTAGTATTTTCTTACAATGAAACAACATTTACAAAGACCGAGGGTTGAGCTACTTTGTGAGCAGTCAAGCAGGACAATTACATATTTGAATAGAATATGAATTCTATATTACGTTATTTACATTTAAAGGTCGGACAGCTTCTAACTGCTCCCCTGGAAGTATGCCACAGTAGTTTAATGCATGACGACGGCAAAGGTATCCGAGGATTAATCCTGTCAGTAGTTGGTTTACAGGTAGGTATGTCAAACTGTAGTCTACTTTGTCCTCAGATTCATTTTGTCAGATGCATAATAACTGTTATTAATAATTACAAAATTATCCTTTGTTGAATGATCTTCACTTACCTGTAAGTATATGTATTTCTGAATTGATACTATAAATATATAGATACAGGCAATATATTTTCACTTGGTTTGAAAATTTCCTTTTTGCTGTTAATGTCAGAAAATTACAATTTTTCAATATGTATCCCAGTGCTGATAAAGAATGTTGAGTTTGCTGTCTTAAATTGAAAATTTCAACAACCAGGGTAAAATTCCCTTAACTTTTGCTGAATCAGTAATTTCTCTTTCCCAGATGACCAAGACCACTGAAGAAGTTTTCACCTGTATGGAAAAGACATTACTGTCAGTACAGGCTAGTCGAGATGTACCATGTGACATTTTAGAACTGACACGTCAGTCACTACAACAACTTATTGACCTCGGACTAGTCATACAGAAACGGGTGTCATCACAGGAAACTGATGAGGACCATCATCATCTTGAAGTCACCATGCTTGGTCGCGCCACCTTTAAAGGTAGGATGTACTGTACATCGTCAGATAACTTTGATCAGGGTAAACAACCACAACAGCTACAGAGTATGGTTTCTTAAATTTATTTTATGCTGCTTGTCTACATGTTTTGCCCTACGCAGGCTTCATCAGGACGAATATGCATTGTAAAAGTACACAAATTGCGGGCACAATTTTCAATAAATAGAGACAGTTAAGCAGCAATCATATTATCTATTTTATCCTCTGGACTCAACCGCCCTGCATACCCCCGGGAATCCAGTCGCAGAGTATAGGAGACATACATATCCACTCTAGTAAAAACCATGGTGTTAGCTCCATTCCCTGTACTTTTTCTTAGATTTATTTTGTCAGATGTATATTAGTCTTGTGAGTAACTTTTATTACCACTAACATTTAGATACAAAGAAATACTATCTCCTCTATCATGAGACTATGCACTATAACCTTCCATCAAGTCTAAAACTTCTAATCCATGTACTGTTAGACAGTATGTTAAATTGTTTTAAATCATGATAAGCCAGTAACTTTATTGCTAGAATCGGATGTATTCAAGTCTGAAGTAGGTACAGTTTACATAGAAATAAGACACTGACAGTATTTATGGTAAATGTGTGGTGTTCTGTGATAACCATGTATAACTACCAGTAGATAGATGTTCTACAAATATTGTCATTTTCATCAAGTCATTTAAATATGGTCATTTTCAGCAGATAATTTTTAGCTCTCTTGAAGAGAGGGAGATCTTATGTTATCATCTCAGAGTTGGTGTCATCGTCAGTATTGGCATCGCATTTATTTCTCAATGTTTGTGCAAGTGCAGAAAAGCATCAGTAAATCTCTTTAATACTATGATACTGTTATTTGGTTCAGGGTTCCCGTGGTGGTCAACTTTTGTGATAAAAGGTTTTTTCAAACATTTTGGACTGAGACATTTATGTCAAATCTAAATGTTTTACCAGGTTTTTGTGCAAGTTCTCATAGGCACCAAAGCACCCCTTTGCAATCATAAAGGTGAAATGTTAAAGGTATCAGTACTGCAAACACTAATTTAAACCATGTCTATTTTATGTTTAAGCTTAAGGGCTATTCCATAAAATATTTATCCAATGGGAGGATCCAGAAATAAAGAAATTCTATGCATGGTGGATGCAGTAGAAAATACAGCCTATTATATAGTGCTGTTGGAATTAAATCAATTCAGAAAATCTAGAGTTAGTCCGTGTTTGACAATCCTGGAGTCCTCTCATTAGGTAGATATTTTACAAGAATTTCTGTAACACATTTAACATCGAACTGCACTGCTAATGCATGTCATTCAAAATATCTGTAAAAAAGTACAGTTCACACACCAGTAAACAACAAAAAAGATATACACTGGGGGAGAGGGGGCTTATCTAACATGAGAAGTTTCTGTTTTAGGATCAGTGAACTTGGATTGGTCAGGTCGTCTGTATAACGACCTCCACCAGGGAGAGGAATCCCTGGTCTTATCTAGTCATCTCCACCTTCTCTACCTGGTCACGCCCTACGACATGGTCAGCATGGTCACACCCTCCTGGATTGTCTACTTCCAAGAGGTATGAGGATACAAAGAGATACCTGTTCACATATTAGACTAAGTCTTCTATTTATTGTTAGCATCTTTTCAAGAAATTAAATATTTTTCCAAGAGGTATGTATAATTTAGTTATTATACAAGTATCATGCTTTTATTTTTATGTTTTCATAAAAAATTAAATGTCTTCATTGTCAATCAAAACATTCTTAGAGGTATGCAGGTACTATTATATATATTATACTAGTATCATGCATTTATTTTCATCTTTTCATGAAAAATTAAATGTCTTCATTGTCTATCAAAATGTTCCAATTATTTTCAACAGTTGCTGGATAAAAGGGATATGTGTTTTAAAACTATACAGGCATTTTTTGTTGTCATCTTTTTGTTTGTCCTCCTCTAAATTTTCTAGATGAGCACACTAAACCCTGTGGAGTTGAAGATGGCAGCATTGATTGGTGTACCAGAAGGACACATCGCCAGGAAAGCTTCTGGGCAGAAATCTAGACAGGTACTGGATTCACAAACACAAGAACACTTTGTCTGACATGTGATTGGGTGTGGGGTGGGGCGGGGCGGGGCGGGGCGGGGCGGGGCGGGGCGGGGCGGGGCGGGGCGGGGCGGGGCGGGGCGGGGCGGGGCGGGGCGGGGCGGGGCGGGGCATATAGGTTTTCTCCCCATCTGCCTGTCTGTCACTTATCAGCCATGCTTCAAGGTATGTTGGTGAAAGTTTGTATATAACTTCAGTATGAGTAGCTACAGATCAAGTTCCAGTTTCAGGGTTTTTGGGTCAAAGTCACTGTTACCATTTTTAGCAGGGGCCAGTTGGGCACATGTACTGCTTCAGCAATACCCTGCATGCTTGTTAACCATTGTTAAAAAAAAAATCTTTTATTTCATTTTATAATTCATAGTCTGGTTTGTTGTAGAAGGTGGATGAATTTGTGGTGAGTCGATTCTACCTGACATTGATGCTGTATGGACTCTGGAAACAAAAATCAGTTTGGGAGGTGTCAGAGAAATTCCAGCAATCCCGTGGGTTTATACAGAACCTTCTGTCCAGTGCCGCTAGCTTTGCTTCCTGTGTCTACCACTTCTGTCAGGTAAACAAAAGCTGATAAGCTCTGTCCAATTGTACCATGATTGTCAGGTTAAACAAAGGCTGATGAGCTCTGTCCAGAGGCTTAGGCTTACTCTGTGCTCTCCAGTGTAAATACATAGGTGTCTAAGGCTTACTCTGAGCTCTCCTGTGTAAAAATATAGGGGCTAAGACTTACTCTACGCTCTCCGGTGTAAAGATATAGGGGGCTAAGACTTACTCTACGCTCTCCGGTGTAAATACATAGGTGTCTAAGGCTTACTCTGAGCTCTCTGGTGTTAAAAATATAGGGGCTAAGGCTTACTCTACGCTCTCCGGTGTAAAGATATAGGGGGCTAAGACTTACTCTACGCTCTCCGGTGTAAATACATAGGTGTCTAAGACTTACTCTGAGCTTTCCATTGTTAATTTTTAGGGGCTAAGGCTTCCTCTGAGCTCTCCAATGTAAATACATAGCCTTACATTTACTCTGAGCTCTGCAATGTAAATACATAGCCTTAGATTTACTCTGAGCTCTCCAATGTAAATACATAGCCTTTGACATGGCTTACTCTGGGCTCTCCAGTGTAAAGATATAGGGGCTAAGACTTACTATACCCCTTCCGGTGTTAAGATATAGGGAACTAAGGCTTACTCTGAACTATGCCCTACATAGTTATAGGGCGCTGCTTGACTCTAGTACAGAAAACTTGTTAAAATGTGTTACACTTATAGTCTTTAGACTAAATAATATATGTTGTAGGTATATGATGGTTTCTAATTGAAAACATATTTTCTTGTTTCAATTGAGCATTTATACACTCGGGTTACAAGAAGATTGATAAATACACTGTACATATAACTTAAATGAAGATTATTCAAAGGTACATGTACTGAATAAATAAAAGTTAAGCAAAATGTCCTTATTTTTTCTGTAAAATTTAGTATACTTAGCTTTTTTCACCTATTTGAAGAATATTTGCTGGAATATGGGCATAAGGCTAAATAGAATTAATTACATAAACTTGTGGTTCTTGGGTCAATTTTTCTAAAAGACATGAAAGAGGGAGTTCATTTTCTTTTACCATTTTATTGGTGAAAAAAAGATGAGGGCATGTTTTTTTCCTTTTTTCTTTTTCAAACCAATCATTATCCAGTATAAACTGCATCAAAAAGTGGAAAACAATGATTTATCATGATGTTATGGTTTTTGCCTTTGTTTCACATTAACGAACATGTGCTCTAATTTAATGGTTAAATAGTATAATGGCTATTACAGGATAAAGATTTGTTGGTGATTCTTTTTACTACGTTTTCCCCTGAAAGAATAATGAGGGAGATTTGTTTTTATCCAACCAACAAAAGTATATGAGGGATAAGGAGATGTGGGAGGGCCTGAGGACCTAGTAATGTTTTTTTTTTGCCTAAATCTTTAAGTTATATTCTATGATTCTAGTAATTTTCTTTTGACCATTAGTTTTATTTACTTGTAGGAACTTGATGAGTTTTGGCCCTATCAGGATCTGTTTGGTAACTTTGTACAGCGCCTGGCTTACTGTGTGTCGTCAGAGCTGATTCCACTGATGGAGATCCCAGGAGTTAAACTGGTACAATTTCACTTTCTGGTTTTTTTTTATGCCCCCGCCTGAGGGGGGGAGGGGGGGGGGGGGGGGGGCATATAGTGTTACTATGTCTGTTTCATTGCGACCTGTTGCATTCCATCCTGATGCAATGTAAATATGTAAATAGCTAATCTCAGGAACTGCTGATGCGATCCTCACTAAATTGTGTTTTGGGGTGTCAAGTGGCAGCGGGGGCATTTATGTCTTACAGACATTTTCTAGTTTCACAAGCTTTCAAATTTTGCGCTAGAAATAGTTACAAGTATAATCTCAATGAGTCTAGACATCCTTTGATAATCAGTTTGTTAACAGTTTTTACTGCTAATTTTCAGAAATTATTAATTGAATCCAAACGATACTTGGTATGTTTGATTCAGACAAATACAAAATTTTAGAAGATTAAGACAAATCAGAATCAGAAATTTTAGAACAAAATTAAGACTAATCAGAAACTTTAGAACAAAATTAAGACTAATCAGAAACTTTAGAACAAGATTCAGACAAATCAGAATTAAAGAACAAGATTCAGGCAAATCAGAAACGTTTGAACAAGATTTAGACAAATCAGAAATTTTAGAACAAGATTCAGACAAATCAAAAACTTTAGAACAAGATTCAGACAAATCAGAAACTTTAAAACAAGATTCAGACATACCAGAAATTTTAGAACAAGATTCAGACATACCAGAAATTTTAGAACAAGATTCAGACAAATCAGAATCAGAAATTTTAGAACAAAATTAAGACTAATCAGAAATTTTAGAACAAAATTAAGACTAATCAGAAACTTTAGAACAAAATTAAGACTAATCAGAAACTTTAGAACAAGATTCAGACAAATCAGAATTAAAGAACAAGATTCAGGCAAATCAGAAACGTTTGAACAAGATTTAGACAAATCAGAAATTTTAGAACAAGATTCAGACAAATCAAAAACTTTAGAACAAGATTCAGACAAATCAGAAACTTTAAAACAAGATTCAGACATACCAGAAATTTTAGAACAAGATTCAGACATACCAGAAATTTTAGAACAAGATTCAGACAAATCAGAATCAGAAATTTTAGAACAAAATTAAGACTAATCAGAAATTTTAGAACAAGATTCAGACAAATCAGAAACTTTAGAACAAGATTCAGACAAATCAGAAATTTTAGAACAAGATTCAGACAAATCAGAATCAGAAACTTTAGAACAAAATTAAGACTAATCAGAAACTTTAGAACAAGATTCAGACAAATCAGAAATTTTAGAACAAGATTCAGACAAATCAGAATCAGAAACTTTAGAACAAGATTCAGACTAATCAGAAACTTTAGAACAAAATTAAGACTAATCAGAATTTAAGAACAAGATTCAGACAAATCAGAATTTAAGAACAAGATTCAGGCAAATCAGAAACGTTTGAACAAGATTTAGACAAATCAGAAATTTTAGAACAAGATTCAGACAAATCAAAAACTTTAGAACAAGATTCAGACAAATCAGAAACTTTAAAACAAGATTCAGACATACCAGAAATTTTAGAACAAGATTCAGACATACCAGAAATTTTAGAACAAGATTCAGACAAATCAGAATCAGAAATTTTAGAACAAAATTAAGACTAATCAGAAATTTTAGAACAAGATTCAGACAAATCAGAAACTTTAGAACAAGATTCAGACAAATCAGAAATTTTAGAACAAGATTCAGACAAATCAGAATCAGAAACTTTAGAACAAAATTAAGACTAATCAGAAACTTTAGAACAAGATTCAGACAAATCAGAAATTTTAGAACAAGATTCAGACAAATCAGAATCAGAAACTTTAGAACAAGATTCAGACTAATCAGAAACTTTAGAACAAAATTAAGACTAATCAGAATTTAAGAACAAGATTCAGACAAATCAGAATTTAAGAACAAGATTCAGGCAAATCAGCAATTTTAGAACAAGATTTAGACAAATCAGAACATAAATCGGTCACCAGCATTGCTGTTCTGTTGACTGGAACAGTTTTCATTGTTTCTACCATCTGTATTACTGACATTGATATTAATTGTACAGAAATCTTAACAAAACCCCATGTTTATTAATATTGTGCCTATTTCCTGTATAGGGGCGAGCTAAACAGATGTACAGTGTTGGGTATAGGACCTTGTCTCAAGTGGCCAATGCTGACCCAGATGACCTTGTCAAAAGCATCAAACAAATTCCACGCAAGACAGCTCGACAAATTGTCACTGCTGCAAAGGTGTGTACTTGTTAGTTATAGTCTTAGAGATTGTACTGTCTGTTTCATAAATTGGTTTATATTCCAATCAAATGGAGACTTTTGATATAGATTGAATGGAATTACTGTCAAAAACAGAAAATAAGTTTGTCATAAGTCCTTTTTAATTTCAATGCTTCAAAAAGCTATAGGGTGGCTTAAATGCAAAACACACTTTGGCTACAAAATGCTTTCTAAAATAATATTTCTATGTTCAATAATATTTATAATACATGTTCATTTAGTATTACAAGAAACATATTGTATTTACAATGAGCACTTTCCTTTATTACCTTTAGATTCCTATGTAATAAATATTTCAGGGTAGAAATCTGTCTATCCATCCATCTCAGTCTATTCATAGTGTAAATTGTATCTATGAAAGTACAGTAGCTGGAATTATTGTACCAAATATTTTTCCTGTTTGGTTGTGTGACCACTTTGATACTGCAAATGTACATATTTATGGTTCCTTATTAGCCCACCATCATCAGATGGTGGGTATTCAAATCACCCTACATCCATGGTTGTTCATAAACAGCCCTTGTTATCACCATCATCAGATGGTGGGTATTCAAGTCGCCCTACATCTGTGTTTGTTCATAAACAAAATTCTTGTTATCACCATCATCAGATGATGGGTATTTAAATCGCCCTACATCCGTGGTTGTTCATAAACAGCCCTTGTTATCACCATCATCAGACGGAGGGTATTTAAATCGCCCTACATCTGTGGTTGTTCATAAACAAAATTGTTGTTATCACCATCATCAGATGGTGGGTATTCAAGTCACCCTACATCCGTGGTTGTTAATAAACAAAATTCTTGTTATCACCATCATCAGATGGTGGGTATTCAAGTCGCCCTACATCTGTGGTTGTTCATAAACAAAATTCTTGTTATCACTAGTGATGGGATATCGGTTGAAAATCTGTTTCGATTATCGGATCGCATCGGATAGGACAACCGATGTAGTCAACCGATTAATAATCGGTTAAATCACAAGTGTTTTGTTTCAGTTATTAATCATCATTTTGTTATGTAATGTGTATCAATAATTATCTTTTGTAAGTGTAATTATTCCTATTTCTTAGTTGATGGTGCACATGAATGTATGATTGAATGATTAAGACAGTTACAACTGTACTTTTGGTCAACAGCTATGACTTAAAAAATAGATATTAATGATCCAAGAAGAATGAAGTCCAGTAAAAGTATCTGGATTTCACAGATTTGTTTATAAAACATGAAATTGTCCATGATTATATACTTTTGTTAATAAAGTGACATTTTCATTTTCTACATGGTCTTTGTAACTATTGTTCGTTGAATTCTAGATGCAAAAGTAGTAGAATACAATATGAGCAGGTACACATATAAAATCAAGAATTACAAAAGAGCAATGATGCGATGCCATAGAGCTTATATCCCATTGAATATGCATTGATGGATATTGCCATTATTTGCATTGGATATTTACATTGTAATTGTACCAGACTACCAGTGTTGTTTTTTTTGGTTTTTTTTATTAATCATGCATGAAAATGCAATTATTAGCGCTTTTAATTTGTCTACCAATGGCCAAATAGTTGGGACTTCCAAAACTGACGAAGAAAGTTTCAGAAACCTATTTATGAGAAAAAATATTATAACTAGCAAAGTTTTATTCAACAGATTAAGTAACAACTAATTAACAAATCCACTTTCTTTGATTTAACAAAAATATAAATTGGAAACATAACTTAACAGTTCAGTGAATAAATGTTAATTTCAAATATTGTGGTAAACCATAAATTTATCTATTAATATTACAGTATGCAATTACAAAATATAAATAAAAATGTGCTTCTTTGTAGAATGTAGATTGTGTATTGCCTATTGCGAGATTATATAAGTATGCAGGGATTGAGCAATGTGGCTGGACTGTTTCCCTTATACCTAGCAGAAACATACCTCATTACTCAGCTAAGATATATATAAAATATGCTAAAACTTATCATTAAGAAACCAAATGATTCCTCCAGGGCTACTTATTATCGAAAATAATAAACAGATGGAGTCATTTTATAAGTCTTTCACTATCTAATACTATCAAATACCGAAATGTAGCTACTTGTATTTTTGTAACATTTCTTACAAAGGCGGCAAACAGCGACCGTCATGTCAAGGTTTTTTCTAGAAGGACCCCATTCTTTTTTTTATTTTGCGGAATGCATATATATTCCATACTTTTGACTTTGCCTTTCCAACCCCGGGTGGTCGAATTATAAGCTCTGTATCAGTATCCGTTGTAGTGGCAATTGCAACGGAGTCGTCGACGACGAGGCAGCCGTCCGCCATCTTTATTCTAAGGTTATAATATTAGAGTGACTTCCCTTGATTCGGGCGCGTTCGATGATCGATTCTTGAAAAATGGAAATCGATGGTCGAAATCGAAGGTGCATTCGATTCGTCAATCGATTATAATCGATGATCGGCGCACCACTAGTTATCACCATCATCAGATGGTGGGTATTCAAGTCGCCCTACATCCGTGGTTGTTAATAAACAAAATTCTTGTTATCACCATCATCAGATGGAGGGTATTTAAATCGCCCTACATCCGTGGTTGTTCATAAACAGCCCTTGTTATCACTATTTCTATATGTTGTGAATTCTGTCATTGTATAGTGCTCCATATATATGTGTTTACAGATGCTTCTGAATGAGAAAGCAGAAGCTCTTCGACAGGAAGTGGAGGATCTTGTAATGGTACCTGAGACTGTGTCTGCCCATCCTTCACCAGACTTATCCTCCCAGGGATCTGTAGCATCTTCAGACATACTCGCTGGTCTCACTGACTGGACAAACTAAACAATCCTATCCCTGGATCAGTGTCTTCCCATTCTTTACCAGAGTGATACTCTCAGACTGAGGAATCTGCAACATTATCAGACATACAAATGTACTTGACAGTCCCACTGACTTGACAAACTAGACAACCTTGTCCTGGATTTGTGTCTTCTCTTCCTTTACCAGAGTTATCCTCCCAGGATCTGTAGCAACATCAGACAAACATGACGGTCCCTCTGTCTGGACCACCTTGTCCTGGATTTGTGTCTTTTCCTTCATCAGATTTATCCTGCTAGGGGTCAGTGGCATCATCCTCGTCTGCAATAGGAGTTATCCTGCAGTACCATCAGACACACAGGATAACCCCATCAATGGGAATGTATCTTTCCATTCTTCACTGAAGTTATCCTCCAAGGATTCTGCAGCATTGTTAGATACTTACCGGTCTCTCTGACTCCGACATTAGACTTACTTGCTGGTCTCTCTAACTGGGACATTAGACTTACTTACCGGTCTCCCTGATTGGGACATCAGACTCGTAGGTCTCTTTAACTGGGACATCAGAGTTACTCGACGGTCTCTCTGACTCGGACAACAATCAACCTTGTCCTTGAGGCCTGGGACAGCGTCTTTTTTACTAGATTTCTAGGGAACTTGTTACCAAGTAATTGTTAGCTGTGACTGTTACAATCTATAAAGTATTTAAATATGTTACAAATATATTTTTAAGTATATTCATTCACTTATTGTGAATAAAAGTGTAATAATAGAGCATAGTTTATTATCTTTGAAAGGAACAATTCATGTACTGTCAAATAGTTAAACTAAATATATTGTTATTTTTTGTTCATTTGTTGGAGGTAAAGTCTGACCAGAATGAACTGTTGTATTAATCTTTCATTATCACACAGATTACAGACCATACTCTAAGCCCCTAAACAGGTGGGGCATTCTTGTTGCTGCTTATTCCAGGTCACTCTGGTCAGATTAGAACTTCCAAACAAGAATATACTTAATTTGATAAGCTCATGTAGCACAAAGTACTTATGGCAAGTGTTTCTTAAGACCAATGGGGCATTATATCTCTTAGATTCTTTGATATAAATTTCCATACGTTAATGATCTTGAACTTCCCTCTTGATTTGATGGGTCATACATGTACCATAACGATGATAATTATCAAGGATTATTGGCTTACCAGATAGGAAGGTCCCATGAGAAATTAAAGTTGAAAACTTAAATTCATCAACCAGCATACCAAATATTGAATTTGCTAATGGAATACATGTCCCCTACTGCCCCCACTAGCTTGTAATGATTTAGAAATATGGTGCATTTTGATCTTGACCCAACAATCCTGAAACTCAAACTTGTCCGAGGTATTATGGTCCTTGAAAATTGTGTGAAGTCTGGTAAAATTCCTCAGGGATGAATCCTCTAAAGCACTGACAAAGGATTTTCTAAAAATAGTGATGTGACCTTGACCTTGACCCAAAACCCTGAAATTCAAACTTGTCTAAGATATTATGGTCCTTTATGATTGTGTCAAGGTCACTTTCAGATGAATTTTGTAAGTTAACAATAAAAATACAGTCCTCTAATATATTTATTTTCTATATATTATGACAGAAAGTTTTTTGGAGGAAAATCTCTTTAACTTGATTTCAAGGTCACAATGGTCAATCAAATTAAGCATGTAAAATCCTTCGTTTTGGTCATCTGACTCAGATTTTGTACAGCACAAGAACTTTTATTGTATTTATCTACCTTCTTGTCTGCCTTTTGATGCAATGTCGAACTCCAAACACATCTTGGTGTATCTAAATCATGTATTAATGAAACAACAGATTTTGTAAAGTTCCTTGTCTTTATTAATTTATTTTGTATTGGTATAAAAGAAAAACTTTGTTCTTACTCTCACAGATATAGGTATTAAGATATATATAATAGTGCATGTAATACAAAAATGTACTTGTGTAATACTGTTACACAGTAAACAAGATTTTATTACTTTCACATATAGACTCATTAAGTTATATATGTATAGGTGTACATGTTTAAAACAAAAACATATTATAACATCTATAATATACATTTCCACAATTTCAGTTTTTGCAACATCACATTAAAATACTCAGTATTTCAAATTGACAACTTTTTAAGGTAGAGTGTCTCGTAACTTGCTACACTGACTTACACAAGTTATTTTCCTGATTTTAGTCTGTATTTCAAAGACAGTTGTAGGTAAGTCTTTTTAGGGTGTTTGAACATTACGAAATTACATGATGTACTTGTAAAATGTTTTATAAAACATGCTTGGTAGCATGATGCTTAGCAAATTGTACATTTCCTGCATTAGTCAAAGAGCATGGGAACGAGTCTGAGATGTGTATTTTTTAGGGTATTTTTCTTTTGTATATCTTGTTTGTATGATATACAGCATATAGTACTGATACACTCTACCTTAAGATATTTCAACCTTATGTAACAAGGATTTCTCAACAAGACATTGAGCAAGGGGTCGAGATACATTAAATGCCCAAAAATATTGGGTCATCACCCTTGGACACACCTAAAACAGTGGGGTTAAAAATAACAATCAGGTTAAAATACAGATCATCATTATGCACTAAAATATGAAGATCTGTCATTGGCCACTAAGAATTCATGTTCAGTAGGTTTTTCAACTAACCAATATTAATTAAACCAGCAAAATTTTGTTAGAATCTGGTTTCCCTCAATAACATCATGGTTGGTTCTTATTGAATAGATAGTATCTTTGAGTCCCAAATGTCAACCAGACTAAGATAATCTTTAGCCACTTCAAAGCAATGTATTGAGTGGGCAATGTAATTGTAGTCTGAATTTTTCAATGTTGTAACGGACAATGTCCTGGAAGGAAATGAAGTAGCAAAACACAGTAATTAACATTTTCAATACTGTTTTGATAGCCTGTTCAATTTGCTACAAGAGATGCTTTTTGATTGGCTGAAAATATTCCATTCATTGGTAAGCATTTGGGTCAACTGAAACATGACCCTTACCGGCCACAATGAGATCTTCATAACATAATGTGTATTTTAATCAGATTGAAGAAATAACCGACAAACAATAGGAATACAAATGTTCATAATTTTCTATTATGCTAACAAATATCATCAACATATCTCCGTTTTACATACAGATAATAATATGGAATCTTAATGACCAACAATCAAACATGTTTGTCTCCATTAATTGTTAGCAAAAAGTAATCATTTCATCATGTGTGAAATCTGTACCATTCTAACTGACATTTATATAAATGGGAGATCTAGTGACATGAAATATCACATACTAAAAAATAACAATGTATAAAAATGTAAAAAAAAATTAATAGTCTGATATGGAATGTTATAGAACATAACAAATCAACATAAGAAATGCGTATAAAGATTAATATGTATTCAATGTATTCTTTTTATGTCTCTCTTTCTCTTATATTTCATACAAACATTTATTACTGTAACAATACTTTTTTCTCTGCAACTATATCTTTGAATACACCAATGCTTTACACATATATACTCTTTTTTTTCTTAAAAACAATTCTAGGAGTAAATAATACAATATGCTCGAGAACCAATTAAAGGGAGACAATCTACTGTTTTGTGAAATGCCAGATGCAAGTTGTTTCTCTGCAAAATCTCAAACCTTGCTTTCTATTAATGATATTCAGTCATTTAAAACATGGTATTTACTTCAATCACCATTCAGAAACTGACTGACTTAAGCGTGGTATTTCGAAGTTTTTTTCCTAAAAAAAAAACCCCAATTATTTAGCGACTACGATCAGAATATGAGGCACAATACTGAACAGTGATCTCAACAAAATGGTACAGTAGTAATGAAGAAGTCTAAAAGCCAATAAAAGTTATAGAGCTGAAAACTTCATTACTTTTGTGAAATCTAGTATTCAGGAAAAATTAGTACAAACGTATGTTCAGAGAGGCAAGTTTGTGAAATACATTATTGATGAAAAGCATAAGAGCAAATTCGTTCATTAACAAATTTAACAAACTGAGTGTGAATGTTTGCAAACTAAGAACATGGAATTCAATAATTCAAAATTCATCTGAACAATTTGAACGGAATTCAATAATAAAAACAACCTTTTCAACTTTGTTTCAATTTTGACATTCAAATTATAGCACCTCGGCATAACATTGTCAAATGCGAAATCCCTATGAACTTTGACCTTTAGCGTGATCAGCAACTTGTCTTGCTTTCTGAACAGCTGCCATACATTTTTCTCGTCGGACCATTTTGTTTCCATCGAAAAAACCTTCATTTCTTGGGAGGCCATGTGTTCCATCAGGAAAAGTGACAATACCTGTAGAATAAAACGCTGATTGAGTAAATGTATATTGCATTTCAACAGTGCACCAAACTATTTTTTCCAATATTTTTTCCAAATATACAATGTATGCCATTTTTTATTTTTGTCATATAGCTAACCTATTTCTTTTTATAAATTAGTACAGTGACGATCTAATTCGATTTCAGTCTTATTGCTGCTTCTCTGATTTAATTTCACCAAAATGTCTTCTCTTTGTTTTTCTTTTAAATTTACTAATTATTATTCCTTTTTCAATTTGCTTGGATGCCTTTAACTGTGCCCCACTGCCCTTTCTGAGATGCTGTAATAACACTGAGTGTAGAAGGTAGATACAGTTGTATATATTTATTTTACAATTATATAATAATAACACTTTTTTTTCAATTACACAATTAGTCTAGGACATGTGGTCGAAATATAAAATGTACAATATATCATGCATGGTTAAGAAACATACAATAAGTGAACTTGAAATAAAGAGTTGACGCATGATTAAGACACTAGATTATCACAGAATGATTAATCGTATCACAGAATTATGTGATGATAAATATCACAGACTGTGTAGACATTATAATAAATACATGTAATAAAAGTCATGCAGGAATTATCATGTTGCATTAAAAATATAAAAATAACACTAAAGTGGCTCATAAATATATATGACAAAGAGGAAAGTTATATCAATGTTGAATTATATTAATCGCTTTAATGGCCGACATGGAATCATGCAAAATTTTTTACACTTTGGGAAGAAACCAAAGTACCTTGAGAAAACCCATGTAGTCGGGCAGTTGACCTCATACTTTTTCACAACCATATACCCTACAGGCCACCTAGGTGAAAGTCCAGTAAGTTATCACTGAGCCACTTGACCATCCACAACAATGTAGGTCACTATGACTACGATTATAGCTATACTCTGATTTTATAGATGTGGACATAAATTCCTGGAATGTATTTATTGGGCATGAGACAATGACTCCAATATCACTGAACTCATTTATTTTGTGCCTCACCTTGGCCACGAATCTTGCCATCCTGAAATTGACCTTCAAATTTCATCCCATCACACCGAAGGAAGGCTCCCATTCCATTGAACTTTCCTTGCTGAAACTCTCCTTCATACCTGTAAATATTATAAAAATGTAATTCATCCCGATAAGTGTGACTATTATGCAATTCACTCTTACTGGTCAATAAACATGAATACCTTGTGATGGATACTTCCAATTTGCCATCAGTATCTTCTTAAAACTTGATCTTGTTAACCTATCTTCTTTAATAGTCCTTCTATCATCCGTTGTCTTGGTTACCCTTAGCTTGCCGGGACAAAGTCCAGAGGAGCTATTGCTGTACCATCCATAACAGCTATGTTAAAGTTTTTCATAGTTTTGTCAATACTATTGAGGATTAGGTATTTGATGTGTGTACCTAGTGACAAGTCCATTGGTACTATAATTGCTGACTTATTTTTAGAAAATCTTCAAACTTCCAATTATAGCCACAGTATGTTAACCATATGAGATAAGGCTTGCATATTTGAAATGTGCATTCCTTGTGACAAGATGTTTCCATTGGTACTACATTTGCAGACCTGCTGAGACTGAGAAAGGTACCTGGTATGCACAGGTAACTCTTTCTCTTACCCTGGACAGGTGTATCACTTTGACCAAAATGAGACTTCTTTATCTCCCCTAGGGTAGACACAAGCACTGCGAGATTCCCTATTAATAAGGTAAGACAAAAATCATTCACTCCCTTGGGACAAGATGAGGGAACCTCCACATCTAGGTTTGGTAATTAAGCTGCCAAACACTTCGCAAGTTTTGAGTTTTATCAATTTAAGAACCCTCCCCATTCAGTTGAGATCCCCCATATTTCACCCACCATGAGTGCAAATGATTCTATTCAATGTCATTCTCTCTTTGTGGTTGTTTTAAAGCATATCTTACGAAAAATACAACCAGTCTGGTATAGGAGTAATGTATTAATTACCTTGAATTGTCTGAAAACACCATGACACCAAGCCCCTCACAGAGTCCATTCACGAACATCCCAAAATACTGTGCACCATCTGGAAATTTCATGTGACCATAGCCTTGACGCTGTCCATCATCCGACCATTCTCCGTTGTATTCACTCCCATCAGGATACTTGTAGGAACTTTTCATGGTAGATTAATTAAATCAGCTTTATCTTGGAAAAGTGCAAACTGAAATGTAACAGCAAAAATGAAAAAGAATATCAGAATTTATTAATACTTTTATTTGAACTTCTGTTTGCAACAATATAAAAACTTAAAATGGAGAATAGGAACTTGTTTGTCTATAAGCTTAAACCACATTGTACATAATTTACAGTCAAATTTCTCTCAAACTCTTATAGCTTGAAAACTTTGCATAACTAGAAGTAAAAATTAAGTAATAGTAACAAATCTATATTATATAAAATATGCTTGGGTTAACTCAGGATATCCCAAAAATAAATTTCATGGCCCAACTGACTTTGATATAAGGTTTTACTGTTTAATTCATGTACTGTATTCGTTTATTTCAAAGGTAACACAGAATTCTCATTTGAAGAGTGTGACAAGCAGGTATTAAGGTCTTTTGTATATTGTTATTGAAAACTATGGCCTAAAAATTCTGATGTGTAATATTATTTATTAGGATATAATTGGTACCACATTACTTAGGTATAAGATACATGAAATAGATAACAGCGACTGGTCATTTCCTGGCCAATTAATAACCGTTACCGGTACTTCCTGTCCTGTCATCATTGTCAACAACCATGGGGTCGATTCATCATAAATATTTTGACATATTCAGTCAATGAAAGGAAACTAGTGATTTCCTGGACGGAAATATTTTAAAATGTAAAGCTGTAGATAAGTTTGACCTAGCAAAAATCTGAAATCTTAAAGAGAAATGAATTGTGTACAATAAGTCATGGGTGTATTGATACAAAACATAACAGGTGTATTTTCTGTTCACTACATGTTACAGTGAATAGCATTGCGCTAATCTATAGAACCTCCTCTCTGATCAGACACACAATTGAAGAGACACAATAGCCCACCATTCAATGATGGAAATTAATCTTTAAATAAAGCTTCTCCTTAAGGCAGCTGAGATCATTTCAGTTTAATCTAGCATAAGACATCCTTGAGCATTTTGAAAAACTTAGGATAACAGGTTTTTCCACTGTCAGAGTAATGTGACCAGGCGGATGTCCTGCTGACAATTCACCATAAGTAATGCACTATCACAAGGAGAAAAAATAAAAACACTCGCTATATGCATCCATCAGGCACAAAGGGGATGTTCTCCTTAAATTAACTATAGCTGTAATGATAGAAAGTTAAACAATTATAATATGTAAAACCAAACCAAATGCCTGACAAAACAAGCTTACTAAGTATTGCAAAATCAATACATGTCTCTATCAACCCCCACTAGCTAAGTACACTGTAATCATTTATGAAGATGGTATCATTTGGTGTTAATTTAGGAAAATAAAAAGTATTAAGCTTGTAGCTGATTTAATGCAATAATACAAGAAATTGTAATGTTAGTATTTTGACTGAGGAATTATATAAAATGAAAGTGTGATTTTCTAAAAATGGTAATGGTGGCCATGACCTTACAACCCTGAAACTCAAATTTGTTCAAGATATCATGGTCCTTTAATATCATAAAGTGTCTACAGTTTTATTAATATCTCTCAAGGATGAAGCTGCTAGAGCATTGACAAGGACTTTTTAAAAACAGCTGTAACAGTGATCTTGACTGACCTTAACCCAAAAACTCCGAAACTCAAATTTATCCCAGATATTATGGGCCTATGTAATTGTGTGAACTTTGATAAAAATCCCTGAAGAAATGAAGCTGCAAGAATGCTGTCAATGAGTTTAACTGTGACTTTGACCTGAAACCAACAACCCTGAAAGTCATTAACTTGCAAGATAAGTTATGTTATCAAAATCTCTTATGGAATAAAGCCACAAGAGCGCTATCAAGGATTTTCTTAAAGTAGTAATAGCGACCTTGACCCACTAACCCTGACACGTGAACTTGTCTGTGATATTATGGTCCTTTGTAATTGTATAAAGATTGAACAAAATCCCTCAAGGAATGAAGCTGCTAGAGCATTGACTGGCTTTGGGTGTTACATACACATCTAGACAGAGAGGAAAACTGAGTCCCACCCCAGTTTCACCTGTGAGGGGACTGATGGCCTAACTACCTGGTAATTGTAATACAGAGTACCCACCAGGTATGTGTAACACAGGGTACACACCAGGTATGTGTAACACAGGGTACTCACCAGGTATGTGTAACATAGGGTACTCACCAGGTATGTGTAACACAGGGTACTCACCAGGTATGTGTAACACAGGGTACCCACCAGGTAGGTGTAACACAGGGTACTCACCAGGTATGTGTAACACAGGGTACCCACCAGGTATGTGTAACACAGGGTACACACCAGGTATGTGTAACACAGGGTACCCACCAGGTATATGTAACACAGGGTACCCACGAGGTATGTGTAACACAGGGTACTCACCAGGTATGTGTAACACAGGGTACCCACCAGGTATGTGTAACACAGGGTACTCACCAGGTAGGTGTAACACAGGGTACTCACCAGGTATGTGTGTAACACAGGGTACCCACCAGGTATGTGTAACACAGGGTACACACCAGGTATGTGTAACACAGGGTACCCACGAGGTATGTGTAACACAGGGTACTCACCAGGTATGTGTAACACAGGGTACACACCAGGTATGTGTAACACAGGGTACCCACCAGGTATGTGTAACACAGGGTACCCACCAGGTATGTGTAACACAGGGTACCCACCAGGTATGTGTAACACAGGGTACCCACCAGGTATGTGTATAACACAGGGTACTCACCAGGTATGTGTAACACAGGGTACACACCAGGTATGTGTGTAACACAGGGTACCCACCAGGTATGTGTGTAACACAGGGTACCCACCAGGTATGTGTGTAACACAGGGTACTCACCAGGTATGTGTAACAGGGTACTCACCAGGTATGTGTGTAACACAGGGTACCCACCAGGTATGTGTAACACAGGGTACCCACCAGGTATATGTAACGCAGGGTACCCACCAGGTATATGTAACACAGGGTACCCACCAGGTATATGTAACACAGGGTACCCACCAGGTATATGTAACACAGGGTACCCACCAGGTATATGTAACACAGGGTACCCACCAGGTATGTGTAACACAGGGTACCCACCAGGTATGTGTGTAACACAGGGTACACACCAGGTATGTGTAACACAGGGTACACACCAGGTATGTGTGTAACACAGGGTACTCACCAGGTATGTGTAACACAGGGTACACACCAGGTATGTGTGTAACACAGGGTACCCACCAGGTATGTGTAACACAGGGTACACACCAGGTATGTGTGTAACACTGGGTACACACCAGGTATGTGTAACACAGGGTACACACCAGGTATGTGTAACACAGGGTACCCACCAGGTATGTGTAACACAGGGTACACACCAGGTATGTGTGTAACACAGGGTACCCACCAGGTATGTGTGTAACACAGGGTACTCACCAGGTATGTGTAACACAGGGTACCCACCAGGTATGTGTAACACAGGGTACCCACCAGGTATGTGTAACACAGGGTACCCACCAGGTATGTGTAACACAGGGTACTCAACAGGTATGTGTAACACAGGGTACCCACCAGGTATGTGTAACACAGGGTACTCACCTAGTATGTGTGTAACACAGGGTAGCCACCAGGTATGTGTGTAACACAGGGTACTCACCAGGTATGTGTGTAGCACAGGGTACCTACCAGGTATGTGTGTAACACAGGGTACCCACGAGGTATGTGTAACACAGGGTACTCACCAGGTATATGTAACACAGGGTACCCACCAGGTATGTGTGTAACACAGGGTACCCACCAGGTATGTGTGTAGCACAGGGTACTCACCAGGTATGTGTGTAGCACAGGGTACCCACCAGGTATGTGTGTAACACAGGGTACCCACGAGGTATGTGTAACACAGGGTACTCACCAGGTATCTGTAACACAGGGTACCCACGAGGTATGTGTAACACAGGGTACACACCAGGTATGTGTGTAACACAGGGTACTCACCAGGTAGGTGTAACACAGGGTACCAACCAGGTATATGTAACACATGGTACCCACCAGGTATGTGTGTAACACAGGGTACTCACCAGGTAGGTGTAACACAGGGTACTCACCAGGTATGTGTGTAACACAGGGTACCCACGTACCCACCAGGTATGTGTAACACTGGGTACACACCAGGTATGTGTAACACAGGGTACCCACCAGGTATGTGTGTAACACAGGGTACTCAACAGGTAGGTGTAACACAGGGTACTCACCAGTTATGTGTAGCACAGGGTACACACCAGGTATGTGTAACACAGGGTACTCACCAGGTAGGTGTAACACAGGGTACCCACCAGGTAGGTGTAACACAGGGTACCCACCAGGTATGTGTAACACAGGGTACCCACCAGGTATGTGTAACACAGGGTACTCACCAGGTATGTGTAACACAGGGTACACACCAGGTATGTGTAACACAGGGTACCCACCAGGTATGTGTGTAACACAGGGTACTCAACAGGTAGGTGTAACACAGGGTGCTCACCAGGTAGGTGTAACACAGGGTACCCACCAGGTATATGTAACACAGGGTACCCACCAGGTATGTGTAACACAGGGTACCCACCAGGTATGTGTAACACAGGGTACTCACCAGGTATGTGTAACACAGGGTACACACCAGGTATGTGTAACACAGGGTACCCACCAGGTATGTGTAACACAGGGTACTCACCAGGTATGTGTAACACAGGGTACTCACCAGGTATGTGTAACACAGAATACTCAACAGGTATGTGTAACACAGGGTACTCACCAGGTATGTGTAACACATACAGGGTACTCACCAGGTAGGTGTAACACAGGGTACCCACCTGGTACTTGGAACACAGGGTACCCACCAGATATGTGTAACACATACAGGGTACGATCACCAGGACAGACCAGTAGTACTGGATACACACATACAGGGTACGATCACCAGGACAGACCAGTAGTACTGGATACACACATACTGGGTATGATCACCAGGACAGACCAGTAGTACTGGATACACACATACAGGGTACGATCACCAGGACAGACCAGTAGTACTGGATACACACATACTGGGTATGATCACCAGGACAGACCAGTAGTACTGGATACACACATACAGGGTACGATCACCAGGACAGACCAGTAGTACTGGATACACACATACAGGGTACGATCACCAGGACAGACCAGTAGTACTGGATACACACACATACCAGGTTATTTTATTTTTTCTGGACCTGTATTCATTAAACTCCACTCTGTAATGTTTAAATACCCATTTTATGCTCAGGCTCAAAAACTTTATGATAAATCTGATATCTTAATTAATACTCATTCTTTTCATTCATTTGAAGGAATACATGTATAGGAAAGACTTAAGTGAGATATTTACTTTTGATTTTCTTTTTAATTGCAATTTCATGATGTAAGTTGAATTTAAAGACAGTTCGACTGAACACAGATTTCATGTTTGACGGGCCCTGATGAATATTGATCCTGTGTTATATTACCTAGCAGGTATCATAAGTTACCTGGAGTGTATCCATGCAGTGTTACCTGATAAGTATTCCATGTAACCTGGTGAATATCCAGAGTAACATTGTACCTGGTGATATCCTATGTTACCTAGTGAGTAGCCAGAGTTACCAGGTGGAATATTTCTGTGTTACTGTACCTGTTGAGTAAGTATACCTTTTTACCTGGCAAGCATATCATTTGTTACCTGTTAAGTATCCCCATGATACCTGTCTGTGTCCTGTTTTACCTGGTGAGTATACTGTTACCTGGTGAATATCCTGTGTTACCTGATGAATATCCTGTGTTACCTGGTGAATATCCTGTGTTACCAGACCTGATGAATATCCTGTGTTACCTGATGAATATCCTGTGTTATCCAATGAATATCCTGTGTTATACCAGGTGAATACTGTGTTACCTGGTGAATATCCTGTGTTACCTGGTGAATGTCCTGTGTTACCTGATGAATATCCTGTGTTACCTGGAGAATAGCCTGTGTTACCTGATGAATATCCTGTGTTACCTGATGAATATCCTGTGTTACCAGACCCGTGAATATCCTGTGTTATACGATGAATATCCTGTGTTATACCAGGTGAATACTGTGTTACCTGGTGAATATCCAGTGTTACCTGTTGGTTATCTTGTGTTACCTGGTGAATATTCGTAGTTATCTGGTGGGTATCCTGTGTAACCTGATGAGTAGCATGTGTTACCTGTCTGTATCCTGTGTTACCTGGTGAATATCCTGTGTTACCAGACCTGTGAATATCCTGTGTTATACCAGGTGAATACTGTGTAACCAGGTGAATACTGTGTTACCTGGTGAATATCCAGTGTTACCTGTTGGTTATCTTGTGTTACCACGTGAATATTCGTAGTTATCTGGTGGGTATCCTGTGTTATCTGATGAGTAGCATGTGTTACCTGTCTGTATCCTGTGTTACCTGGTGAATATCCTGTGTTACCAGACCTGTGAATATCCTGTGTTACCTGATGGATATCCTGTGTTACCTGGTGAATATCCTGTGTTACCTGATGAATATCCTGTGTTATACCAGGTGAATACTGTGTTACCTGGTGAATATCCGTAGTTATCTGGTGAGTATTCCGTGTTACCTGGTGGGTATCCTGCGTTACCTGATGAGTACAGTATACATGTATCTAGCTGTTATCTGTCAGTAACATGTCCTGTATTGGTAATACTAAACACTGAACAGGCAGTACACTAATAGTCAGATTTGCTGAGCACAGTGACAGTGCTCCAGTACATGAAAATTGCAATAGAAATCTACCTGTAGTACATGCACCTGAAAAGAGCATATTCATTCAGGACAACGTACCACTTTTCTTCTCTTACCTTGATTATATTCAGGGTAAAGTGTCTTTCCAGTCTTTATATTCGATTTGCTTAATATAAATATGTGTCACCCAAAGTAGTTGGCTGAATTTATGTAGAGTCGTGACGGGTGTGGTGTTGATTGCAGGTGTTTATTTTCTTCCGTGCTGCGTACTACGTCACAAGAACGTGTGCTTCCTGAGGTCATGACGTAGCATTGTATACATGCAACATGGTCGATTGTGGGAATATACGATGCGTTCAAGAGAGAAAGTCTTTCAAGAAAGAATTGTTGTCTTGGAGTAAAAAAGTTCCCATCGCAGTCGGTAAGTATATTTTAGATCATTCACGTCAATTGAAAGCATCCACTGGTCGCGATTAAATCTTTAAATCCAGTGACACAGTGTCGGATCCATTGTCAAAATTTGTGTTCCTTTTAGCTATTCTGTCAATTATGCACTCCCCCTACATCGAATGCGACAATCAAAATTAATTTATTTTCCTTTCATTTTAGATTTATCTTAAACTAAAACCTTCTATTTTAGCCTAGGTTTATCAATAGTTAGCTATTTCGGTGTAAAGGTAAGGCATTTAATGAGCTTTCGTCCAGGTAAAAATCGAGATAATTGATTCAGCATCCCAAATACAGTACCCGCTGAGGAGCCTGATTTCGTGATCGATGACGTCGCTGTATATTACCATAAAAAATAATTAAAATATTGATTCTGGTTTGATACGAATATCCTGTGTAATGTTTTCAATTGTGTCCATTAAAATTGGTAGGATATATATGAATGAATACGATGAGTGGAAAAAACATATGGTTCACGTTTGGGAAGAAACAGAATGCCAAAAATGGACGCTGTTGAAAATTATTGATCGAATGACAAACTCATTGTCGCACGCCGGTTGTTGAGCAGTTTGGCTGTCGTGACCTTCTGTGGAACCGAAGCAATATGCTAATGAGTGTCAATCTCCGTAAATATATTGATTGCCTTGCTATATGGACAAGATAGGTAAACTGTTTCCATGCCAAATTATGTGAATATTTTGTTGCGGATGCAGATATTGCAGTGCGACTGTACTGTTCAGAAGCCTAATACACAGTATCAGTGACCTCTATAAATATTCTCTTTGATGCAAAATGTATAATGTTTGTCTATCAGTTTGTTCATTGTTCCATATATATGTATTTTTTTTTTTATTTTAAAGATATGTTTTGTAAATTAATATTTCCTCGTTTTGTTTTTTCCCCTTACTGTATAAACTGAATATGAATAGGGAAGTTTTTTTTATATTATGTGTCCCTGTTACACTTTACAAATAATGCAGAAGTTTTACATTTTAAATATTACAACGTTTCAGAGAATGAAAAATGACAAAAAGAGTAAAAAGAGACAATCTTATATATTTGTTTCTAATAGATGTGATTTAACTTGAAATTGTCAGAACTTTGATCGGTTATTTGATGTAATGTAACATATCTTACCTAATATTTTTTTGTGAAATCATCAGATGTAATTTATAGCCTTAGCTTGGATTTTCCAAACTGGTAATTTCAATTTTATGGATGCCTAGATGAAAAAGCAGAATTCAGATAGGCCTAGGCCTATTGGAAGAAAAAAAGTAAGTAGGAAACTAAGAAATAAATTTGTGTTACTGGTGTCTCTACCAAACCGATATTGATACTGTTTTGATTGCAGAATCATCATAGTCTCTCTATATTTAGATACCGGTAAGTTAAAAGTGTTGCTCATATATAATATGATTGAAAGTTGGTCAACACTTTAAATGTTGAAATTTTTTTTTTTAAATGTATTATCTTTATATAAGGCTACACATGTACAGGTGAGATATCACTTAGACAGGTTTTCATTATATTTACAACATTACCAGAAGAAATTGAACATTTTAAGGTATTGCCTGAAATTGAAATTTACTACTAATTGTGTATTAAAAGCATGTTTGTATTTGGATCATAGAATGGGGTCGAATGACGAATGGATAATTAACATACAATATAATGAACTAGAAAAGATAAGATTATCTATGGGATAGAAATGATGTGGATCATGTTACTTATGAAATAGAATTTTAATTACCAGAATTAGTAATACACATAATAATTATACCAATGTCTATAATTAGTCTGAAGTGAACAGATTATATAAGATGTATGTATATACAAGAATTAGATTTTTGTCACATTACTTATATTATTTAATGGTAGAAAGCATAATGCTAGACGAAACAGAGTGTGTACTTGCAATTGTAGTAAGTTGTGATTTAGAAGAAATTAAAGATGACTACCATTTTCTTAATGCGCATATAGTGTGTAATGTCTGTTTTATTCTGATTTACAACAAAGATTTTTTAAGAAATATTATAGAAAGCAAAGCATATATAAATTAGTACAATTATTATGATGTTAAAGAATTAAATTTAAATAAAACTGGTAAATTTGTACATTTAGCTTTTAAGAAAAGGACAGACCAATTCAGTTGGTAAATATTGCTGTTATATAAAAAATGTAATATGTACAGTATAACAATATGTGTATATATAGTGGATCCCACTTACTTAATATCAGATTAATATCCAACTTATTGAATGTTTTTTAATGTACCAAATTTTTTCCATATAAATTTATTTTTAAAAGATCTCATTTATTATGATACAGTCCAACATGAATTCAGGGTATCATAATATTTTTTTCTGTCCCGAATCATTTTGGTAAACTGTATACCCTGATAGTGGACAATGTGATGGAATTTAAATTTGACACCTGGACAATTCAAGTCATGAGTGTCCCTAAGTAATATTTCTGCCAGAGGCCTTAAGCTCAGTGCTAACTAGCTATATATAGGGCACCGGCTGAGATTCAAAACAATAGACATCAAGCCACCTTTATTACCTGTGCTGGCCATGCATGGGGCAAATAGAAATTGCATTTGGGCAAGTGGATTCCTGAGCTCTACTTTCTGGAGGCAAAGGGCTTGAAAAACTTTTCACAATCCTGATTTAGGTTCCCATTGATTCTTAGTTGTGCCCATATTTGATTTGGTAAACTTGATGACCTCCAGGTGGTTATTTTTAATTTTGACAATTGAAGTTTGCTATTGCTATTTCTTGAGAAGAACAACAGGAAGGGTTTTCCTTAAACTTCATGTGTAGGTTCCCCTTGGTCCCTAGTTGTGCCAATTTGATTTTTAAGTCTTATTCAGAAAACAAAATATGGCTGACAGTTGAAGTTTATTGCTAGTGTTGGGAATGAGATTGATGGGAATAATCAGATGTGTTCTTCCGATCGATTATTGATTATAATCAGATTGTTTAGCTATTTCATTAAGTAAAGATGCAAAATAATGTTGTTGTACCTTCTGTATTTTCATACCAGTTGTAAGTTGTATCAATGCAGGAAACAATTACGATTTTTATGCCCCCGTCATGAATTATGGCAGCAGGGAGGGGACATTTATGTCTTACACACATTTTCTACTTTAACTCGATCAAAATGTTAAATGAACTTGAAATGGCAAAACTATTACAGAAAATGGCTAATTTCAACTATCAAAACTAAAGAGCATAATTACTAACAGAATTGGACTTAGAACTCGCACTGCTATAGTGTTAATAAACTCACAACAATAACAACAGAAACAATTCTTTAGATTCGGGAGCATTTCCTCTCTGAACTGGACATGTAATTCATAACTACTAGCTAATCATGAACAGTTCTTCATGTTTTTATTAAGAAATGGTGTGTCAATATTTTCTGGGGACATTCTTGCCTATTTTTTCCAGTTAACTAGTCTTCCAGCCAGACTGAAGACCATTTCAGAGGGTACAGATGAGGCAGTCTACAATGGCTAGACTTTTTCTTGCTTGTACATTCAATCTAGGAAAAAAGTTAATTTCTTTTCCATTTGTCCAGCATAGTAGATGATCCTTTGGAGATGAAGCAAAGTTTGACCATTCTTATTCTAACACTAGACCTTGTGACATTTACTCTGCCCTGTAAATATCACATCATCCAACCAAGATTCCATATCAATGTTGAGGTTAGACTTTTAACTGTGGTTTCAGATTATTTGCTATGGGTATCATTTGTAGGAGAGAAGGTTCCCTAACTTCACCAGGCTGTGGTTGTGTTATTTCAAGATCACCTTGGTCTTTCTCCTTCTTACCAGTAACTGAACTATACTGGACGTGTGTCCTCTGTTTACTTGATCCTGTTCTTCATCATTAGACCGGTGAGCTATTCAAGTCACCCTGCGTCTGTGGTCCGTTATCCATCTGTCATATGTCCATCAATCCATAAACAATTCTTGTTATCTCTGTTGTTTCTTGAAAATACTGGAGAAATATTCTTCAAACTTCATGTCTAGGTTCCCCTTGGTCCCTATACTTGTTTTACCAATTTAATTTAGACTTGATCATAAAAACAAAATGGCGGACAGGTAGCCATCTTGAATTTTGAGATTGGAAAATTGTTATCGCTATTCCTTGAAAAGTACCAGAGGGATATTCCTCAAATTTCATTTGTATGTTCCTCTTGGTCTAAGTTGTGGCAATTCGATTAATATTTTTGATCAGAAAAACAAAATGGCCGACAGGTGGCCATCTTGGATTTTGATAATTGAAGTTTGTTATCACTCTTTTTTGAAAAGTACTGGAGAGATATTCCTCAAAACTATATGTGTAGGTTCCCCTTGGTCCCTTATTGTGCCAATTTAATTAAGAATTTTGATCAGAAAAACAAAATTGCCGACAGCATGGATTATGAGAATTGAAGTTTGTTATCACTATTTCTTGAAAAGTACTGGATAGATGTTTCTCAACCTTCAAATATAGGTTCTACTCAATCGTGTTATCAGATTATTAAGAGCAAAAATTAAACAAGAAAGAATGAAAAGTAGAGAGAAGTTCAGAGTCTGGCATAGAACCAATTAAGATTATTCAATGGTGGACACCAAGATCTCACTGATCCCATGTCTTTTGTACAGTACAAGGATTCAGGGCATTGGCAAGAAGAATGAGATCCATGTCTTGACTACATCTCTCAATCTGATCAGCAAGAAGAAATTTTAATTTTTGTATCGGTGAACAACCCTCATCTTGAATTCCCAATTTGGGGTATGAACATCCTCAGCACAAAGTATGTTTGTGGCAATTTCAAATGGCTTGAGAATTGCTGTTACTTTTTCAACCAATCCCTTGCTGTAGCTCAAACTTATTGGAATAGATGTTTATAGCTACTGCTGTGGCCTTCCCAGCTTTAGGATCATGTACAACAGCCATAATGGCAGGGGTCAGTTCTAGGAGTCTTTCTAGCTTAGAGAGAGTCAGTGCTGTTTCATCCTTTTCGGTAATCCTGTATTAGTTTTTGGGCAACATTAAAGTTTAACTGACTAAGCTGATGTGCCCTGATCATGAGAAGATCAGATGCACAAGTTGACTGTTGAAAGAATGTCCCAATTTTCTCCTTTAGGCAGTATCTTCGATAATTCAGGAATACCCAAGGCTGTTTTTAACACATTAATTAATCCTATATCCATTAGTAGCCAAAACACTGCCATTTAAGAATATCAAATGCTTTTTTTTTCACTGGCTATGTTGTCAGTTAATTGTGGCTGTTGAAACTAGCAATGCCATGTAGTTTTAGTTTCTCTAAGCTTTAAGGCTTCTGTAATGGCCTCTGCTGTGTGTGACTCTTCAGATTTTTAGGTCACCTGAGACGAAGTCTCAAGTGACCTATTCTAATCGCCTTTTGTCCGTCGTCGTGCGTCGTGCGTCCGTAAACTTTTTACATTTTCGACTTCTTCTCCAAAACCACGTAACAAAATTCAATGAAATTTGGCAGAAAGTTTCTATGGCTGAAGGTCAACCAAAATTGTGAATTATATGGTCCCCACCCCCCAGGGGCCTGAGGGGTGGGGCCAAAAAGGGTCAAATTGACTAAAACTTCAAAAATCTTCTTCTCTACTCTCAGATATGGTGGAGTCAAACACTCTTTATAGATGAAAGGGTCTTGTGGTGCTTTACCAAAATTGTGAATTGCATGACCCTGGGGTCTCACGTTTGCCCCTGGGGAGGGGGTAAACTTTACTATAGTTTATATAGGGAAATCACATTTTTGACTATTATTTGTTGGATTTGTATTGGAATTCATTCTAACTTGGTTCAAATTATCAGCATGGGATGACAGTTTGATGGTATGTACATGTTGGCCCTGGTTGACCCCCAGGGGCTGGTGGGCGGGGACAAAAAGGGTCAAATTGACTGAAATTTCAAAAATCTTCTTCTCTACTCTCAGATATGTTAGAATCAAATACTCTTCATAGATGGAAGGCTCTTCAGGTGCTTTACCAAAATTGTGAATTTCATGACCCTGGGGTCTCACGTTTGCCCCTGGGTAGGGGGTAAACTTTACTATAGTTTATATAGGGAAATCACATTTTTGACTATTATTTGTTGGATTTGTATTGGAATTCATTCTAACTTGGTTCAAATTATCAGCATGGGATGACAGTTTGATGGTATGTACATGTTGGCCCTAGTTGACCCCCAGGGGCTGGTGGGCGGGGACAAAAAGGGTCAAATTGACTAAAATTTCAAAAATCTTCTTCCCTACTCTCAGATATGGTAGAATCAAATACTCTTCATAGATGGAAGGCTCTTCAGGTGCTTTACCAAAATTGTGAATTTCATGACCCTGGGGTCTCACGTTTGCCCCTGGGGAGGGGGTAAACTTTACTATAGTTTATATAAGGAAATCACATTTTTGACTATTATTTGTTGGATTTGTATTGGAATTCATTCTAACTTGGTTCAAATTATCAGCATGGGATTACAGTTTGATGTTATGTACATGTTGGCCCTGGTTGACCCCCAGGGGCTGGTGGGCGGGGCCAAAAAGGGTCAAATTGAGTGAAATTTCAAAAATCTTCTTATCTACTATATGTTAGAATCAAATACTCTTCATAGACTGACCCCTATTAGGACTGATGGGTGGGGCCAAAAAGGGTCAATTTAGTTGGCCGAAATATTTCAAATCTCAGGTGACCGTTAAGGCCCTTTGGGCCTCTTGTTTGTTTTTGTTTCCAGAACAGCCGATTTGTTTTCCCAGTCTTTTGGTAATGAACTGCACCGTTACAGTTTGATAACTTCCAGGCAATACTGGTCTAGCCATATCACGTGTTACAGGACAATTGTGGCTTTGAGATTATTTCCTGATACTCTTCCCTTTAATTGATCTAACATGGATTATATTGTCGTTCTGCTTAAGACACTTTAATTTAATTTGTACCTATATGTATATATAGCTAGCTATATATAATGAATAGTCAAATGTGAAAAAACTATAATTTACCAACCTCAGATTATATGAGTTAAGGTAAAATTGATTTTACCTGTAATCTCAACTAAAGGTCCCTGAATTAGAGCTCGAGGCTATCCACCAAGCATAATGGTAACATTTAAACAACCAGAATCTGCATAATCTTATAAGATTTAGTTCTTCACTGTACTCTTTACTGAGTGATGTAAGGTTTGGTATTAACATCACTGAACAGTGTTATTTTAGTCTTCACTAGAGCCTTTTAGTGCATGGTTACCACACTTTTCTTTCACGATCGTGTTGTTGTGACCAGTAGTTAAGTGTGACATTAGGTTTGTAGTACTACTAGTGTTGTCTGTTGGAGAATTAGTAAGTTCAACAAAGCCTTGAGGTAGCCTTGAGTACGTTTTGATTCAGCATTACTTAAGCTTGTACAAAATACAGTCGAATCTGTATTAAGCGACCACTAAAGGGAAGTTGAAAAACGGTCTCTTAATGGAGAGTGGTCTCTTAATAGAGATGGTATCTTAAATTTATTAAATGTTCATAAGCTTTTTATTCGCTTTATAATTGGCAATAATGATTTATAATATATATGAAAAATGAACCACCACTTTGAATAAAACAATTTTTTTTTTTTTTTTTTGTGTATTTTTTTTTAATAATTATTACTGTGCTAATTTTTCATCACTTGATGTATTTTTTGAAATTCTTTCAGCATAGCAAAATACATCGATTTAACATGAGAAATATATTTCATTGGTTAATTAGATTACTTTCAAATTATTTATATATATTTTTTTAATTCCTGAAATCTTGGTCTGGATTTCCGCTCCGATTATTATTTACGTTCCTGCATTTCCTACTTTAAAAACGGCGACTTTTTCACTGGCAAATATCTGTTTTAATGTCTCAAAAAAGATAACAAATCACGATTTAACAGTAAGTTAACTGTTTATGCATTCCTTCATTGTTATATTTCGCATGCAAATTGATATATCGTATATAAAACGTCTGAAAATCGTCAGAATTCCAGACGGTCACTTCGCCTCATCTCCCGTCCTTTTGAACGAAAAGTAAAAATACTTGGGTTTTATTAAGGCGAAAATGGTTATGTAAGGCATTTTGGAGACTTCTGGTCGCTTATTGGAGAGTTCTTTTTATCACGGGAACGAAAAATTGTGGTCGCTGGTCGCGTAAAGAGAGGGTCGCTTAATAGAGTTAAAATATATAGCGAAAACGCTCGGGAGGAATTGAAATGGTCGCTTAGAACAGAGGGTCGCTAAATAGAGATGGTCGTTTGGACCGATTCGACTGTATTTAGAATTTCCTTTTTCATATAACTTTGAATTACTGTGAAATTGCACACGAAATTTCACATCCAGTTAATTAACAGACACAAAGCTAACTTTATGTGACATTACACAAATCAGTGTCATTCAACATGTACACTGTCAAATCTATATATTTGATGAAAACAGATTGTTAATGGTTTGACGTCAGCTAGTGTTGCATTACCAAGTGCAGGAGTATATATATACCAGCTGTAATGACGTTGAGTAACCTGCCATACTGAAATATTGTAAAATTTTGCTAAACTGAACAAAAATGGAATGCAAACTGACACCAGCATAGTCATTGTCACTAACACCTCGGCCTAAATAGCAACACAAAAGTGAAGATTGTACTTTTGCTTTCAACAGTTTAGCACTTCTGACTTCAATTATCATTTAAAAGGAATTATTTTTGTTTACATACACTTTTCTGCATAAGCACCATACTGCTTTAGACATGTCAAAATTTTCTTACATCGCCAGTCCATCTTTCATTTAGTGAAGGCAAAGTATCACCAAATGACAGACTTTTTTTACCCTGGGTGGCCGTACAGAGAAGCTTGACCTCCTCCACCATTTTTGAAGCACATGGCCAAAGCGTTGTCTGATAATGATTTGAAGTTTAAACACATGTACACAACTGATCATAAGCAAACAGCGATGACAGAAAATCTGGAATCAATTACGGAAATCTCGTAATTGATTAACGCCGTAATTTTTTCAAATAAATTAATTTTCAATTTTAATCCATCGGTACGCCAATAAGTATCACTATTTGTAATTCACAGAAAGTTCTTAGATATCATATGTAGGGTAGAACTCCTTGTTATCGAATCATTAAAGTAGAGAAAAATCAGTCTTTGGAAGAACCATAAAGATTTTTCAATAGTACACAGGGCACCAAGATCCTTCTTGGATCTCTTGTTCATTCCTGTCAATCTCTATATATATATATATATATAAATCTGGTGTCTCTATCCTCGACGCTTTGTTACTATTTAATCTTAAAAAGACAAAATTTAGTTCATCGAAAAAATAGTGTCATTTTAATAGTTTTAATTTGTGTTTTCAGGTCTAGAAAGAATTGCAGAAGAATTGGGAGGCCAGACTCATATCAAGGAGTTGTTATTGCCATTTAATGGTAAGTCCCTAACTCCCTACATATACCAGTAGTGATCACACCCATGATATATTCAGATAGTCGAAAACAACTTTTAAGTCAATCGATTATGATGAAAAGGTATGTGGTTGATTGCAGTTGACAATGATCAAAAAGTTTTTGGTCACATTTCACACTGAACCAATTTTTATGAAATTTTGCAGAAACCATTCTTGGGCCAAAAATGAATAAAATTGTAAATTATATGGTTCCCACCCCCAAGAATTTTCACTTAGAGTCAAGTTGAGGTTTTGAGTTATCAGTTGAGTTTTGAAGAAGTTTAGTTGTATTATAGTATGGCATCACATCATCCATGTAGCATTAACTTTTCTTTATGCTTCGGTGTAGCAGTGATCCAGACATCTGGTTGACATACATCCGGTGTCAATTTTCCCCTCTAAACACACAGCTTCTTCTCAATAACCATTAAGGGGCCCAGAGACATTATATTGGGCCTTTAGCATGCTTGGATGAAATTTCTTTGACATAAGTACTTTGAATGTCATAGGGGTCAAATGTAATAAAATCTTTTGGTATTGTTTAACATCCTTCGACAGTTATGGTCATTTAAGGACAGCCTCCCCTGTATGCAAGATGCGATGTATGTGGATGTGTTTGGAAACTGCAGTATGTTCATGTTTGTCTTCTTGCAATAGCATCATGAACTTAGTGTCAACTTTATAGTGCTATCTCACTGAAGTATACTGCCGAAGAAACCCAGCAGGACACCTCACCCACTCAATATATACTGACAACAGGCCAACCTGTCACCCCACTTTAAAAAAATTGCTGATATAGTAACAATTATACTGTTATATCTCAATGCTCATATTTTGAACAATGCCGTGATCAGCTGATAGTAAGCAAAGCTGCATTAGATTTAGAAGCAGGAGAGTGATACAGGCCCATTAGGTCTCTTGCAGTTGCCCATTGTGCAAGGATAAATGGATCAATGTCAGTCTCTATTAATTGATATATTATAACTTTACATCTTTGCAGACTTGGAAACTAATGAAATAGAGGACTGGGATCCGGACAGAAAATGTTCATTCTGTGAAAGCAGGGTACAACTTGTCTTTGTAAGTACATTTATAAAGTAGTGTTTAAAACTTTGTTTGATTTGCAGCAATTTTCAGATCAACTACATATAATTGGTAATCATGTTTCTGGCTTAGATGGAAGTGTGGTACAGAGAGAAAATTTACATGTATAGTCTTACAGCTCTTGTAGCCAGTGTACATGTACAGTTGTCAACTTTTTGTAATTTCCATGTAGGTTGTTACACACTTTTAAACTAGAAAGTTTCAGAAAAATGCATTTATAAACCTCCTTTTGTAAACTTGCAATGTATACTTAGATTTATTAGAATTAGGACAATTGTGTATTAGATTTATTAGAATTAGGACAATTGTGTTACCAGTAGGTGTCTGCTGGCAAATCCCCCTTGAAAGTGCCAGTGGTAAAGATAACTTGATGGTATGTTTTACCTTTATATTACAGGAAGCCGTAGAACAACTTATTGATGAGGCAAAAAATGGAAAAGGGGTCCAGGACAATGCAAGTGAGTTATCATCTATGGCAGTGCTATGGGCCATTCTGACTGAAGTTCCCAGAGTTTTATCTTACTATTGCATTAACTTGATATCGTCCCAAAAAAATCCTGATCTCCACACAATTTGGACAAACTTACCTGGAACAGACCATAAGCCTCCATTGGACAAAGTGTGTAATCTTATTCAGTGGCATCCATGTCCACCCTTCCTATAATTTGAACAGAAGGACCAAATTGGGTCTAATGTTTAATTAGATAAGGATAATTGAAGCTAAGAGGTCAAATGTATAACCTTGATATTTATTTTTATAAAAGTTATACATAGGTTACACAAGTGGTCATTGTACATGGTATTTCTTTCACTCGAGTCTCATTAATTATTTCTCCAAAGTTACAAAAAACACTCGCTATAAAGCTCGTTTTTTGTAACTTTGGAGAAATAACTAATGAGACTCCGGGTAAAAGAAATACCATATACAACAACGAGTTTATGTGACTTTTTTCGACCACAGCAGAAAAGCTATTTTGAGGATGAATTAACCTGTTTTATGTCATGTTTTCATTTCACAATATCAGGTGTGGTGTAAGGATATGACCTAAGGGGAAATGCCGCCAACTTATATACAAAACAGATAATTTTGAAAATGTGTGGACATATTACAATTTATTACAAATCATTACAAGTAATAAGCAAGTTTATTATTTTAAAAGCAATAAATTGATAGAAATCTATTTAAATTTTTTGAAATATGATGAAAAAAACAAATGCGAACTGCATCTTGTGCATTATCATTTCTGGGACCTTGTGAATAGGCCTTAAAGCATTAGCCAATCAAAAAGCATTTAACCACGTTATTGAAAAATAGTCCTGGTCAAAGGTCACCCTGTCAACCAATCAAAATGCATTTAGAGTTTATTCTTTGTTTGGTATAAACTGAATGTTCAACAGTTGTAATGATTATTTCATGCCTTGGGAGTTAAATAACACCCATCTATTGTTAATAAATGGCGACCCAGCACAAAGTGCTTCAGGTGATGCAGAGAAGGCAGGTGTACTTGTAAATTTCTTTACTAGCGTTTTCACCAAGGAACCACCAAGTGAAATACCAAATCTCAAGCAGAGGACAGTTAGCCAACTATTCCAGAATACACCAAGGAACCACCAAGTGAAATACCAAATCTCAAGCAGAGGACAGTTAGCCAACTATTCCAGGATACATCAAGGAACCACCAAATGAAATACCAAATCTCAAGCAGAGGACAGTTAGCCAACTATTCCAGGATAAATCTTGCACTGAAGAAAATATTCTGAAGCTTCTGTTGAAATTGAACAGTAACAAATTATGCAGTCCAGATGAAAATTCACCCAAAAGCATTAAAAGAACTCAGAGATGTTTTGAAACAGCCATTATCGATAATATTTATAAATCCTTGGAGATAGAATCTTGGAAGGATGCAAACATCACAGCCATCTACAAAAAGAAATGTCCTAAGTCCAAACCAGGAAGTTACTGCCCAGTCAGTCTCAAAGTATCGTAGCTAAATCAATGGAAACACTCTTCAAGACAGAATTGTACAACATATACATTTGTATATGCAAATAAATAACTTATTTAGTAACTATCAATTTGGGTTTCTGCCAGGGTGATCAACAACACTTCAAATGTTAACAGTACTAGTTCTGGATTAATGGACACAGATGCTGGATACGGGAGGAGAAATACATGTAATTTAGAGGGACTTTATGGAGGCTTTTGACAAGGTACCCCATCGTTGCCTCATACACAAGTTGTACAAATTTGGAATCAGTCATAAAACTGTTAAGTGGATAGAAAATCCCGAGTAATAGACACCAAAGAGTCATAGTTAATAGATTCACATTGAAATCGCAGACGTGCTCAGCGGAATTCTACGAGGAAGTGACAATAGAGCCCATTCTTTTTATTCTGTACATTAACGATATGCTAGAGAATACAATATCACTGTGTCCTTTATTCGCAGATGACACAAAATTATAACGCAAAATCATAGATGGCAACAATGTGAGCACTCTTCAAACGGATTTAACTTCAGAAATGGTTGGATGATTGGTTATTTTAAATTTCATCCCAACAAATGTAAAGTACTCTACCTAAAACAGTAAAAGGCTCTGGCCACCAGGAATATGAATTTTGTTTGTTTTTGTTTGTTTTTTGTTTAATGTCCTATTAACAGCCAGGGTCATTTAAGGACGTGCCAGGTTTTGGAGGTGGAGGAAATAAATTACGGTAAACCTCCGGTTAGTTCGAACAAAATTAAATGAATATTGACGAACCTGTTCGAATTATTCGAAATTATGAATTATGAATTCATGTTTAAACAACTGATTGACACATTAGCCGGACCATATTTGGAATACCAGGTGTGTGCATGTAACCCTTACAAACAGAAGGATATTAATTATAAATATGATAGAAAATGTGTAATGTATAGCTACAAAACTTGTACGAGGGCTAAAGGAACTATCCTACAGAAAACAATTACAGAAGTTAAACCTCCCTACACTGATCATGAAGTACAGGAGGATGCGAGGGGACTTGATAACAATTATTTAAAAATTTTGAAAACAGTAAACTCAAATTAATTAACTTTCGACATCAACCATTGAACTATGGGCAACAATTCTAAGATGTAAAAAAACCTACTGCAATGCAGAACTGAGGCGAAACTTTTTCACATATAGAGTGGTTGATACATGGAATAGTCTCCCAATACATGTTGTAAATTCTCAATCAATTGTTCTGTTTGAAAAACTAGTGGATGATCACTTCAAGGATGTAATATACGAATATTGATATTCTGTTATATAATTATGTTTATGTGTTTGTGAAATATTTCTTGATATGGACTCGGATGCTTTAAGCCTGCGTCCATTTATATCCATTAAATTTGATTAAATGATTAGGTGGATAACGTTGAATTGGAAAGGATCTAAGAAATAGACAGAGTGGAAGTAAGGTATTGAGGCAGGTCTCTTCTCTAAATTACATCTAGTGTGATACATCATGTTCTTAATTATATGTAATTATAATGGTCATCTTTCTGCTTCACAGGTATGCGGTATCTGCAAGAGATATTACCGTACTGTCCCCAGTTTTACACCCAGAACATGGGACGAGAACTTCTGGCAGAGTTAAAATCATCAGCACAGAATGTAGAGAACACAGAACCAGACACCAATGTGCCACAGCAGCCATCACTGGTAGAGCTAAAGATCCCGCATGTGGTGACACAAGCAAGGTTAGTGCGTCAATTTAAGATTATTGTGACAGTTATCGCTGTTATTTCTACAATATAAAATCTAAATGATTTTATTTTAAATCTCCTGAGACAAAGTTTCAAAACACCTTTTTTTAAATTAAAAACAAAACAAAACAAATTAAGTTTACATTAAAATGCTGCGGAAATGAGGTGAAGAGGTGAAGAATTCAATAAAGTTTGCATGTCCTTGTTCTACTGATTTTGTATTTAATACGCATTACATTATTAGTTTATAAGTGAGGGGATTATAATCATCTGTGATGTCTTGCTTGATATAAATAACTCTTTCTTTAATCATTGATATACGTCACATTTAGGAACACTGAGCTTTTATTCATTAAAAATTTGATTAAGCTCTTCAGTTCATACATTATTTTGAATTTTACTCCATTCAGGTTCATAGGCCTCTCACATGACTAATAATATTTTCTATAATTTCCAGCAAACACAAGAAAGAAAACATTCCTAACTGTAAGAAGAACTACACCGATGATGAACTTACAGAGGCTGTATCTGAGATACAAAATGGCAAATTAGGAACTAGACGGGCCTCTGCTCTCTACGGGATTCCTCGCTCAACGCTCCGTAATAAAATATTCAAAATGGATGCAGACAAACTGACATTATTACATGAGGATGCTTTGGATGATGAAGATAGCCAGGAGTCTGGTATAAAATGGTCAGAGCTTATACAAGGCAATATTTTACCCTTGGCTCTCCCTCAGCTTCCTCCACCCACATGTGATTTGAACGAGGTCAAGAAAAGTGAGACAGATGATAATACTGAAAGGAAATTAGACAACATCCGTAAAAAACATAATCTGTCAGGGAGAGAAGAACTGTATTATGAGATGTATGAACATGAATTAAAAATGCCCATTTTGAAAGATATTATACGCAAACTAGCTGAGGAAAGATTAGAAATGGAGAGAAATGCCTCTAGGGTGAGAGATTTGAGGCATGATGAGATCAAACTTGAAGGATTAAGTAGCATCAAGCGGCCTTCATCTGGGAGGACTGACGAAGGATCAGAACCTCCCACACCAACTTTCCATGATATCATCATTCCGTCCTACAAGTCAACTAGGAGTCCGATCAAGCAGGAACATGCCTTCACTAGTTCACTTGACAAGTTGGAAAACTCTTCTATTGGTGATACATTGAAAGAAATTATTATGAAAACAATAAGTGAAAAAGTAAAATGTAAGTCCCACCAAGTAGGCGACTTAGGTCATGGTGACCTAGTTTTACGAAAGAGCCATCATCAGACATCATTCCAGCCAAACGGTGCCTCTCCTGCCAAGCAAATAAAGAAAGAAGATAATGACAAGAAGAAGGGACTGGGGGATTCTACAGGAACTCCTGCCAAAAAGACGCGCCCAAAAAGAGGCCAGTACCGTAAGTATAACAGCCAGCTGCTTATGGAAGCAGTGAAGGCTGTACAGCGAGGGGAGATGAGTGTGCACCGTGCAGGGAGCTACTATGGTGTGCCACACTCCACTCTGGAATACAAGGTGAAAGAACGACACCTTTTGCGTCAGAAGAAGATCAAGGAGCAACAACAGCAGAAGGAAGCAGCGTCCGCGACAGCAGCAACCACCACGAAGAAGACCTCTGCCTCTACGGATGTGGGAGTCACTGGTAGCTCCAATAGTAGAGGGGGTGGACAGGGCAGCAAAGCAACTCACAGCAAGGGGGAAGTGTCAAAAAAACATGAAACTCCAGAAAAATCAGAAGGAAGCTGTCCAACTTGGTACACTTCATATTTAGTGGGTGCCTCTCACTTGGATGCCTCCCCTGGGCTGGGATTCCCCTCAGGATTTGCCTTAAACACGCCCGCCTCAGAGTTGCTGCGTAAGCTTCAACACAAAGTTCAGAGCAAGTCAGATACTTATCCTGAGGATAGTAATTACAGTAAGAGAGGGGTTGGAGCTCTAGGGGAAGGCTTCTTCTTTATCAATTAAGCAGATTTGTTCAGATCCTGCTAATCCTCTCCTTGAACTTGTCTTTTCCAGTTGTCGCAAGCACCAAAATCAATGATGGAGTGCTTTTCTAGTCAGTTTTTATCATGAATTATCTTAGCATTGATCCTGATCTCTCTCCAGGAGCAGTGTGAAATCAGTAGTCTGATATCATTTCATCAGGTGATATAATAGATTATGAGATACATGATTTGTTACAATTTTTGACTTAAGGTTACTTGGAAAGTACAGAACACCGAAATATATGTAGAACAAGGTTCTACTGCTGTAAATTAATGAGCTTCAAAAACAAGTCGGCCATATTAACATCAGTGATCCTTGTTCTGTTCATCATAGCTGATTTTTTAGTACTGCAGATCACAGTGAGAGACTAACAGAATTTAACATGGGTCTGTTCCCTTGACAAGCCTAGTGCTGGCCAGCCAAACTCTTATACGAGGATTGAGATTTTCTTGTTGGCGGAACAGACCCATGTTTGATCGTTTTTCTCACATACTTGCAAGCAAATGTAATTAAGCTTTCCTGAAAGATTTTTATTGCGCCATCTACAATGCTCCTTGGGATGTGCATCAAAATTAATGACGTCATCATTTAAGACATGGTTACTCAACGTTAAATGATGACTTTATGTTATTGTGAGCAGCATCATATAGCACGTGCCGGCTGTCTTTAACCCCCTGTGGGAGATTAATTTATTTTTTCCCTAGCAACCACGAGGTAACCCTGTGAAGTATGTGAGAAGATAAAATCTTGTATGTAGTTATGACATTAACTGGAGTACTGCATCACCTAAATCATTACAGAGTCATATCAATATGAATTTTTTTTTTTTGTTACGATGAAATGATATCAAGGTTGCCGACATTCACACTCCTTAATTATCAATAAGGAAGTGACTGACTGGTAAAGACATGTCCAATCACCTGTCTACAGGAATATCAGCCTTCAGCTGTATATGTGTACCTTGCCTATCAATGCTCAAAGATTTAAATTATTAAATATTAATACAGAGATATGTTTTAGCATCTCTTTAGGATGCTAGGCATTCATAACTGTTGAAAATGTTCTAGTAGCAGCAGGTAGGTTTGTGTTCTTAATAAAAACTATTTTATGAAATTATCATTTATGGGAGTTTAACTATTTTATGAAATTATCATTTATGGGAGTTTGTTTATTGGTTATTTTGGTATGTAGCACAGTTTACAGAGAAATTACATTGTGTGTGATTTCTGCTGTATTGATTTAATTTATAATGATTATGGTCCCTTTCTGTTAGTAACATGTACAACAAAGTGGAATGTAGTTTAAATATTGTTCTTTGTAACAAGACATAAAAGTTGAATACAGCTCTGTGAAATAATATATATATATATATAATACATAAAAGTTGAATACAGCTCTGTGTAACAAGACATCAAAGTTGAATACTGTTCTGTGTAATAATATATATATATATATAATACATAAACGTTGAATACACTTCTGTGTAACAAGACATCAAAGTTGAATACTGTTCTGTGTAACAAGACATCAAAGTTGAATACTGTTCTGTGTAACAAGACATCAAAGTTGAATACTGTTCTGTTTAACAATACATCAAAGTTGAATACAGCTCTGTAACAATGCATCAAAGTTGAATACAGCTCTGTGTGACAGAACATCAATGTTGAATACTGTTTTGTGTAACAGTACAGCGATGTTGAATACAGCTCTGTGTAACAGTACAGCTATGTTGAATACAGCTCTGTGTAACAGTACAGCGATGTTGAATACAGCTCTGTAACAGTACAGCGATGTTGAATACAACTCTGTGTAACAGTACAGCGATGTTGAATACTGTTCTGTGCAACGGTACAGCGATGTGGAATGTAATACATGTACAACAAAGTTCTGTGTAATTATTGTACCAAAAAATAAACATTGCGATCTAGATGTTCAAATCATCTGATAGACAATTAATGTGGTCAGAAATATCTGGTTATCACTGCAACATTGAAACATTTTAGGGATGTTTGACTTGTAGCAGTGGTAACAGCTGTCAATATTTCTTGCTATTCAGGCAAATTTGTTTAAGGCCAGATAACCAGGACACAAGTAATCAAAAAAAAAATTATCTCGCTTCGTCATTTGTGTTACTATGTAATATATCCAATTATTAACACAATGTATCATATACACTATGTGTTGTTGATCCGAAGGTTAAAGATATGGATTTCCACTCATAATTGTACTGTCTCTAAAAATAAACACCACAAAAAATACAACATGTTATATATACAGTGTACGTGTACAGCACAGCTCTGAACTATGATACACAATACAAAATTTGTTCTATGTATGCGGTACTTACTACATTGTATTTGTTGTACATGGTGTAACACAGTCCTGATTCCATACTTTCTGTCCAACATATGGTTTACAAGAAAATTACCGATAAGACTGCTTTGCCAACATTTAGAATGTTATGATGTTTTTTTGAAATATTTGTTCAGTGTCTCGCTTCATTAATGGTTTTTATTGTGATATAATTGAATTTTCATCAGGACAACTAGCAGTAACCATATGTGCTACATATATTTTGTAAGGTGGTGTAGGGGAGATAATTCCTCCAGTGATGTTGTTGGGGCAGTGAGTTGGGATTTCTGCCAGAAATGTTAGGGAAATAACACACACACAAAAATGGAGAGAGGCGAAAGATTAAGCAATTTCTTGTTAGAAGATATTCCTCCCAACAATAATTATCCTGAATTGTGTTTTGCGGTTTTTTCAGCACATGTTAACAGAAATCCATGGTTTATGTGGATATATATATTTGTGATTGTTATGTATATGTGTGTTCAATTATTGGACAGAATGTCTCATCATGAAGTAATGAATGATAATTTTCTGTATTACAACCCGTTACAATTGTAAGCTTGTATTATTTATTGATACATTTTCAAGATATTTTCCTTTGAAGGACATAATTGTTACAGACGTCTTAAATTTAGATGTTATACATTTATGTATTTGATGGATATTGTTTTTATGTTAACGTTTTGTATATTATAATCTCTATGAGATTGTGTGTACAGTATGTAGAGACATTTAAGGCACTATGATAAGCAGACCAATATATTCCCATGAGAGTTTGTATCAGATACAAAATTTATAATCCGAGAAATGAACTAAAATTATGAATTATAATCTATTTACATGTTTTTAAAACATCTTCGTTATCAACATTACTTTTAGTTGACATTCCGATTGACATTGATTTTTTAATGTTTTTATTTATTATATCATTTTCCTGTGCAATACTACATTCTAGTCTCTTAACTGGTTCATTCTACCTTTAAGTATTTATTTCTACTCAAGTATTTAATTATATTTAAGGATCTCTATGTATTATGTTTACTTTTAAATTTGTAATAGTGCTAATTGATAGGATTTTAAAGTTGCTATCAATCTTGACAACTTGATGTAATTTTTTGGAATTGAAAAATTCAGAGAGTGATAACATTTATTATAAACATTTTGCTTATACTCATAAAAGGGAACAGTAGTTTTAACATTTCACCTAAATTTGCAGGTTTTTTTTTATTATTATTCTTTATCAACCACACAAACATTTCATCATTCTGTATAATACAGCCATAACAGATACAAGCAAGTTCAGTGTAATACAGTCATGACACAAGCAAGTTCAGTGTAATACATAAGACACAAGCAAGTTCAGTGTAATACAGTCACGGATACAAGCAAGTTCATTGTAATACAGTCACAACACAAGCAAGTTCAGTGTAATACAGTCACGACACAAGCAAGTTCATTGTAATACAGTCACAACACAAGCAAGTTCATTGTAATACAGTCACGGATACAAGCAAGTTCAGTGTAATACAGTCACGACACAAGCAAGTTCATTGTAATACAGTCAGTCACGACACAAGCAAGTTCAGTGTAATACAGTCAGTCACGACACAAGCAAGTTCAGTGTAATACAGTCAGTCACGACACAAGCAAGTTCAGTGTAATACAGTCACGACACAAGCAAGTTCAGTGTAATACATAACAGACACAAGCAAGTTCAGTGTAATACATAACAGACACAAGTAAGTTCAGTGTAATACAGTCACAACACAAGCAAGTTCAGTGTAATACATAACAGACACAAGCAAGTTCAGTGTAATACATAACAGACACAAGTAAGTTCAGTGTAATACATTACAGACACAAGCAAGTTCAGTGTAATACAGTCACGACACAAGCAAGTTCAGTGTAATACAGTCACGACACAAGCAAGTTCAGTGTAATACATTACAGACACATGCAAGTTCAGTGTAATACATAACAGACACAAGCAAGTTCAGTGTAATACAGTCACGACACAAGCAAGTTCAGTGTAATACAGTCACGACACAAGCAAGTTCAGTGTAATACAGTCACGACACAAGCAAGTTCAGTGTAATACAGTCACGACACAAGCAAGTTCAGTGTAATACATAACAGACACAAGCAAGTTCAGTGTAATACATTGCAGACACAAGCAAGTTCAGTGTAATACAGTCACAACACAAGCAAGTTCAGTGTAATACATAACAGACACAAGCAAGTTCAGTGTAATACATAACAGACACAAGCAAGTTCAGTGTAATACATAACAGACACAAGCAAGTTCAGTATAATACAGTCACGGATACAAGCAAGTTCAGTGTAATACATTACAGACACAAGCAAGTTCAGTGTAATACAGTCACGGATACAAGCAAGTTCAGTGTAATACAGTCACAACACAAGCAAGTTCAGTGTAATACAGTCACAACACAAGCAAGTTCATTGTAATACAGCATAGTTGGTAACATTTGTGGGGGTATTAATTTTGCTACAAAGTGAAAATGAATGTTTTGATATATTTCTCCCTAATACTATGGCCACAATATACATCTACTGGCTAGAGAGACTTACTTTAATCTTGATTGGTTTAACATAAGACATGTAATCAAGCATTCGAGGGTTCAGTCCCTCGCAGTGGCACTTAATTGAATTGATCATACGCACTGTTACATCAGCACCCCTCTAGGGACTTGAGAATTATACTTACATTACTTGTGAAAGCATTGCTGTAACCCCTGGAAACTTGGGGACGAGGTCTTATTTATTGTTAAAAAATAACTATATAAATTAGTTAAGGAATTAGTAAAGAAAGATCCATTTTTTATAGCACTTAATAATAATGATAATATAATAGGATTTAGATAATGTCTTAATATTTGAAATTTAAGTTTCTCTGGGTGTTTTCTCTCCTGAATATTATGATAGGAGTTGCCTTTTTAACCCCAGACCTTGTTTGATTCCTTTGATATTATGCAGAGACAATTAATTGATAGTTTTATATTTGCTATATATATTAAAATTTCAAATGAATAAGTGTTGAATGTCTAAAATATTCCTCCCCATTACCAAATACCTACACATGTATATAAACCATGAATAAACCAGTTCCAAACTCTAATCATTCTAGGTAGAATAAAGATTAACTACAGCTTTAATGTCACCTTGACATACGATGCAGTTCTATTTTTTATTTTTTACTACTTACTAGATGTGCAGGTGTAAAATAGTGATGTTTTATGGAGTCTAATTATTGTGCAATGTGACCAGTACTGTATGATTCTTATACAAATATCTAGTCATGGGTGCCCGCCTTGTTGAAGATGTAATTTTTCGCTGCCAGAATTATCTCTATAAATTTTGCAACTTCTGGTCAAACTGCAGATAGACATTTTATGTATTTGTACAGCATTCTTTAAATGCATGTATATATAATTCATACATTGATAATTAGCATCAATATTTTTAACTCAAACATGATTTACACCGTCTGAGATAATAACAAATTAAGTCTCACATAGCTGCCTCCTGTTGTTGGAGAGAGATTTTTTTTTCTCTTCCTGAAAGTGTCATTATAATTTTGATAGAGCAAATTGCAAATACTTAAATCTTTTGTATCAGTCTTTAAGGGTATGAGAATATAATCACTTGTTTAAATTTCTATTCTCTTCGGAAAGTATACAGTATAATATGAACTTTTTCTCATGATTTATACATACTTATTTTTAAGACCATTTTAAATACTTTGGAAGATATGTATGGAAATATGATCTGCTACTAAATGATAAACAAAACATAGCATAATTGAATTTTAATTTTCTCTGTATTTCTGGGATATTTGTATTTACTGGCATATTCATGACTGGCCTGTCAGTCTTATGCTTTACACAAATTTGACGTACTGCTCATGAATGAAGATAAAATTACTAAAATTCATCAAAGAAAACGATGTCTAATATGATGTGGGAAATCACCTGTTTCTATAAATAGAACACAAAAGAGTTCCATTTGAACATAAATGGTGGAACACACGTTCTCTGGTCTAAAGATCAGCTGGCATGGTTTACAAGTTTACAGGAGTATTCAAGTGATATATGATAATGAATAGATATCTTCATCTGGAATATTTTTATGACTGAATATTTAACCGTTTCCACAACCTTGGGTATTCTGCTATAAGGTATAGTCTGTTTCATAAAACTTCAGAATAACTAATCTTAATAAGGGCGCCCCCACTGTCAATTACCCGCGCCCTGCGCCCTTATTAGGTCAAATACGGTATGTCTAAGTTTTGTGATTTAAGTCTTAAAACAGAATCATAATTACATAAAGAAAATGGAAAATATGTGAGATAACACATGACATAAATATCTGTACCAGACATTTGTATTCATAGTGTATCATAAAGTAATATGTTATACTGAATAACAACATGAAATCGTCATAGTTTTTTCTTTTCTTTTTTTTTCAAATCACATATATTATAAAAAGATAACTGCATTTTATTTCATTTTGAAATATGTTGAAATAACTATAATTTTCATGTGGGATAAATTAACACCTTGATCCAAATATTTATTTAATTTGGCAACAATCTAATAATAACCACTATGAAAAATACCAGCTGTTTTTAGGAGAAAATAACAACCCTAGTTACTCATGACAATGCATGAGCTAGATGGTGTTTACATTGAAATGTAATTCTTGTGGTGAACTGGAGTTACAGCTGTTAATGTTATAGTGTGGTGTTTACATATGTGTACAATGTGGTGTCTTGAAAATGCTTCAGAAAGCCGTCCTCTTTATTAGTGTGTCATTGTTTTCCTAATTGGGTGAAAAGTTTGTGGGTTTTAAGGTTTCGAGTAGTTATTGTCCAGTTATAGGTGTTTTTATGTAAATGTTGAATTGTTTTGATATATATGTGCGTTTGTGTGTGATAGATCTCATTGAAAAATATTCTGGGTTCTGTGGATCAAAACTTTTTAAAAACTCCATAATACTGAAGTTATTTTTTTTCTGATGGTCTTTTTAAATCCTCATGCATATATAGGATATTTCTGTGTTTTTTTAAATGAAAATATTCACCTTGTTCAAGTCTTTTTTAGAATGTATAATGGCAAGGATATGGCATTGGTCAACAAAGTTATGTGCTAGATAATATTTTACAATCACCATATTAAGTTGCCGTTAACTGAAGTATTTTTTTGAAAAAGTTGTTGAAGGTGATGTCATTAGAACGTGCAAAATATTTCTGTTTCAAAATAAGTAAACATTGAAGAAAAATAGTGAACAGATAAAACTTTAATTTGCTTTTATTAGCAACATCCTCAAATGAAAAAAAAAATAGAAGGAAAATGTAATTCTTAAAAGAACTTTATGATTGTATATGTGTCAATCATGTACATGGTTTGTCCTCTTTTTTCATTGATTGTTAAAACCCAAGGATATATGCTTCTGTAATAGACATCCCCTGTCTAGAAAAGTTGAAATTAAAAGTATGTTTAATCTATGTAAGGGAGATAACTCTGCAGCTAATGACCTGATCAATATGTGTCCCTAATTTAAACCTGGTATATTTATTATATAGAGTTCTGTACAAGGAGGAATTATGTCATGTTTACATATGCATGCAGATCAGCTTTCATCTTATTTAATGATATAAGTAATTCCAAGGGTTAATTGCTCTTCATCTTCTTAACTTCCTATTTTTTACCACAAAGGATGACAAACTGCCGAATCTTCTATTGCAGTTCTTTCTGTCATATCTATACGTCTTCATTACAACTTACATTATTTTACTATAATACAAAGATTTTGTTAGAGTTTTGTTTGTTGTGAACAAATATAGCTCACTTCTGTCAATGTCCTGTGTTTGATAGCCTCTCATTCTGTTTTGTATGTTAATCCTAAATATATTTTTAGGACATGCCAGACCATGATTTTGTTGTAAACAGCATAACAAAATGGTTCCAGTCAAACTACAAGGTTTTTTTTTAACCTTTATTGCTTCCCATAATTTTCAGTCAGAACTCCAATAACTGCTACATTCAGTTAAAATCTTATCTCACATTCCAATGCTTTATCGTATTTCACAAGGAGATCTGAAGAAGTCCTGATGACATTGCCATTCTGATCACCTAAGGCTAAATATTCACCAACCAATCAAATTTGCACTCCTGGATTTCAGACAGTAGGATTTTGAAATTACTTCAAAAAGCATTGATTGAACAAAGTTGTTAAAGGCATATACACGTAGTTAGTGAAGCTAATGTGACGAACTTCAGCACCAGAAATAGATATTTCTAAGAAAATGTATGTATAAGCTGGTTAAATTTTATAAACACCGAGTAATTCATAACCTAAGAGTTGGAGAGAAAGTCTGATTGGTCACTAATTCATAATCTAAGCCCTCTTGGCCAATAATTGATAACCTTTGCTAATTATGAAATGTCATCGAATTTGGGCTCTGTCAGATCTCCAGGTTACAAAATACAAAAATGGAAGTGCACTGAGAGACCGGATTTTGATTAGATTGACGAATCCTAGTTGGTGTTCTCTGGTTATTCCATTTGATTTCTACCTTGGCACAATAAAACTTGAACAGCGCTTTTTATTGAAAGTGTTCGTAAAGGATTGTCCTTCGGAAGGTTAAAGGTGAAGCCTATTTATATTACAACCATAGGAGTTTAGATTCCGCAACAAAATTACAACTCAGAATTAGACAGTTCAGTATACGATTGACAACAACTCAGAATTTGACAGTTCAGTATACCATTGACACACACTCCTGAAATGCAACCAATTTTCCACATTTGGAAAATGACATCAGGTGGCATGTTGGATAAACAAAGTATAAAAAGTATGTAAAGAAAAAAAAAATCATTCACATTAGCTAAGAAATTCAGGTTTAAACTTTTGTGAAAGATGAAAGTCTTTGTAATTGAATATCAAATGTATGTACAATGTATATACAGTGTATATATTTTGCGAAGGTGCAATATTACTTCAGAGTTTCCTGGCTATGTATAGTTTTGTATATATAATTTTTAGAAGGTGCAATATTACTTCAGAGTTTCCTGGCTATCTATGTAAGATTTTTTCTAATTAAGAGATTTCTATTATTTTATATATTTTAATTGTGGATATTGTTTTCAGTTGATTCATGTAGCATTCCATTTTCTCTTGTTGATATTTTTGTTGCATTTTTTTTGTTTGTTATATTTTTGTACATTTACTCTTATAAGTGGTATTCCAGAAACTTGTGTTTTAGATTTTGTTTGTTGATACTTGGTAATGGTGTACAGCAGAAGAGAAATTAATTTTAGGGATGGGAATGATTTATGTTGTAACTTGTAATCGACTGATAGGCAATCATTTTCATCACAGATTTGTTCAGTTAATGATTCATTTACAAGCAAAATTGTCCAACTAGATATACTATTACTAATTGTTTGATAATTAGTCCCTCACTGGGATCTAGGAGGACTATAGTTTTGCGTTGTGTCCATCCGTCCTTCTGTACTTCTACACATCATTTTGTCTGGGCTCTATTTATCTCCTACACATACACATGTGTCATATGTCAAAATTTTGTCACTCTGACCTACATTTTGACATTTAACCTACATCAAAGAAAATGATTGTCCAGGTTCTATCTTCTACACAACTTGACACTGGCAATTCATACTTCATGGATTTACCTAGGTGAGGCGGTGTGTCATGTGTCTAAATTAGGTTATTCTGACTTACATTTTGACCATTAACCTACATAAAAAATAATTGTCCAGTCTTTGTCTCCTACACTACTTGACACTTGAACTTCCTTCATGTGGCTTGAGTTCACTGAGGTGAGGTGACATGTCACATGTAGGTAACTCTGACCTACATTTTGACTTTTGACCTACATCTCTTGGAACAAGCTTGTTTATTAGAAATTTATCATCTATGTATTCTGTGAATATGATTTCACATCCAGTGGGGGACTAATTTGCAGAATTGTTTAGTTTATTTATTTATTTGTGTTAAACTTACATAGCTCAAGGATTAAGTGATAGAGCTATTGGTTTTTTGAATTCAGAAAAATGAATAAGTTGAATATTCCGGAGTAAATGGTATTTCTTGGGTCATGTCAGTTCACAATATTTGCAGAAAAGCCACTAAATCAGACCTAAACTGAACATCTATCAAGGCTCCAAACTCGACAATGCACAAATTTTCAAATTATGTAAAATGAAATTGTAAGTAATTAATATTCTTATAAGAGCACTCCACTTACAAAATCAGTTACAATGATAAGCTTCAACGCAGAATTAGGTTTAGGAAGGTGTGTTTATTAGGTTGAATAATGCAGACTATTCCAAAGGGATTTAGAGGAAATGTAACAAGCTAATCCTTTAAGCTTACTTGTTTCCAATATTGAAAAATTGAAAATTACATCTGCAATATACTTACAGCAAGATGGCTTCCTGCAAAAATGGCAACGTGTTTGCTCACTTTTTTCACAGACACAAATATGATTTTATGATTCCTGCGAAATATTGAGTTTGTTTATTTAGGATATCTATGGACTATTGATAACTGTGGTAGGGAAATAGGGATAGTTAATTAAAAAAAACTCTTGTCATCTGTTACAGACTGAACTGTAGTGGGTATGAATTACTTCTCAATATAGAATTTTTAGTTGCCTTGGAGTGATCCAGTATGTTTTGTTATGTTTGTACAATGTCCAAAAGGAGATATATATATAAATATAACTTTTATTTATTGTACCATGTAACCTGTCCATTGTACGCTAGGGTATTTATCAATGTGCGCTACAGTTTTAATGGGTACTGTGTATATGCATGAAGTGCCTTTGAGATTTGACCTGTGACACGGATTCTATTGCTTATGTATCCATTAAATATGGTATTGTTACTATCCTTGTTGGAGTTTTCTTTATAATTACTTTGTTTAGTTGCTATTCTTTGTTGCTTCCCTATGAATATTTCAAAATAAAAAAATAAACTGGAAGATGCTAACCTTTTAGGCAACAATGTTTATTTTGACGATTGGCTATATCAACATCCGTTGTTCTAAGTTGTACACCCTCAGCCAGATTTTGGTTAGGTATAATACATGTACTGCACTTTTTGAATAGTTTTTATCCCATAACTACGCTTGTTTCACAACTGTTATGGCACATGATAAAATTTGTAGAAGTGTGTTATTATACCCCCCACAACTAAGCTAGGTGGGTATACTGGAATCAGGTTGTCCGTCTGTAGACACCAAGATGTACCGGCTACTCCTCCTAAACTACTGAGGGAATTTCAACGAAACTTTATGACAATAACCCTTATACATTGTAGATGTGCATAATCTATATCATGTTGTAATTTTGTGGTTACCATAGTAACCAGGTCACTATACTTTGTTTTTTTGGGTGAGGGGGAATTTTGTCCAGGCAACTTCTTATAAACCTGTGAACTGCTTCAAGTCATTAGATAGAAAAAGTCTAATCAAAATGTAAGGTCTAGCTCAATTACAAATTTTCTCTGAGAATCTCTTCACTGGTAAATATTTTCTTTTCTAAAAGAGTGAAATTGATCAAATTTCCATGAAATTCACTTCATTAAATGTTGACGTCAAATGATCAAAAGTCAACTATTCTAAAGTTTTACTTGTAATTATTTGGATATGACAATATGATAGAAATGAAATATTTGGGTATATTATGCAAGACTATTTTTCAGGGGACAAAGTCAATCTAATTTCTAGCTATATGACCGATACATATGTTTTGTCACGATATGATTAATTGCAAATTATTTGAATAAAATAACTTATAAAATTGAAGCTGAAGATTCAGATATCAAGGTCAAGTTGATCTTTTAACAAACGATATCCAATGTGCATGACTGATGTTGATATCAATTTATTCATTCATTTCTTTTGTGTGAAACATCTCTGAGTCACTTGGCACTTTGATATTGATAGCTGAGTAAATTTCTTAAATAACTATTGTTGTTATAATAAGTAGGACCGTCGGCTTGTATGTTACATCTTAATATTAAGAAGCAATTGTGATCATTTGCATTTCAATTTTTATGTTCCATTCAACAATCAGTCGGAAGCATTTATAATTGCAATTAGTTCATCTATTACAAAAAGCCTTCAGACGTGTGTTTCTTTGAGGCGGGGCCTCCTAGAACAATTAACATACGGTAGGCCCGTCGCATGCCATCCAGAGCAATAAGGGTAAAGAGTCTTGCCCAAAGACACAACCACGACAGTGACCGGCCCGTTTCTCAGCCTCTCGAGAAACGCAGACACGGATAAGGATTATCGAACCACACACCTCTGATTTTTACCTGGGAAAACGTATCCGACGCTCTATACCTGACTGAGCTATCGCGGCCCTAAGATGTTTTGCAGAGTTTGGCTTTTCTTAGTTAATGGTGATGTGATGCTGTTATTTTGTATGAAGGTTCTAGTAGGGTCAACCATCAATGCTGTATTGTCAGTGAAATTGATGTTTTACAGATTTTAAACTGAAATCATTGCCGCAATTACATGTACCAGGTTGAAGCTAGGTTTAGTTTAAGGGGCTCACATAATTTGCGATTCATTCATAGCTATCGGATGTTGATTTTCTGAATGAATAAAGTGAAAAACTTTGTAATTATGATATTTATTTGACTTTGTCATGTATTTCGCCAAATTTCTGGCAGATACGTGCTACACCAACAGTATCTAGTTATTTTACAACAAAGTATTTGTAGCTTTTCCAATTTCATCTAGCAACATCCGATCCTCCACTTCCCCTATCTTCGATATTCAAGGATTCGTCCCAATTATCACGATTTTTCACGACAAATCTACATTTTGTTTTACATCTTGCCACCCATTTTATCGATATTTGGTTAGGATTGGAATTTTCTTTTTATTATATCGGAATTATTTTTTTAAGGATTGAATTGATGATAACATTGTCTGTTGGGAGGACTGCCCCATTTTATATCATTAAGGATATTAGTAGAATGTTTATAATAAAACAGGATGCAGTTATCTCTTCATCAGATAATGATATTTTATCTCAAGAAAAATATTCCTTACTGATTTTGGAATTTTTCGAACATCTATTTAAAATTTCACTGGTTTTGCGTATTTTCAACAGTATTGCTATACTTACGACTCTATGACATGACAGAACTTGTGAGTAATGTGATAAATATGTTTTTCATAGAGTTGATTTGGATCATTTATGCACATGTCTGGTCCCTGGGCTTCTTGATTATTGATTAGTTGTTTAAAGATTTTTACATACTTGACCCTATGACCTTAATGTAGGATCTGAATTCAATTTGTAGCCTTTACCTTAGCATGCTATAGGTCCAATATAGGTTATCTTGGGTTTTTTGGTTATTGAGAAGAATCTGCTATAGATACGAGTCAATTTATTCTATGGTAATTTATTTAAATAAACCCATTAGCCCTTTCCCGACCATGCTTCAGACCCAATAATAGGTATATATGCCTCTCGGTTATTGAGCTGAAGTTGTTTAAAGGGAACAGTTCACGCCGGATGCGACCGACGATTGACGTTGCACCTCGGCATACACTCACCCTTCTAAAAAATATAGTTTAATATCCCGACCTCAGCTAATATTGTGACGATTATAACCTTATCATTGACCAAAATGTATGTATCGACCTAATTGGTTGATATTTTTTCAAGTTAGTATGTTTGTGATTAAAAAAAGTCCGTATATAACAGTCAGTTTTGAATTCCATATGTGACGATTTGGTCACCTCCCTCTACATTAAAGAGTGAATTGTTCGAGAATGTAATCAAATAGAGTATAGCTCACGATGTTCTTATATGGGCAACATTGTATGCATCTCATTTTCATCTAAGGGTGTTATCAATGTGCAGACCTAAAGACTCCTTTTAACAGATTTATTGAAATATAGAATGACACCAAATCTAGAAATGAAGTTTTATTGCAAAAGGTATCCAAAATTGTAACAGATAATTTCATAGAATGAAACATTGGATCTCAGTTTTGGTTGTTCATTAATCAAGAAAATCTAAAATGAGATCATAACATTAAAAGGAACATACATCCCAAGAGTCAACAACTCACCTGATCTCGGCATGAATTTTTGCTAATGTTGGAATCATCTGATAATTGTAATAACTAAATAATAATTTAACCATTTCTGCTGAAATGGTGATTCTCAACAACACCGGTTTCCCCTTGTTTTGAAGATTTATAAAGAAAAAAATTATACATGTAATTACAGAATGGCGACTCTGTATATTTCTTTATTCTTAAAATTGTCATATCTGAAGAAAAGTTCACGCGGTACGGCTAGTTGTGAATGTGATATCAATAATTTTGTTCGTTGAATTTTTTTAATATAATTTTGAAATTGATTTGTCAGCAAATATACACTATAACAGTAATATTAAAGTTTCAAATTGCTTCATTCAAAATAAACGAGCACAAAACAGTATTCATGGAAACAGAAGAAAAAATTATTTTTTTTACAAATACAAAAATATGAGTAAGATTAAAAATATTTCCACCAGGGAATTTGTAACAAATATCACAATCTGCGAAAACTGGGAATATCAAAATGATACAATAGAAAAGTTCTACCCAACTTTTATTGGATGCAAGATTTCATAACTGGTTATGTCGAAAAAGCAAAATAGCCAGTATACAAGCAAATATATAAAATGATTTGAGTACATATATATGTAATTTAACGTTACTTGCTATTGAAATTGACATTTTGAAAGCAATTGTTTCGCACACTGCTCAAGAAAAGTATGATCTTTCTGTTTTCTGCTGAATTTGTTACCTGCAATTATTATTATCATGTTTTATGTTCTTTGAAAGAGTCTATTTTTTGTCACACATACATTTTAGAAAATCAAATATCCGGATCTATTGTGTATATGAGTAATCTAGTACAATAATAATATACAAAGTACAATTAACATCTCGAAGAAGGAATGCAATTGAACGTGACACATTTTCATTAACCATTGCACAGCATAGGTCATCATCACATATGTCAGTCCAAAGATATGTACAATTTCTCCACAAATCTCCACTGAAAAACTATCATTGAACAAGACACATTTTCATTAACCATTGCACAGCATAGGTCATCATCACATAGGTCAGTCCAAAGATATGTACAAATTCAATAACAATCAGGAGATTAATTTATCCACAAATCTCCACTGAAAAATATCAATGAACAAGACACATTTTCATTAACCATTGCACAGCATAGGTCATCATCACATAGGTCAGTCCAAAGATATGCACAAAAATCAATTCAGATAATGATTAGTTCATAATGATAACAAAAATGTATTAGTATGGAAAATAATAAAAGAAATATTAAATTTTAATCTCCAAACTAGACTTTTGTTGATTATCACACCAACCAAAATTTACTTCCGATCTATAACATTTCATTGAAAGTTAAGTCACTGATTCTAAGTAGCATTCGGTTTATTCAAAAGTTAATTCTAAAGATGGAAAAAATAAACAAATTTCAACATATATATTCAGAAGAAACATGCATAATTTGGTCTTTTAGTTACAAAAGTCAAGCGCTAAGATCTCACAATTACTATTTGTCTTTAAAGATGTTCAAAAAGACAATAAACTACATGTTTATGCATTTCTTAATTGCATAATCATATTCAATAGTTATAGTTAAAACTCAAAAATTCATGGGCGAATGTTGCTTTGTCCAATAGGTGATTTGCATATACCATAAGCTATTTATATATAGTCAGATTGTTTCCACTTTTTAATTAAATTAATTTAATTCGATTTTTGTCATTTTCTCGGTCAAAAACTAAAACACATTAAATTAAAATAATGCAATATTTTATAACATAGTAGTAAAGTAGAATCACTACAAAAACATGTCAAAGTGAAACACTTTTTATACATTTTATGTTATGGATCATCCATCAACTTATACACCATTGATAAGGTTAGTATAGTAATATAACACGTGATCAATAATAACAGGTAGACTAAAAATGTTAAAATAAACAATATTAGACCTTATAAAGACACCGAATGGCTGGGGAAAATCATACTATTAATCACATTCCATTCAGGGATTAACAAGAATACAGTTCAGATACTTTTTTTTCTTCTCCCAAACAAGCTCAATTATCCGTTGTTTTACGTACTTCTTCTTAGTCAATAGTTGTATTTTGGCTACATTATTCCTACGAATTTGCTTATTTCTTAATAGATTCCATTTAAATAATTTTACACGAATACGTTTTCCCTTGGTCATTTACCAGTGTACTAAAGGTCAAGTCATACAAATTAAGTTAAACAAGTCACACTATAGATACATTTATATATAAATTCATGGATATTTAATTGATTATATTATATACAGAAAATAACTGATACCTAATACATAACCTGTCTTGACCAAGTACATTTGGTACAAAAGTATTTGGTGGATTTAAACATGTTGAATTTATCTCCTTAAAAAATATACTTCACCATATAGGAGTGGAATAATTAGAGAAAATAATAATGACCAGTTGTCAATAACTACAGCAAAATTGAACAGAAAATGAATTTTGCATCTGCAGTAACACATTTATTTATAGAGATTGAGTCGACTATGGATAAAAAAGATTAGATGACAGATAATTTGGTAACTAGATGGGTAGATGGACTTGGTTTAGACAGGTTATACTGCAAACATAAATACCATAGGTATTTGTATATAACAATTTACACCGGTATCTTCATATTTTTTCCGAAGGACTATTTATATCTTACATTGATTATAACTACATTGGTAATGCTTGTGTATTTGAAACATCATATCACACGTAAGAGTTGATAGGTATAATTGTTTTGTTAAAAGAAATATAATAAATTGAGATAAAAATAATTTGGCTATGAATATAAAAGGTATAGTTATCACAGTTTTTTCTTTGTACACAAATGTAGCTCTATCTTCTTGATGACACATTTCATTAGTCATCTGAAAAAAAGAAAATCAAGCCATGTTTAGTGAATATCAAAGTGAGTTATGATGAAAAATTAAGAAAAAGGTAAACTTATCCAAAACATGTTTCTTTTTAAAAGCTGAACACATTTTAATATGACATCCTTAGCCTTAAGAATATGCTTCATGGAAATTACTAACGTATGCCAGATATAATATTGTAACCGATGATCAGAATTTAGAAGAAAAATTGCAAGGATCACATTAGCAACCACACTTTATCAGATATTTTCATTTATATGCATTATGGTTTGGTATTTCTGTTGATCTTTCTATCATGTATTAAGACTGTATTTTTTCATTCAATATCTTTGATTGATAAGCATACCTTGATAAAAACACTTGGTCACATTCAATCCTGGGACCAGTTGGTCATACCAGTCCCCTTTCAAGATTAGGGAATCCAATACATCTTCTACTTTACACTGAAAGTATTGCTGGATATCATCGTTCATCGTGATGTTATGAGCACATTCAAATATATGATGTCCGACTCTAAAATGACAAATCAATGAACTCATATATTTATGACATCCGAAATTAGAATATGCCTGCGAGGTGCTTTAGACCTAAGATATATCACGTAAATAGTTTATTCCATCGCAAATATAACTTTCCACGTGCTGATATAGTTACAGAACGTATTTTACTTAATAAAAATGAACCAAACAAACCATGGAAGTTTAATCAATTGCAAGACAAAAAAAACAACAAATAAACAAAACTTTACCTGCATCCTATGTCATCTATCCCTGTATAATTGCCAAAAAGGACGGGCATAAGTACGTCAATCTCATCCCAATCAAGAAGACACGTCGACAACAGCCATGGTATAATATGATCTTCGTTATCACATATGCTTTGATCATCTATCCAAAATCCTGGTTGAGCTAGAATAGCAATCATTGTTAAATCATGATAAACAAGGAATCAAATTTACAAGCCTTGTCAGTGACATATAAATACAGGATACTCTTATGACAGAATAGTTCGATATATTTCACTCGGGAGAATATCGATCATCTTTCATACTCGTGAAATATATATTATATTAAGCGGGAAACCCTTCAATTTTCTTTTTATTGCATTTTATATACTTAAAAAAAAAAATTAAAACATCGGAAAAATTAATAGTGTGAAAAAATGCGGGAATCAGTAACATAATTCATTACGTCATCTCTTTGTGACGATACTCCACGTCAATTTGACGGCGCCATTTTGAAAGGACCAATCAACATAATTTAAGCGTTTTCTGCAGTTATCGGATAATCTGTGCATGAATAGCTAACGTCTAATGTTATTTGTCAAAAACTAGTCTGAATATTTCACAAATACAGCAAAATAACAAATTTATCTATCTTCGCTTCGATTGAAAAATCGGCAAGTTTCAATCAATTTGAATACAAAGTTATGATCATTTTATTAATACATGTAGGTATACTTAGTTTTCATTTACACAGTACAACAAATCGGAACAAGAGGCCCAGAAGGCCTGTTTAGCTCATCTGGGTATTTCAGTAGTTATGGTAAAACACTCTAATCTAAGTTATATTACATGTGCTTTTTCCAAATCGGGGATCTGCCAATCAGTATCGTGCACTACAATCTTTTAAGTAACATTTAGATTTTTGGTTCGAAAAATGTGACACCAAAACAATAGCAAGGAAGCAAACTATACATTATACATGTCCTGTGATGCGACTCTTGTTTCCCCCTCAAACTCCATATTTGTAAATACCAATATAATATTCATATCTTAGCTTTAATTTGATTTATTTATTATTTCATTGACCTTTAGACCCGAATGGCCTTGACATTTGGTTCAGTGAACTCCATCTTGGTCAGTATACTCTTGTTTAATTCCAATTTTGCTTCATAATGTCTTAATGGCTTAAATTAATATTTATAAGTGAAAAGATACAAAATTTGCCCTTGACCTTTTGCCCTAATGACAACAGTTTTCCTTGTTTGTATACTCAAAATTTCATGTAAATCGGTCAATAAATACAAAACAATTGAACTAATTGTAGATGACAGGGTGATTAATATAGGGTAACCTTATCTTCGATTTGGGGACCTGATACGGCAAAAGTCATTTCTGCAAAAGAAAGATTTTAAAGAATTAGCCACATTTCCTCTTTTTGAACCACTCCTCAGTCCCATGGGGTTCCAGACTCACTGTTTTCATGAAATTAATTTCCATGAACCTAAGGATGCTATATATACCTAGGAAATGTATGAAATCTATTGAAGCATTGTTTTTTTTCAAAGCATAACAAAGGCCCTAAAACGACAGGATCAGGAATTGAGATGAGAAGTACTACTGCAATCTTGATAACCATAGCGAATTTCTTTGAAGGTCTGTTTATTCAAAGATCTAACCATCTGCACTGAAAAAGTTAACAGAAAAAGTTAATGTTTGATTATTAAAATTGATAGAGTGATGACATAGTGAAATAAAACTGTACAACAAGTAAACAAGAATTCCACAGATGTGGATGTGGCGCCTGCACAGAAATTTGGATGATTACTAGAGTTATTGCATGGAAACATTTTTTCTACATGAATTAACAATACCCTTGACCGTTGACCTTTCGACCAGTAAAAATATAACATGCAAACTCTTGTTGAAAGGATCTGCATACAGTTTGAGTTTGATCGGCCCAAGAGAACTAGAGTTATCGCACAGAAACAAATTGCGATTTTTAGTAAGTGAACTTGACTTTTGACCTTTGGACCTCAAAAATATTCCCAAGCTAGTACTTGTGGTAAGGAAGATCTGCAAGAAGTCTGAGTTTTATCGGCCAAAGGGGACTTGAGTTATTGCACGGTAACCTCTGTGGGGACGACGCTGGTGACGCCAACATAGTGATATCTATATGTAGCATGCTTTTTACTGACGACACAAAAAAACAAAAGCGTTCAGTATCAGGTAATTCGGGTCTGTCAACCTGTTATCGCTTATGTTGATAAACTGATTGAAATGTATACCTGTACATTGGTTGAGGGTAGTGTTCAATTTCATAGCATTTACACCAATTGAGGCGCTGTAATCTAATATAGTTGTCAAGGCAGTTTCTTTTGGACAGTGGTTTTCATTCCAAATGGCGTGAAGAGTTGTGTTAAAACAAGACCAACCAATGCTGAGAAGACTGAAACAGAAGTAATGTCGAATATAAACCCCTGGGGTTATTATAAGTTTTCACTGAATACTATCTACTAATAAGCTACAATATTATATGTATCATATAATCAAACATTTCAACTGAACGATATTTTACCTTTTCGATACATTGATGGTGTCGCTAATATTTAGCTACCAGAAACCTAATAATTGTATATATTGTTTAGTTGCAGGCGACGTCATCATGATAGAATGTGGTATTATAATTAGCATTCCCTACTAAAGGTATATGATGTAATTACAAACATGAGCATATTACATTACCAGGATACAGTAGATATGACGAACAAGATGAACAATTATTTGATCTGTTGACTTACCTACAGCTTTCACCATCGACTTTTGACAACAGGTTTTGTACATTGGCGAAACCAGTAAAATTGCCAAGTCCTGCTTGTAAGTAGGTAGATACTTGATATCCATGGAAACATTCAGAAAACACATGGTATCCGAAAGAGGGATCCGTCTGCTGATAACATACATCTCTGTGTTCTGTAAGGAAGTAGATCTTGAGAATAATTCAACCTTCAAATATTTATGTTACATAATTTGTTGATAACGACTTCCAAACTTTTCCCCTAACAACCTTTACCTTAGAAGAAAAATATCCCAGATTGAGAACTAACGGACAATTTGACACCGGACGGACAACGGACGTCACACAACGGCATAATAGCATATTTCACCACTGTGACCATGGCTGTAGGTCAAGGTATTTCATTTGAACAAATTTGGTAACTCATCACCTGAGCATGCTACAGGCCTAATATATAGGCCCTGGGCCATTTGGTTATTGAGGAGAAGTCGTTTTAAGATTTCAGTCTTTTTGACCCCAGTGACATTGATCATTCATTTGAACAAACTTGGTAGCCTTTCACCCAGAATGCTTCAATCCCAATATCAAGTCCCTGGGCCTCATGGATATTGAGACGAAGTTGTTTAAAGGAAAAAGCCGACGCCGAATGGACGGACGAGGCACCACGGCATAAGCGCCCTTCGGGCAGATGAGCTAACAATACATCTCCTTTGCTCTAGACCAAATTTCATCAAAAATCCATTCAGGTGCTCAGGACTAGCAGGGATTTAGAGAATTTACCTCAATTTCCCCTATTGGGTCCCGCAACTCTGGCCCCAGAGGAGCAACACCCATTGTTTATACAACATTAGATCTCTTTTGGCCAATAATACTCATGACCAAATTTCATCGAAATCCATTATGGCGTTCAGGAGTAGTCGGAAATGTTGACGGACGACGGGCGGACGGGCGGACGGACGCCACACCATGGCATAAACTCACTGGTCCGTCGGACAAGGTGAGGTAAAAGCTGTTGAACTAATATGCCGCTCAGTAAAAACACAAGTTCATATAATGATTTAAAAACTTTCAAAGTTTTAAGGAAATCGCGCAAAAATCAAATGCTGAAATGGAAATCATGGGCTATCATATTCTGACAAATTTACGACTGGCAATTGGGTAAATTTTTAATCTAAATACAAAATGCAAACCTTGGTCATCCTTCTTTTCTCCTACTTGTACTGTAGCGCCATAGAAAACACTTGAAATGTTCACTTTATTGATGGTCTCGGTGATGTTCCTTGTCACATTCACAACAGATACATCACTGGCAATCTTGATTTCACATTCCGCAGCAAATCCTGCAGTTGTGGAATTGTCTGATGCCTGTCTTTTTTGTCTGCTGATTTCACTATTAGAACCAAAAATAAATACACATGATTTACTCAAGTCACACAGAAATGTTCGAAAGTATTGGTTTTGCAAATTAATCTTTTACAAGGTCTCTCACAAGAGAAAAACCTTTATATTACAAAATTGCAAATAGTTTTCAACTTGATCCCTGTTATTGAAAGTACATGATTCTTCTTTGCCTTCTTAAGTTCTCAAATAAGCCTTCTATACTTGACATTCATATGAAAAACTGCGTTCGTGAGTTATGTTGTAAGACGGCATTGAAGGCTTACATTATTGTATAGTTTTATTTAAATTTGTATGAAGTTACCTTACAAAACTAGAGATAATGTAAAGTGATATGTTAACAGAAATAGTTATGCCCAGCATGCTTTGTAACAGGCCCAACAACATGATCTTGGGCCTCTTGAATTGGTAAATGAGAAGGTATCGTATACAAAATTTCAGAAGTTCGAAATGCACATGGTTCAAAGTTTACATTCAGTGCAGTGCAGTGATAACTTTTAAGGGGATAAGACATGGTCAAACATCTTAAACTGATTGTCATGAAAATTTACACAAGGGACATTTGCGCCGCCATTTAATCTGCAGGAAAAGTTTACATTCAGTGCAGTGCAGTGATAACTTTTAAGGGGATAAGACATGGTCAAACATCTTAAACTGATTGTCATGAAAATTTACACGAGGGACATTTGCGCCGCCATTTAATCTGCAGGAAAAATTGCCTACAGCTAGTTTTAGAGAAAACATGAAATTAAAAAAAGATTTTAAAAAAATACCGCTATTTTCTTTACATGTCTTATGGTTACAGGGAGTATACTATTTTAGCTGAGAAACTTGCAATTAAGAGTATTGTTTTTGGAGACATTTTCATTTCACCAAAATATAGAAGTTAAAAACATCATATAACTTTTCTTAATAAATCATGATCAACATCAGACTGTGGAAGAATGAAATTAATTAGCAATGAAAATAAAAATAGCACAACATATTATAAAGTTTTTCTTTGTGTCACATAAAGGGGAGTAATCTACCCTTGATATTTCATAAAGTTGCTTTGTCATTATGCTGGAGACACGTTTTCCTCGTGACAGAGACCAACACTGTCTCTTGGTTACCTCTGAACCGTATCAGTGCTCACAAGGAGAATAGCTCTTACGAGTTGTGCTCAAAAGTAGGTTTGATTGGAATTCTTTTTTCTAGAGCGATAGTATTTGATGAGTGTTTCATATTCCAGTTAATTGGGCTGTCAAAGCATATATGTAAATGACTCACCTGATAGATCCGACATAAAAACTACCCAAAATGTAACCCGTTAACGCCTGTCTCATCAAAGCCTCGCCCTAAAAAGAAACGTAAAGGAAAGCCAGCAATAAAATAACCTGAATTAAAGTATGACATAGCATGTACTAGACATTAGAATTCCAGTTGATATTCTATCTAGTTTTCAGAGCTAAAACAGGATTAAACAAAACATTATATAAACAATTGATCTTTTTGTGAAATTTTCAAGAATATGAAGAACGAATCATGTAACTTTTGCATCAAGTATTTCATGTCGTCTTCGAAATTGAAACCTCTGTTGTAATATACACCTCAATAAGATGCCAATTTGACATGGACTTGTGAACACAGTCTATGCCTTTCTAGTGATGAAATATAATTGATGAAACATGGTTCAGGTAGATATCTTGGATCACATCTCTCCCAAATGAATCATGGAAGTCACAATAAGTTGATTCACTTGAGCCGACTACTAATTAACATATTCAAAATAGTAATGTGTATGCAACCCTCACTGTTATTTTAATTCGGTATTCCATGTCTGCATTCCATCCGCCAGGAAAGAAAATAGTTATATCGAAGACTTTATATGGTATCTCAGAAGGATCTGAAACAAACAAAAGCACTATATTGGCAATAATGATACAGATAAAGTATAGTGAATGCGTCAAATGTGAATAACATTACAACATGAGGAAGACCTCACTGACACCAAAGAAAATAACAAGCATTCCAATATAAATATCCTAAGTGTTTCTTACATATTTTAATCCGATACGTTATATCTGTTACGTATCCTGACACATGCTGATTAAAGAAATTGAAACTGAAAATATATTTTCGTCATCACACCTGTAGTAGAGTAGTTTTAATGTGATTATTTGAATAGATTCTTTATTCCTGGCAAAAAAGTTCAATCATTTTGATACACTGTGCTGCTGAGAACTACACATTAAGAAGACATTAATTCTGGATTTACTTTATTTATATAATTTGATTTCGAATGTGTTTGAATATAAAGCTGTTCGTTAGAAATTATCGCAAAATAAATATTCAAGAACCGTGGACAGCAATTCCGTGTCTTTTGTAATTTCCCACAAGTAGTAGTACTTTCAAAATGTTTACGTTCATAGTCAAAGATTGCCATAGCGTATCTTATTACCTTTATCTCCACTATCCTCACACTTGGAAGTATTCAAATGTGGATATATAAGATTTTTCAAGTGATCTCCGTCCTTCCATGCTTGTACTATCTGGTCGTAAGTACAATTATCTTCAGTGGAAAACGTGTTGTTACTTAAAACGCAGTGCTTGAAAACTTGGAATGACCTACAAAAGACAGCAGATGGTAGGTTGGTTATTGGACACATAAACAAGAAGCCAATGGACATAAATGGTCAATTTGGGTCCGATATATATAAATAGAAGTTTTGTTTGTTTTAAAGAAGAGAAAAAACCAATCAAAACCCATATCAATCAATGTGTTAAAACAATTTTTAAACAGTGTGACGATAATTCAGGATTCTCACTTTTCTATGACAGCAATGATTTTAGGCAAATACTTATAAGTATATGATAACTTCTTAACATTCAACTCACATGCAGGAATCGCTCCAATACCACAGACAGCTTGCTGCACGCTTCAGCATCAATTTTCTTGGGTTGCAAATGGATTCATTCGATTTCTTCACTATTAGTACAAAACAAGACAAGCATGTTCTTTAATAGTCACCTGAATTGCAGTTATTATTTTGCTGCTGTGCAACTGAATGATGTATACAAGGCAATAAAGCAAAATGCCCCCAAGACATTTTACAGAATTTAAAGCACGGCTTGTTAGATATATCTGAAAAATGTTGACATTATTTGGGCAAAATGGTTTTTGTTTTCTTGAGTCACAACGATATTCAGTACATGGATGTAATTGCCGATTGGGTGTCTGTGGCAATTAAGTTACCCATGTCATGCCACAGCTTGATGAAGTAAGCAGTGATACAGCCGTTAGGATCGTACAGGATGTTGGCCACTGAGCGTCACATTTAAAGTCATTCAATACGGGAATCACGTTGTTAACGTGACATCGAAAAGTTCTTATCACTGCGATGTTATCAATAACAGGGGCTTGATAACGTAATAATGCCACCTGTTCACAGAGTCATGATTATTTTGGCAGTGGAAGCATTAAATGTGTACTGGGGTACAACTGATCATCAACGTGGTTGAATGGACATCAATTTCCCCCAGATCACAATGCAATTAGCGCCTTTAGATCAGGTGGACAGAAGAACAAAAAAATAACGCCATTAGCCATGACCATTTATTAAGTTGAGAACGGACTTACAACGAAAAAAACAGGATATCCTAAACGAGGTCTATAAATTGACAAATTACTTCCATGGATTTGAAATGTGCTAGGTACAAACTAGGCGGGGTGATTTATGGTTGTCCATTTTTTTGGCTGTTTTGAACTGGTGAAAATAATTGTCTGATTTCAATATAATTCGAGAGCACCATGTTCATTTCATCCCAAATGAACTTCAAGAAGTCTGTTGTGACACACATATATTATCAAATTGCACAATTTGTTAGAATTTATCTAGTAAATGAATGAAATATCTGTTTAATCAAGATATCAATTGATTATGTCAGTATTTACCTGTCCCATTACAATTATCCAGTATTGCAGTGGGGTTAATATTTGGCCGAACATGATTAAACAAGAGTGCCACAGCAGCCTTCACGGAGGGTAGCATATTAGTCACACTGCAGTTGTTCTTCTCTTTGTCCAAATATGCCAAAATACGCCCAAGTTCCATCTCATACACACTGAAATAATTAGAAATCAATTAATCCATGCTATCATGTTTGATTATAATCATGTATCTTAAACAACTAGCGAGGAAACCATTATTTTAATTTTCAGATTTAAGAATATAATACACTTTGTTCATATTTTCATTTACTCTTCAACGTGTGGAAAATAGCCTATTTATATAATCAACGGCCATTGTCTGATGTAGACATAGACATTTCTGATCGAGGTCAACATTTGTAAGATTCAGTATGGTGTTTAGCACCGCGCCAATGTACTTCTAATCCATCCGAGATATGTTAATAAAAGTATACCCTATGGGGTTTCAATTAAATACCTGCACACAAGGATCTGCCGATTGGCTGGTATCGATGATGCATTCCGATGATCCTGGGGAATAAGGCATGTGAGAAGTGACATTTTCGTTAGTGCTTGATCCATTCATACGTAGGCCACTGGTTTCATTAGTGAACAGGCCGCTGTCTGTAGAGTCAGACCCATCAAAGCTCCTTATATCGATATTATGGAGCAAGCTCAACGTTCCCATCATATGAGTGTAGAGCAGGGACCCGTATGCATTGGAGGCATGGAAATATGCTGGCAAGGCACAAATCTGCCCACCACTGCTGTCGGCTGAAAAACGAAATGAATTTAAAATCAAGAAAAATCGTTAACATATCAACAATGAACTATATCGAAAATATACGTGTTGCCAAAAAGTAAATGTTGCTACAGCTAATATCACAGACTCAATTTTATTTAAAATCTAAGTTAATGCATTATCAGTGAAAATACCTCTTTATGATTTAAAGTAATCACTTGAAGAAATAGGAAAACCCCGCAATCCCTCAGTCGCAAATTTTACCTGGACATGTGTCTGCATCAAAGGCGACAGATGAATCAATCCTGGTTAATGACGTGTTCATACTCTTGACATATTGTGAGATGACAGGTATAGCCCATTTATTCATATAAGCACTACTACAGTTATATCCTTTGTTTCTTGTGGAATTCACTACACATTGTAAGCTCACGTTGTATAACCTGAAATGAATAATTTGATTTTCAACAGTGATCATAAAACATACAAACACACACACAAAGAAAAAGAAAATATAATTAAAAATGTACAATGTCTTCCTACTTACTTGCATAATGCTAGGTGAGTGACATTCCTGTTTACTCCAGTATTTATCATACTGTCTACCATCAGAGCTGTTACTAGCAGATGCATGCAGTTAGTCCAGTTCTGATTGGCAACTGATAATTGTCCATAGCTGCTACATACATCATTCGTACCTAGAAATACAAGTTATTTTTTATCAAGACGGGAATCACGTGTGAACATTTTGCATTCTACAAGTTTTTATAGAATCAAATGACAAACAAAAAGTCATCAAATAAAATCATACCTCACAGTCTATATAAAAAGATTTTTTGTTTGTTTTGCACAGCTAAACTGTCAGACGTTTGCTTTTCTGCAAATTAGACTCAAAATCAATGGACACAACTAGGGACCGAAGGAAACCAACATATAAAGTTTGAGACAAGCTTAATTCCGACCTACTTTGCTACATAATTTCAAAATGTTTATCAGTCAAGATACAAAATTTACGTTCATATTTGACAGTGACTTTGACCTCTGCCCCGTCGACCTCGACCTTTCGTCAGCTAAATACTTGCAACATTTTGTGTAAAATAATATTCCATAGGCCATTATGATTGCGTATGAATTTTAGATCAATGTAGAAACTTTAACATGACTCATTTATTCAAATTTCAAATAAGAGAAACATTAAAAGTTTGATAAAATCCTAATCTGAAATGTGCGTTGGGATGGTTATATATACATACAATCATATTGTAGGTACCATTATAATAGATTATGCATTAACAGAGAAATTAAAAGTTTAACAGAAATGATGACGCCGCTGCAGACTCCGTCGCCGTAGCTACTGCTGCGGAAAATAACGTTTCGCTATGCAACTCTATCACACGCGATACAAAAAATACTCCCAGTGCTTCTCAAGAAATGGCTTCAACAAACTTCAATTATCGAAATTCAAGAAAAATCCTTCCAGTACTGCTCAAGAAATAGCGATAATAGGGAGTATCTACATACAGACGGACAAGGGACGAATGACGGACCACGGAAATAGAGGGTTTTGAAAAGCCGAGGTAGGTAAATATTGCTGATTACTTTCACAATAATCAAGTCAAATGTTTCATTTTAGTTATGTAAAATACTACCAATTCATTTTAACTGGACTACTTTGTTTCCTTTTGGCCGGTACGTAATTTTTCCTAATGAACTATGAAGCTGAAATTGTCTTTCTTGTATTTGTACCCCGGTTGACTTCCCTAAAACAATAATTTAAGGTCTTTTGTTGAAAATCTACCCGTTCATACTCCTAGTCTCCGCTATTGCATGTGTCGGCATGAAAATGGTTTCAGTTAGAATTCTTCTAAATACGGTATTACACATCAATTATTAACAGTTTTACAAACAAAGTAGAGTTGATCCCCCTCTTTAGTTGATACATCATGAACATCAAACTTCATCTTTATCACTTTCAATTACTTACAGTTTTCCAAAGTGACGTTCTTTCCAAATATGTTCATTGAGTTTCTTTTCAAAACATCCTTGACATTGTGGCAGGTTGTATTAGCCCAATCCTTCATTGTATCATCCACACAGTTCTTCTTCCAAGCCGCAACCCTTTAACATTGAAGCTCAACAATTCAGAATCATCAGTGGTATATACTTTTTTCTTTCTATTGATCTGTCTCAAACATAATGATTGTCAACTGTATGAACCGAGGGAAACCTCAACTTGGAATTCTAGAACAATCATTGACGTATTTTTTCTGACCAAGAGAAATTAATGCAAACACAATTTTAAAATTGAAAATATGCAAATAAGGACTAAATGATTTAAGGGCAGACAGACGGAAGATCATCTCTAAAAAAAGACACTATGAATTAAGTATGATCTGAACAGTCCCGAAGCTGATGATGAGATAATAGTGAAACATAAACGCCGTTTCGTCCATATTCTAATTTTAAATGTACCAATTACTATCGGATGCAAAATTCCCAGCCTCACAGATAACAGTACAGATTTTGACAAACTAATTTAGCGCAAAAACGCTACATATAGGCTATTTTCAGTTCATATTTGGTATAAACCATTACATATAAATCGTATATTAATTAAATGTTTCATAAATCCTTGCTGTTTACAAAACTGAGTTTTCTTTTATTTATTTCTATCATGCTAATTTTTTACTACTTACCCACATGTGTCGTTCATCATCAAATGCCATTCTATATCAGACATATGCTCCGGCCGAATATTACAGTTATACTTGGCGATGTACTCTATGCTATTATTCTCACATGGTAAGCTCCCAAGTGTCTTCGTAATATTTTTAATGTGACTGCCATTCAGATGTCTATATTGAACATTGCCTTCATACACTGGAAAATACAAAATGAACTAATGAACGTTAAATCATTTTACACCTTTTAACAAGCTGACTAATTTAGAATCACCACCTTGATATTAGATCAGGTGATTTTGACAGAAAAACATCGAAAAGAAAACATCAAAACGAACACTCTTGATATCAAACATATACATGATTTACTGATATAATAAAAAGAAAACCTTATGATACATATTTGAATATTCAATGCGAAATTATTTAACATAATTCATACATTTCATATCAAACACAATCAATTGCAAATCAAGGACATCTCGCAAGGTTAAATCATTTAGAAAGTAATTGATTACGGTAATCCTTTCTTTGTCCCCGATCAAATCATTCTTAAACTACATATGTATAAGGAATTAAGAAATCTGACTTCTACAGAACAAGCCATGGAATTATTCACGAAATTCATGCTAAACCAGTCATGATTTATGTTGACATACTTACAAATGTTACAAGAAGATATATTCTTTCCACCAAAGACTTTTTTAAACTTTTCCTCATTGGACTTGATTGCCATAACCATTACACTGTCATTACATTTCCCAGCCATGTAAGGTCTGTTGTTAAATACTACTCTGGCGCACAGCAAACTGGCATGGAGGTGTCTGAATGAATCAAATATGTACGGTATTCTTCAAGGTTTCAGTTAATAAGTTCAAGGGAACACTTAAATTAAAAATTAAAACAGTCCTAGAAGTTACAAGTGGTGCTTCGCAATATATATAATTTCAAGCTGTACATTTAGTCAAGATTTCTGTCAACCTAGGGTATCAAAGATTGTCAGTACTCTAAAGCTCACTGTACTGCTGTCGCAATATACGACGGCACCATGGCCGTTGAGCGACATCACGCTCTGATTAAACATGGACAATACATATTGCTTGAAACACAGCCAGTAAATTCAATAATCAACCAGTAAATATCATAAAGAGTGTTACAGGCGGATACTAATATTAACTTATGAAATATATATCGAAACCAAACTTAATATCGCCTTTATCAAGCAAACGTTTGCACATCATATTGTACATCTGCAATTTAATCTCCCACTTTACATCCTTCACATAGACGGTAACCACAATTTAACTTACTTGCAGTAAGTTGTTGAGTCATTTGTGTTCAAATATTGCACTGATGGACAACTTTGGTTTAAATGAAACATAATCGAGTCGATATCGGAACAATCCAATACAGGAGCAGGCATACCTGAAAGGAAATAAGTAATCATTACATTGTAAGTCGATTATACTCATCGCATATAATTTGTGCACTAGCTCATATATCAAACGGACATATAACAAGGGAATCAGTAGAACTCATTGCTTATGTCCTCTTAAATTCCATCGCAACTGCATATTGTACAAAGCATATTGTGCGTTGACTGTTAGGTGAAGCACAAAGTCAGCATGCAATTAAATGGGAATAAATAAATAATTTAAATAATTAAACCACTGGGATACCAACTTCAACGTTATCACATAACTTCGTTGTGAGCCACAACAAACCACCTTGCCGCAAATGTTTGAAACATCCTTCTGGTACTTCTCATAAGATAAGGATATCAAGGAATCCTTATCTCCTGATGAGCGACAAGACAACGGACAATAGCAGCTTTGTGTGAACCACCAAATAATGATAATGAGAAATTAAGATAAAAACCAAGTCGCCCGGTTGTCCTGAATCGCTCATATGTTGAAGCAGTACCTGGTAATGAAGATAATCTTTTTTGGAGCATTGAAAATTCTATTCAGGTGACAAATGATATCAATTCATCAAATTTAAGGGACGCTAGGGTTATTCGGTAATTTCTTTTTCAAGCATGTGTGATCAGGTCGCTGTGCTCTTGATAATTCAGGGGGGAAATACTTCAAAAGGTTTTGGCACATTTGAACCTTGTGGCATTGAATGTAGGTCAAGCATATTTGACTCCTTTCATCTTGAATACAGGTTAAGGTCATTTATTACAAATAAATTTGGTCTAACCCTTCATTACAGCCTACATCAGGCCCAGTATCATGACTCTTATCCTCTTGATTATTTAGAAGTTATTCAAACGAAACAAAATGACGTCGGACAGACTACTGGCGGACGGTTCGGCGCACAATGCACCACGGCATAAGCTCACTTGCTTTTCGGGCAGGTGAGCTAACAAGAGTACCGTCGGGCGTAACAACAAACGACTATCTAATACCGCAGAGGAAGACACTGTTGTATTAAAATAGATGCAAATATAGAAATGAGATATGAATTGTGAATTTAAAAAAGGCATGTTCATGTCATAGCAAACTGTACAAATATATTGGAAGAAATTGGAGAAAACTGAGCGAGAGGACCTAAAAACAAGACCAAAATACCGATAGAACCAAAAGGCATTTTTCTTTTATTTATTAAAATTTTTTTTTTGAATTTTAAGCACAGGAACATAATAATAATTACAAACCATGCAATGTTTCTAAGAAATCTATTGAAAAAAAAATTAAAACTGAAATGAGCAAATATCCATTGGAATGATGAGGTTATCATATTCTGACTGACATTGACAAACGACTGGCTATGTGGTAAATTTTAATGCAAAATTCAAACCTGGTTCATCCTTCTTTTTAGCTACTTGGACTGTAGCGCCATAGAAAACACTTGAACTGTTCCTATTATATATGGCGCCGGTAATGTTGTTTGTCACACTCTGAACAGTTACAGCACTGGCACTGGCAACCTTGATTTCACATTCCGCAACAAATCCACCGCTACTGAAATTGCCTGATGTCTGTCGTTTCATTCTACCGATTTCACTGTATAAAACAAAGATACACTGAGGGTAACAAAATCAAACTCGAAATTCATTTCATAATCCAGTAACATTGACTTATAACGACTACCCAAGCATTAGTTTATCAAATGTTTGGGGCTGTAGGGCTAACTAACTTCTAATGAAACTTTTATTCAAATACATGAATATAGTCTAGGTTTATTGATTTATATAAATTCTGTAACCTTTTCTCCCAGAATTCTGCTAGCCAAATATCAGATCTATGGGTCTCTTGGTTATTAAGAATTCTTTTTTTAAACCCGTACTTGCTTCACCAGATGTGTCTAAATAAGCCTAATTGCACCAGACACTCATATGACAAGCTGCGTTATTATGTTTTAGAATGGCCTTGAAGGCTTAATATATGATTATTCAGTTACCTCTAAGCTTGTTTTTGTAAAGAAACACTGTACCAAAGCAATTTATGCAGTATATTTGTGTTCATAATTTAAAAAATACCCGATGGGCCTGTATCACTCTCCAGTACTACAAGTTTAATACCTCTTCATATATTCCAATATGATGATATACTGAGTTAATTCATCCAAGTTTTCTTTTTAATGACTCAATATCATGATATTTTGCCTCTTGAATTGACAACAAGAGGCCCATGTGCCTTACCAGTCACGTAAGTTTTGAAATATTTAAGTTAATCTAATTGATCCTTTTTGACCCCGTCCATCATCCCATGGGTCAGTCAGTGCCAACATGTGCAGACCATCAATCTGTCATCCAATTCTCATAATGTTAAAGTGAGAATGAATTCCAATAGAAATAAAACAAATGATAGTTAAAAATGTGATTTCCATTAAATAAACTATAGCAAAAAAATAACCCCTTCCTTAGTGGCAAACGTGGGACCACTGGGTAATGAAATTCACTGTTTTTGTAAAGAACCTTAAGACCTTCAATCTATGAAGATTATTTGATTCTACCTTATTTCGATTTGAGAAGAAGTTTCTTGATATTTCAATTAACTTAACCATTTTTGGCATGTCCCTCAGGCCCCTGGGGAGTTGGGGGGGGGGGGGGGGGGGGGGGGGGGAGAGGAGAGAGGGGCATATAATTCACAATTTTGGTTGACGTTTGGCAATGGAATCTTCCTGTTAATTTTCATTGAATGTGGTGCAGTGGTTTTGGAGAACTCGAAAATGTAAATTGTTTACGGACCGACGACGCATGACGCACGACGACGGACAAAAGGCGGTTAGAATAGGTCACCTGAGAGTTCGTCTCAGGTGACCTAAAAATGAGAAGCTGTCTCGGTAGATTTCCATCCAAGCATGCTACTGGCCCAAAGGATACTGCATAATAACATCGATTTACTTGCCTTTCGGGCAGTTGAGCTAAACTAGAGATGTGTTTTAAATGTGTTTTTGTGCCTTATATCCAAAGGAAACAGTTGACAACATCACTGTTCCCATAAGGTTCACGTAACTTGCCCTTTTGCTGGACTTGACTTAAAAACATACGAAATGCAGATATAAATGTATCTAATTTCAACGAAAGTATAACAGGTCACCTTAACGATGACCAATGACGACTCATGGCAGAACAATAATTACAGCTTATTATATATCTCGCCTATCCTACTTTGTTTATATACTGAAGTTTTAAACAACAAACATGCTGGGTATTGCTAAAGCAATACATGACCCTTAACGTCCCTCGCTAAAAATAGTTACAGTGACTTTTAAATCCTCAAACTTGTGCTTCTTGGAAAGACTTACAGACGGACGGGGAGGTAACCTATAGCCCCTCCTGTTTCACTGATAGGTGACTTAAAACAATACTTCCCTTAACATTTTTTTTTAAATAAAAAAACGTTCACATTAAAAGAATGTGTAAATATTGAAGCATTGAAAAAAACAACTTAAATTTCGCGAAATGATTTATTCTAACAATTCACCAAAATACGTCAAAACTTCTAGATTCCTGGCATGATTATTTTCAGAATCACTGGATCATATGTTCTGGAAGATATTCCGTAAGTGGAGGCCGTGTTCAGATGTCCACTGAGATTAATTTCAGAAAGTATGAACTTGTTTTAGGCCTGATACTTTGAAAATTGTATACCTGTAATGCACATCTGCACAACAGTGTATCACTATGTGAAATTTAAGAGAATTTTAGTCTTCTTGATTCTGTATCAGATTTATTCATATCCGGAATCGAAAGTTCTGACGGATGAACGGAAGAAATTACCAGAACTGAGGTTAATCATTTGTTCTCAAAGAATAAGCGAAACTCACAATATCAATACAATATGCCGGACGGACAACGTGATTACTATTTCATGCGGGGCTAATCAATAATGATCAAAATTTAATACAGCATCATCGCATTGTAAACAACACTCTAAAGATAGGTTCAAAGGTGGTCATCATAGGTTTCGTATGGCATACTAAACAATAAACATACAGTGTAGCGATGAAGTAAGCTGCACTAACAAAGCATGTGTAATGGACTCACCTGATAGATATGATCCGGAAACTCCCCGAAATGTAATATTGCATCATTGCCTGTCTCATCAAAGCTTCGCCCTAAAAAGAAGCGGATGTAAAAGCTCACAATAAAGTACAATATAACGAGGACATTCCTAAGTGATCTTTTTAAACAAATTGATGTGCCACTTTAAACCATATTATTTCATTAAATTTAAAATTCAGTTTTTCATTATGATGTTTGACTAATCCTGAAATAATCGTATCGGATATTTGTATATGGACTTCAACATTGCAACGTCTGACATAAAATACCGTTCAATAAGGTGTCGATGGGAACTGTGAACACATGATATTCCTATGATAAGTGAATAAGTGATAAAATCCAACTAATGAAACATGTTTCAGGTAAATATATTGAATAAAATCTAAAAATCCAGAATCATAAAGGTCACAATTAGAGGATTCAACTGACCCGAGGATTGTCTTTACATGCTCAAAATAACAATAACACAGGACAGAACAGGAGAGAGAAAGCTATAAATCTTTCTAATATATATATCGTTTGCAACCCTCACCGTTGTTATAATTCGGTGTTTCATGTCCTCATTCCATGCCACAGGAAAGAAAATAGTTATATCGAAGACGTGGTATGGTATCTCGGAATCTGTAACAAACAAAAGCAATATATAGCTAAGAATAAGAATACAGATAAAGTATCACTACAGTAAGGTTTGAAATATTTGATTACTACCCATACCTTGATGGAGACACTGTGTCACATTTAACCCTGGAACCAGGTTGTCAAACCAGTATCCTCCGAGGTTAAGGGCGTTCGATATATCCTCTACCTTACATTGGAAGTATTTTGGGATATCATAGTTCATCGCGATGTTCTGTCCACATTCGAATATGCGATGTCCGATTCTAAAATAACAAATCAATGAACAATATTATTTTCATTATAACAAAACCCTACATAAATGTCTCGCATCAAAAACCTCAGATTTTAAATGATGTTAAAACTACAACACAAAAAAAATATTTAGGACAAACTTCTATTAAGAGTATACATCAAATGAAATGTTAAGTAACCGACATGGATACACCCGTAATACCATCATTAGTTTTTAACAACTACCATTCACAATTGATTCAGCATCGTCAATTGGATCCTTTACGCTTACAGAACCGTTAGCTGTAATCATACCACCATATTTAAGCATATGTCTATAACTTATTAATGAAAACGTATACTTGAAGAAACCACTGTTTTAATGGTTTACCGTAGATATATGATATATATTTTTTTTTAATCGCCGATATCTTTTGTGATGTATGCCGATTTATTTATGAATCAAATAATTGTACTCGTATACACTGTACAACGAACCAAGCAAATTAGGCAAATTTTATTAGTTGCGAAGCTTACAGATAGCTGACCAAAAAAAGACATTTCAAGTTTTCACAGTACCTGCATCCAATGTCATCTATCCCGGTTTTATCCCCAAAAAGGATGGGCATAAGTAAGTCAATCTCATCCCAATCAAGAAGACACGTCGACAACAGCAATGGTATAATACGATCTCCGTCATCACATATACTTTGATCATACCTCCAAAAGTCTGGTTGAGCTAGAATAGCAATCATTGATTTATCATGATCGACGAAGAATTAACTTTGGAAATTTTGTAATATCAACAGTTGTGCAAATGTTACGAGTATTTTATGAATGGAGATAGATCATGCAAACAGAACACTGAACAAAGTTATTGTGAGTTAAGAAATGTTGGACAGACAAACAGGTGAACATTGATTTTGTATGGTCGACGACAGGACCTTTCAATGACATTTGTTAACATAGATCGATTCAGTACAAATAAAATGTTGCAGCACATCAGATTAAATGCTGTTGTTTTCAGATTTGAAAAAAAAATCAAAATAGAATATGCACAACTATAGGGACCAAGGGCAATCTACCTATGAAATTTGAGAATGACCCCTTCAGTGCTTTCTGAGAAATTGCGTTAAGAAACTTTAATTGTCAACATCCATGATGGATGCCTGTCGACCATGTTGTTTTCCGATTAGTCCGAAAATGTGATATGCATAACTATGGACCAAGGGGAACCATAAATGAAATTTGAGAACGATCACTTCAGTAATTTCTGGGAAATAGTGACAACAAAGCTTAATAGCAAAACTCCAAGATGGCTGCCTGTCGACCATGTTGTTTTCCAATTGGTCCCAAAATGCAATATGCATAACTAGGGACTAAGGAGAACCTACATATGAAATTTGACAAAGATCCTTTTCGTACTTTTTTCAAAAATAGCGATAACAATAATTGTTTACGGGCAGACGGACTAAGGACGCGATTTGAATAGCCGATCATCTGATGATGGTAAGCTAAAAACCAGTTTAAGTTCAATTTACGCACCAATCCAATCTTCTGTACAGTACAGTTAAAACAAAAAGTATTATTTTACCTCACCATCATATTTTTTCAGACCTTCCAGCATCTTTAGACAATGATTTCAGGAAGAAACACGGAATCACGTAAAAGAAATTTTCTAACAGACCAAACATTTTAATTTGTTTTCATAGAATAAACTGACACTTTAATGGCTAACTATTACAGCGAGAGTGATGACAAAATAAGATATACAACGAGTAGAAAAGACTTGTTCTGATGAGCTGTTATGAGTATAATGATAAATTATTTGTCAGGTTTACCTGCACATTGGTTGAGGGTAGTGTTCAGTTTCATAGCATTTACACCCATTGAGGCGCTGTAATCTAATATAGTTGTCAAGGCCGTTTCTTTTGAACAGTGGTTTCCTTTTGAAGAGGCATGAAGAGTAGTGTTAAAACAAGACCAACCAATGCTGAGAAAGCTGAAACACAAGTTATGTAGAATATAAAACAACTGAAGTTAGTATAAGTTTTCACTAGAAAAATATCTATCATGTAAGTATGTATCATAATAATAAAAGCTTTAAACTAAACCAAATTTCCCCTTTTCGATACCTTCGCTGGAAGAAGTGTCGCTAATATTTAGCCGAATAGAAACTTGATTATTTTATTCATATATTGTCTAGTTTCAGGCCACGTATTCATGATATACTGTTATCTTATAATCAACTTACCCTAGTAAAGGTATCTGCTAAAATATGAGACATGATGGAATTAAATAGTTGGCCGACACATTGAAAACGTGAGCATATTCCATTATCAGGGTATTATAACAAATATGATGAAGTGATCAAAATTATTTTAGCAATCACTAACCTACAGATTTCACCATCGACTTTAGCCAACAGGTTTTTTACATTGGCAAAACCAGTAAAATTGCCCAATCCTGCTTGTAAGAAGGATGATACTTGATATCCATGGAAACATTCAGAAAACACACGATATCCATAAGAAGGATCCGCCTGCTGATAACATACATCTCTGAGTTCTGTAAGGAAAATAAAACTTGAGAATAATTAAACCTTCCAACATTAATGTTACAGAAATTGTTAATAATGACTTCCCGACTTTTTTTTTTTAGTTTTGCCTGATCATAAGACGGTTAAAGGGCGGTAAAAAATTCCTCGTAACATACTTTCCTCAATGCATTTAACAATGTAAGAAATAGCGCAAAAATGTAATACTGAATTCGAAATCACGGAGTTATCATATTCGAACAAACTTATGATTCATAGTGTAGTTAGTTATCAATTTTAATTCAATATCCAAACCTGGTTCATCCTTCTTTTCGCCTACTTGTACTCTAGCGCCATAGAAAACACTTGACATGTTCACTTTATTGATGGCCTCGGTAATGTTCTTTGTTACATGATCAACAGTTAAATCACTGGCAACCTTGATTTCACATTCTGCAACAAATCCAGCACTACTGGAATTGTCTGTCTGTCTCTTTATTCTACTGTTTTCGCTGTATAAAACAAAAGTACACAGGAGTTACTCAGGGCAACAAAGTCAAGGTCGAAACTGATTTGATAACTCTAGTAACATTTATTTATTACGATTAAGAATTGGTTTTGCAAACCTTTGACAAGAAATTTTGTTTTGCTTTTGTTTTGCCTCACATAGAGGGGAGTAATCTACCCTTCATATTTCATCACATTGCTTTATCGTTTGTCACGTTTTCCTCGTGGCAGAGACCATCACTGCCTCCTGATTACATCTAAAAGTAGGTCTGACGTTCAATTGGAATTCATTTTTCTAGAGAGACAGTATTTGACGAGTGTTTCACATTCCATTAAATTGCCCTGTCGAAAGCATATGTAAATGACTCACCTGATAGATCCTACATAAAAGCTACCCAGAATGTAACCCGTTAACGCCTGTCTCATCAAAGCCTCGCCCTAAAAAAATAAACAGATATGTGCATTCCGGTTGAAATCATTTTACATGTTCAGAGAAAAATAGCACGAAACAAAGCATTTTATTAACAATTGATCTTTTATGACATTTTCAGGTGAAAATCCCTCAGGTGACATTTTCTTTACAAGAGGCCCATGGGCCTTAACGGTCACCTGAGATTTGAAATATTTCAGTTAATTTAATTGACCATTTTTGGCCCCGCCCATAAGCCCCTAGGGGTCAGTCAGGGCCAACATGTGCATATTTTCAAACTTTCATCCTATGCTGAAAATGTTAACCAAGTTAGAATGAATTCCAATAGAAATCAAACAAATCAGTCAAAAATGTGATTTCCCTATATAAACTATAGTAAAATTTACCCCCTCACCAGGTGTAAATGTGTGACCCCAGGGTCATGAAATTCACAATTTTAGTAAAGCACCTTAAGATTCCTCCATCTATAAACAGTATTTGATTCTATCTTACTTCAGTCTGAAAAGAAGATTTGTGAAATTTCAGTCAATTTGACCCTTTTTAGCCCCGCCCAACAGCCCCTAGGGGTCAGTCAGGGCCAACATGTGCATACCCTCAAACTGCCATCCCAAGCAGATAATGTTAACCAAATTAGAATGAATTCCAATAGAAATCAAACATATTGTAGTCAAAAATGTGATTTCCCTATAGTAAAGTATACCCCCTCCCAAGGGGCAAACTTGAGACCTCAGGGTCATGAAATTCACAATTTTAGTAAAGCACCTTAAGACCCTTATAACTATAAAGAGTATTTGATTCCATCTTATTTTGGTCTTGAGAAGAAGATTTTTGAAATTTCAGTCAATTTGGCCCTTTTTAGCCCCGCCCATCAGCCCCTGGGGGTCAGTCAGGGCCAACATGTGCATGCCATCAAACTGTCATCCCATGCTGACACTGTTTACCAAATTAGAATGAATTCCAATAGAAATAAAACAAATAAAAGTCAAAAATGTATATATAGTCTATATAAACTATTGTAAAGTTAACCCCTGCCCAGGGGCAAACGTGAGACCCCTGGGTCATGAAATTTACAATTTTGGTAAAGCACCTTAGGACCCTTCCATCTATGAAGAGTGTTTGATTCCACGATATCTGAGAGTAGTCAATTCAACCCTTTTTAGCCCCGCCCCTCAGGCCCCTGGGGGGTGGGGACCATATAATTTACAATTTTAGTTGACCTTTAGCCATAGAAGCTTCCTGCTAAATTTCATGGAATTTGGTTTAAGGGTTTTGGAGAAGAAGTCGAAAATGTAAATTGTTTACGGACGCACGACGGACGACGCACGACGCACGACGGACGACGCACGACGCACGACGACGGACAAAAGGGGATTAGAATAGGTCACTTGAGACTTTGTCTCAGGTGACCTAAAAAGCTGTGTGGTAATTTAAAACAGATTATTTTCATCTAAATTTTGCAAGTCAAACTTTTACAATGACAGTGGACTAATCATGTAACTATTGTATTAGGAATTTTATATCGACTTCCCAATTGAAACATCTGTTGTAATATAGTATTCAATAATGTGTCGATTCAACATGGAACTTTTAACACATACATGTACTATGCCTTTCTAGTTATAAAAATCCAATTGATGAAACATGGTTCAGGTAAATATCTTGGATCACATCTTTCACAAATGAATCATGGAGGTCACAGTAAGTGGATTCATTTGACCTGAAAACTAATTAACATATTCAAAATAGTAATGTGTATGCAACCCTCACTGTTATTTTAATTCGGTATTCCATGTCTGCATTCCATCCGCCAGGAAAGAAAATAGTTATATCGAAGACTTTATATGGTATCTCAGAAGGATCTGAAACAAACAAAAGCAGTAAATTGCTAATAATAATACAGATGTAGCATATTGAAGGATTCATCTGTGAATAGCATGACGACGTGAAACCATCTTTGAGATATAAAGAAAATAACAAGCCTTCCGATATAAATATCCTAAGCGCTTCTTCGATATTTTGATTCGATAATTTATATCCGTTATGTATCATGACAATTGCTGTTTTGTTTAAAGAAATTGGAACTTAAAAATATATTTTCGTCATCACACCTGTATTAGAGAAGTTTTAGTTTGATAATTTAAATATTAAAACTTCAATCGTTATGATACACTGTGCTGCTGAGAACTACAAATTACGAAGATATTATTTCTGGACTAAAAACCATCAGTTCACTCATTCTTTAATCATGATATTGTTTAACAAAATCAAATCTTTAAATTGATTTTGATTGAAGATGGGACTTTTTATGAATAACTAGTATTTAACCTTATGGATCTTTCGCAACTCTGCATTTAGATTATGACAATTCTATCGACATTTTTCGAAATGATTGGTCGCCTCTTATGAACAACATGTATGACCCTTTGCATCACAAAGGAGCCCAATCAGGATGTAGCTATTTCATTTTCGCTTTACTGTATCGAAATCTCAATTTGTTTTCGAATGTGTTAATATCTTGTCTTTTGTAAAATTCTTGACTTTGTATCAAACTCGGTTAGCGCATTGATGAATTAGTGCGGCCGAATCAATAGTACAGACAAAAGTTGAATAAGCATAAATAGAAATTATCGCAAAATACAATATTCTAAACCAGAAACGTGTCTATTGCAATTACCCACAAGTAGTAGTACCTTCAAAATGTTTACGTTCATAGTCAAAGATTGCCATGGTGTATCTTATTACCTTTATCTCCACTATCCGCACACTTGGAAGTATTCAAATGTGGATATATAAGATTTTTCAAGTGATCTCCGTCCTTCCATGCTTGTACTATCTGGTCGTAAGTACAATTATCTTCAGTGGAAAATGTGTTGTTACTTAAAACGCAGTGCTTGAAAACTTGGAATGACCTACAAAGACAGCAGGTGATAGGTTGGTTATATTGGACACATAAACAAGAAGCCAATGGACATAAATGGTCAATTTGGGTCCGATATATATAAATAGATGTTTTGTTTGTTTTAAAGAAAAGAAAAAACCCATCAAAACCCCATCAAAACCCCATATCAATCAATGTGTTAAAACAATTGTTAAACAGTGTGACGATAATTCAGGATTCTCACTTTTCTATGACAGCAATGATTTTAGGCAAATACTTATAAGTATATGATAACTTCTTAACATTCAACTCACGTGCAGGAATCGCTCCAATACCACAGACAGCTTGCTGCACGCTTCAGCATCAATTTTCTTGGGTTGCAAATGGATTCATTCGATTTCTTCACTATTAGTACAAAACAAGACAAGCATGTTCTTTAATAGACACCTGAATTACACAGTTATTATTTTGCTGCTGTGCAATTGAAAGATGTATACAAGGCAATAAAGCAAAATGCCCCAAAAAAGACATTTTACAGAATTTAAAGCACGGCTTGTCAGATATATCTGAAAAATTAGTTTGGGCAAAATGGTTTTTGTTTTCTTGCGTCACAACGATATTCAGAACATGGATGTAATTGCCGATTGGGTGTCTGTGGCAATTAAGTTACCCATGTCATGCCACGGCTTGATGAAGAAGGCAGTGATACAGCCGTTAGGATCGTACAGGATGTTGGCCACTGAGCGTCACATTTAAAGTCATTCAATATGGGAATCACGTTGTTAACGTGACATCGAAAAGTTCTTATCACTGCGATGTTATCAATAACAAGGGCAACGTAATAATGCCAACTGTTCGCAGAGTCATGATTATTATGGCAGTGGAAGCATCATAATGTGTACTGGGGTACAACTGATCATCAATGTGGTTGAATGGACATCAATTTTCCCCAGATCACAATGCAATTAGCGCCTTAAGATCAGGTGGACAGAAGAACAAAAAATTAACGCCATTAGCCATGACCACTTAACAAGTTGAGAACGGACTTACAATGAAAAAAACAGGATATCCTAAAGGAGGTCTATAAATTGACGAATTACTTCCATGGAGTTGAAATGTGCTAGATACAAACTAGGCGGGGTGATTGATGGTTGTCCAATTTTTGGGCTGTTTGGAACTGGTGAAAATAATTGTCTGATTTCAATATAATTTGAGAGCACCAGGTTCATTTCATCCCAAATGAACTTCATGAAGTATGTTGTGATACACACTTATTATCAAATTGCACAATTTGTTTGAACTTATCTAGTAAACAAGAGGCCCAATGGGCCTGTATCGCTCACCTGGCTCTACAACAAATTTGCAGTAGATACTATGCTGATAACCACTTTATTCAAATATCAGAGTAAGCTAGGTTTATTCATGTCAATAAATATTCTAGTCCTTCATTCCAGCATACTATTGGCCTAATATCAGGTCTTGGCGACTCTTGGCTATGGCAAGATTTAAAAATATTTCACCCCTGTGACCTTGAATGTAGGTCAATGTCATTCAGTTGAACAAACTTAGTAACCCTACGTACACCCAGCATGCTATAGACAGGCCCAACCTCAAGTACCTGAGCCTCTTGGTGTTTCAGAAGAAGTCGTTTAAAGATTTTAGCCTATTTGACCCATGTGACTTTGAATGAAGTTCAAGGTCATTTATTTGAGCAAACTTGGTAGCCCTTCACCCCAGCATGCTACAGGCCCAATATCAAGTCCCTGGGCCTCTTGGTTATTGAGAAGTCGTTTGAAGATTATAGCCTATTTGACCCCTGTGACCTTGAATGAAAGTCAAGGTCATTTATTTTAACAAACTTGGTAGCCCTTCACCCCAGCATGCAACAGGCCCAATATTAAGTCCCTGTGCCTCTTGGTTATTGAGAAGAAGTCGTTTAAAGATTTTAGTCTTTTTGACCCATGTGACCTTGAATGAAGGTCAAGGTCATTTATTTGAACAAACTTGATAGCCCTTCACCCCAGCATGCTACAGGCCTAATATCAGGTCCCTGGGCCTCTTTGTTATTGAGAAGAAGTCGTTTAAAGATTATAGCTATTTGACCAATGTGACCTTGAATGAAGGTCAAGATCATTTATTTGAACAAACTTTGTAGCCCTGCACTCCAGCATACTACAGGCCCAATATCAAGTCCCTGGGCCTCTTGGTTATTGAGAAGAAGTTGTTTGAAGATTATTAGCCTATTTGACCCATGTGACCTTGAATGAAGATCAAGGTCATTTATTTGAACAAACTTGGTAGCCATTCACCCCAGCATGCTATATGCCCAATATCATGTCCCTGGGCCTCTTGGTTATTGAGAAGTCGTTTGAAGATTATGGCCTATTTGACCCATGTGACCTTGAATGAAGGTCAAGGTCATTTATTTTAACAAACTTGGTAGCCCTTTACTCCATGATGCTTCAGGCCCAATATCAAGTCCCTGGGCCTCTTGGTTATTGAGAAGAAGTCGTTTGAAGATTATAGCCTATTTGACCCACGTGACCTTGAATGAAAGTCAAGGTCATTTATTTGAACAAACTTGGTAGCCCTTCACTCCATGATGCTTCAGGCCCAGTATCAAGTCCCTGGGCTTCTTGGTTATTGAGAAAAAGTCGTTTGAAGAGTATAGCCTTTTTGACCCATGTGACCTTGAATGAAGGTCAAGGTCATTTATTTGAACAAACTTGGTAGCCATTCCCACCAGCATGCTACAGGCCCAATATCAAGTCCCTGGGCCTCTTGGTTATTGAGTAGAAGATGTTTAAATGAAAAAGTTGACGCCGGACGGACGGACGGACGACGGACGTCGCACCACGGCATAAGCTCACTTGCCCTTCGGGCAGGTGAGCTAATGAATGAAATATCTGTTTAATCGATATATCAATTGATTATGTAAGTATTTACCTGTCCCATTACAATTATCCAGTATTGCAGTGGGGTTAATATTTGGCCGAACATGTTTAAACAAGAGTGCCACAGCAGCCTTCACGGAGGGTAGCATATTAGTCACACTGCACTTGTTCTTCTCTTTGTCCAAATATGCCAAAATACGCCCAAGTTCCATCTCATACACACTGAAATAATAAGAAATCAATTAATCCATACTATCATGTTTGATTATAATCATGTATCTTAAACCACTAGTGAGGAAACCATTATTTTAATTTTCAGATTTATGAATATAAAGAAAAATATGCACACTTTGTCCATATTTTCATTTACTCTTCAACATGTGGAAAATAGACTATTTATATAATCAACAGCCATTGTCTGATGTAGACATAGACATTTCTGATCGAGGTCAACATTGGTAAGATTTAGTATGGTGTTTAGCACCGCGCCAATGTACTTCTTATCCATCCGAGATATGTTAATAAAGTATAACCTATGGGTTTTCTATTAAATACCTGCACACAAGGATCTGCCGATTGGCTGGTATCGATGATGCATTCCGAGGATCCTGGGGATAAGGCATGTGAGAAGTGACATTTTCGTTAGTGCTTGATCCATTCATACGTAGGCCACTGGTTTCATTAGTGAACAGGCCGCTGTCTGTAGAGTCAGACCCATCAAAGCTCCTTATATCGATATTATGGAGCAAGCTCAACGTTCCCATCATATGAGTGTAGAGCAGGGACCCGTATCCATTGGAGGCATGGAAATATGCTGGCAAGGCACAAATCTGCCCACCACTGCTGTCGGCTGAAAAACGAAATGAATTTAAAATCAAGAAAAATCGTTAACATATCAACAATGAACTATATCGAAAATATACGTGTTTCCAAAAAGTAAATATTGCTACAACTAACTAGAATGCATTATCAGTCAAAATACCTCTTTATGATTTAAAGTTATCAATTGAAGAAATAGGAAAACCCCGCAATCCCTCAGTCGCTAATTTTACCTGGACATGTGTCTGCATCAAAGGCGACAGATGAATCAATCCTGGTTAATGGCGTGTTCATACTCTTGACATATTGTGAGATGACAGGTATAGCCCATTTATTCATATAAGCACTACTACAGTTATATCCTTTGTTTCTTGTGGAATTCACTACACATTGTAAGCTCACGTTGTATAACCTGAAATGAATAATTTGATTTTCAACAGTGATCATAAAACACACATACACAAAGAAAAAGAAAATATAAATAAAAATGTACAATGTCTTCCTACTTACTTGCATAATGCTAGGTGAGTGACATTCCTGTTTACTCCAGTATTTATCATACCCTCTTCCATCAGAGCTGTTACTAGCAGATGCATGCAGTTAGTCCAGTTCTGATTGGCAACTGATAATTGTCCATAGCTGCTACATACGTCATTCGTACCTAGAAATACAAGTTATTTTTATTCAAGATGGGAATCACGTGTGAACATTTTGCAATAAAATGACTTGGATTCGACATATAAATTTCATTTCAGCTATCATCTACAAGTTGTTATACAATCAATGACAAACAAAAAGTCATCAAATAAAATTATACCTCGCAGTCTATATAAAAAGTTGTTTTTTGTTTTTGTTTTTTTTTTCTTTGCAAAGCTAAACTGTCAGACGTTTGCTTTCTGCAAATTAGACTCAAAATCAATGGGCACAACTAGGGACCGAATGAAACACACATATGAAGTTGGAGATAAGGGGGACCTACATATGAAATCTTAAGAGATATATGAAGAACTTTGTGTGAATACGAAATCATCATATTAAACTTCGTCGTTCAGCCATTTTGATTTCTGTATCATATTCAAATTCCATATTTGCTGCCGAATTAAAAAACCAGTTTCAATTATTGTGTGAGAATTGATTCGTTTTATTTCAATCCAAATGATTCATAAGATAAGAATCATGGTCATAATTAGATAACCACTTTCTCCTTGTCCTTTGAAAAAATCCATTACATTAGACCCAGTGACTTTGATCTTTTGAAAGTTGACTTCTTGCTTAATTCCGACCTACTTTGCTACATAATTTCATAACAAAATGTTTATCAGTAAAGATACAAAATTTACGTTCATATTTGACAGTGACTTTGACCTCTGCCCCGTCGACCTTGACCTTTCGTCAGCTAAATACTTGCCACATTTTGTGAAAAATAATATTCCAGAGGCCATTATGATTGCGTATGAATTTTAGGTCAATGTGGATCCTAACGGAAAACTTTAACATGACTCATTTATTCAAATAAGGGAAACATTAAAAGTTTGATAAAATCCTAATCTGAAATGTGCGTTGGGATGGTTACATATACATACAATCATATTGTAGGTACCATTATAATAGATTATGCATTAACAGAGAAATTTAAAGTTTAACAGAAATGATGACGCCGCTGCAGACTCCGTCGCCGTAGCAACTGCTGCGGAAAATAACGTTTCGCTATGCAACTCCATCACACGCGATACAAAAAATAATCCCAGTGCTTCTCAAGAAATGGCTTCAACAAACTTCAATTGTCGAAATTCAAGATGGCCATCTGTCAAAATGAAATGGCTTCAAGTAGGAACCACGCAGAATATATTAATGAAGTTTGAGAAAAATCCTTCCAGTACTGCTCAAGGAATAGCGATAATAGGGAGTATCTATATGTACATACAGACGGACGAGGGACGAATGACGGACCACGGAAGTAGAGGGTTTTGAAAAGCCGAGGTAGGTAAATATTGCTGATTACTTTCACAATAATCTAGTCAAATATTTCATTTTAGTAATGTAAAATACTACTAATTCATTTTAACTGGACTACTTTGTTTCCTTTTGGCCGGTACGTAATTTTTCCTAATGAACTATGAAGCTGAAATTGTCTTTCTTGTATTTGTACCCCGGTTGACTTCCCTAAAACAATAATTTAAGGTCTTTTGTTGAAAGTCTACCCGTTCATACTTCTAGTCTCCGCTATTGCATGTGTCGGTATGAAAATGGTTTCAGTTAGAATTCTACTAAATACGGTATTACACATCAATTATTAACAGTTTTACAAACAAATTAGAGTTTATCCCCCTCTTTAGTTGATACATCATGAAAATCAAACTTCATCTTTATCACTTTCAATTACTTACAGTTTTCCAAAGTGACGTTCTTTCCAAATATGTTCATCGAGTTTCTTTTCAACACATCCTTGACATTGTGGCAGGTTGTATTAGCCCAATCCTTCATTGTATCATCCACACAGTTCTTCTTCCAAGCCGCAACCCTTTAACATTGAAGCTTAACAATTCAGAATCATCAGTGGTATATACTTTTTTCTTTCTATTGATCTGTCTCAAACATAATGATGGGCAACTGTATGAACCGAGGGAAACCTCAACTTGGAATTCTAGAACAATCATTGACGTATTTTTCTGACCAAGAGAAATTATTGCAAACACAATTTTAAAATTGAAAATATGCAAATAAGGACTAAATTATTTAAAGGCAGACAGACGGAAGATCGTCTCTAAAAAAGACACTGGATTAAGTATGATCTGAACAGTCCCAAAACTGATTGTAGGATAATAGTGAAACATAAACGCTGTTTCGTCCATATTCTAATTTCAAATGTTCCAATTAATATCGGATGCAAAATTCACAGCCTCACAGATAACAGTACAGATTTTGACAAACTAATTTAGCGCAAAAACGCTACATATAGGCTTTTTTCAGTTCATATTTGGTATAAAGCATTACATATAAATCGTATATTAATCAAATGTTTCATAAATCCATGCTGTTTAAAAAACTAAGTTTTCTTTTGTTTATTTCTATCATGCTAATTTTTTACTACTTACCCACATGTGTCATTCATCATCAAATGCCTTTCTATATCAGACATATGCTCCGGCCGAATATTACAGTTATACTTGGCGATGTACTCTATGCTATTATTCTCACATGGTAAGCTCCCAAGTGTCTTCGTAATATTTTTAATGTGACTGCCATTCAGATGTCTATATTGAACATTGCCTTCATACACTGAAAAATACAAAATGAATTAATGAACGTTAAATCATTTTACAATTTTTAACAAGCTGACTAACTTAGAATCACCACCTTGATATTAGATCAGGTGATTTTGACAGAAAAACATCGAAAAGAAAACATCAAAACGAACACTCTTGATATCAAACATATTACATGATTTACTGATATATATAAAAAAAAAAAAACTCATGATACATATTTCAATATTCAATGCGAAATTTTTAACAGATTTCATACATTTCATATCAAACACAATCAATTGCAAATCAAGGACATCTCGCACGGTTAAATCATTTAGAAAGTAATTGATTACGGTAATCCTTTCTTTGTCCCCGATCAAATCATTCTTAAACTACATATGTATAAGGAATTCAGAAATCTTCTGACTTCTACAGAACAAGCCATGGAATTATTCACGAAATTCATGTTAAACCAGTCATGATTTATCTAGTGTTGACATACTTACAAACGTTACAAGAAGATATATTCTTTCCACCAAAGACTTTTCTAAACTTTTCCTCATTGGACTGGATTGCCATAACCATTACACTGTCATTACATTTCCCAGCCATGTAAGGTCTGTTGTTAAATACTACTCTGGCGCACAGCAAACTGGCATGGAGGTGTCTGAATGAATCAAATATGTACGGTATTCTTCAAGGTTTCAGTTAATAAGTTCAAGGGAACACTTAAATAAAAATTAAAACAGTCCTATAAGTTACAAGTGGTGCTTCGTAATATATATAATTTCAAGCTGTACATTTAGTCAAGATTTCTGTCAACCTAGGGTATCAAAGATTGTCAGTACTCTAAAGCTCACTGTACTGCTGTCACAATATACGACGGCACCATGTTCCAATGAATCACTCCAACAGAAACTGTCCAGATAATTAAAATTAAAGCAAATACATGACCCTACCGGCCCCCGATCAAAATAGTTAGTGACCTTAACCTTTACCTAATAACCCTGTTATTCATCTAGCTACTCATACTGAAGTTACATACCAGATTTCACAACACAAACATATCTTAAAAGTATAGTTGAGACGGACGGACGGACCTATAGTTCCCCTTATTTCACCCACAGGGGGTTATAACTACTCACGACAGCCTATAATTCAATGTAAAGATAAAACTGTTTCGTTTGTTTTTTTTTTTTTTTTGCTTTGTTTGCTCTTTGAGCGACATCACGCTCTGATTAAACATGGATAATACATATTGCTTGAAACACAGCCAATAAATTCAATGATCAACCAGTAAATAATATAAAGAGTGTTACAGGCGGATAATAATATTAACCTATGAAATATATATCGAAACCAAACTTAATATCGCCTTTATCAAGCAAACTTTTGCACATCATATTGCACATCTGCAATTTAATCTCCCAATTTACCTCCTTCACATAGACGGTAACCACATTTTAACTTACTTGCAGTAAGTTGTTGAGTCATTTGTGTTCAAATATTGCACTGATTGGCAACTTTGGTTTAAATGAAACATGATCGAGTCGATATCAGAACAATCCAATTCAGGAGCAGGCATATCTGAAAGGAAATAAGTAAGCATTACATTGTAAGTCGATTATACTCATCGCATATAATTTGTGCACTAGCTCATATCAAACGGACATATAACAAGGGAATCAGTAGAACTCATTGCTTATGTCCTCTTAAATTCCATCGCAACTGCATTTTGTACAAAGCATATTGTGTGTTGACTGTTAGGTGAAGCACAAAGTCAGCATGCAATTAAATGGGAGTAAATAAATTATTTAAATAATTAAACCACTGGGATACCAACTTCAACGTTATCACATAACTTCGTTGTGAACCACAACAAACCACCTTGCCGCAAATGTTTGAAACATCCTTCTGGTACTTCTCATAAGATAAGGATATCAAGGAATCCTTATCTCCTGATGAGCGACAAGACAACGGACAATAGCAGCTTTGTGTGAACCACCAGATAATGATAATGAGAAATTAAGATAAAAACCAAGTCGCCCGATTGTCCTGAATCGCTCATATGTTGAAGCAGTACTTGGTAATGAAGATAATCTTTTTTGGAGCATTAAAAATTCTATTTAGGTGAAAAATGATATCAATTCGTCAAATTTAAGGGACGCTAGGGTTATTCTGTAGAATTTCTTTTTCAAGCATGTGTGATCAGGTCGCTGTGCTCTTGCTAATTCAGGGGGGAAATACTTCTAAAGGTTTTGGCACATTTGAACCGTGTGGCATTGAATGTAGTTCAAGCATATTTGACTCCTTTCATCTTGAATACAGGTTAAGGTCATTTATTACAAATAAATTTGGTCTAACCCTTCATTACAGCCTACATCAGGCCCAATATCATGACTCTCATCCTCTTGATTATTTAGAAGTTATTCAAACGAAAAAAATGACGTCGGACAGACTACTGGCGGCCGGTCAGACGCACAACGCACCACGGCACAAGCTCACTTGCTTTTCGGGCAGGTGAGATAAAATGAGTACCGTAGGGCGTAACAACAAACGACTATCTAATACCGCAGAGGAAGACACTGTTGTATTAAAATAGATGCAAATATAGAAATGAGATATGAATTGTGAATTTAAAAAAAACAAGTTCATGTCATAGCAAACTGTACAAATATATTGGAAAAAATTGGAGAAAACTGAGCGAGAGGACCTAAAAACAACAAGACCAAAATACCGATAGAACCAAAAGGCATTTTTTTTTTTATTATTTTTTATCAAAAAAAAAAAAAAAATTTGAATCAAAATGCCTTTTAAGCACAGGAACATAATAATAATTACAAACCATGCAATGTTTCTAAGAAATCTATTGAAAAAAAATTAAAACTGAAATGAGCAAATATCCATTGGAATGATGAGGTTATCATATTCTGACTGACATTGACAAACGACTGGCTATGTGGTAAATGTTAATGCAAAATTCAAACCTGGTTCATCCTTCTTTTTAGCTACTTGGACTGTAGCGCCATAGAAAACACTTGAACTGTTCCTATTATATATGGCGCCGGTAATTTTGTTTGTCACACTCTGAACAGTTACAGCACTGGCACTGGCAACCTTGATTTCACATTCCGCAACAAATCCACCGCTGCTGAAATTGCCTGATGTCTGTCGTTTCATTCTACCGATTTCACTGTATAAAACAAAGATTCACTGAGGGTAACAAAATCAAACTCGAAATTCATTTCATAATCCAGTAACATTGACTTATAACGACTACCCAAGCATTAGTTTAGCAAATGTTTGGGGCTGTAGGGCTAACTAACTTCTAATGAAACTTTTATTCAAATACATGAATATAGTCTAGGTTTATTGATTTATATAAATTCTGTAACCTTTTCTCCCAGAATTCTGACGTTTGGCAACGGAATCTTCCTGTTAATTTTCATTGAATGTGGTTCAGTGGTTTTGGAGAACTCGAAAATGTAAATTGTTTACGGACCGACGACGCATGACGCACGACGACGGACAAAAGGCGGTTAGAATAGGTCACCTGAGAGTTTGTCTCAGGTGACCTAAAAATGAGAAGCTGTCTCGGTAGATTTCCATCCAAGCATGCTACTGACCCAAAGGATACTGCATAATAACATCGATTTACTTGCCTTTCGGGCAGTTGAGCTAAACTTGAGATGTGTTTTAAATGTGTTTTTGTGCGTTATATCCAAAGGAAACAGTTGACAACATCACTGTTCCCATAAGGTTCACGTAACTTGCCCTTTTGCTGGACTTGACTTAAAAACATACGAAATTCAGATATAAATGTATCTAATTTCAACGAAAGTGTAACCGGTCACCTTAACGATGACCAATGACGACTCATGGCAGAACAATAATTACAACTTATTATATATCTCGCCTATCCTACTTTGTTTATATACTGAAGTTTTAAACAACAAACATGCTGGGTATTGCTAAAGCAATACATGACCCTTAACGTCCCTCGCTAAAAATAGTTACAGTGACTTTTAAATCCTCAAGCTTGTGCTTCTTGGAAAGACTTACAGACGGACGGGGAGGTAACCTATAGCCCCTCCTGTTTCACTGATAGGTGACTTAAAACAATACTTCCCTAAACATTTTTTTTTTAAATAAAAAAACGTTCACATTAAAAGAATGTGTAAATATTGAAGCATTGAAAAAAACAACTTAAATTTCGCGAAATGATTTATTCTAACAATTCACCAAAATACGTCAAAACTTCTAGATTCCTGGCATGATTATTTTCAGAATCACTGGATCATATGTTCTGGAAGATATTCCGTAAGTGGAGGCCGTGTTCAGATGTCCACTGAGATTAATTTCAGAAAGTATGAACTTGTTTTAGGCCTGATACTTTGAAAATTGTATACCCGTAATGCACATCTGCACAACAGTGTATCACTATGTGAAATTTAAGAGAATTTGAGTCTTCTTGATTCTGTATCAGATTTATTCATATCCGGAATCGAAAGTTCTGACGGATGAACGGAAGAAATTACCAGAACTGAGAATAAGAATAAGCTAAAGGCACAATATGAATACAATATGACGGACGGACAACGTGATTACTATTTCATGTGGGGCTAATCAATAATAATCAAAATTTAATACAGCATCATCGCATTGTAAACAACACTTTATAATCTAGTTAAATGTCCGTGATTCAATCGAACAGATAGAAGAAAGAAGATTGAAATATGTTTCTAAAGATAGGTTCAAAGGTGGTCATCATAGGTTTCGTATGGCATACTAAACAATAAACATACAGTGTAGTGATGATGTAAGCTGCACTAACAAAGCATGTGTAATAGACTCACCTGATTGATCTGATCCGGAAACTCCCCGAAATGTAATATTGCATCATTGCCTGTCTCATCAAAGCTTCGCCCTAAAAAGAAGCGGATGTAAAAGCTCACAATAAAGTACAATATAACGAGGACATTCCTAAGTGATCTTTTTAAACAAATTGATGTGGCACTTTAAACCATATTATTTCATTAAATTTAAAATTCAGCTTTTCATTATGATGTTTGACTAATCCTGCAACAATCGTATCGGATATTTGTATATGGACTTAAACATTGCAACGTCTGACATAAAATACCGTTTAATAAGGTATCGATGGGAACTGTGAACACATGATATTCCTATGATAAGTGAATAAGTGATAAAATCCAACTAATGAAACATGTTTCAGGTAAATATATTGAATAAAATCTAAAAATCCAGAATCATAAAGGTCACAATTAGAGGATTCAACTGACCCGAGGATTGTCTTTACATGCTCAAAATAACAATAACACGGGACAGTACAGGAGAGAGAAAGCTATAAATCTGTCTAATATATATATATCGTTTGCAACCCTCACCGTTGTTATAATTCGGTGTTTCATGTCCTCATTCCATGCCACAGGAAAGAAAATAGTTATATCGAAGACGTGGTATGGTATCTCGGAATCTGTAACAAACAAAAGCAATATATAGCTACGAATAAGAATACAGATAAAGTATCACTACAGGAAGGTTTAAAATATTTGATTACTACCCATACCTTGATGGAGACACTGTGTCACATTTAACCCTGGAACCAGGTTGTCAAACCAGTATCCTCCGAGGTTAAGGGCGTTCGATATATCCTCTACCTTACATTGGAAGTATTTTGGGATATCATAGTTCATCGCGATGTTCTGTCCACATTCGAATATGCGATGTCCGATTCTAAAATAACAAATCAATGAACAATATTATTTTCATTATAACAAAACCCTACATAAATGTCTCGCATCAAAAACCTCAGATGTTAAATGGTGTTAAAACTACAACACAAAAAATATTTAGGACAAACTTCTATTAAGAGTATACATCAAAAGAAATGTTAAGTAAACGAACCAAACAAATTTATCAATTGCGAAGCTTATAGATAGCTGACAAAAAAAAGACATTTCAAGTTTTCACAGTACCTGCATCCAATGTCATCTATCCCGGTTTTATCCCCAAAAAGGATGGGCATAAGTAAGTCAATCTCATCCCAATCAAGAAGACACGTCGACAACAGCAATGGTATAATACGATCTCCGTCATCACATATACTTTGATCATTCCTCCAAAAGTCTGGTTGAGCTAGAATAGCAATCATTGATTTATCATGATCGACGAAGAATTAACTTTGGAAATTTTGTAATATCAACAGTTGTGCAAATGTTACGAGTATTTTATGAATGGAGATAGATCATGCAAACAGAACACTGAACAAAGTTATTGTGAGTTAAGAAATGTTGGACAGACAAACAGGTGAACATTGATTTTGTATGGTCGACGACAGGACCTTTCAATGACATTTGTTAACATAGATCGATTCAATACAAATAAAATGTTGCAGCAAATCAGATTAAATGCTGTTGTTTTCAGATTTGAAAAAAAATCAAAATAGAATATGCACAACTAAAGGGACCAAGGGCAATCTACCTATGAAATTTGAGAATGACCCCTTCAGTACTTTCTGAGAAATTGCGTTAAGAAACTTTAATTGTCAATATCCATGATGGATGCCTGTCGACCATGTTGTTTTCCGATTAGTCCGAAAATGTGATATGCATAACTATGGACCAAGAGGAACTATATATGAAATTTGAGAACGATCACTTCAGTAATTTCTGGGAAATAGCGATAACAAAGTTTAACAGCAAAACTCCAAGATGGCTGCCTGTCGACCATGTTGTTTTCCAATTGGTCCCAAAATGCAATATGCATAACTAGGGACTAAGGAGAACCTACATATGTAATTTGACAAAGATCCTTTTCGTACTTTTTTCAGAAATAGCGATAACAAGAATTGTTTACGGGCAGACGGACTAATGACGCGACTTGAATAGCCGATCATCTGATGATGGTAAGCTAAAAACCAGTTTAAGTTCAATTTACGCACCAATCCAATCTTCTGTACAGTACAGTTAAAACAAAAAGGATTATTTTACCTCACCATCATACTTTTTCAGACCTTCCAGCATCTTTAGACAATGATTTCAGGAAGAAACACGGAATCACGTAAAGGAAATTTTCTAACAGACCAAACATTTTGTTTTCACAGAATAAACTGACACTTTAATGGCTAACTATTACAGCGAGAGTGATGAAAAAATAAGATATACAACGAGTAGAAAAGACTTGTTCTGATGAGCTGTTATCGAGTATAATGATAAATTATTTGTCAGGTTTACCTGCACATTGGTTGAGGGTAGAGTTCAGTTTCATAGCATTTACACCCATTGAGGCGCTGTAATCTAATATAGTTGTCAAGGCCGTTTCTTTTGAACAGTGGTTTCCTTTTGAAGAGGCGTGAAGAGTAGTGTTAAAACAAGACCAACCAATGCTGAGAAAGCTGAAACACAAGTTATGTAGAATATAAAACAACTGAAGTTAGTATAAGTTTTCACTAGAAAAATATCTATCATGTAAGTATGTATCATATAATAAAAGCTTTAAACTAAACCAAATTTCCCCTTATCGATACCTTCGCTGGAAGAAGTGTCGCTAATATTTAGCCGAATAGAAACTTGATTATTTTATTCATATATTGTCTAGTTTCAGGCCACGTATTCATGATATAATGTTATCTTATAATCAACTTACCCTACTAAAGGTATCTGCTAAAATATGAGACATGATGGAATTAAATAGTTGGCCGACACATTGAAAACGTGAGCATATTCCATTATCAGGGTATTATAACAAATATGATGAAGTGATCAAAATTATTTTAGCAATCACTAACCTACAGATTTCACCATCGACGTTAGCCAACAGGTTTTTTACATTGGCAAAACCAGTAAAATTGCCCAATCCTGCTTGTAAGAAGGTTGATACTTGATATCCATGGAAACATTCAGAAAACACGCGATATCCATAAGAAGGATCCGCCTGCTGATAACATACATCTCGGAGTTCTGTAAGGAAATAAAACTTGAGAATAATTAAACCTTCCAACATTAATGTTACAGAAATTGTTAATAATGACTTCCCGACTTTTTTCATTCCAAGATATCACTGAAATTGTCTTCTAATATAACTTATATATAGCGTAGCCTTTAACCTAAGATATGAGAGACTGAACATGATGACACTTTGAGTGGAGTGCGGGTGAAATCATTGAAAGCGTCTTTGAGTCATATATGATAGACATTCTAATATTAAAATCATCAGCGCTTCTTACATATTGGAATTTAATACTTTATCAACATTCAATGACTGCTATTATATTCAGTCTATTATGTGTTTCATTCTCTTATTCGCATTCTAATTAATTGTCAAGTAACGATAGTTTTGCCTGATCATAAGACGGTTAAAGGGCGGTAAAAAATTCCTCGTAACATACTTTCCTCAATGCATTTAACAATGTAAGAAATAGCGCAAAAATGTAATACTGAATTCAAAATCACGGAGTTATCATATTTGGACAAACTTATGATTCATAGTGTAGTTAGTTATCAATTTTAATTCAATATCCAAACCTGGTTCATCCTTCTTTTCGCCTACTTGTACTGTAGCGCCATAGAAAACACTTGACATGTTCACTTTATTGATGGCCTCGGTAATGTTCTTTGTTACATGATCAACAGTTAAATCACTGGCAACCTTGATTTCACATTCTGCAACAAATCCAGCACTACTGGAATTGTCTGTCTGTCGCTTTATTCTACTGTTTTCGCTGTATAAAACAAAAGTACACAGGAGTTACTCAGGGCAACAAAGTCAAGTTCGAAACTTATTTGATAACTCTAGTAACATTTATTTATTACGATTAAGAATTGGTTTTGCAAACCTTTGACAAGAAATTTTGTTTTGCTTTTGTTTTGCCTCACATAAAGGGGAGTAATCTACCCTTCATATTTCATCACATTGCTTTATCGTTTGTCACGTTTTCCTCGTGGCAGAGACCATCACTGCCTCCTGATTACATCTAAAAGTAGGTCTGACGTTCAATTGGAATTCATTTTTCTAGAGAGACAGTATTTGACGAGTGTTTCACATTCCATTAAATTGCCCTGTCGAAAGCATATGTAAATGACTCACCTGATAGATCCGACATAAAAGCTACCCAGAATGTAACCCGTTAACGCCCGTCTCATCAAAGCCTCGCCCTAAAAAATAAACGTAAAGAAAAGCAAGCAATAAAATATCCTGAATTCAAATATGAAACAGTATGGACTAGATATGTGCATTCCGGTTGAAATCATTTTACATGTTCAGAGAAAAATAGCACGAAACAAAGCATTTTATTAACAATTGATCCTTTATGACATTTTCAGGTGAAAATCCCTCAGGTGACATTTTCTTAAAAAGCTGTGTGGTAATTTAAAACAGATTATTTTCATCTAAATTTTGCAAGTCAAACTTTTACAATGACAGTGGACTAATCATGTAACTATTGTATTAGGAATTTTATATCGACTTCCCAATTGAAACATCTGTTGTAATATAGTATTCAATAATGTGTTGATTCGACATTGAACTTTTAACACATACATGTACTATGCCTTTCTAGTTATAAAAATCCAATTGATGAAACATGGTTCAGGTAAATATCTTGGATCACATCTTTCACAAATGAATCATGGAGGTCACAGTAAGTGGATTCATTTGACCTGAAAACTAATTAACATATTCAAAATAGTAATGTGTATGCAACCCTCACTGTTATTTTAATTCGGTATTCCATGTCTGCATTCCATCCGCCAGGAAAGAAAATAGTTATATCGAAGACTTTATATGGTATCTCAGAAGGATCTGAAACAAACAAAAGCAGTAAATTGCTAATAATAATACAGATGTAGCATTTGAAGGAGTCATCTGTGAATAGCATGACGACGTGAAACCATCTTTGAGATATAATGAAAATAACAAGCCATCCGATATAAATATCCTAAGCGCTTCTTCGATATTTTAATTCGATAATTTATATCCGTTATGTATCATGACAATTGCTGTTTTGTTTAAAGAAATTGGAACTTAAAAATATATTTTCGTCATCACACCTGTATTAGAGAAGTTTTAATTTGATAATTTAAATATTAAAACTTCAATCGTTATGATACACTGTGCTGCTGAGAACTACAAATTACGAAGATATTATTTCTGGACTAAAAACCATCAGTTCACTCATTCTTTAATCATGATATTGTTTAACAATATCAAATCTTTAAATTGATTTTGATTGAAGATGGGACTTTTTATGAATAACTAGTATTTAACCTTATGGATCTTTCGCAACTCTGCATTTAGATTATGACAATTCTATCGACATTTTTCGAGATGATTGGTCGCCTCTTATGAACAACATGTATGACCCTTTGCATCACAAAGGAGCCCAATCAGGATGTAGCTATTTCATTTTCGCTTTACTGTATCGAAATCTCAATTTGTTTTCGAATGTGTTAAGATCTTGTCTTTTGTAAAATTCTTGACTTTGTATCAAACTCGGTTAGCGCATTGATGAATTAGTGCGGCCGAATCAATAGTACAGACAAAAGTTGAATAAGCATCAATAGAAATTCTCCGAAAATACAATATTCTACACCAGAAACGTGTCTATTGTAATTATCCACAAGTAGTAGTACTTTCAAAATGTTTACGTTCATAGTCAAAGATAGCCATAGCGTATCTTATTACCTTTATCTCCACTATCCTCACACTTGGAAGTATTCAAATGTGGATATATAAGATTTTTCAAGTGATCTCCGTCCTTCCATGCTTGTACTATCTGGTCGTAAGTACAATTATCTTCAGTGGAAAATGTGTTGTTACTCAAAACGCAGTGCTTGAAAACTTGGAATGACCTACAAAGACAGCAGGTGATAGGTTGGTTATTGGAGACATAAACAAGAAGCCAATGGACATAAATGGTCAATTTGGGTCCGATATATATAAATAGATGTTTTGTTTGTTTTAAAGAAAAGAAAAAACCCATCAAAACCCCATATCAATCAATGTGTTAAAACAATTGTTAAACAGTGTGACGATAATTCAGGATTCTCACTTTTCTATGACAGCAATGCTTTTAGGCAAATACTTATAAGTATATGATAACTTCTTAACATTCAACTCACATGCAGGAATCGCTCCAATACCACAGACAGCTTGCTGCACGCTTCAGCATCAATTTTCTTGGGTTGCAAATGGATTCATTCGATTTCTTCACTATTAGTACAAAACAAGACAAGCATGTTCTTTAATAGTCACCTGAATTACACAGTTATTATTTTGCTGCTGTGCAATTGAAAGATGTATACAAGGCAATAAAGCAAAATGCCCCAAAAAAGACATTTTACAGAATTTAAAGCACGGCTTGTCAGATATATCTGAAAAATGTTGACATTAGTTTGGGCAAAATGGTTTTTGTTTTCTTGCGTCACAACGATATTCAGAACATGGATGTAATTGCCGATTGGGTGTCTGTGGCAATTAAGTTACCCATGTCATGCCACGGCTTGATGAAGTAGGCAGTGATACAGCCGTTAGGATCGTACAGGATGTTAGCCACTGAGCGTCACATTTAAAGTCATTCAATATGGGAATCACGTTGTTAACGTGACATCGAAAAGTTCTTATCACTGCGATGTTATCAATAACAGGGGCAACGTAATAATGCCTCCTGTTCGCATGAAGTCTGTTGTGATACACACATATCAAATTGCACAATTTGTTTGAACTTATCTAGTAAATGAATGAAATATCTGTTTAATCGATATATCAATTGATTATGTCAGTATTTACCTGTCCCATTACAATTATCCAGTATTGCAGTGGGGTTAATATTTGGCCGAACATGTTTAAACAACAGTGCCACAGCAGCCTTCACGGAGGGTAGCATATTAGTCACACTGCACTTGTTCTTCTCTTTGTCTAAATATGCCAAAATACGCCCAAGTTCCATCTCATACACACTGAAATAATTAGAAATCAATTAATCCATACTATCATGTTTGATTATAATCATGTATCTTAAACCACTAGTGAGGAAACCATTATTTTAATTTTCAGATTTATGAATATAAAGAAAAATATGCACACTTTGTCCATATTTTCATTTACTCTTCAACGTGTGGAAAATAGCCTATTTATATAATCAACAGCCATTGTCTGATGTAGACACAGACATTTCTGATCGAGGTCAACATTGGTAAGATTTAGTATGGTGTTTAGCACCGCGCCAATGTACTTCTTATCCATCCGAGATATGTTAATAAAAGTATAACCTATGGGTTTTCAATTAAATACCTGCACACAAGGATCTGCCGATTGGCTGGTATCGATGATGCATTCCGAGGATCCTGGGGATAAGGCATGTGAGAAGTGACATTTTCTTTAGTGCTTGATCCATTCATACGTAGGCCACTGGTTTCATTAGTGAACAGGCCGCTGTCTGTAGAGTCAGACCCATCAAAGCTCCTTATATCGATATTATGGAGCAAGCTCAACGTTCCCATCATATGAGTGTAGAGCAGGGACCCGTATCCATTGGAGGCATGGAAATATGCTGGCAAGGCACAAATCTGCCCACCACTGCTGTCGGCTGAAAAACGAAATGAATTTAAAATCAAGAAAAATCGTTAACATATCAACAATGAACTATATCGAAAATATACGTGTTTCCAAAAAGTAAATATTGCTACAACTAACTAGAATGCATTATCAGTCAAAATACCTCTTTATGATTTAAAGTTATCAATTGAAGAAATAGGAAAACCCCGCAATCCCTCAGTCGCTAATTTTACCTGGACATGTGTCTGCATCAAAGGCGACAGATGAATCAATCCTGGTTAATGGCGTGTTCATACTCTTGACATATTGTGAGATGACAGGTATAGCCCATTTATTCATATAAGCACTACTACAGTTATATCCTTTGTTTCTTGTGGAATTCACTACACATTGTAAGCTCACGTTGTATAACCTGAAATGAATAATTTGATTTTCAACAGTGATCATAAAACACACATACACAAAGAAAAAGAAAATATAAATAAAAATGTACAATGTCTTCCTACTTACTTGCATAATGCTAGGTGAGTGACATTCCTGTTTACTCCAGTATTTATCATACCCTCTTCCATCAGAGCTGTTACTAGCAGATGCATGCAGTTAGTCCAGTTCTGATTGGCAACTGATAATTGTCCATAGCTGCTACATACGTCATTCGTACCTAGAAATACAAGTTATTTTTATTCAAGATGGGAATCACGTGTGAACATTTTGCAATAAAATGACTTGGATTCGACATATAAATTTCATTTCCGCTATTGCATGTGTCGGTATGAAAATGGTTTCAGTTAGAATTCTACTAAATACGGTATTACACATCAATTATTAACAGATTTACAAACAAACTAGAACACTGACACGTCAGAAAGGGCCCCGCTATGTGTCTGACCCTTCAGGTTAAATGTAATAATTATTGTCAGTGTTTTTCCTGCCTATATAACTGGGTGCGCCAAACGACCCCATTCTCAATGCGTTTTAGCCTGATTTTTTCCCGAAATCAACTCGAAAATTCCCAATAATTTCAACCAATCAGAAACCTCCATTTGTTACCATGGCAACAGACGGTTTCATAAGTGGTACCATTGTGTTTGGCTTCCCCAAAAACCACTATGTACCAATTTTCACCGAAATCGAACAATATAGAAATTTCAACCAATCAGAAATCTCCATTTGTTACCATGGCAACAGACGGTTTTGTAAGTGGTACCAATTTTCACCGAAATCCTTCAACTCTTGTCAATAATTTGGCGCAAAGGAAAAAAACGGACAGACGGACGGACAGACAGACAGACAACCTGATTACTATAGGGCACCACATCTTCGATGCGGGGCCCTAATAAACCAGGTTATTTATTAAACAAAATTACAGTTAACCTGGTTATTGCTACAAATTAAAATTAATCAGGTTATAAGATTAACCAGGTTATAAGTACAAACTTCAATGGGAAATTTATATAATTAACCATGTTATTAGTACAAACTACAATAAGTTATATAATATTATATTCAACTTAGGTTATTAGTATAGGAGCAGTTGATGGTGATATCACGTCGGAAAACTAAGTAAGCACAAACATTTCATGTTATTAGATGATTTGTGCTGAATAAAGCCTTTTGAATATTGATATGATTACATTCCTTTTCTAAAAAAAAAGTAAATGACAATTTTAGACCTTTAAATCCTTCAAACGAATTTAAATTGTTGAAGCAATCAAAGTTTCCAATTGAGAACAAGATCATTCATTGATAAGAAAATGTCAAAATTGTTTTGACTGCTAAAATCCAAAAGGGTCGATTACCTGGCATTTTGAAGCCGACCCAGGATGACCTTGACCGTTGACCTTTGAACTTGTGACCTTGAACTATGAGTTTGATCATTCTGTCAGTTAACTCTTGGTTTATTTCTTGACAACTTTGCATAATCGAATAGTGAACAGTTAAAAACAACAAAGATCCAGTATTTTCATGTTAATGTTAAAATCCAATATGACCGCCTAACAGCCATTTTGAATCCGATTTGCATGAAATACTACACATCTGATCTAGGATGCATGAGGAATCATCAGTTCTAATTTGATACAAATCCTTCATCTCCTTCAATCATTTTTGTGCAGAAGAAAAAAACGGACAGACGGACGGACGGACGGACAGACGGACGGACAGACGGACAGACGGACGGACGGACAGACGGACAACCTGATTACTATAGGGCACCCGCATCTCTCGATGCGGGGCCCTAATTAGAGTTTATCCCCCTCTTTAGTTGATACATCATGAAAATCAAACTTCATCTTTATCACTTTCAATTACTTACAGTTTTCCAAAGTGACGTTCTTTCCAAATATGTTCATCGAGTTTCTTTTCAACACATCCTTGACATTGTGGCAGGTTGTATTAGCCCAATCCTTCATTGTATCATCCACACAGTTCTTCTTCCAAGCCACAACCCTTTAACATTGAAGCTTAATCAGTGGTATATACTTTTTTCTTTTATTGCAAACACAATTTTAAAATTGAAAATATGCAAATAAGGACTAAATTATTTAAGGGCAGACAGACGGAAGATCATTTCTATAACAGACACTATGGATTAAGTATGATCTGAACAGTCCCGAAACTGATGGTAGGTTAATAGTGAAACATAAACGCTGTTTCGTCCATATTCTAATTTCAAATGTACCAATTTATATCGGATGCAAAATTCCCAGCCTCACAGATAACAGTACAGATTTTGACAAACTAATTTAGCGCAAAAACGCTACATATAGGCTATTTTCAGTTCATATTTGGTATAAAGCATTACATATAAATCGTATATTAATCAAATGTTTCATAAATCCATGCTGTTTAAAAAACTAAGTTTTCTTTTGTTTATTTCTATCATGCTATTTTTTTACTACTTACCCACATGTGTCGTTCATCATCAAATGCCTTTCTACATCAGACATATGCGCCGGCCGAATATTACAGTTATACTTGGCGATGTACTCTATGCTATTATTCTCACATGGTAAGCTCCCAAGTGTCTTCGTAATATCTTTAATGTGACTGCCATTCAGATGTCTATATTGAACATTGCCTTCATACACTGAAAAATACAAAATGAATTAATGAACGTTAAATCATTTTACAACTTTTAACAAGCTGACTAATTTAGAATCACCACCTTGATAGTAGATCAGGTGATTTTGACAGAAAAAAACATCGAAAAGAAAACATCTAAACAAACACTCTTGATAACAAACATATTACATGATTTACTGATATAATAAAAAAAAAACTCATGATACATATTTCAATATTCAATGCGAAATTTTTAACAGAGTTCATACATTTAATATCAAACACAATCAATTGCAAATCAAGGGCATCTCGCACGGTTAAATCATCTAGAAAGTAATTGATTACGGTCATCCTTTCTTTGTCCCCGATCAAATCATTCTTAAACTACATATGTATAAGGAATTCAGAAATCTGACTTCTACAGAACAAGCCATGGAATTATTCACGAAATTCATGCTAAACCAGTCATGATTTCTCTAGTGTTGACATACTTACAAACGTTACAAGAAGATATATTCTTTCCACCAAAGACTTTTCTAAACTTTTCCTCATTGGACTGGATTGCCATAACCATTACACTGTCATTACATTTCCCAGCCATGTAAGGTCTGTTGTTAAATACTACTCTGGCGCACAGCAAACTGGCATGGAGGTGTCTGAATGAATCAAATATGTACGGTATTCTTCAAGGTTTCAGTTAATTAGTTCAAGCGAACACTTAAACAAAATTAAAACAGTCCTATAAGTTACAAGTGGTGCTTCGTAATATATATAATTTCAATCTGTACATTTAGTCAAGATTTCTGTCAACCTAGGGTATCAAAGATTGTCACTACTCTAAAGCTCACTGTACTGCTGTCGCAATATACGACGGCACCATGCTCCAATGAATCACTCTCACAGAAACTGTACAGATAATTAAAATTAAAGCAAATACATGTCCCTACCGGCCCCCGATCAAAATAGTCAGTGAACTTAACCTAATAACTGTTATTTATCTAGCTACTCATACTGAAGTAACATACCAGGTTCACAACACACACATTTCTTAAAAGTATAGTTGAGACGGACGGACGGCCGGACAGACAGACGGGCAGGGAGGGAACCTATAGTTCCCCTTATTTCACCCACAGGGGGTTATAACTACTCACGACAGCCTATAATTCAATGTAAAGGTAAAACTGTTTCGTTTTTGTTTTGGCTTTGTTTGCCCTTTGAGCGACATCACGCTCTGATTTAACATGGACAATACATATTGCTTGAAACACAGCCAATAAATTTAATAATCAACCAGTAAATAACATAAAGAGAGTTACAGACGGATAATAATATTAACTTATGAAATATATATCGAAACCAGACTTAATATCGCCTTTATCAAGCAAACGTTTGCACATCATATTGCACATCTGCAATTTAATCTCCCAATTTACCTCCTTCACATAGACGGTAACCACAATTGAACTTACTTGCAGTAAGTTGTTGAGACATTTGTGTTCAAATATTGCACTGATTGACAACTTTGGTTTAAATGAAACATGATCGAGTCGATATCAGAACAATCCAATTCAGGAGCAGGCATATCTGAAAGGAAATAAGTAAGCATTACATTGTAAGTCGATTATACTCATCGCATATATAATTTGTGCACTAGCTCATATATCAAACGGACATATAACAAGGGAATCAGTAGAACTCATTGCTTATGTCCTCTTAAATTCCATCGCAACTGCATTTTGTACAAAGCATATTGTGCGTTGACTGTTAGGTGAAGCACAAAGTCAGCATGCAATTAAATGGGAGTAAATAAATTATTTAAATAATTAAACCACTGGGATACCAACTTCAACGTTATCACATAACTTCGTTGTGAACCACAACAAACCACCTTGCCGCAAATGTTTGAAACATCCTTCTGGTGCTTCTCATAAGATAAGGATATCAAGTAATCCTTATCTCCTGATGAGCGACAAGACAACGGACAATAGCAGCTTTGTGTGAACCACCAGATAATGATAATGAGAAATTAAGATAAAAACCAAGTCGCCCGATTGTCCTGAATCGCTCATATGTTGAAGCAGTACCTGGTAATGAAGATAATCTTTTTTGGAGCATTAAAAAATCTATTCAGGTGACAAATGATATCAATTCATCAAATTTAAGGGACGCTAGGGTTATTCTGTATAATTTCTTTTTCAAGCATGTGTGATCAGGTCGCTGTGCTCTTGCTAATTCAGGGGGGAAATACTTCAAAAGGTTTTGGCACATTTGAACCGTGTGCCATTGAATGTAGGTCAAGCATATTTGACTCCTTTCATCTTGAATACAGGTTAAGGTCATTTATTACAAATAAATTTGGTCTAACCCTTCATTACAGCCTACATCAGGCCCAGTATCATGACTCTTATCCTCTTGATTATTTAGAAGTTATTCAAACGAAAAAAATGACGTCGGACAGACTACTGGCGGCCGGTCAGACGCACAACGCACCACGGCATAAGCTCACTTGCTTTTCGGGCAGGGGAGCTAACAAGAGTACCGTAGGGCGTAACAACAAACGACTATCTAATACCGCAGAGGAAGACACTGTTGCATTAAAATAGATGCAAATATAGAAATGAGATATGAATTGTGAATTTAAAAAAGACAAGTTCATGTCATAGCAAACTGTACAAATATATTGGAAAAAATTGGAGAAAACTGAGCGAGAGGACCTAAAAACAACAAGACCAAAATACCGATAGAACCAAAAGGCATTTTTTTTATTTATTATCAAAAAAAAATTGAATCAAAATGCCTTTTAAGCACAGGAACATAATAATAATTACAAACCATGCAATGTTTCTAAGAAATCTATTGAAAAAAAATTAAAACTGAAATGAGCAAATATCCATTGGAATGATGAGGTTATCATATTCTGACTAACTTTGACAAATGACTGGCTATGTGGTAAATTTTAATACAAAATTCAAACCTGGTTCATCCTTCTTTTTAGCTACTTGGACTGTAGCGCCATAGAAAACACTTGAACTGTTCCTATTATATATGGCGCCGGTAATGTTGTTTGTCACACTCTGAACAGTTACAGCACTGGCACTGGCAACCTTGATTTCACATTCCGCAACAAATCCACCGCTGCTGAAATTGCCTGATGTCTGTCGTTTCATTCTACCGATTTCACTGTATCAAACAAAGATTCACTGAGGGTAACAAAATCAAACTCGAAATTCATTTCATAATCCAGTAACATTGACTTATAACGACTACCCAAGGATTAGTTTAGCAAATGTTTGGGGCTGTAGGGCCAACTAACTTCTAATGAAACTTTTAAGTTAATCGTCATCATTTCAGTGGATGCTAAGTTGATTACGACTTTATTCAAATACATGAATATAGTCTAGGTTTATTGATTTATATAAATTCTGTAACCTTTTCTCCCAGAATTCTGCTAGTCAAATATCAGATGTATGGGTCACTTGGTTATTAAGAATTCTTTTTTTAAACCCGTACTTGCTTTACCAGATATGTGTCTAAATAAGCCTAATTGCACCAGACACTCATATGACAAGCTGCGTTATTATGTTTTAGAATGGCCTTGAAGGCTTAATATATGATTCTTCAGTTACCTTTAAGCTTGTTTTTGTGAAGAAACACTGTACCAAAGCAATTTATGCAGTATATTTGTGTTCATAATTTAAAAAATACCCGAGGGGCCTGTATCACTCTCCAGTACTACAAGTTTAATACCTCTACATTCCAATATGATGATATACTGAGTTTATTCATCCCAGTTTTCTTTTCAATGACTTAATATCATTATATTTGGCCTCTTGAATTGACAACAAGAGGCCCATGTGCCTTACCAGTCAGTTTTGAAATATTTAAGTTAATATAATTGATTCTTTTTGACCCCGTCCATCATCCCATGGGTCAGTCAGTGCCAACATGTGCAGACCATCAATCTGTCATCCAATTTTCATAATGTTAAAGTTAGAATGAATTCCAATAGAAATAAAACAAAAGATAGTTAAAAATGTGATTTCCATTAAATAAACTATAGCAAAAAAATAACCCCTTCCTTAGTGGCAAACGTGGGACCACTGGGTAATGAAATTCACTGTTTTTGTAAAGAACTTTAAGGCCCTTCAATCTATGAAGATTATTTGATTTTACCTTATTTCGGTCTTGAGAAGAAGTTTCTTGATATTTCAATTAACTTAACCATTTTGGCATGTCCCTCAGGACCCTGGGGAGTTGGCGGGGGGGGGGGGGGGGGGGAGAGAAGGAGGGGCATATAATTCACAATTTTGGTTGACGTTTGGCAACGGAATCTTCCTGTTAACTTTCATTGAATGTGGTTCAGTGGTTTTGGAGAACTCGAAAATGTAAATTGTTTACGGACCGACGACGCATGACGCACGACGACGGACAAAGGGCGGTTAGAATAGGTCACCTCAGAATTCGTCTCAGGTGACATAAAAATAAGAATCTGTCTCGGTAGATTTCCATCCAAGCATGCTACTGGCCCAAAGGATACTGCATAATAACATCGACTTACTTGCCTTTCGGGCAGTTGAGCTAAACTTGAGATGTGTTTTAAATGTGTTTTTGTGCCTTATATCCAAAGGAAACAGTTGACAACATCACTGTTCCCATAAGGTTCACGTAACTTGCCCTTTTGCTGGACTTGACTTAAAAACATACGAAATTCAGATATAAATGTATCTAATTTCAAGGAAAGTGTAACCGGTCACCTCTTAACGATGACCAATAACGACTAATGGCAGAACTATAATTACAACTTATTATATATCTCGCCTATCCTACTTTGTTTATATACTGAAGTTTTAAACGACAAACATACTGGGTATTGCTAAAGCAATACATGACCCTTAACGTCCCTCGCTAAAATAGTTACAGTTACTTTTAAATCCTGAAACTCGTGCTTCTTCTGTAGCTACACTCATACGCAACTTTCACCAATATACCTTTAAGCATGGCCGAGAAAAGTGCGGAAAACTGAGTGGAAAGACTTACAGACGGACGGGGAGGTAACCTATAGCCCCTCCTGTTTCACCGATCGGTGACTTAAAACCATACTTCCTTAAATTCAAAATTTAAAATATTTTTTTCTTTTCGAAATAAAAAAATATTCACATTAAAGGAATGTGTAAATATTGAAGCATTGAAAAAAAAACACTTAAATTTCGCGAAATGATTTATTCTAACAATTCACCAAAATACGTCAAAACTTCTAGATTCCCGGCATGATTATTTTCAGAGTCACTGGATCATATGTTCTGGAAGATATTCCGTAAGTGGAGGCCGTGTTCAGATGTCCACTGAGATTAATTTCAGAAAGTATGAACTTGTTTTAGGCCCGATACTTTGAAAATTGTATACCCGTAATGCACATCTGCACAACAGTGTATCACTATGTGAAATTTAAGAGAATTTTAGTCTTCTTGATTCTGTATCAGATTGATTCATATCCGGAATCGAAAGTTCTGACGGATGAACGGAAGAAATTACCAGAACTGAGGTTAATCATTTGTTCTCAAAGAATGAGCTAAACGCACAATATGAATACAATATCCCGGACGGACAAGGCGTTTACTATTTCATGCGGGGCTAATCAATAATGATCAAAATGCAACACTTCATAATCTAGTTAAATTTCCATGATTCAATCGAACAGATAAAAGGAAGAAGATTGAAATCTGTTTCTAAAGATAGGTTCAAAGGTGGTCATCATAGGTTTCGTATGACATACTAAATATACAGTGTAGTGATGATGTAAGCTGCACTAACAAAGCATGTGTAATGGACTCACCTGATAGATATGATCCGGAAACTGCCCGAAATGTAATATTGCATCATTGCCTGTCTCATCAAAGCTTCGCCCTAAAAAGAAGCGGATGTAAAAGCTCACAATAAAGTACTATATAACGTGGAAATTCCTAAGTGATCTTTTTAAACAAATTGATGTGGCACTTTAAACCATATTATCTCATTAAATTTAAAATTCAGCTTTTCATTATGATGTTTGACTAATCCTGAAAGAATCGTATCAGGTATTTTTATATGGACTTCAACATTGCAACGTCTGACATAAAATACCGTTCAATAAGGTATCGATGGGAACTGTGAACACAGGATATTCCAATGATAAGTGAATAAGTGATTAAATCCTACTGATGAAACATGTTTTTAGGTAAATATATTGAATAAAATCTAAAAATCCAGAATCATAAAGGTCACAATTAGAGGATTCAACTGACCCAAAGATTTTCTTTACATGCTCAAAATAACAATAACACGGGACAGTACAGGAGAGAGAAAGCTATAAATCTTTCTAATATATATATCGTTTGCAACCCTCACCGTTGTTATAATTCGGTGTTTCATGTCCTCATTCCATGCCACAGGAAAGAAAATAGTTATATCGAAGACGTGGTATGGTATCTCGGAATCTGTAACAAACAAAAGCAATATATAGCTAAGAATAAGAATACAGATAAAGTATCACTACAGGAAGGTTTAAAATATTTGATTACTTCCCATACCTTGATGGAGACACTGTGTCACATTTAACCCTGGAACCAGGTTGTCAAACCAGTATCCTCCGAGGTTAAGGGCGTTCGATATATCCTCTACCTTACATTGGAAGTATTTTGGGATATCATAGTTCATCGCGATGTTCTGTCCACATTCGAATATGCGATGTCCGATTCTAAAATAACAAATCAATGAACAATATTATTTTCATGATAACAAAACCCTACATAAATGTTAAATGATGTTTAAACTGCAACACAAAAACATATTTAAGGCAAACTTCTATTAAACGTATACATCAAAAGAAATGTTAAGTAACCGACATGGATACACCCGTAATACCATCATTAGTTTTTAACAACTACCATTCACAATTGATTCAGCATCGTCAATGGATCCTTTACGCTTACAGAACCGTTAGCTGGAATCATACCACCATATTTAAGCATATGTCTATAACTTATTAATGAAAACGTATACTTGAAGAAACCACTGTTTTAATGGTTTACCGTAGATATATGATATATCAATTTTGTTTTAATCGTTGATATATTTTGTGATGTATCCCAATTTATTGATGAATCAAATAATTGTACTCGTATACACTGTACAACGAACCAAGCAAATTAGGCAAATTTTATTAGTTGCGAAGCTTATAGATAGCTGACCAAAAAAAGACATTTCAAGTTTTCACAGTACCTGCATCCAATGTCATCTATCCCGGTTTTATCCCCAAAAAGGATGGGCATAAGTAAGTCAATCTCATCCCAATCAAGAAGACACGTCGACAACAGCAATGGTATAATACGATCTCTGTCATCACATATACTTTGATCATACCTCCAAAAGTCGGGTTGAGCTAGAATAGCAATCATTGATTTATCATGATCGACGAATAATTAACTTTGGAAATTTTGTAATATCAATAGTTATGTGCAAATGTTAAGAGTTTTTTTTATGAATGGAGAATGATCATGCAAACAGAACACTGAACAAAGTTAGTGTGAGTTAAGAAATGATGGACAGACAAACAGGTGAACATTGATTTTGTATGGTCGACGACAAGGACCTTTCAATGGCATTTGTTAACATTGATCGATTCAGTACAAATACAAGAGGCCCATGGGGCCTGTATCGCTCATGAATAATGTTCATGTTCAATTTGTTTTGTTTGTCAACATCAAACAATGCTATATATGGTTATAGTGTGGGGATCCTAACTGCTCTAAGTTTACAACATGCATTCATAACGTTATGACTAGTAGTGATTTAAAGGAATTACATCTATTTCCTCTATTGAGCCCCATCCCTTTGGCACCTTGGGGGTCAAGGTCACCATTTATGCAAAATCTGTTTCCCTTCCCCAAGGATGTTTCTGACCAAATTGGGTTCAAATCCATTCGTAACTTTATGACTACTAGCAATTTAAAAGAATTGCCTCAATTTCCCCTATTGGGCCCCGCCCCTTTGGCTTCTCGGGGGTCGGAGTCATCATTTATGCAAAATCTATTCCCCTTCCCCCAAGGATGTTTCTGACCAAATTGGGTTCAAATCCATTCAAAACTTTATGACTAGTAGTAGCGATTTAAAGGAATTGCCTCAATTTCCCCTATTAGGACCATCCCTTTGGCCCCTTGGGGGACAGAGTCACCATTTATGCAAATTCTGATCCTCTTCTGCCAAGGATGTTTCTGACCAAATTGGGTTCAAATCCGTTCATAACTTTATGACTAGTAGCGATTTAAAGGATTTGCCTCAATTTCCCATATTGGGCCCCGCCCCTCCGGCCCCTTGTGGGTCAGAGTCACCATTTATGCAAATTCTTATCCTCTTCTGCCAAGGATGTTTCTGACCAAATTGGGTTCAAATCCGTTCATAACTTTATGACTAGTAGCGATTTAAAGAAATTGCCTCAATTTCCCCTATTGTGCCCCGCCCCTCCGGCCCCTTGTGGGTCAGAGTCACCATTTATGCAAATTCTGATCCTCTTTGGCCAAGGATATTTCTGACCAAATTTGGTCAAAATCAAATAAGAGCTTTTTGACTAGTAGCGATTTGAAGCAAATGTTGACGGACGACAGACGACAGACGGACGACGGACGCTGCGCCATGACATAAGCTCACCGGACCTTCGATCCAGGTGAGCTAAAAATGTTGCAACACGTCAGATTAAATGCTGTTGTTTTAAGATTGGAAAAAAATCAAAATAGAATATGCTCAACTAGGGACCAAGGGCAATCTACCTATGAAATTTGAGAAAGACCCCTTCAGTACTTTCGGAGAAATAGCGTTAAGAAACTTCAATTGTCAACATCCATGATGGCTGCCTGTCAACCATGTTGTTTTCCGATTAGTCCCAAAATGCAATATGCATAACAAGGGACCAAGGAGAACCTACATATGTAATTTGACAAAGATCCTTTTCGTACTTGTTTTTTTAGAAATAGTGATAACAAGAATTGTTTACGGGCGGACGGACCAAGGACGCAGGGCGATTTGAATAGCCGATCATCTTATAATCTTCTGTACTGTACAAGTTTAAACAAAAAGGATTATTTCACCTCACCATCATGTTTTTTCAGACCTTCCAACATCTTTAGACAATGATTTTAGGAAGAAACACGGAATCACGTAAAGGAAATTTTCTAACAGACCAGTTTAGTTTTCACAGAATAAACTAACACTTTAATGGCTAACTATTACAGCGAGAGTGGTGACAACATAAGATATACAACGAGTAGAAAGGCCTTGTTCTGATGAGCTGTTATCGAGTATAATGATAAACTGTTTGTCAGGTTTACCTGCACATTGGTTGAGGGTAGTGTTCAGTTTCATAGCATTTACACCCATTGAGGCGCTGTAATCTAATATAGTTGTCAAGGCCGTTTCTTTTGAACACTGGTTTCCTTTTGAAGTGGCGTGAAGAGTAGTGTTAAAACAAGACCAACCAATGCTGAGAAAGCTGAAACACAAGTTATGTAGAATATAAAACAACTGAAGTTAGTTTAAGTTCTCACTAGAAAAATATATATCATGTAAGTATGTATCATATAATAAAAGTTATAAACTAAACCAAATATTCCCTTTTCGATACCTTCGCTGGAGGAAGTGTCACTAATATTTAGCCGAATAGAAATTTGATAATTTCATTCATATATCGTCTAGTTTCAGGCCACGTAATCATGATATAATGTGATCTTATAATCAACTTACCCTACTAAAGGTATCTGCCAAAATATGAGACATGATGGAATTAAATAGTTGGCTGACACATTGAAAACGTTAGCATATTCCATTATCAGGGTATTATAACAAATATGATGAAGTGATCAAAATTATTTTAGCAATCACTAACCTACAGACTTCACCATCGACTTTAGCCAACAGGTTTTTTACATTGGCAAAACCAGTAAAATTGCCCAATCCTGCTTGTAAGAAGGTTGATACTTGATATCCATGGAAACATTCAGAAAACACGCGATATCCATAAGAAGGATCCGCCTGCTGATAACATACATCTCGGAGTTCTGTAAGGAAAATAAAACTTGAGAATAATTAAACCTTCCAACATTAATGTTACAGAAATTGTTAATAATGACTTCCCGACTTTTTTCATTCCAAGATATCACTGAAATTGTCTTCTAATATAACTAATATGTAGCGTAGCCTTTAACCTAAGATATGAGAGACTGAACATGATGACACTTTGAGTGGAGTGCGGATGAAATCATTGAAAGCGTCTTTGAGTCATATATATGATAGACATTCTAATATTAAAATCCTCAGCGCTTCTTACATATTGGAATTTAATACTTTATCAACATTCAACAAATGCTATTATATTCAGTCTATTATGAGTTTCAATCTCTTATTCGCATTCTAATTAATTGTCAAGTAACGATAGTTTTGCCTGATCATAAGACGGTTAAAGGGCGGTAAAAAATTCCTCGTAACATACTTTCCTCAATGCATTTAACAATGTAAGAAATAGCGCAAAAATCTAATACTGAATTCGAAATCACGGATTTATCATATTCGGACAAACTTATGATTCATAGTGTAGTTAGTTATCAATTTTAATTCAATATCCAAACCTGGTTCATCCTTCTTTTCGCCTACTTGTACTGTAGCGCCATAGAAAACACTTGACATGTTCACTTTATTGATGGCCTCGGTAATGTTCTTTGTTACATGATCAACAGTTAAATCACTGGCAACCTTGATTTCACATTCTGCAACAAATCCAGCACTACTGGAATTGTCTGTCTGTCGCTTTATTCTACTGTTTTCGCTGTATAAAAAAGAAGTACACAAGAGTTACTCAGGGCAACAAAGTTAAGTTCGAAACTTATTTGATAACTCTAGTAACATTTATTTATTACGATTAAGAATTGGTTTTGCAAACCTTTGACAAGAATTTTTGTTTTGTTTTTGTTTTGCCTCACATAAAGGGGAGTAATCTACCCTTCATATTTTATCACATTGCTTTATCGTTTGTCGGCGACACGTTCTCCTCGTGACAGAGACCATCACTGCCTCCTGATTACATCTAAAAGTAGGTCTGACGTTCAATTGGAATTCATTTTTCTAGAGAGACAGTATTTGACGAGTGTTTCACATTCCATTAAATTGCCCTGTCGAAAGCATATGTAAATGACTCACCTGATAGATCCGACATAAAAGCTACCCAGAATGTAACCCGTTAACGCCCGTCTCATCAAAGCCTCGCCCTAAAAAAATAAATGTAAAGAAAAGCAAGCAATAAAATATCCTGAATTCAAATATGAAACAGTATGGACTAGATATGTGCATTCCGGTTGAAATCATTTTACATTTTCAGAGAAAAATAGCACGAAACAAAACATTGTATTAACAATTGATCTTTTATGACATTTTCAGGTGAAAATCCCTCAGGTGACATTTTCTTAAAAAGCTGTGTGGTAATTTAAAACAGATTATTTTCATCTAAATTTTGCAAGTCAAACTTTTACAATGAGAGTGGACAAATCATGTAACTATTGTATTAGGAATTTTATATCGACTTCCCAATTGAAACATCTGTTGTAATATAGTATTCAATAATGTGTCGATTCGACATTGAACTTTTAACACATACATGTACTATGCCTTTCTAGTTATAAAAATCCAATTGATGAAACATGGTTCCGGTAAATATCTTGGATCACATCTTTCACAAATGAATCATGGAAGTCACAGTAAGCGGATTCACTTGACCCAAAATCTACTTAACATATTCAAAATAGTAATGTGTATGCAACCCTCACTGTTATTTTAATTCGGTATTCCATGTCTGCATTCCATCCGCCAGGAAAGAAAATAGTTATATCGAAGACTTTATATGGTATCTCAGAAGGATCTGAAACAAACAAAAGCAGTAAATTGCTAATAATAATACAGATGTAGCATATTGAAGGAGTCATCTGTGAATAGCATGACGACGTGAAACCATCTTTGAGATATAAAGAAAATAACAAGCCTTCCGATATAAATATCCTAAGCGCTTCTTCGATATTTTAATTCGATAATTTATATCCGTTATGTATCATGACAATTGCTGTTTTGTTTAAAGAAATTGGAACTTAAAAATATATTTTCGTCATCACACCTGTATTAGAGAAGTTTTAATTTGATAATTTAAATATTAAAATTTCAATCCTTATGATACACTGTGCTGCTGAGAACTACAAATTACGAAGATATTATTTCTGGACTAAAAACCACCAGTTCACTCATTCTTTAATCATGATATTGTTTAACAATATCAAATCTTTAAATTGATTTTGATTGAAATGGGACTTTTTATGAATAACTAGTATTTAACCTAAAGGATCTTTCGCAACTCTGCATTTAGATTATGACAATTCTATCGACATTTTTCGAGATTATTGGTCGCCTCTTATGAATAACATGTATGACCCTTCTTTGCATCACAAAGGAGCCCAATCAGGATGTAGCTATTTCATTTTCGCTTTACTGTATCGAAATCTCAATTTGTTTTCGAATGTGTTAATATCTTGTCTTTTGTAAAATTCTTTACTTTGTATCAAACTCGGTAAGCGCATTGATGAATTAGTACGGCCGAATCAATAGTACAGACAAAAGTTGAATAAGCATCAATAGAAATTCTCGCAAAATACAATAATCTACACCAGAAACGTGTCTATTGTAATTACCCACAAGTAGTAGTACTTTCAAAATGATTACGTTCATAGTCAAAGACAGCCATAGTGTATCTTATTACCTTTATCTCCACTATCCTCACACTTGGAAGTATTCAAATGTGGATATATAACATTTTTCAAGTGATCTCCGTCCTTCCATGCTTGTACTATCTGGTCGTAAGTACAATTATCTTCAGTGAAAAATGTGTTGTTACTTAAAACGCAGTGCTTGAAAACTTGGAATGACCTACAAAGACAGCAGATGATAGGTTAGTTATTGCACACATAAACAAGAAGCCAATGGACATAAATGGTCAGTTTGGGTCCGATATATATAAATAGATGTTTTGTTTTAAAGAAAAGAAAAAACCCATCAAAACCCCATATCAATCAATGTGTTAAAACAATTGTTAAACAGTGTGACGATAATTCAGGATTCTCACTTTTCTATGACAGAAATGATTTGAGGCAATTACTTAGTATCTGATAACTTCTTAACATTCAACTCACATGCAGGAGTCGCTCCAATACCACAGACAGCTTGCTGCACGCTTCAGCATCAATTTTCTTGGGTTGCAAATGGATTCATTCGATTTCTTCACTATTAGTACAAAACAAGACAAGCATGTTCTTTAATAGTTACCTGAATTGCACAGTTATTATTTTGCTGCTGTGCAATTGAAAGATGTATACAAGGCAATAAAGCAAAATGCCACAAAAAAGACATTTTACAGAATTTAAAGCACGGCTTGTTAGATATATCTGAAAAATGTTGACATTAGTTTGGGCAAAATGGTTTTTTTTTCTTGAGTCACAACGATATTCAGTACATGGATGTAATTGCCGATTGGGTGTCTGTGGCAAGTTACCCATGTCATGCCACGGCTTGATGAAGTAAGCAGTGATACAGCCGTTAGGATCGTACAGGATGTTGGGCACTGAGCGTCACATTTAAAGTCATTCAATATGGAAATCACGTTGTTAACGTGACATCGAAAAGTTCTTATCACTGCGATGTTACCAATAACAGGGGCAACGTAATAATGCCACCTGTTCACAGAGTCATCATTATTTTGTCAGTGGAAGCATCATAATGTGTACTGGGGTACAACTGATCATCAACGTGGTTGAATGGACATCAATTTCCACCAGATCAAAATGCAATTAGCGCCTTAAGATCAGGTGGATAGAAGAACAAAAAATTAACGCCATGACCATGACCATTTTACAAGTTGAGAACGGACTTACAATGGAAAAAACAGAATATCCTAAACGAGGTCTATAAATTGACTAATTACTTCCATGGATTTGAAATGTGCTAGATACAAACTAGGCGGGGTGATTGATGGTTGTCCATTTTTTTGGGCTGTTTGGAATGGGTGAAAATAATTGACCGATTTCAATATAATTTGAGAGCACCAGGTTCATTTCATCCCAAATGAACTTTATGAAGTCTGTTGTGATACACACATATTATCAAATTGCACAATTCGTTAGAACTTATCTAGTAAATGAATAAAATATCTGTTTAATCAAGATATCAATTGATTATGTCAGTATTTACCTGTCCCATTACAATTATCCAGTATTGCAGTGGGGTTAATATTTGGCCGAACATGTTTAAACAACAGTGCCACAGCAGCCTTCACGGAGGGTAGCATATTAGTCACACTGCACTTGTTCTTCTCTTTGTCCAAATATGCCAAAATACGCCCAAGTTCCATCTCATACACACTGAAATGATTAGAAATCAATTAATCCATACTATCATGTTTGATTATAATCATGTATCTTAAACCACTAGTGTGGAAACCATTATTTTAATTTTCAGATTTATGAATATAAAGAAAAATATGCACACTTTGTCCATATTATCATTTACTCTTCAACATGTGGAAAATAGCCTATTTATATAATCAACAGCCATTGTCTGATGTAGACATAGACATTTCTGATCGAGGTCAACATTGGTAAGATTTAGTATGGTGTTTAGCACCGCGCCAATGTACTTCTAATCCATCCGAGATATGTTAATAAAAGTATAACCTATGGGTTTTCAATTAAATACCTGCACACAAGGATCTGCCGATTGGCTGGTATCGATGATGCATTCCGAGGATCCTGGGAATAAGGCATGTGAGAAGTGACATTTTCGTTAGTGCTTGATCCATTCATACGTAGGCCACTGGTTTCATTAGTGAACAGGCTGCTGTCTGTAGAGTCAGACCCATCAAAGCTCCTTATATCGATATTATGGAGCAAGCTCAACGTTCCCATCATATGAGTGTAGAGCAGGGACCCGTATGCATTGGAGGCATGGAAATATGCTGGCAAGGCACAAATCTGCCCACCACTGCTGTCGGCTGAAAAACAAAATGAATTTAAAATCAAGAAAAATCGTTAACATATCAACAATGAACTATATCGAAAATATACATGTTGCCAAAAAGTAAATATTGCTACAACTGACATCACAGATTCAATTTTATTCAAAATATAAGTTAATGCATTATCAGTCAAAATACCTCTTTATGATTTAAAGTTATCAATTAAAGAAATAGGAAAACCCCGCAAATCCCTCAGTCGCTAATTTTACCTGGACATGTGTCTGCATCAAAGGCGACAGATGAATCAATCCTGGTTAATGACGTGTTCATACTCTTGACATATTGTGAGATGACAGGTATAGCCCATTTATTCATATAAGCACTACTACAGTTATATCCTTTGTTTCTTGTGGAATTCACTACACATTGTAAGCTCACGTTGTATAACCTGAAATGAATAATTTGATTTTCAACAGTGATCATAAAACACACACACACAAAGAAAACAAAATATAAATAAAAATGTACAATGTCTGCCTACTTACTTGCATAATGCTAGGTGAGTGACATTCCTGTTTACTCCAGTATTTATCATACCCTCTTCCATCAGAGCTGTTACTAGCAGATGCATGCAGTTAGTCCAGTTCTGATTGGCAACTGATAATTGTCCATAGCTGCTACATACATTATTCGTACCTAGAAATACAAGTTATTTTTATTCAAGATGGGAATCACGTGTGAACATTTTGCAATAAAATGACTTGGATTCGAGATATAAATATCATTTCAACAAGTTGTTATACAATCAATGACAAACAAAAAGTCATCAAATAAAATCATACCTCGCAGTCTATATAAAAAGATTTTTTGTTTGTTTTGCAAAGCTAAACTGTCAGACGTTTGCTTTCTGCAAATTAGACTCAAAATCAATGGGCACAACTAGGGACCGAAGGAAACACACATATGAAGTTTGAGACAAGGGGGACCTACGTATGAAATCAAAGAGATATATGAGGAACTTTGTGTGAATACGAAATCATCATATTAAACTTCGGCTTTCAGCCATTTTGTTTTCTGTATCATATTCAAATTCCATATTTGCTGCGGAATTATAATACCAGTTTCAATTCTTGTGTGAGAATTGATTCGTTTCATTTCAATCCAAAATAATTCTTTAGATAAGAATCATGGTCATAATTAGATAACCACTTTCTCCTTGTCCTTTGAAAAATCCATTTCATTAGACCCAGTGACCTTGATCTTTTGAAAGTTGACTTCTTGCTTAATTCCGACCTACTTTGCTACATAATTTCATAACAAAATGTTTATCAGTAAAGATACAAAATTTACGTTCATATTTGACAGTGACTTTGACCTCTGCCCCGTCGACCTCGACCTTTCGTCAGCTAAATACTTGCCACATTTTGTGAAAAATAATATTCCAGAGGCCATTATGATTGCGTATGAATTTTAGGTCAATGTGGATCCTAACGGAAAACTTTAACATGACTCATTTATTCAAATAAGGGAAACATTAAAAGTTTGATAAAATCCTAATCTGAAATGTGCGTTGGGATGGTTACATATACATACAATCATATTGTAGGTACCATTATAATAGATTATGCATTAACAGAGAAATTTTAAGTTTAACAGAAATGATGACGCCGCTGCAGACTCCGTCGCCGTAGCAACTGCTGCGGAAAATAACGTTTCGCTATGCAACTCCATCACACGCGATACAAAAAAATAATCCCAGTGCTTCTCAAGAAATGGCTTCAACAAACTTCAATTGTCGAAATTCAAGATGGCCATCTGTCAAAATGAAATGGCTTCAGGTAGGAACCACACAGAATATATTAATGAAGATTGAGAAAAATCCTTCCAGTACTGCTCAAGGAATATCGATAATAGGGAGTATCTACATACAGACGGACAAGGGACGAATGACGGACCACGGAAGTAGAGGGTTTTGAAAAGCCGAGGTAGGTAAATATTGCTGATTACTTTCACAATAATCAAGTCAAATATTTCATTTTAGTTATGTAAAATACTACTAATTCATTTTAACAGGACTACTTTGTTTCCTTTTGGCCGGTACGTAATTTTTCGTAATGAACTATGAAGCTGAAATTGTCTTTCTTGTATTTGTATCCCCGGTTGACTTCCCTAAAACAATAATTTAAGGTCTTTTGTTGAAAATCTACCCGTTCTTACTTCTAGTCTCCGCTATTGCATGTGTCGCTATGAAAATGGTTTCAGTTAGAATTCTACTAAATACGGTATTACACATCAATTATTAACAGTTTTACAAACAAAGTAGAGTTGATCCCCCTCTTTAGTTGATACATCATGAAAATCAAACTTCATCTTTATCACTTTCATTTACTTACAGTTTTCCAAAGTGACGTTCTTTCCAAATATGTTCATCGAGTTTCTTTTCAACACATCCTTGACATTGTGGCAGGTTGTATTAGCCCAATCCTTCATTGTATCATCCACACAGTTCTTCTTCCAAGCCACAACCCTTTAACATTGAAGCTTAACAATTCAGAATCATCAGTGGTATATACTTTATTATTTCTATTGATCTGTCTCAAACATAATGATTGTCAACTGTATGAACCGAGGGAAACCTAAACTTGGAATTCTAGAACAATCATTGACGTCTTTTTCTGACCAAGAGAAATTATTGCAAACACAATTTTAAAATTGAAAATATGCAAATAAGGACTAAATTATTTAAGGGCAGACAGACGGAAGATCATCTCTAAAAAAGACACTATGAATTAAGTATGATCTGAACAGTCCCGAAACTGATGGTAGGATGATAGTGAAACATAAACGCTGTTTCGTCCATATTCTAATTTCAAATGTGCCAATTAATATCGGATGTAAAATTTCCAGCCTCACAGATAACAGTACAGATTTTGACAAACTAATTGGACGCAAAAATGCTACATATAGGCTATTTTCAGTTCATATATGGTATAAAGCATTACATATAAATCGTATATTAATCAAATGTTTCATAAATCCATGCTGTTTAAAAAACTAAGTTTTCTTTTGTTTATTTCTATCATGCTAATTTTTTACTACTTACCCACATGTGTCATTCATCATCAAATGCCTTTCTATATCAGACATATGCTCCGGCCGAATATTACAGTTATACTTGGCGATGTACTCTATGCTATTATTCTCACATGGTAAGCTCCCAAGTGTCTTCGTAATATTTTTAATGTGACTGCCATTCAGATGTCTATATTGAACATTGCCTTCATACACTGGAAAATACAAAATGAATTAATGAACGTTAAATCATTTTAAATCTTTTAACAAGCGGACTAATTTAGAATCACCACCTTGATATTAGATCAGGTGATTTTGACAGAAAAACATCGAAAAGAAAACATCAAAACGAACACTCTTGATATCAAACATATTACATGATTTACTGATATAATAAAAAAAAAACTCAGGATACATATTTGAATATTCAATGCGAAATTATTTAATATAGTTCATACATTTCATATCAAACACAATCAATTGAAAATCAAGGGCATCTCGCACGGTTAAATCATCTAGAAAGTAATTGATTACGGTCATCCTTTCTTTGTCCCCGATCAAATCATTCTTAAACTAAATATGTATAAGGAATTAATAAATCTTCTGACTTCTACAGGACAAGCCATGGAATTATTCATGAAATTCATGCTAAACCAGTCATGATTTCTCTAGTGTTGACATACTTACAAACGTTACAAGAAGATATATTCTTTCCACCAAAGACTTTTCTAAACTTTTCCTCATTGGACTGGATTGCCATAACCATTACACTGTCATTACATTTCCCAGCCATGTAAGGTCTGTTGTTAAATACTACTCTGGCGCACAGCAAACTGGCATGGAGGTGTCTGAATGAATCAAATATGTACGGTATTCTTCAAGGTTTCAGTTAATTAGTTCAAGCGAACACTTTAACAAAATTAAAACAGTCCTAGAAGTTACAAATGGTGCTTCGTAACATATATAATTTCAATCTGTACATTTAGTCAAGATTTCTGTCAACCTAGGGTATCAATGATTGTCAGTACTCTAAAGCTCACTGTGCTGCTGTCACAATATACGACGGCACCATGCTCCAATGAATCACTCTCACAGAAACTGTCCAGATAATTAAAATTAAAGCAAATACATGTCCCTACCGGCCCCCGATCAAAATAGTTAGTGACCTTAACCTTAACCTAATAACCCTGTTATTCATCTAGCTACTCATATTGAAGTTACATACCAGGTTTCACAACACAAACATATCTTAAAAGTATAGTTGAGACGGACGGACTGACAGCCGGCCGGACAGACAGACAGACGGGCGGGGAGGGAACCTATAGTTCCCCTAATTTCACCCACAGGGGGCTTATAACTACTCACGACAGCCTATAATTTAATGTAAAGGTAAAACTGTTTCGTTTTTTGTTTGTTTGTTTTTTTAGCCTTTGAGCGACATCACGCGGATAATAATATTAACTTATGAAATATATATCGAAACCAAACTTAATATCGCCTTTATCAAGCAAACTTTTGCACATCATATTGCACATCTGCAATTTAATCTCCCACTTTACATCCTTCACATAGACGGTAACCACAATTTAACTTACTTGCAGTAAGTTGTTGAGTCATTTGTGTTCAAATATTGCACTGATTGACAACTTTGGTTTAAATGAAACATGATCGAGTCGATATCGGAACAATCCAATTCAGGAGCAGGCATATCTGAAAGGAAATAAGCATTACATTGTAAGTCGATTATACTCATCGCATATAATTTGTGCACTAGCTCATATATCAAACGGACATATAACAAGGGAATCAGTAGAACTCATTGCTTATGTCCTCTTAAATTCCATCGCAACTGCATATTGTACAAAGCATATTGTGCGTTGGTTGTTAGGTGAAGCACAAATTCAGGATGTAATTAAATGGGAGTAAATAAATTATCTAAATAATTAAACCACTGGGATACCAACTTCAACATTATCACATAACTTCGTTGTGAGCCACAACAAACCACCTTGCCGCAAATGTTTGAAACATCCTTCTGGTACTTCTCATAAGATAAGGATATCAAGGAATCCTTATCTCCTGATGAGCGACAAGACAACGGATAATAGCAGCTTCGTATGAACCACCAGATAATGATAATGAGAAATTAAGATAAAAACCAAGTCGCCCGATTGTCCTGAATCGCTCATATGTTGAAGCAGTACTTGGTAATGAAGATAATCTTTTTTTGGAGCATTAAATATTCTATTTAAGTGACAAATGATATCAATTCATCAAATTTAAGGGACGCTAGGGTTATTCTGTAGAATGTTTTTTTTTCAAGCATGTGTGATCAGGTCGCTGATAATGGTAATTCAGGGGGAAAATACTTCAAAAGGTTTTGGCACATTTGAACTGTGTGGCATTGAATGTAGGTCAAGCATATTTGACACCTTTCATCTTGAATACAGGTTAAGGTCATTTATTACAAATAAATTTGGTCTAACCCTTCATTACAGCCTATATTGGGCCCAGTATCATGACTCTTATCCTCTGGATTATTTAGAAGTTATTCAAACGAAAAAAATGACGTCGGACAGACTACTGGCGGACGGTCAGACGCACGGTCAGACGCACAACGCACCACGGCATAAGCTCACTTGCTCTTCGGGCAGGTGAGCTAACAAGAGTACCGTAGTGCGTAACAACAAACGACTATATAATGCCGCAGAGAAAGACACTGTTGTATTAAAATAGATGCAAATATAGAAATTAAATATGAATTGTGAATTGAAAAAAGACAAGTTCATGTCATAGAAAACTGTACAAATCTTGGCAGAAATTGGAGAAAACTGAGCGAGAGGACCTAAAAACAACAAGACCAAAATACCGATAGAACCAAAAGGCATTTTTTTTAAATTTATTATAAAAAAATTGAATCAAAATGCCTTTTAAGCACAGGAACATAATAATAATTACAAACCATGCAATGTTTCTAAGAAATCTATTGAAAAAAATAAAAACTGAAATAAGCAAATATCCATTGGAATGATGAGGTTATCATATTCTGACTAACTTTGACAAACGACTGGGTATGTGGTAAATTTAATACAAACCTGATTCATCCTTCTTTTTTGCTACTTGGACTGTAGCGCCATAGAAAACACTTGAACTGTTCCTATTATATATGGCGCCGGTAATGTTGTTTGTCACACTCTGAACAGTTACAGCACTGGCACTGGCAACCTTGATTTCACATTCCGCAACAAATCCACCACTGCTGAAATTGCCTGATGTCTGTCGTTTCATTCTACCGATTTCACTGTATCAAACAAAGATTCACTGAGGGTAACAAAAACAAACTCGAAATTCATTTCATAATCTAGTAACATTGACTTATAACGACTACCCAAGCATTAGTTTATCAAATGTTTGGGGCTGTAGGGCTAACTGACTTCTAATGAAACTTTGAAGTTAATCGTCATCATTTCAGTGCATGCTAAGTTGATTACGACTTTATTCAAATACATGAATATAGTCTAGGTTTATTGATTTATATAAATGCTGTAACCTTTTCTCCCAGAATTCTGCTAGCCAAATATCAGATCTATGGGTCACTTGGTTATTAAGAATTCTTGTTTTTAAACCCGTACTTGCTTTACCAAATATGTGTCTAAATAAGCCCATCCGCACCAGACACTCGTATGACAAGCTGCGTTTGTGTGTTATTGTTTTAGAAGGGCATTGAAGGCTTAATATATGATTCTTTAGTTGCCTTTAAGCTTGTTTTAACTTACTTTCCAAAAGGTAGAGTGTAAGGAAACACTGTACCAAAGCAATATATGCAGTATATTTGTGTTCATAATATACAAAATACCCGATGGGCCTGTATCACTCTCCAGTACATTTTTGTACTACAAGTTTAATACCTCTTCATTCCAATATGATGATATACTGAGTTTATTCATCCCAGTTTTCTTTTTAATGACTCAAAATCATGATATTTGGCCTCTTGAATTGACAACAAGAGGCCCATGTGCCTTACCAGTCACGTAAGTTTTGAAATATTTAAGTTAATTTAATTGATACTTTTTGGCCCTGTCCATCATCCCATGGGTCAGTCAGTGCCAACATGTGCAGACCATCAATCTGTCATCCAATTCTCATAATGTTAAAGTTAGAATGAATTCCAATAGAAATAAAACAAATGATAGTTAAAAATGTGATTTCCATAAATAAACTAGAGCAAAAAATCAACCCCTTCCTTAGTGGCTAACGTGGGACCACTGGGAAATGAAATTCACTGTTTTTGTAAAGAACCTTAAGACCCTTCAATCTATAAAGATTATTTGATTCTACCTTATTTCGGTCTTGAGAAGAAGTTTCTTGAGATTTCAATTAACTTAACCGTTTTTGGCATGTCCCTCAGTCCCCTGGGGGGTTGGGGGGGGGGTCATATAATTTACAATTTTGGTTGGCGTTCGGCAATGGAATCTTCCTGTTAATTTTCATTGAATGTGGTTCTGTGGTTTTGGAGAACTCGAAAATGTAAATTTGTTTACGGACGGACGACGCATGACGCAAGACGACGGACAAAAGGCGGTTAGAATAGGTCACCTCAGAGTTCGTCTCAGGTGACCTAAGAATGAGAAGCTGTCTCGGTAGATTTCCATCCAAGCATGCTAACTTGAGATGTGTTTTAAATGTGTTTTTGTGCCTTATATCCAAACGAAACAGTTGACAACATCACTGTTCCCTTAAGGTTCACGTAACTTGCCCTTTTGTTGGACTTGACTTAAAAACATACGAAATTCATATATAAATGTATCTAATTTCAAGGAAAGTGTAACCGGTCACCTCTTAACGATGACCAATGACGACTAATGGCAGAACAATAATTACAACATACAGAAGTGTATTATATATCTCGCCTATCCTACTTTGTTTATATACTGAAGTTTTAAACGACAAACATGCTGGGTATTGCTAAAGCAATACATGACCCTTAACGTCCCTCGCTAAAATAGTTACAGTTACTTTTAAATCCTGAAACTCGTGCTTCTTCTGTAGCTACACTCATACGCAACTTTCACCAATATACCTTTAAGCATGGCCGAGAAAAGTGCGGAAAACTGAGTGGAAAGACTTACAGACGGACGGGGAGGTAACCTATAGCCCCTCCTGTTTCACCGATCGGTGACTTAAAACCATACTTCCTTAAATTAGAAAATTAAAATATTTTTTCTTTTTGAAATAAAAAAAACGTTCACATTAAAGGAATGTGTAAATATTGAAGCATTGAAAAAAAAACACTTAAATTTCGCGAAATGATTTATTCTAACAATTCACCAAAATACGTCAAAACTTCTAGATTCCCGGCATGATTATTTTCAGAGTCACTGGATCATATGTTCTGGAAGATATTCCGTAAGTGGAGGCCGTGTTCAGATGTCCACTGAGATTAATTTCAGAAAGTATGAACTTGTTTTAGGCCCGATACTTTGAAAATTGTATACCCGTAATGCACATCGGCACAACAGTGTATCACTATGTGAAATTTAAGAGAATTTTAGTCTTCTTGATTCTGTATCAGATTGATTCATATCCGGAATCGAAACTTCTGACGGATGAACGGAAGAAATTACCAGACCTGAGGTTAATCATTTGTTCTCAAAGAATGAGCTAAACGCACAATATGAATACAATATGCCGGATTACTATTTCATGCGGGGCTAATCAATAATGATCAAAATGCAACACTTCATAATCTAGTTAAATTTCCGTGATTCAATCGAACAGATAGAAGGAAGAAGATTGAAATATGTTTCTAAAGATAGGTTCAAAGGTGGTCATCATAGGTTTCGTATGGCATACTAAACAATAAACATACAGTGTAGTGATGATGTAAGCTGCACTAACAAAGCATGTGTAATGGACTCACCTGATAGATATGATCCGGAAACTCCCCGAAATGTAATATTGCATCATTGCCTGTCTCATCAAAGCTTCGCCCTAAAAAGAAGCGGATGTAAAAGCTCACAATAAAGTACAATATAACGTGGAAATTCCTAAGTGATCTTTTTAAACAAATTGATGTGGCACTTTAAACCATATTATCTCATTAAATTTAAAATTCAGCTTTTCATTATGATGTTTGACTAATCCTGAAAGAATCGTATCAGGTATTTTTATATGGACTTCAACATTGCAACGTCTGACATAAAATACCGTTCAATAAGGTATCGATGGGAACTGTGAACACATGATATTCCAATGATAAGTGAATAAGTGATTAAATCCTACTGATGAAACATGTTTTAGGTAAATATATTGAATAAAATCTAAAAATCCAGAATCATAAAGGTCACAATTAGAGGATTCAACTGACCCAAAGATTTTCTTTACATGCTCAAAATAACAATAACACGGGACAGTACAGGAGAGAGAAAGCTATAAATCTTTCTAATATATATATCGTTTGCAACCCTCACCGTTGTTATAATTCGGTGTTTCATGTCCTCATTCCATGCCACAGGAAAGAAAATAGTTATATCGAAGACGTGGTATGGTATCTCGGAATCTGTAACAAACAAAAGCAATATATAGCTAAGAATAAGAATACAGATAAAGTATCACTACAGGAAGGTTTAAAATATTTGATTACTACCCATACCTTGATGGAGACACTGTGTCACATTTAACCCTGGAACCAGGTTGTCAAACCAGTATCCTCCGAGGTTAAGGGCGTTCGATATATCCTCTACCTTACATTGGAAGTATTTTGGGATATCATAGTTCATCGCGATGTTCTGTCCACATTCGAATATGCGATGTCCGATTCTAAAATAACAAATCAATGAACAATATTATTTTCATTATAACAAAACCATACATAAATGTTAAATGATGTTTAAACTGCAACACAAAAAAATATTTAGGGCAAACTTCTATTAAGAGTATACATCAAAAGAAATGTTAAGTAACCGACATGGATACACCCGTAATGCCATCATTAGTTTTTAACAACTACCATTCACAATTGATTCAGCATCGTCAATGGATCCTTTACGCTTACAGAACCGTTAGCTGGAATCATACCACCATATTTAAGCATATGTCTATAACTTATTAATGACAACGTATACTTAAGAAACCACTGTTTTAATGGTTTACCGTAGATATATGATATATCAATTTTGTTTTAATCGCTGATATATTTTGTGATGTATCCCAATTTATTGATGAATCAAATAATTGTACTCGTATACACTGTACAACGAACCAAGCAAATTAGGCAAATTTTATTAGTTGCGAAGCTTACAGATAGCTGACCAAAAAAAAGACATTTTAAGTTTTCACAGTACCTGCATCCAATGTCATCTATCCCGGTTTTATCCCCAAAAAGGATGGGCATAAGTAAATCAATTTCATCCCAATCAAGAAGACACGTCGACAACAGCAATGGTATAATACGATCTCCGTCATCACATATACTTTGATCATACCTCCAAAAGTCTGGTTGAGCTAGAATAGCAATCATTGATTTATCATGATCGACGAAGAATTAACTTTGGAAATTTTGTAATATCAATAGTTATGTGTAAATGTTACGAGTATTTTATGAATGGAGATAGATCATGCAAACAGAACACTGAACAAAGTTAGTGTGAGATAAGAAATGCTGGACAGACAAACAGGTGAACATTGATTTTGTATGGTCGACGACAAGGACCTTTCAATGACATTTGTTAACATTGATCGATTCAGTATAAATACAAGAGGCCCATGGGGCCTGTATCGCTCACCTGGTTTGATTTGACCAAATGTCAAAATAATGTTCATGTTCAATTTGTTTTGTTTGTCAACATCAAACAAAGCTATATATGGTTATAGTGTGGGGATCCTAACTGCTCTAAGTTTACAACATGCATTCATAACGTTATGACTAGTAGTGATTTAAAGGAATTACATCTATTTCCCCTATTGAGCCCCACCCCTTTGGCATCTTGGGGGTCAAAGTCACCATTTATGCAAAATCTGTTTCCCTTCCCCAAGGATGTTTCTGACCAAATTGGGATCAAATCAATTCAAAACTTTATGACTAGTAGCGATTTAAAGGAATTATCTCTATTTCCCCCTATTAGGCCCCGCCCCTTTGGCCCCTTGGGGGTCAGAGTCACCATTTATGCAAAATCTGTTCTCCTTCCCCCAAGGTTGTTTCTGACCAAATTGGGTTCAAATCCATTCATAACTTTGTGACAAGTAGCGATTTAAATGAATTGCCTCAATTTCCCCTTTTGGGCCCCGCCCCTTTGGCCCCTCAGGGGTCAGAGTTACCATTTATGCAAATTCTGATCCTCTTCTGCCAAGGATGTTTCTGGCCAAATTGGGTTCAAATCCGTTCATAACTTGATGACTAGTAGCGATTTAAAGGAATTGCCTCAATTTCCCCTATTGGGCCCCGCCCCTCTGGCCCTTTGTGGGTCAGAGTCACCATTTATGCAAATTCTGATCCTCTTCGGCCAAGGATGTTTCTGACCAACTTTGGTCAAAATCCAATAAGAACTTTTTGACTAGTAGCGATGTGAAACAAATGTTGACGGACGACGGACGACGGACGGACGACGGACGCTGCGCCATGACATAAGCTCACCGGACCTTCGGTCCAGATGAGCTAAAAATGTTGCAGCACGTCAGATTAAATGCTGTTGTTTTAAGATTGGAAAAAAATCAAAATAGAATATGCTCAACTAGGGACCAAGGACAATCTACCTATGAAATTTGAGAAAGACCCCTTCAGTACTTTCTGAGAAATAGCGTTAAGAAACTTTAATTGTCAACATCCATGATGGCTGCCTGTCAACCATGTTGTTTTCCGAATAGTCCGAAAATGTGATATGCATAACTACGGACAAAGGGGAACGATATATGAAATTTGAGAACGATCACTTCAGTAATTTCTTGGAAATAGCGATAACAAAGTTTAATAGCCAAACTCCAAGATGGCTGCCTGTCGACCATGTTGTTTTCCGATTGGTCCCAAAATGCAATATGCATAACAAGGGACCAAGAAGAACTTACATATGAAATTTGACAAAGATCCTTTTCGTACTTGTTTTTTTAGAAATAGCGATAACAAGAATTGTTTACGGGCGGATGGACCAAGGACGCAGGGCGATTTGAATAGCCGATCATCTTATAATCTTCTGTACTGTACAAGTTAAAACAAAAAGGATTATTTCACCTCACCATCATATTTTTTCAGACCTTCCAACATCTTTAGACAATGATTTTAGGAAGAAACACGGAATCACGTAAAGGAAATTTTCTAACAGACCAAAAATTTTGTTTTCACATGAATAAACTGACACTTTAATGGCGAACTATTACAGCGAGAGTGGTGACAACATAAGAAATACAACGAGTAGAAAAGACTTGTTCTGATGAGCTGTTATCGAGTATAATGATAAACTGTTTGTCAGGTTTACCTGCACATTGGTTGAGGGTAGTGTTCAGTTTCATAGCATTTACACCCATTGAGGCGCTGTAATCTAATATAGTTGTCAAGGCCGTTTCTTTTGAACACTGGTTTCCTTTTGAAGTGGCGTGAAGAGTAGTGTTAAAACAAGACCAACCAATGCTGAGAAAGCTGAAACACAAGTTATGTAGAATATAAAACAACTGAAGTTAGTATAAGTATAAGTTTTCACTAGAAAAATATATATCATGTAAGTATGTATCATATAATAAAAGCTTTAAACTAAACCAAATATTCCCTTTTCGATACCTTCGCTGGAAGAAGTGTCGCTAATATTTAGCCGAATAGAAACTTGATAATTTCATTCATATATCGTCTAGTTTCAGGCCACGTAATCATGATATAATGTGATCTTATAATCAACTTACCCTACTAAAGGTATCTGCTAAAATATGAGACATGATGGAATTAAATAGTTGGCCGACACATTGAAAACGTTAGCATATTCCATTATCAGGGTATTATAACAAATATGATGAAGTGATCAAAATTATTTTAGCAATCACTAACCTACAGATTTCACCATCGACTTTAGCCAACAGGTTTTTTACATTGGCAAAACCAGTAAAATTGCCCAATCCTGCTTGTAAGAAGGTTGATACTTGATATCCATGGAAACATTCAGAAAACACGCGATATCCATAAGAAGGATCCGCCTGCTGATAACATACATCTCGGAGTTCTGTAAGGAAAATAAAACTTGAGAATAATTAAACCTTCCAACATTAATGTTACTGAAATTGTTAATAATGACTTCCCGACTTTTTCATTCCAAGATATCACTGAAATTGTCTTCTAATATAACTTATATATAGCGTAGCCTTTAACCTAAGATATGAGAGACTGAACATGATGACACTTTGAGTGGAGTGCGGGTGAAATCATTGAAAGCGCCTTTGAGTCATATATGATAGACATTCTAATATTAAAATCCTCAGCGCTTCTTACATATTGGAATTTAATACTTTATCAACATTCAACAAATGCTATTATATTCAGTCTATTATGTGTTTCATTCTCTTATTCGCATTCTAATTAACTGTCAAGTAACGATAGTTTTGCCTGATCATAAGACGGTTAAAGGGCGGTAAAAAATTCCTCGTAACATACTTTCCTCAATGCATTTAACAATGTAAGAAATAGCGCAAAAATCTAATACTGAATTCGAAATCACGGAGTTGTCATATTCGGACAAACTTATGATTCATAGTGTAGTTAGTTATCAATTTTAATTCAATATCCAAACCTGGTTCATCCTTCTTTTCGCCTACTTGTACTGTAGCGCCATAGAAAACACTTGACATGTTCACTTTATTGATGGCCTCGGTAATGTTCTTTGTTACATGATCAACAGTTAAATCACTGGCAACCTTGATTTCACATTCTGCAACAAATCCAGCACTACTGGAATTGTCTGTCTGTCGCTTTATTCTACTGTTTTCGCTGTATAAAAAAGAAGTACACAAGAGTTACTCAGGGCAACAAAGTTAGGTTCGAAACTTATTTGATAACTCTAGTAACATTTATTTATTACGATTAAGAATTGGTTTTGCAAACCTTTGACAAGAAATTTTGTTTTGTTTTTGTTTTCCCTCACATAAAGGGGAGTAATCTACCCTTCATATTTCATCACGTTGCTTTATCGTTTGTCGGCGACACGTTCTCCTTGTGACAGAGACCATCACTGCCTCCTGATTACATCTAAAAGTAGGTCTGACGTTCAATTGGAATTCATTTTTCTAGAGAGACAGTATTTGACGAGTGTTTCACATTCCATTAAATTGCCCTGTCGAAAGCATATGTAAATGACTCACCTGATAGATCCGACATAAAAGCTACCCAGAATGTAACCCGTTAACGCCCGTCTCATCAAAGCCTCGCCCTAAAAAATAAACGTAAAGAAAAGCAAGCAATAAAATATCCAGAATTCAAATATGAAACAGTATGGACTAGATATGTGCATTCCGGTTGAAATCATTTGACATTTTCAGAGAAAAATAGCACGAAACAAAACATTGTATTAACAATTGATCTTTTATGAAATTTTCAGGTGAAAATCCCTCAGGTGACATTTTCTTAAAAAGCTGTGTGGTAATTTAAAACAGATTATTTTCATCTAAATTTTGCAAGTCAAACTTTTACAATGACAGTGGACTAATCATGTAACTATTGTATTAGGAATTTTATATCGACTTCCCAATTGAAACATCTGTTGTAATATAGTATTCAATAATGTGTCGATTCGACATGGAACTTTTAACACATACATGTACTATGCCTTTCTAGTAATAAAAATCCAATTGATGAAACATGGTTCAGGTAAATATCTTGGATCACATCTTTCACAAATGAATCATGGAAGTCACAGTAAGTGGATTCACTTGACCCAAAATCTACTTAACATATTCAAAATAGTAATGTGTATGCAACCCTCACTGTTATTTTAATTCGGTATTCCATGTCTGCATTCCATCCGCCAGGAAAGAAAATAGTTATATCGAAGACTTTATATGGTATCTCAGAAGGATCTGAAACAAACAAAAGCAGTAAATTGCTAATAATAATACAGATGTAGCATATTGAAGGAGTCATCTGTGAATAGCATGACGACGTGAAACCATCTTTGAGATATAAAGAAAATAACAAGCCTTCCGATATAAATATCCTAAGCGCTTCTTCGATATTTTAATTCGATAATTTATATCGGTTATGTATCATGACAATTGCTGTTTTGTTTAAAGAAATTGGAACTTAAAAATATATTTTCGTCATCACACCTGTATTAGAGAAGTTTTAATTTGATAATTTAAATATTAAAATTTCAATCCTTATGATACACTGTGCTGCTGAGAACTACAAATTACGAAGATATTATTTCTGGACTAAAAACCATCAGTTCACTCATTCTTTAATCATGATATTGTTTAACAAAATCAAATCTTTGAATTGATTTTGATTGAAGATGGGACTTTTTATGAATAACTAGTATTTAACCTTATGGATCTTTCGCAACTCTGCATTTAGATTATGACAATTCTATCGACATTTTTCGAGATGATTGGTCGCCTCTTATGAACAACATGTATGACCCTTCTTTGCATCACAAAGGAGCCCAATCAGGATGTAGCTATTTCATTTTCGCTTTACTGTATCGAAATCTCAATTTGTTTTCGAATGTGTTAATATCTTGTCTCTTGTAAAATTCTTTACTTTGTATCAAACTCGGTTAGCGCATTGATGAATTAGTGCGGCCGAATCAATAGTACAGACAAAAGTTGAATAAGCATAAATAGAAATTCTCGCAAAATACAATAATCTACACCAGAAACGTGTCTATTGTAATTACCCACAAGTAGTAGTACTTTCAAAATGTTTACGTTCATAGTCAAAGATAGCCATAGTGTATCTTATTACCTTTATCTCCACTATCCTCACACTTGGAAGTATTCAAATGTGGATATATAACATTTTTCAAGTGATCTCCGTCCTTCCATGCTTGTACTATCTCGTCGTAAGTACAATTATCTTCAGTGGAAAATGTGTTGTTACTTAAAACGCAGTGCTTGAAAACTTGGAATGACCTACAAAGACAGCAGATGATAGGTTAGTTATTGCACACATAAACAAGAAGCCAATGGACATAAATGGTCAGTTTGGGTCCGATATATATAAATAGATGTTTTGTTTGTTTTAAAGAAAAGAAAAAACCCATCAAAACCCCATATCAATCAATGTGTTAAAACAATTGTTAAAAAGTGTGACGATAATTCAGAATTCTCACTTTTCTATGACACCAATGATTTTAGGCAAATACTTATAAGTATATGATAACTTCTTAACATTCAACTCACATGCAGGAATCGCTCCAATACCACAGACAGCTTGCTGCACGCTTCAGCATCAATTTTCTTGGGTTGCAAATGGATTCATTCGATTTCTTCACTATTAGTACAAAACAAAAAGACAAGCATGTTCTTTAATAGTCACCTGAATTACACAGTTATTATTTTGCTGCTGTGCAATTGAAAGATGTATACAAGGCAATAAAGCAAAATGCCCCCAAAAAAGACATTTTACAGAATTTAAAGCACGGCTTGTCAGATATATCTGAAAAATGTTGACATTAGTTTGGGCAAATTGGTTTTTGTTTTCTTGAGTCACAACGATATTTAGAACATGGATGTAATTGCCGATTGGGTGTCTGTGGCAATTAAGTTACCCATGCCATACCACGGCTTGATGAAGTAGGCAGTGATACAGCCGTTAGGATCGTACAGGATGTTGGCCACTGAGCGTCACATTTAAAGTCATTCAATATGGGAATCACGTTGTTAACGTGACATCGGAAAGTTCTTATCACTGCGATGTTATCAATAACAGGGGCAACGTAATAATGCCACCTGTTCACAGAGTCATGATTATTTTGGCAGTGGAAGCATCATAATGTGTACTGGGGTACAACTGATCATCAATGTGGTTGAATGGACATCAATTTTCCCCAGATCACAATGCAATTAGCGCCTTAAGATCAGGTGGACAGAAGAACAAAAAATTAACGTCATTAGCCATGACCATTTAACAAGTTGAGAACGGACTTACAATGAAAAAAGCAGGATATCCTAAACGAGGTCTATAAATTGACGAATTACTTCCATGGAGTTGAAATGTGCTAGATACAAACTAGGCGGGGTGATTTATGGTTGTCCATTTTTGGGCTGTTTGGAACTGGTGAAAATAATTGTCTGATTTCAATATAATTCGAGAGCACCAGGTTCATTTCATCCCAAATGAACTTCATGAAGTCTGTTGTGATACACACATATTATCAAATTGCACAATTTGTTTGAACTTATCTAGTAAATGAATGAAATATCTGTTTAATCAAGATATCAATTGATTATGTCAGTATTTACCTGTCCCATTACAATTATCCAGTATTGCAGTGGGGTTAATATTTGGCCGAACATGTTTAAACAAGAGTGCCACAGCAGCCTTCACGGAGGGTAGCATATTAGTCACACTGCACTTGTTCTTCTCTTTGTCCAAATATGCCAAAATACGCCCAAGTTCCATCTCATACACACTGAAATAATTAGAAATCAATTAATCCATACTATCATGTTTGATTATAATCATGTATCTTAAAGCTGACAGTGCAAGTTAAAAAGCATCCAATTGAGATTAAAAAAAAATAATACATGTACAGATTTCCAAAAATCGTTTCCGAGACATCCCCCAATTATTGTTGTGTCGTATCTAAGGACGGGCAGACATTTTTGTTTTTTGTAATGCGTAGATACGAGCCGCTATAAAAGCGCGTGCGTTCACTGAGACAAATATCAGTATATTGATACACGCGCATAGCGACACATCTCTCCATTATACATAGTATACGTTCTCAATACAAACGCAAATGAGTTTTTGTTCACATTACGGAACTTGAATATGGAATTTGAAGAGGTAACTTTATATATATACATATATATTTTATTTTACAATAAAAGAAAGAAAAGAAAGTATTGACAACACAAACTATTTGGGCCCCAACAAAACATGTACCTAATGAAAATATAGAGTATATTTAGAGTAAATATGAGTAAATTCCTACCTGAGTCTTTCCAGTGGGATATGCAGCAAGAACAACTTTACAACTGTTACCTCATTATATCCATAGTTTCCATCGAAATATTTTCCGTGTCTTCGTACAAATGTATTATTTGTGCACGTGCCATAACGCAATTAAAACGTGATAAAACCGCACAACAGCCCTAGTGTAGTGTAGACAATAGGAAAACACCCGAGGAGTGCTAGTGTAGAATACGAGTAAAAATCGGAACTCCTCGGACTGTTTACTTGTTATGAAAATTGCTGCACCCACGAAAAACACGTGAGAAGATGGATAGAGTATTTGGGATTAATTCGTTATGCATTTTCAAGCATTTATTTGGAGACTTTATTTTCAACAAGATTTGAAAGATAACTGAGAGACACTGACCATCTTTCTGCTCAAGTTACAGGTAAGTGCTTCTGTTTGGTGTCGTTCGCGAATACAGTTGTAGTGTAGAAGATACAAAGTGTGTCACTGTGAACACCTGAGGTTAGAGTGAATGCGAGTGTGACGAAGCACGTTCTTTTTATAGCAGCGGCGGCTTGGTTGTATCCACGCGTAACAAAAAAGAAAAATGTCTGCCCGTCCTAAGATAGGACACTACCATAACTGGGGATTGTCTCGGAAACGATTTTTGGAAATCTGTACAGGTATTTTTTTTTTATTTCAATTGGATGCTTTTTAACTTGCACTGTCAGCTTTAAACCACTAGTGAGGAAACCATTATTTTAATTTTCAGATTTATGAATATAAAGAAAAAATATGCACACTTTGTCCATATTTTCATTTACTCTTTAACGTGTGGAAAATAGACTATTTCTGATCGAGGTCAACATTGTTAAGATTTAGTATGGTGTTTAGCACCGCGCCAATGTACTTCTTATCCATCCGAGATATGTTAATAAAAGTATAACCTATGGGTTTTCAATTAAATACCTGCACACAAGGATCTGCCGATTGGGTGGTATCGATGACGCATTACGAGGATCATGGGGATAAGGCATGTGAGAAGTGACATTTTCGTTAGTGCTTGATCCATTCATACGTAGGCCACTGGTTTCATTAGTGAACAGGCCACTGTCTGTAGAGTCAGACCCATCAAAGCTCCTTATATCGATATTATGGAGCAAGCTCAACGTTCCCATCATATGAGTGTAGAGCAGGGACCCGTATGCATTGTAGGCATGGAAAAATGCTGGCAAGGCACAAATCTGCCCACCACTGCTGTCGGCTGAAAAACGAAATGAATTTAAAATCAAGAAAAATCGTTAACATATCAACAATGAACTATATCGAAAATATACGTGTTGCCAAAAAAGTGGACCCTCGATAATCCGAAAACATTCGTTCCCAGTCCAAACCGTCCGGATTACGAGTTTTCCGGACTGCCGAATTTCGTGTACCAGGTCAAAAAAATTGTCGTGTAAGAGTTATCTCCCTTGATTATATAGGCCTACAATCCGGGACGTTTCATAAACACGTCTAATTGTCAGACTTTTTAATAATAAATATACTTATGTTTCTGATATGTTTTTTTTTTTGCTTTGTTTTGTAGAAAGTTTCTTGTTTTTTTTTTTTTGTAGAAAGTAAAAAATAAACTGTTTTTAAAAGAACATGTAAAGTGAACGTTGTTTTATTTATAGCGGGCATATGTGACCTACAAACAACACACATGTGTCACGTCTCGGAGGTTCACAAACAAGTAGAAATTACAAACGTTAAATACCTTAAATAAATTACCCGGATTTTACAACTTACCGTCAGTCCATGTTTTTTTTATGATTTTTACGTACCAGAAACCCCAAGCTATCTATTTAAAAGTACGCGACACCAGCGAGAACTACCCAAGATGTCCGATAATTATTAAACCCGTATTCACTTAACAATGTGACGCTTAGTTAAGTATCAGACGACTATTGACTAATGTGTGTGTAATCAACCCAGTTCTTGTGATCACTGCTTAATACGTACATGTGTATGTAATTAATAACATGCATCTTTCAATGAGTCGTCGTTTCACGTAACGGTGTTACAAAGCCGATATCCGTGTTTACCCAATACAAGTGTTAATGCTGTTAATTACCAATCATAAATTTATTACATGCATTTGAGATTGATTAATTATCGTATCACGTACTGTATGTTTGTGCATAAATTCTGTAAAATTTAGGTCGTAGAGAAAAAGCAATGTACCGTTATAAAAACAAAAACTACTCATTGTAGCACAGGTAAACACCCGGGGCTATGACCTGGCAGCGGTCGCTATGACTACGCACAGTGTCAAGCGATAGTCTGTACAGCTGTCGACACGGGTGACTTGCCTCGACATTTTTTTCTCCTCGTGGTGAAAAAATCGTCCGATTATTGAGGGAAATTTACTAATGAAAAGTACGTTCCGTTCCCAAAATGGGCTTCCGGAAACGGAATCCGAATTTCCGGACTGGTGAGTAAAAATAACGTTACGGAAATCCGTTCCCGTGCATTTCCGTCCGGACTGTGAGTTTTCCGGACTATCGGCGTCCGGATTATCGCGGGTCCACTGTATTGCTACAACTAACATCACAGATTCAATTTTATTCAAAATCTATGTTAATGCAGTATCAGTCAAAATACCTCTTTATGATTTAAAGTTATCAATTAAAGAAATAGGAAAACCCCGCAATCCCTCAGTCGCTAATTTTACCTGGACATGTGTCTGCATCAAAGGCGACAGATGAATCAATCCTGGTTAATGACGTGTTCATACTCTTGACATATTGTGAGATGACAGGTATAGCCCATTTATTCATATAAGCACTACTACAGTTATATCCTTTGTTTCTTGTGGAATTCACTACACATTGTAAGCTCACGTTGTATAACCTGAAATGAATAATTTGATTTTCAACAGTGATCATAAAACACACACACACAAAGAAAACAAAATATAAATAAAAATGTACAATGTCTGCCTACTTACTTGCATAATGCTAGGTGAGTGACATTCCTGTTTACTCCAGTATTTATCATACCATCTTCCATCAGAGCTGTTACTAGCAGATGCATGCAGTTAGTCCAGTTCTGATTGGCAACTGATAATTGTCCATAGCTGCTACATACATTATTCGTACCTATAGAAATACAAGTCATTTTTATTCAAGATGGGAATCACGTGTGAACATTTTGCAATAAAATGACTTGGATTCGAGATATAAATATCATTTCAACAAGTTGTTATACAATCGATGACAAACATAAAAGTCAATCAAATAAAATCATACCTCGCAGTCTATATAAAAAGATTTTTTGTTTGTTTTGCAAAGCTAAACTGTCAGACATTTGCTTTCTGCAAATCAATGGGCACAACTAGGGACCGAAGGAAACACACATATGAAGTTTGAGACAAGGGGGACCTACATATGAAATCTAAGAGATATATGATGAACTTTGTGTGAATACGAAATCATCATATTAAACTTCGGCTTTCAGCCATTTTGTTTTCTGTATCATATTCAAATTCCATATTTGCTGCGGAATTATAATACCAGTTTCAATTCTTGTGTGAGAATTGATTCGTTTTATTTCAATCCAAAATAATTCTTTAGATAAGAATCATGGTCATAATTAGATAACCACTTTCTCCTTGTCCTTTGAAAAATCCATTACATTAGACCCAGTGACCTTGATCTTTTGAAAGTTGACTTCTTGCTTAATTCCGACCTACTTTGCTACATAATTTCATAACAAAATGTTTATCAGTAAAGATACAAAATTTACGTTCATATTTGACAGTGACTTTGACCTCTGCCCCGTCGACCTCGACCTTTCGTCAGCTAAATACTTGCCACATTTTGTGAAAAATAATATTCCAGAGGCCATTATGATTGCGTATGAATTTTAGGTCAATGTGGATCCTAACGGAAAAATTTAACATGACTCATTTATTCATATAAAGGAAACATTAAAAGTTTGATAAAATCCTAATCTGAAATGTGCGTCGGGATGGTTACATATACATACAACCATATTGTAGGTACCATTATAATAGATTATGCATTAACAGAGAAATTTTAAGTTTAACAGAAATGATGACGCCGCTGCAGACTCCGTCGCCGTAGCAACTGCTGCGGAAAATAACGTTTCGCTATGCAACTCCATCACACGCGATACAAAAATTAATACCTGTGCTTCTCAATAAATGGCTTCAACAAACTTCAATTGTCGAAATTCAAGATGGCCATCTGTCAAAATGAAATGGCTTCAGGTAGAAACCATGCAGAATTTATTAATGAAGATTGAGAAAAGTCCTTCCAGTACTGCTCAAGAAATAGCGATAATAGGGATTATCTACATACAGACGGACAAGGGACGAATGACGGGCCACGGAAGTAGAGAGTTTTGAAAAGCCGAGGTAGGTAAATATTGCTGATTACTTTCACAATAATCAAGTCAAATGCTTCATTTTAGTAATGTAAAATACTACCAATTCATTTTAACTGGACTACTATGTTTCCTTTTGGCCGGTAAGTAATTTTTCGTATCACTTTCATTTACTTACAGTTTTCCAAAGTGACGTTCTTTCCAAATATGTTTATCGAGTTTCTTTTCAACACATCCTTGACATTGTGGCAGGTTGTATTAGCCCAATCCTTCATTGTATCATCCACACAGTTCTTCTTCCAAGCCACAACCCTTTAACATTGAAGCTTAACAATTCAGAATCATCAGTGGTATATACTTTTTTATTTCTATTGATCTGTCTCAAACATAATGATTGTCAACTGTATGAACCGAGGGAAACCTAAACTTGGAATTCTAGGACAATCATTGAGGTATTTTTCTGACCAAGAGAAATTATTGCAAACACAATTTTAAAATTGAAAATATGCAAATAAGGACTAAATTATTTAAGGGCAGACAGACGGAAGATCATCTCTAAAAAAGACACTATGAATTAAGTATGATCTGAACAGTCCCGAAACTGATGGTAGGATAATAGTGAAACATAAACGCTGTTTCGTCCATATTCTAATTTCAAATGTACCAATTAATATCGAATGCAAAAATCCAAGCCTCACAGATAACAGTACAGATTTTGACAAACTAATTTAGCGCAAAAACGCTACATATAGGCTGTTTTCAGTTCATATTTGGTATAAACCATTACATATAAATCGTATATTAATTAAATGTTTCATAAATCCATGCTGTTTACAAAACTAAGTTTTCTTTTGTTTATTTCTATCATGCTAATTTTTTACTACTTACCCACATGTGTCGTTCATCATCAAATGCCTTTCTATATCAGACATATGCTCCGGCCGAATATTACAGTTATACTTGGCGATGTACTCTATGCTATTATTCTCACATGGTAAGCTCCCAAGTGTCTTCGTAATATTTTTAATGTGACTGCCATTCAGATGTCTATACTGAACATTGCCTTCATACACTGGAAAATACAAAATGAATTAATGAACGTTAAATCATTTAAAACTTTTAACAAGCTGACTAATTTAGAATCACCACCTTGATATTAGATCAGGTGATTTTGACAGAAAAACATCGAAAAGAAAACATCAAAACGAACACTCTTGATATCAAACATATTACATGATTTACTGATATAATAAAAAAAAAACTCATGATACATATTTCAATATTCAATGCGAAATTATTTAACATAGTTCATACATTTCATATCAAACACAATCAATTGCAAATCAAGGACATCTCGCACGGTTAAATCATTTAGAAAGTAATTGATTACGGTAATCCTTTCATTGTCCCCGATCAAATCATTCTTAAACTACATATGTATAAGGAATTAAGAAATCTTCTGACTTCTACAGAACAAGCCATGGAATTATTCACGAAATTCATGCTAAACCAGTCATGATTTATCTAGTGTTGACATACTTACAAACGTTACAAGAAGATATATTCTTTCCACCAAAGACTTTTCTAAACTTTTCCTCATTGGACTGGATTGCCATAACCATTACACTGTCATTACATTTCCCAGCCATGTAAGGTCTGTTGTTAAATACTACTCTGGCGCACAGCAAACTGGCATGGAGGTGTCTGAATGAATCAAATATGTACGGTATTCTTCAAGGTTTCAGTTAATTAGTTCAAGCGAACACTTAAACAAAATTAAAACAGTCCTATAAGTTACAAGTGGTGCTTCGTAATATATATAATTTCAATCTGTACATTTAGTCAAGATTTCTGTCAACCTAAGATATCAAAGATTGTCAGTACTCTAAAGCTCACTGTACTGCTGTCACAATATACGATGGCACCATGTTCCAATGAATCACTCTCACAGAAACTGTCCAGATAATTAAAATTAAAGCAAATACATGTCCCTACCGGCCCCCAATCAAAATAGTTAGTGACCGTAACCTTAACCTAATTACCCTGTTATTTATCTAGCTACTCATACTGAAGTTACATACCAGGTTTCACAACACAAACATATCTTAAAAGTATAGTTGAGACGGACGGACGGACAGACAGACAGACGGGCGGGGAGGGAACCTATAGTTCCCCTTATTTCACCCACAGGGGGTTATAACTACTCACGACAGCCTATAATTCAATGTTAAGGTAAAACTGTTTCGTTTTTTTGGTTTTTTTTGGCTTTGTTTGCCCTTTGAGCGACATCACGCTCTGATTTAACATGGACAATACATATTGCTTGAAACACAGCCAATAAATTCAATAATCAACCAGTAAATAACATAAAGAGAGTTACAGGCGGATAATAATATTAACTTATGAAATATATATCGAAACCAAACTTAATATCGCCTTTATCAAGCAAACTTTTGCACATCATATTGCACATCTGCAATTTAATCTCCCAATTTACCTCCTTCACATAGACGGTAACCACAATTTAACTTACTTGCAGTAAGTTGTTGAGTCATTTGTGTTCAAATATTGCACTGATTGACAACTTTGGTTTAAATGAAACATGATCGAGTCGATATCAGAACAATCCAATTCAGGAGCAGGTATATCTGAAAGGAAATAAGTAAGCATTACACTGTAAGTCGATTATACTCATCGCATATAATTTGTGCACTAGCTCATATATCAAACGGACATATAACAAGGGAATCAGTAGAACTCATTGCTTATGTCCTCTTAAATTCCATCGCAACTGCATTTTGTACAAAGCATATTGTGCGTTGACTGTTAGGTGAAGCACAAAGTCAGGATGCAATTAAATGGGAGTAAATACATTATTTAAATAATTAAACCACTGGGATACCAACTTCAACGTTATCACATAACTTCGTTGTGAACCACAACAAACCACATTGCCGCAAATGTTTGAAACATCTTTCTGGTACTTCTCATAAGATAAGGATATCAAGGAATCCTTATCTCCTGATGAGCGACAAGACAACGCACAATAGCAGCTTTGTGTGAACCACCAGATAATGATAATGAGAAATTAAGATAAAAACCAAGTCGCCCGTTTGTCCTGAATCGCTCATATGTTGAAGCAGTACCTGGTAATGAAGATAATCTTTTTTGAGCATTAAAAATTCTATTTAGGTGACAAATGATATCAATTCATCAAATTTAAGGGACGCTAGGGTTATTCTGTATAATTTCTTTTTCAAGCATGTGTGATCAGGTCGCTGTGCTCTTGCTAATTCAAGGGGGAAATACTTCAAAAGGTTTTGGCACATTTGAACCGTGTGGCATTGAATGTAGGTCAAGCATATTTGACTCCTTTCATCTTGAATACAGGTTAAGGTCATTTATTACAAATAAATTTGGTCTAACCCTTCATTACAGCCTACATCAGGTCCAGTATCATGACTCCTATTCTCTTAATTATTTAGAAGTTATTCAAACGAAAAAAATGACGTCGGACAGACTACTGGCGGCCGGTCAGACGCACAACGCACCACGGCATAAGCTCACTTGCTTTTCGGGCAGGTAAGCTAACAAGAGTACCGTAGGGCGTAACAACAAACGACTATCTAATACCGCAGAGGAAGACACTGTTGTATTAAAATAGATGCAAATATAGAAATGAGATATGAATTGTGAATTTAAAAAGACAAGTTCATGTCATAGCAAACTGTGCAAATATATTGGAAGAAATTGGAGAAAACTGAGCGAGAGGACCTAAAAACAACAAGACCAAAATACCGATAGAACCAAAAGGCATTTTTTTTTTATTTATTATAAAAAAAAATTGAATCAAAATGCCTTTTAAGCACAGGAACATAATAATAATTACAAACCATGCAATGTTTCTAAGAAATCTATTGAAAAAAAATTAAAACTGAAATGAGCAAATATCCATTGGAATGATGAGGGTATCATATTCTGACTAACTTTGACAAACGACTGGCTATGTGGTAAATTTTAATACAAAATTCAAACCTGGTTCATCCTTCTTTTTAGCTACTTGGACTGTAGCGCCATAGAAAACACTTGAACTGTTCCTATTATATATGACGCCGGTAATGTTGTTTGTCACACTCTGAACAGTTACAGCACTGGCACTGGCAACCTTGATTTCACATTCCGCAACAAATCCACCGCTGCTGAAATTGCCTGATGTCTGTCGTTTCATTCTACCGATTTCACTGTATAAAACAAAGATTCACTGAGGGTAACAAAATCAAACTCGAAATTCATTCCATAATCCAGTAACATTGACTGATAACGACTACCCAAGGATTAGTTTAGCAAATGTTTGGGGCTGTAGGGCTAACTAACTCCTAATGAAACTTTTAAGTTAATCGTCATCATTTCAGTGGAAGCTAAGTTGATTACGACTTTATTCAAATACATGAATATAGTCTAGGTTTATTGATTTATATAAATTCTGTAACCTTTTCTCCCATAATTCTGCTAGCCAAATATCAGATCTATGGGTCACTTGGTTATTAAGACTTCTTTTTTATAAACCCGTACTTGCTTTACCAGATATGTGTCTAAATAAGCCTAATTGCACCAGACACTCATATGACAAGCTGCATTATTATGTTTTAGAATGGCCTTGAAGGCTTAATATATGATTCTTCAGTTACCTCTAAGCTTGTTTTTGTAAAGAATTAAACACTGTACCAAAGCAATCTATGCAGTATATTTGTGTTCATAATTTAAAAAATACCCGATGGGCCTGTATCTTTCTCCAGTACTACAAGTTTAATACCTCTTCATTCCAATATGATGATATACTGAGTTAATTAATCCCAGTTTTCTTTTTAATGACTCAATATCATGATATTTGGCCTCTTGAATTGACAACAAGAGGCCCATGTGCCTTACCAGTCACGTAAGTTTTGAAATATTTAAGTTAATTTAATTGATACTTTTTGGCCCTGTCCATCATCCCATGGGTCAGTCAGTGCCCCAACATGTGCAGACCATCAATCTGTCATCCAATTCTCATAATGTTAAAGTTAGAATGAAGTCCAATAGAAATAAAACAAAAGATAGTTAAAAATGTGATTTCCATTAAATAAACATAGCGAAAAAAACAACCCCTTCCTTAGTGGCAAATGCGGGACCACTGGGTAATGAAATTCACTGTTTTTGTAAAGAACCTTAAGACCCTTCAATCTATGAAGATTATTTGATTCTACCTTATTTCGGTCTTGAAAAGTTTCTTGATATTTCAATTAACTTAACCATTTTTGGCATGTCCCTCATGCCCCTGGGGAGTTGGCGGGTGGGGGGGGGGGGGGGGGGGGGGGAGGGGCATATACTTCACAATTTAGGTTGATGTTTGGCAACGGAATCTTCCTGTTAACTTTCATTGAATGTGGTTCAGTGGTTTTGGAAAACTCTAAAATGTAAATTGTTTACGGACCGACGACGCATCACGCACGACGACGGACAAAAGGCGGTTAGAATAGGTCACCTGAGAGTTCGTCTCAGGTGACCTAAAAATAAGAATCTGTCTCAGCTGATTTCCATCCAAGCATGCTACTGGCCCAAAGGATACTGCATATTAACATCGACTTACTTGCCTTTCGGGCAGTTGAGCTAAACTTGAGATGTGTTTTATCAAATGTGTTTTTGTGCCTTATATCCAAAGGAAACAGTTGACAACATCACTGTTCCCATAAGGTTCACGTAACTTGCCCTTTTGCTGGACTTGACTTAAAAACATACAAAATTCAGATATAAATGTATCTAATTTCAACGAAAGTGTAACCGGTCACCTCTTAACGATGACCAATGACGACTCATGGCAGAACAATAATTACAACATATTATATATCTCGCCTATCCTACTTTGTTTATATACTGAAGTTTTAAACGACAAACATGCTGGGTATTGCTAAAGCAATACATGACCCTTAACTTCCCTCGCTAAAAATGGTTACAGTAACTTTTAAATCCTCAAACTCGTGCTTCTTGGAAAGACTTACAGATGGATGGGGAGGTAACCTAGCTATAGCCCCTCCTGTTTCACCGATAGGTGACTTAAAACCATACTTCCCTAAACATTTTTTGAAATAAAAGACTGTTCACATTTAAAGAATGTGTAAATATTGAAGCATTGAAAAAAACAACTTACTACCAAATTTCGCGAAATGATTTATTCTAAAAATTCACCAAAATACGTCAAAACTTCTAGATTCCTGGCATGATTATTTTCAGAGTCACTGGATCATATGTTCTGGAAGATATTCCGTAAGTGGAGGCCGTGTTCAGATGTCCACTGAGATTAATTTCAGAAAGTATGAACTTGTTTTAGGCCTGATACTTTGAAAATTGTATACCCGTAATGCACATCTGCACAACAGTGTATCACTATGTGAAATTTAAGAGAATTTTAGTCTTCTTGATTCTGTATCAGATTTATTCACATCCGGAATCGAAAGTTCTGACGGATGAACGGAAGAAATTACCAGAATTGAGGTTAATCATTTGTTCTCAAAGATTAAGCTAAACTCCCAATATCAATACAATATGCCGGACGGACAACGTGATTACTATTTCATGTGGGGCTAATCAATAATGATCAAAATTTAATACAGCATCACAGCATTGTAAACAACACTTTATAATCTAATTAAATGTCCGTGATTCAATCGAACAGATAGAAGGAAGAAGATTGAAATATGTTTCTAAAGATAGGTTCAAAGGTGGTCATCACAGGTTTCGTATGGCATACTAAACAATAAACATACAGTGTAGTGATGATGTAAGCTGCACTAACAAAGCATGTGTAATGGACTCACCTGATAGATATGATCCGGAAACTCCCCGAAATGTAATATTGCATCATTGCCTGTCTCATCAAAGCTTCGCCCTAAAAAGAAGCGGATGTAAAAGCTCACAATAAAGTACAATATAACATGGAAATTCCTAAGTGATCTTTATAAACAAATTGATGTGGCACTTTAAACCATATTATTTCATTAAATTTAAAATTCAGCTTTTCATTATGATGTTTGACTAATCCTGAAACAATCGTATCAGATATTTTTATACGGACTTCAAAATTGCAACGTCTGACATAAAATACCATTCAATAAGGTGTCGATGGGAACTGTGAACACATGATATTCCTATGATAAGTGAATAAGTGATTAAATCCTACTGATGAAACATGTTTCAGGTAAATATATTGAATAAAATCTAAAATCCAGAATCATAAAGGTCACAATTAGAGGATTCAACTGACCCGAGGATTTTCTTTACATGCTCAAAATAACAATGACACGGGACAGTACAGGAGAGAGAAAGCTATAAATCTTTCTAATATATATATCGTTTGCAACCCTCACCGTTGTTATAATTCGGTGTTTCATGTCCTCATTCCATGCCACAGGAAAGAAAATAGTTATATCGAAGACGTAGTATGGTATCTCGGAATCTGTAACAAACAAAAGCAATACCAGGTATATAGCTAAGAATAAGAAGACTGATAAAGTATCACTACAGGAAGGTTTAAAATATTTGATTACGACCCATACCTTGATGGAGACACTGTGTCACATTTAACCCTGGAACCAGGTTGTCAAACCAGTATCCTCCGAAGTTAAGGGCGTTCGATACATCCTCTACCTTACATTGGAAGTATTGTAAGATATCATAGTTCATCCCGATGCTCTGTCCACACTCAAATATGCGATGTCCGATTCTAAATTAACAATTCAATGAACAATCTTATTTTCATCATTACAAAACCCTACAAAAATGTCACACATCAAACACTCCAGATGTTAACATCAAACACTCCAGATGTTAAATGACAAGAGGCCCAGAGGGCCTGTATCGCTCACCTGCTTTCATGAGATATGAAACAAGAATGATGCTGAAGTATATTTGTTACTGGTATTGCTATGTCAATGTATATCATAAGCATTTTATATGGGTACATGTACATTGGTTTTATTTTAATACTGAAAATTCCAAAAAGTGCATTAATCCATGAAATGATATTGACTTTTGGCGCGACCTCATAGGGATGCTACCACACAAATGTGAGTGATATCCATTGCTTAGTTTAAGAGAAGAACTTGTTTAGACCAATTGACCCCTTTTGACCCTGACCTCTGCCCCCTTGGGGGTCAGCTCCTTCCTTTATGCAATTTTGAATCCCTACCCCAATAGGATGCTACCAGTCAAATCATTGCTAAGTTTCAGAGAATAAGTTGTTTAAATCAATTTAGCCAATTTGACCCCTTTTGGCCCCACCCCTCAGCCCCTTGGCGGCCCGGGTCAACCCCAACATTTTGACAATTTTGAATCCCCACCCCATAACCATGCTACCATACAAATGTGAGTATTATCCATTGCTTAGTTTCAGAGAAGAAGTTGTTTAAACAAATTGACCAATTTTGGCCCCGCCCCTCAGGCCCCTTGGGGGGATCAGCCCCACCATTTGTACAATTTTGAATCCCCATCCCATAGGGATGCTACCCAGGAAATATGAGCGATATCCATTGCTTAGTTTCAGAGCAGAAGTCGTTTATTTCAATTTTGCAAAACTGACCCCCTTTTGGCCCCGCCCCTCAGCCCCCAGGGGGTCGGCCCCGTCATTTGTACAATTTCAAATTCTTACCCCAAGGTGATGCTACCAGGCAAATATAAGATATCCATTGCTTGGTTCCAGAGAAGAAGTCAATTATATGAATATAGCCCGATTGACCACATTTGGCCCCACCCCTCAGGCCCCTGGGGGGTCAGCCCCATCATTTGTACAATTTTGAATCCCCACCCCATAATGATGCTACCAGGCAAATATGAGCGATAGCCATTGCTTGGTTTCAGAGAAGAAGTCGTTTATATCAATATAGCCGGATTGACCACATTTGGCCCCGCCCCTCAGGCCCCTGGGGGGTCAGCCCCATCATTTGTACAATTTTGAATCCCCACCCCATAATGATGCTACCAGGCAAATATGAGCGATAGCCATTGCTTGGTTTCAGAGAAGAAGTCGTTTATATCAATATAGCCGGATTGACCACATTTGGCCCCGCCCCTCAGGCCCCTGGGGGGTCAGCCCCATCATTTGTACAATTTTGAATCCCCACCCCATAGTGATGCTACCTGGCAAATATGAGCGATAGCCATAGCTTGGTTTCAGAGAAGAAGTCATTTATATCAATAGCTCCAAATTGACCCCTTTTGGCCCCACCCCAGAGGCCCCCAGGGGGTCAGCCCCATCATTTGTACAAATTTGAGTCCCCTACCCATAGGGATACTTCTGACCAAATTTGTTCAAATTCTGATCAGCGGTTATGAAGAAGAAGTCAAATAAGTCAATTGTTGACGGACGGACGGACGGACGACAGACGCCACGGTATGGCATAAGCTCACCTTGGTCCTTCGGACCAGGTGAGCTAATAATACTTAAAACTGCAAAACAAAACAAATATTTAGTGTAAACTTCTATTAAGAGTATACATCAAAAGAAATGTCATTAGTTTTTAACAACTATCATTAACAATTCGTTCAACATGGTCAATTTGATCCTTGACATTTACAGAACAGTTAGTAGGAGTGATACCACCAGATTTAAGACTATGTCTATGACTTATTAATGAAACCATAAACTTGGTGAAACCACTGTTATCATACAATTATTAACCTGTTTTCAGGTGAATACAATGATTTATCAACTCAAGAAAGTGATATTTCCCGATGCTGAAGACTGAGGGAAATATCATTTTCAAGGGTTGATAAATCATCGTATTCACCTGAAAACAGGTCAATGACTGTTTTATTATTAGAATATGACAAAACAGCAACATATTCTCATTACAGAATGTTTCTCATTACCTGTCATAGAATCGGGTATTGACTGGAGGAAAGTTTTAAATGACAATAAATAAGAAAGTATCCGCAATGAATTTAAACTTGATTATAGTTACTATTGCTTAAAATTCAACAAAATGTAAATGTAACATCATTTACGAAATTTAAGCTACTAAACTATAATAGGGAGCACATACATACATGTATATGTAAGCATACACTTTTGACCTGACGAATAGTGGGAAAGTCCCTTGTTACTATATTTGGGTATGAGAACCAGCTGTTGAATTTTTATATCACCCTGTAGCCCGGATCGGACGTCAAGAATTGTGGGAAAGACCCTCGTCATTATATTTGGGTATGAACTCTCGTTGTTGGATTGATATCTTACCCTGTATCAGGCATTGGTAGTTGATATAATATTTGAGCAAAGTGAGATTGTTAAGAATTGACCAATCAGGAAAGGGGGAAAATCAGTCATATATTAAAATGGTTTTCCATGACTGAAAAATTGAATTGTACAGGGTGTTGTCCTAGACATAATGGTATATCAATTTTGTAATTCCTTCGCTGATATAAATATTTCTTATGTATGTTGATTTATTTATGAATCAATCAAATAATTGTACTCATATACAACAAACCAAATTTAATTAGTTGCCAAGCTCACAAACAGCATTTCAAGCTTTCACAGTACCTGCATCCAATGTCATCTATTCCTGTTTTATCTCCAAAAAGGATTGGCATAAGTAAGTCAACCTCATCCCAATCTAGAAGACACGTTGACAACAGCCAAGGTATAATACGATCTCCGTCATCACATATGCTTTGATCATACCTCCAAAAGTCTGGTTGAGCTAGAAGAGAAAATCATTGTTTTTTCATGATCAACTAAGAATTCATTCTAGAAGTTTTGTCAGTGACCAAAATAAAAGATTATCTAGTCCAGTAAATAACAAGTACTGATTCCCCTAAACATCCCCACAGTCATACCAATGTGTTCCGTATTATTTATAACCTATCTATACTAATTTTCACTTTAATCTGACAATCTCTTAATTTCGACCAATCAAGAGGCCTCAATTTAGTTCCCATGACAACTAAACTTTCAGAAAATGTTACTGTGCTATTCGGCATCCCCCAAACAAACATGCATGCACCCCCACTACCCGCCCCTAATGAGTATATTTGTGAATTAAGTTTCATGAAGATCCTCTCAGACGTTCATGAGAAAAGTGACAGAAACCACTATGGCGCATGAAATGAGAAGAAACAATTGGTTTGCTTGTTTTTGTTTAACGTCCTATTAACAGCCAGGGTCAGAAGAAACAATAATGATAATAATAATAACAAGTGCTTATTGTAATGGGATGACATTAAAGAATTTTAAGTCCCCTAAATGCCTCCACAGTCATACCATTATGTTTGGGATCCCTCAAACCTCCTGACCATGATGAACCCGTGTGTCAAGTTTCATAAAATTAATTTGAATAGCTTTCGAGAAATGTGTCGGAAAGTTTTATGGAGGAAGAAGAAGAATAGCCTCAATAGGAGGAATAATAATAATAACATTAAGAAATGGAGTAATCACAATAAGTCCCCAAAACTTTTGTTTGGGGGACTAATGAGCAAATATAATATGTATGTCCCCACACTTCCTTTAAGGAACATAATAACCACTTAATATTAATAATAATGTTAGTAAAAAGATGTAGCTTAATTCTTTTTCAAAGAAATGAAAAGAAAACACCACTCTTAATTAGTTATATCAACAGATATCTGCAAATGTTATGAGTATTTTATGAATGGATATTGATCTTGCAGATAGAACAAAGTTATTAAGAGTAAAAATGTGGGACAGACAGACAGGTGAACGTTCAAATTTGTATGGTCAATGACAAGGACCTTTCAATGACATTTGCTAACATTGATCTAGAGAACCTTGATTAACAGTACAATTAAAAAGTTGCAGCACATTAGATTCTATTTGACATCTACCCAACTACAGTATCTCAACTTGATAATACAAAATTAATCTAAAACACTTTCTGTTACATATGACTTTGTGAGAGTCTACCATGATTTAAATTTAAAGGTAGGCATTACCGATTGTGAAATGGTTTTTTTTTTTAATTGTCTGGACTAAAAGCTTATTCAGTTACCCTCAGGTTTTTCACACTAACCCACACCATCAGTTGATAAAAGATATCCCTAAGAGATTTTGGCTCCAACCATTGAATGAACTATGCAATATGCACAACTAGGGACCAAGGGGAACTTGCACATAAAATTTGAGAAAGATCCCTTTGAAACTTTCTGAGATATAGTAATAACAAACTTTTTATCAAAATCCAAGATGGCCACCTGTCGGCAATGTTGTTTTCCGATCAGTCCTCGAATGGAATGTGACTAAGGGAAACATACATATATAATTTCAGAAGAATTCTTCCATTACTTTTTTAGAAATAGTGATAACAAAACTTCCAATTGTCAAAATCCAAGATGGCTGCCTGTCAGCCATGTTCTTTTCTGATCAGTCCCAACATACAATATGAACAACCAGGGACTAACCGGAACATACATATTAATTTTCAGAAAAAAATTTCCATTACTTTTGAGAAATAGCAATACCAAACTTTAATTGTTAAAATCAAAGATGGTTTCCTGTCAGCCATGTTGTTTTCTGATCGGTCACAATATGTAATGCACAACTAGTGACCAAGGGAAACGTACATATGAAATTTGAGAAAAATCCCTTCAGAACTTTCTGAGAAATAGCGATAAGAAACTTCAATTGTCAAAATACAAGATGACCGTCTGTCGGCCGTGTTGTTTTCTGACCGGTAACAAAATGCAATATGCAAAATTAAGGACCAAGGGAAACCTACATATAAAACTTGAAAAAGATCCCTTCAGTACTTTTTGAGAAATAGCGATAAGAAACTTAAATTGTCAAAATACAAGATGACCGTCTGTCGGCCGTGTTGTTTTCTGACCGGTAACAAAATGCAATATGCATATTTAGGGACCAAGGGAAACCTACATATAAAACTTGAGGATGATCCCATCAATACAGAGAAATAATGATAACAAGAATTGTTTATGGAGGGACAGACAGACGGAGGGACGGATTGAAGAATGATGAACCATGCACGAACGCAGGGCAATTTAGATAAAAAAAAATAGCATCATCTGATGATGGTGGACTTAAAAACCAGTTCAAGTTAAATTGACACACCGATCCAATCTTCTGTACTGTACAAGTTAAAACAAAAAGGATTATTTTACCTCACCATAATATTTTTCATACCTTCTAACATCCTTAGATAAGGGTTTCAGGAAGAAACTAGGAATTACTTAAAGGAAATTTGGTATCAGACCGACAATTTTGTTTTCACAGAATAACTGACATTGTAATGGATAAACATTACAACCGCTACAGTGGTGACAAAATGATCAAGATACACAATGAGTAGAAAAGACTATTTCTAGTTGTGATGAGCTGTTGCCGAGTATGATAAACTGTTTGTTAGGTTTACCTGCACATTGGTTGAGGGTAGTGTTCAGTTTCATAACATTTACACCCATTGAGGCTGTGTAATCTAATACAGTTGTCAAGGCCGTTTCTTTTGAACAGTGGTTTTCATTCGAAATGGCATGAAGAGTTGTGTTAAAACAAGACCAACCAATGCTGAGAAAGCTGAAACACAAGTTATGTAGAATATAAAACAACTGAAGTTAGTATAAGCAAGTTTTCACTAGAAAAATATCTTCTTATAAGCTAGCTATCATGTAAGTATTATCATACATTCAAACATTTAATTGAACCAAATTTTTCCTTTCCAATACCTTTGCTGGAAGAAGTGTTGCTAATACAGTCAAACCTGTATTAAGCGGCCACCCAAGGGCCCCACAGATATTGGCTGATTAAGACAGGTGGCTGCTTAAACCAGGTTGGCCAGGAACGGCCTGTTGCCCAATTCTTTTTTCAAAAGTTTATTGAATTTATTATATTATAATGCAGTTATTGATATTGATAACAATATACCATGTACAGTGTATTTTGAAAGGAAAACCAACAAAGATCAAAGTTTTGATGAATTTGATAAAAATACCTGGTCATGTGATCATCACGGATGTCTACTTCCGGATGAAATGGCCGCTTCATACAGGACGATACAACAACTCAGGGCACATTTTTCTGGCTGTTGGCCACTTTAGACAGGTGACCGCTTATTTAAGGTTCATTATATAGTGTTTTCCATTGGGCGGACCACAGACTGGCCGCTTAACAGAGGTGGCCACTTATTCAAGGTGGCCGTTAGAGCAGGTTTGACTGTATTTAGCCGACCAGAAACCTGATAATCATATATTGTTTGTTGCAGGCCACGTTTTCTTGACAGAATGTGATCTTATTTATATAATTAACTTTCCCTCTATGAGACATGATGAAATTAAATTGTTGGCCGACATATTGAATAAATGATCATCATGGTATTATAATAAATATTATGAATGTGATAAAATTATTTTAGCAATCACTTACCTACAGATTTCACCATCAATTTTTGCCAACAGATTTTTTACATTGTCAAAACCAGTAAAATTGCCCAATCCTGCTTGTAAGAGAGTTGATACTTGATACCCATGGAAACATTCAGAAAACACACGATATCCATAAGAAGGATCTGCCTGCTGATAACATACATCTCGGCGTTCTGTAAGGAAAATAAACTTGAGAATAATTAAACCTTCCAACATTAATGTTACAGAAATTGTTAATAATGACTTCCCGACTTTTTTTTCTATCCAACTATTAAGCCTATAGTCATTAGAAAAAGTTATCCAAGATATTACTAATATAACTAATATATAGTGCAGCTTTTAAAGGGACATCACGGTAAAAACGTTGTTATTTTCAATGAATGTACATGTTTTGTACCTTTCCAGTTATGTTTCTGTGCTACATAAATGTATCCCAATATTCACAGTCTATCCCTATGTCCAGCTTGACCACTCAATTTAGTTGGGAAACCCCCCTCTAAATTTAGCGCAGAAATTATATTCAAATCATGTGTTTGTGATGGAAATGTCTCAATTTCAAATCAGTCACATGATGATTTGAATATAATTTCTGCTAAATTTAGCGCAGAAATTATATTCAAATCATCATGTGACTGATTTGAAATCGAGACATTTCCATCACAAACACATGATAGCTTACATGTCAAAATATGCTATCTAGGTTAGTTGGATAACGATGTTTATACATTGTTTTAAATGTTTTACCACGTTCTGCATATATTCTGGCGTATATATTTATGTGTGTTAACCCTGTGCATATAGTAGTGAAAGACAGTAGCGAAGTACTTGTACAGACTCTATAAATATTGTACCAAGTTTGTTATTGCTTATAGACATAGCAGCAAAATACGAGCAGCGTATGTATTCATTGTTCGCTTGTTTGAACTGTTCCCATCTACTGTACTTTCCCAGTGTAATTCTAGGATTGTATTTGACCATTTTGCCATTCTTCTGTTTGTTGCTGAAGCTGTTACTGTTTCCAACCGCGGTCGACTCACGCAGAACAACATTTTTGTTTTCAATTGTTGTGGCTTGTTGTGCGCATGCGTTTTATCGTGAATGACACAAAATTTACATATCCAGACTTTTGATCAACGAATTGTGATTACCTTTTTATAATTAATCATTTATGTTTTATGTACAGATTTCATCAAAATCAAATTGTCATCGTTCATAAGGTTATATTTTAAAAATATATACGCAATAATATGAAAAAAGTCCAAAATAAAAATTGGTTTACCGTTATATCCCTTTAACGTAAGATATCATAGACTGAACATGCTGAACCTTCGAGTGGAGTGCGGGTGACATCATTGAAACTATCTTTGAGTCATAAATGATATAGCCATTCCAATATCAAAATCCTGAGCGCTTCTTACATATTTGGTAGTACTGCCTCACCTTACATAATGTACCACTCTTCAGGCTAGATATAAAGCCTCTAGGCTTCTTGATTATTGATAAGTACACTTTGTAGTTTAAACGGATAAGTTGATGCCAGAGAAATTTCAATGTCATGTCATTGCAAAAAATTGTACAAAGCTTATTGGTTTATGGCTGAAAACTGAAGGAGAGGATAGAATAAAAACAATCAGCAAGATCAAAATACCGAAGTGATCAACGAGCAATTACTTTCTTTATTTAAACTGTTGATTCCCTATGCCACTTAGAAAAAACACAGTTCATTTAATGATTATAAACCCAAACAAGTTTCAAGGAAATGCATTTAACAATGTATGAAATCTCGCAAAAATCTTATACTGAAATTGAAATCATTGGGTCATCGTATTCTGACAAACTTACGACTCATAATGTAGTAAATTATCAATTTTAATGCAATATCCATACCTGGTTCATCCTTCTGTACTGTAGCGCCATAGAAAACACTTGAAATGTTCACTTTATTGATGGCCTCGGTAATGTTCTTTATTACATGATCAACAGTTTGAGGCCTGGCAACCTTGATTTCACATTCTGCAACAAATCCAGCACTACTGGAATTGTCTGTCTGTCGCTTTACTCTACTGTTTTCGCTGTATAAACAAAAATACACAAGAGTTACTAAGAGTAAGAAAATCTAGGTCGAAATTAATTTGAAAACTCCAGTAACATTTTCTTATTATGACTAAGAATAGGTTTTGCAATCCTTTGATACAATCTCTCATGGCAGAAAAAAAGCAATATAGTACAAAACTGCAAAAGAATTTTCCACTATAACACTGCTATTCAAAGAACATGATCCTTCTTTGCCTTACTAAGTTCATGTCTCAAACAAGCCCATCTGTACTAGACCATCATATGAAAACCTCAGTGAGTTTTTATGTTGTAGGACGACAATGAAGGCTAAGATTATTGCTTTGTTATAGTTAATTTGAAAATGTAAAGTGATATGTTGACAGAAACAGTTATGCATTATATTTATGTTCATAATATACAATACACCCAGTTGTCATGTATCACTCTCAAATGTTACTAATACAGTTCTAAAATTATTATCAAGTCATTAAGGTGGATATTATCAAATAGCTCCACATTTCAGTAAGTTAAGTTTATTCATTTGAAAAACTGTTGCCCTTGATCCCAGCATGCTTTTTAACTGGCCCAATAACATGATAAACACATCTTGAATTGGTAAATGAGAAGATATGTTTAAAACCTTACTGTTCATAGTTCAAAATTAACATTCAGTGTAGTGATGACTTTTTAGCTAATACGACATGGTCAGGAAATAATGAACTGTTTGTCAGGAAAACTAGAACACTGAGAGGTCAGGAAGAGCCCAGCAATACATCCCCCATTATATTGAAGACATCTGCCCATATAGCTGAGCTTGACTTTGACATTTGAACTTCAAAAACAATCGCAAAGAAATAAAACATGCATTTTACATTTACTATGACATGCATCTTGTTTCCTTCCACCTCCATATTTCCTTGGCTAACAGAAATGTAAATACCAAACCAGGTGCAATCTTCAGTTGTTAGGTAAAATGTTTTTGTGTTTCAAGAAGCTTAGAAATGGACACTTAGCAAGACTTATTGCTCTGGATGGTATATAAAAGGCCTGCCTTACGTTGTTCATAGAGGTAGCGACTACTACACAATCGTAGCCACTAACATGACGATAAAACAAACAAACAAACAATCCTTGATCTTTGGTGAGTTGACTTATCCTTTAATTCAGACTAATTATGCTCAATAGTGTCAACAAAATGTTCCATCGGTGAAAAAATACTAAACCTAAGTGACCTTGAACAACTGGACCCTGTGACCCCTTGTTTAGTTCTCTCCAACTTTGCTTCATGATGATAAAATAACAAAATGACTATCACTAAATTGATACAAACTTAACCATGACCTTTGATTAAGTGACCTTGACCTTTGGTCACTTTACCTCTTCTTAAATTCAAATCAAATTACCTTCATATGGTCATCACAGAGTGTTAAATTAATGTCACATTATACTGACAACGGGCGAACCAGTGGTCCCATTCCTTATAATTATATGCTGAGCGCTAAGCAGGAAAATCAACTACCATTTTTAATGACTCTGGTATGTCTCGGCCAGGGGACAGAACCCAAAGCCTTCCTCACAGGGACGAACGCTCAACTGAAGACCAAAAGTGAGGCATTGTCAAGGGAGACATTAGGAAGAAGAAAGTTGTTCAGAAAGAAGAGAAAAGATAAGATCCCAAATTTAGTCGCCTCTTACGATCATGCAATGGGGGCAGCAGGTACAATTCTTAAGCCTTGGCACTTTTATTTCCCCAAAATATGAAAATTTTTACAGTCAATGCTAACAAGGCGAATAACTCTTACGAGCTGTACCCAAAGATAGGTCTGACATCCGATTGGAAATACTCTCTCTGGAGATAGTATTTGATGAGTGTTACATATTCCATTAAGTTGCCTCGTTGAAGCATATGTAATTGAGTTACTGACTCACCTGATTGATGTGACATAAAAGCTATACAGAATGTAATCCGTCAACGCCTGTCTCATCAAAGCCTCGCCCTAAAAAGAAACGTAAGTAAAAGCAATAAAATGACCTGTATTCAAATATGACATAGTACAGTTATGTGATCGCACAACATTCCCCGATGTGCGACGTGCACACGAAGTCTTCACGATGTGCGATATGTGAGATACGGATCGTGCAGGAAAATGTGCGCACGATTGGGCAATTGGAACAGTACTTGTGCGATAGGTATCGTGGTAGATATAAAATGAGGAGTGCATCATCTAATTTTTTAAATGTGTAGAACGATTGTAAGATTGTAAGAAATGCATAAATCGGCAAGATTATATACAGGCTATTTAATACATGTAGAACTAAACAAGATAAAACGACTTATTTTGAATAGAAACATTTCTTTTTTGTTTAAAAATACATATTATATGTAATTTATGTATTAAGTACGATAAATAATCATAGTGGATCCCGTTTACCATTCTGGTACATGTACATGTAGATATATCACCAGGCCGTCGAAAACATCACGAATACTTGCGAGACAAAATGACGGTACTTAAATGGCAAAAATTAACAGGTCACGATGTCTGCACGATGTGCGCATGATATTTTTGGAACGTTGCGCGATCACACAACTGTATGTGCTAGATATATGTGTATTCCAATTGATATCATTTCTCATCATCAGAGAAAAAAAGAGGATGAAACAAAACATTATATCAACAATTGATCTTTTATGACATTTTCAGGTAGAAATCCCTTACGTGACCTAACAAAGTAATTTAGTATTTTAAAAATGATTATTTTAATTGAAGTTTTTACAACTCAACTTTTAATAATGATAGTGGACTATAATCATGCAACTATTGCATCAGGAATTTTGATATAAACTTTAAAATTGCAACTTCCATTGTAATATACTCTTCAATAACACATTTGGTTGTAATCCACTAAAATTTTAAGAAAGAGTAGGGTTTCAAAGCAAAATTTCAGTAAAGTTCCCCTTTTTGGACCCTGTCCCTCTGGTCCAAGGGGGTCGGTTCAGCTCATTTACATAAAATATAATTGTCCAACCCCAAAAATGTTTCACACCAAATTTGGTTGTAATTCATCAAATGGCTAAGGGGGAGGAGAATTTTAAAGCAAAATTTCACCAAACTTCCCCCAGGGGTCACACCAGCCTCATTTATAAACAAGAGATCCCAGAGGGATCTTGGCGCCCACCATTGAATGATCTTCATAGGTTCCATGTCAGATTGATCTTTTCTCTACTTTTCGCTTCCTCTAAGTCTTACTTATCTGTGTAAATTCAGAAACAGCCCTCTATAGCTAGTACTTTTCAAACAAGGGGAACCTATATATAGAATTTAAGATATAGCGATAATGGCTGTCTGTCGACCATGTTGTTTTTGGATTGGTCCCAATATGCAAAACTAAGCACTGAGGGGAACCTACATATGAAATTTGAGAAAGATCCCTTCAGTACTTTCTGAGAAATAGCGATAACAAACTTCAATTGTTAAAATCCAAGATGGCTGCCTGTCGGCCATGTTGTTTTCTGATTGGTCTTAAAATGCAATACGCATAACTAGGCACCAAGGGGAACCTGTGTATGAAATTTGAGAAAGATCCCCTAGTACTTTCTGAGAAATAGCGATAACAAACTTCTTTTGTCAATATCCAAGATGGCTGCCTGTTGGCCATGTTGTTTTCCGATTGGTCTCAAAATGCAATATGCATAACAAGGCACCAAAAGGAACCTTCATATGAAATTTGAGAAAGATCCCTTCAGTGCTTTCTGAGAAGTAGCGATAACAAACTTCAATTGTCAAAATCCAAGATGGCTGCCTTTCAGCCATGTTGTTTTCCGATTGGTCTCAAAATGCAATATGCATAACTAGGCACCAAGGGGAACCTACATATGAAATTTGAGAAAGATCCCTTCAGTACTTTCTGAGAAATAGCGATAGCAAACTTCAATTGTCAATATCCTAGATGGCTACCTGTCGGCCATGTTGTTTTCTGATTGGTCTCAAAATGCAATATGCATAACTAGGCACCGAGGGGAACATATGTATGAAATTTGAGAAAGATCCCTTCATTACTTTCTGAGAAATAGCGATAACAAACTTCAATTGACAAAATCCAAGATGGCTGCCTGTCGGCCATGTTGTTTTCCGATCGGTCCCAAAATGCAATATGCATAACTAGGCACCAAGAGGAACCTACATATGGAATTTGAGAACGATCCCTACAGTACTTTCTGAAAAATAGCGATAACAAACTTCAATTGCCAAAATCCAAGATGGCTACCTGTCGGCCATGTTGTTTTCTGATTGGTCTCAAAATGCAATATGCATAACTAGGCACCAAGGGGAACATATGTATGAAATTTGAGAAAGATCCTTTCAGTACTTTCTGAGAAATATCGATAACAAACTTCAATTGTCAAAATCCAAGATGGCTGCCTGTCGGCCATGTTGTTTTTCGATTGGTCTCAAAATGCAATATGCATAACTAGGCACCGAGGGGAACATATGTATGAAATTTGAGAGATCCCTTCAGTACTTTCTGAGAAATATCGATAACAAACTTCAATTGTCAAAATCCAAGATGGCTGCCTGTCGGCCATGTTGTTTTCCGATTAGTCTCAAAATGCAATATGCATAACTAGGCACCAAGGGAAACCTACATATGAAATTTGAGAAAGATCCCTTCAGTACTTTCTGAGGATTAGTGATAACAAGAATTGTTTACGGACGGACGGACGGACGGACGGACCACGGACCACGGACGCAGGGCGATTTGAATAGCCCACCATCTGATGATGGTGGGCTAAAAATATGCTTGGTTCCCCCGATGTTTCACACCAAATTTGGTAGTATAAATCCCCTTTTGGGTTAAGGAGGATTAGCATTCTGAAAGTTAAAGACAACAACAGACAGAGCAAGATGGCTGTGTAGGTCATCCTGACCCTTTGGGTAAGATAACCTAACAAGAGATCCCAGAGGGATCTTGGCGCCCACCATTGAATGTTCTTTATAGGTTCCATGTCAGATTGATCTTTTCTCTACTTTTCTCTTCTTCTAAGTCTTACTAATCTGTGTAAACTCAGAAGAAACCTCTAGTACTTTTCAAACAAGGGAAACCTATATATAAAATTTAAGATTTAGGCATCAAGGGGAACCTATATATATGGAATTTGAGAAAGATTCCTTCAGTGCTTTCTGAGAAACAGTGATAACAAACTTCAATTGTCAAAATCCAAGATGGCTGCTTGTCGGCCATGTTGTTTTCCAATTGGTCTCAGAATGCAATATGCATAACTAGGCACCTGGGGGAACCTACATATGAAATTTCAGGAAGATCCCTTCATTAGTTTCTTAGTAATAGTGATAACCAGTTTCAATTTTCGAAATCCAAGATGGCTGCATGTCGGCCATGTTGTTTTCTGATTGGTCTCAAAATGCAATATGCATAACTAGGCACCAAGGGGAACCTACATATGAAATTTGAGAAAGATCCCTTCACTACTTTCTTAAATGGTCAAAATCCAAGATGGCTGCCTGTCGGCCATGTTGTTTTCCGATTGGTCTCAAAATGCTATATGCATAACTAAGCACCAAGGGGAACCTACATAACAAATATGAAAAAGATCCCTTTAGTACTTTCACAGAAATAGCGATAACAAACTTCAATTGTCAAGTCCAAGATGGCTGCCTGTCGGCCATGTTGTTTTCAGATCGGTCTCAAAATGCAATATGCATAACTAGGCACTAAGGGGAACCTACATATGAAATTTGAGAAAGATCCCTTCTGTGCTTTTTGAGAAATAGCGATAACAAACTTCAATTGTCAAAATCCAAGATGGCTGCCTGTCGGCCATGTTGTTTTCCGATTGGTCTCAAAATGCAATATGCATAACTAGGCACCAAGGGGAACCTACATATGAAATTTGAGAAAGATCCCTTCAGTACTTTCTTAGAAATAGCGATAACAAACTTCAATGGTCAAAATCCAAGATGGCTGCCCGTCGGCCATGTTGTTTTCCGATCGGTCCCAAAATGCAATATGCATAACTAGGCACCAAGGGAAACCTACATATAAAATTTGAGAAAGATCCCTTCAGTACTTTCTCAGAAATAGCGATAACAAACTTCAATGGTCAAAATCCAAGATGGCTGCCCGTCGGCCATGTTGTTTTTCGATCGGTCCCAAAATGCAATATGCATAACTAGGCACCAAGGGGAACCCACATATCAAATTTGAGAAAGATCCCTTCAGTACTTTCTTAGAAATAGCGATAACAAACTTCAATTGTCAAAATCCAAGATGGCTGCCTGTCGGCCATGTTGTTTTCCAATCGGTCCCAAAATGCAATATGCATAACTAGGCACCAAGGGAAACCCACATATCAAATTTGAGAAAGATCCCTTCAGTACTTTCTTAGAAATAGCGATAACAAACTTCAATTGTCAAAATCCAAGATGGCTGCCTGTCGGCCATGTTGTTTTCCGATCGGTCCCAAAATGCAATATGCATAACTAGGCACCAAGGGAAACCAACATATGAAATTTGAGAAAGATCCCTTCAGCTCTTTCTCAGAAATAGCGATAACAAACTTCAATGGTCAAAATCCAAGATGGCTGCCTGTCGGCCATGTTGTTTTCCGATCGGTCCCAAAATGCAATATGCATAACTAGGCACTAAGGGAAACCAACATATGAAATTTGAGAAAGATCCCTTCAGCTCTTTCTCAGAAATAGCGATAACAAACTTCAATGGTCAAAATCCAAGATGGCTGCCTGTCGGCCATGTTGTTCTCCGATCGGTCCCAAAATGCAATATGCATAACTAGGCACCAAGGGGAACCTACATATGAAATTTGAGAAAGATCCCTTCAGTACTTTCTGAGGATTAGCGATAACAAGAATTGTTCACGGACGGACGGACGGACGGACCACGGACCACGGACGCAGGGCGATTTGAATAGCCCACCATCTGATGATGGTGGGCTAAAAATACTATTGCTAAAACATGGTTCAGGTAAATATATTGGATAATACCTTTTAAAATTACTCATGGAGGCCATAAAAAGTGGATTTTGTTCAAAATAACAATATGTATGCAACCCTCACTTTTATCATAATTTGGTATTCCATGTCTGCATTCCATCCGCCAGGAAAGGATATAGTTATATTGATGACTTTATATGGTATCGCAGAAGGATCTGAAACAAACAAAAGCAACCTATTGCTTATAACAAGAACACAGATATAGCTTAGTGGAATTTACGGAGTTGGGTGTGAAATCGAATCACAACGTGAATGCAATTTCACTGAAACCATCTTTAAGTCATCAATAAAATAGTTTGGATTCCAACATAAATATTCTGAGCATTTCTTATATACGTTAATTTGATACTTTCTATCTGTATCCTCCCTTGCCAAATTCAAGTAGCAATTCAGTACAATCACAGAAGCTTAGCAGTAGACTATAGATAATTGCAGTAGAATTGCAGTAGCTGGTTAGTAGTATGTAAAAACAATTTTTTCCAATCTACTCTGATTATCCTACCAACTGCAGTTTTTTCCAAGTAGCTCCAATTATCTAAATCAACCTAAACAACTACTGAAAATACTACTGCATCTGCAGTATGATAAACTACTGCATTTTTAATAGTATATAGAGGATATCTAACAGTGTCTTCAGTAATATCAAATATATTTCACGAGTGGGGCTAATATTTTGATATTTTTCACGAGTGCGCAGCACGAGTGAAAAATATCAAAATATTAGCCACACGAGTGAAATATATTTGGTATTACTGAAGACACTGTTAGATATTCTGTTTATTACATTTTTTATCAACGAAAAACCTACCCCGTATGCTAACTAGGCCTATTAATGTAAACAAAAAAAGTAGTTTCTCCTGTCCAGGTGCTGACATATATGTCGGGCTTTCTGATTGGTCAATTATTTTGGTATTTTCTAATCATTAATTTGATTGGTCAAATTAGCAAAAGTGAGATTTTTCACTAGTGAAAAATATGATACCACTTTTATAGAATGAATAATTTTTGATATTTCACTGGTAAAAATGTAATAAATCATAATGTTGCAGTAATTTGACTGTAGTACTGCAGTAGTAATGCAGTAGAATGCAACTATTTTTTCCTATACACTTCTCTGGTTCAACCGTCAACACCTCCTTATTGGACAGCAAGCTCTATTTACTCAGAGACAATGACACAAGGTATTGGCGGAATATGGCTCATCTCTTCGATGGCCGATCATTTATTGTTAAGTTATTTTGCCATTGGATTTGCTAATATTGGTAATGTATAGGTGAAGTACACAGATAGTATGTCCTTTGATTGTACAAGTGCAAGGTAGCCTGGGGTCCATAAGGGTAGAGTATACATTTTCAATGGAATCGTAAATAACAACAGTTTTCAATTTCGTTAAATACTCAATGCAGTACCTCACCAGCAAAACCTGTTTCGAAGCCAGCATGGTGTCTGCGGTCAAGCACGATGGTGTTACAATAGGATTCACTGAGAGTGTTGTCTCAGTAGCCCTTGGCATATACAGCCAGGTGTGATTACTGTAGTCGCTTTGTAAGAAACCCTTGGTTTACAGGTATAATATATCTGAACGGTGATTTTATGTCAGAAGTGTGGTCATGAACCTTAAAGTTTCAGTCATAGGCATGCAATAGTTTTCCAGTAGTTTTAATTACTTAAATCAACCTGCAAAACTACTGCAAATACTACTGCCTCTGCAATTTTCTTTCTTGCTTAATCTAAAAGATTCTGAAATTGTTGTCAAATCTTATAACACTATCACATTTAGGAATAACTGCAAGAATAACAAATTCTGTAACTTTTTAAAGAATGGAAAACTAGAAATTATAGTTATTGTTGATAGACACACTTTAAGAGTTGTTTACATTGATATACATGTATGCATGTGTATATATACAAACCAAGGCATTGGGTGTCCATCATAGTGGAAAAAGGTAATTTTGCATGTGCCAATGTTTGAGCTATAGTTGATACAGAACATTCTGGATTCTGGTGCAAGTGCTGGTGTAAACAACCTATGAGTCCACGACTGGCACTGTAAAGGAAAAGGAATTGCACAGAATGTAATTTATTATATATCAAATTTTGATTCCAGAAAATGAATAAAATAGCACATTATAGCATGCTTAATAAACAAATGAAAAAGAATAGGAGCAACTCCCAAATCCAGGTTTTCAAATTATACCTGATTGCTGATATGTTTCAGCCTGAGGCAGGCCATCATCAAGGTATAGCTTACATGGTGTACATATAGTTAGGATTGACTACATTTTAGTGATTATGCAACAATGGTATGACATTACAACAACAGTGAACACTACAATGATGTCATGTCAACAATTCAACCACATTAACAATGCATTAAGGTATCATAAATATTGCAAACAATAGGAAAAACATGGTAAGAGAATTAAAAACATTCATCTCCTTGGGAGTCAGACAGAAGAATCACAATCCTCTAGATAAAATTCTTCAGATGTTAAATGCTCTACAAAACCTCATGTCTGCAACAAATAAATATTTCCCCTTAGGATCAGATACCTAGTGTCTTTGCCTTCAACTGCCCCAGCCAGATTTCAGTTATATTTCAAATATTTTCTTACTTTTGAACTGCCTCTCCCAACAATGATTCAAACTACAAACAGGCAGACTAAATCCTGTCATTCTTAAAAAAGAAAATATTTTAAATTTTTTGCCACATCCTTCATTTATACATTAGATCTCATTTGCCTAATGATGCTCTGGACCAAATTTCATCAAAATCCATTTGGATTTGTAGCGATTTAAAAGATTGTAGGCAGTAGATTTTTAAAAGATTTACCGCAATTTCCCATATTGGGCCCTTCCCCTCCAGCCCCAGAGAGCCACACCTGTTTATACAATGTTAGATCTTCTTTGTCAAATAATGCTTCAGACCCAATTTCATCAAAATCCTTTCAGACATATAACATTAGTAGGGATTTAAAAGAAAAGTTGACAGACACTGCACCATCGCATAAGCTCACTAGCCCTTTGGCTAGAGGTGAGGTAAAAAAACAATTCTATAAAGATATTACTGCAAAGAGCAATTACTCTGTAAGTTACTGTCAAATAATTCCCATTTTCAAAATTGTATACAAAGTTTTCTCAAACTTCGCTAAGTTTTCTCAAACTTGGCTAATATTTACATCAAACTTAGCTGATATTAACATCAAACTTGGCTAATATTAACATCAAGCTTGACTAATATTTACATCAAACTTAGCTGATATTAACATCAAACTTGGCTAATATTAACATCAAACTTGACTAATATTTACTACAGTTATCATGTTCACAATGTCCAGTAATAATATTACTACAAAAGGCAATATCTTTATAAGTTACTGTTGAATTATTTCCATCTTTGAACCGACATCCGCGAAAGGCAGAAAGGCCACGGTATAGCATAAGCTCGTACACCTTGGTCCTTTAGACAATTAAAGGTAAGCTAACAAGGGGGATTTTTATATTTTAATATCCATTCATTTGCATTTTCAAATATGAATATAAATATTTTAATATTTAATCATTTGCATTTTCAAATATGAATATAAATATTGTATTCTATCTCATATACTTGCCCACAAAAGTCAGTTCCATGTTGCAGTTCATTGATAGCAGAAGCACACGCGATTTCCCAATTATCTGGCCAATCATCCACCAAGCAGAGCAAAGCTGGTGTACCTATGATTATCATTTGAAAGAAATAAGATTATTAGATTCCATTAACAACTAAACAAAGTTTCTTTTCTAGATATTTTGGTTAACAACTATCATTTAGTTAGAAAAAGGTTGGAATATTGAAAAGTTACAATTCAACATTGGAATTCATTAAATAATGAAACCATCAAATATTTTTCTGCACTGAGAAAATGTGACTCGATCAAATAAAACTCAGTTCATCAGGGGTCTGAATTTTGGATTCACATTCAAAATTACAGAGAAAAATTCAATGCTTAGGTATCAAAGCAGGTTAGAAAAGTCTCAGATGATGAAGAAGTTTAGATGGGAAGTCATAAATGATGAATAAGCAGTTTTGCTAAGATTTCAATAACAATTGCAAAGTTCCACAGAAGTGAAGGGTGTCATTTACAGAACTTCATGGTTGCCATATGTATCATCCTTTTTGTTGCCAGTTAGTTGGTTGATGGAGTTCAAAGTTCACACATCGTCTGATATGTCATAGTGAATGGTAATCATGATTGCATTATAACATTGTGTGTGGCATAACTCCAGCAATACATGAAATTTGACCCAAACTGTAATCCCTTATTCCTAAAAAAAGCCAGGCATCAAGTAGCATATTGATGTGACAAGCGATAGTGAAAACTTATAATTAGAGTCAATAATTAAAAAATTCCTGTGTGCAAAGGGTTATTACTCCAAAATAAAAAGAATACTGACTAGGAGGTCAACTCCAACTGTTAATTCACTTATATTATGGTTAAGTTACATACAAAGTTAGATATTGATGTGGCAAGCAGTTCATTTAAAAAATATAGAAAACTATTATGAGAATTTTCTGTGTGTAAGTACTTCAGCAAAAAAAACAGGAATAATGACAGGGGTTCAAACTCAAACTAATTGACAGTGAAAAAGTATCATATATAAATATATATGCATTGAACGTCTTTTTTCAGTTGATAGTTATGAGCTGATAATGCGTATGAACTTCATTAATTTTGCCTTTGGCCAGTTGGCATTATCAGCCCATAAATGCAAACTGAAAGCAGATTTGCTTAAAAAATAGGACATTGACACAGGGTTCAAACATGATCTGTTATCTTATATGATAAAGCCACATGCTAAGAAACGAATCTAAAGAGATGTAGACCCTGAAAGTTTGATATTATTGTGTAAATATGAACTTAATCTGTTAAACATAATTTATGACACAACATTATGTACTCACAATGTTACCTTCCTTTATTAAGTACACATCAAATGGTTTCAATGAAGGCTTTCATTTGAAGCAGATTTAATGAAGTGAATTAAGAAATACACATTTCAAAGCATGAGGCTTGGTTTGCACAGGTATTCAATTAATAGTGGTAAATTTCGTGTTGGCAGTGTGAACGTGTTTTCTGTAGAGAATATTCAATTAAAATGGCATCATATGTATTGTATGAGATTCCAGAGGAAGTATAGTACAGACTGTATTGTGATCTTTCTGGAAAAGATTTTTTATTACTATAATTGCTACATAGTATAGTATTTCCAATGAAAGTGATACAACTTATGTTGATTTCACAGGAGATGGAAAGGTTTTCAAACAAATTTCATGGAAACACAACATCAGGTTTGCTTTCAGAGGTTTTTTTAAGATTACAAAGGAGTGATATAGTTTTTGGCCACTAATGTTACAGCATACTGAGAAATACACTGAAAGACATTTTTAATCCCAGCTTACTCTATTCTTGTGACATACTTACTGGTAGGTGTTGTCCTTATTACAGGTACCAGAATGATGTCTGTAAAAAAACAAAAATTACACATGATTATACATTAATTGCCCTATTCACCAAATTTTCAGGATAAAGCAAAAAAATTGTATTTATTTTATTTAGCTTACTCATAACTATAAACCATTTTTTAAACATTTCATAACTTTAATACAAATCACAAATGTAATAAAGAAACAGGAATCTGTATAAAGAATGGTTTAACAAAAAATGATAAAGATTGCAATACCAGATCATTTTTTACATATGAAGAATTTGACATATGCAAAGATTTTTTTTACATATCAAGGCATTATTAGTATTCTAAAACAAGAGGCCCATGGGCCTTAATTAAAAGTCACCTGAGTTCCGAAATACATACTGATCACTGATGTTTATAAATTCAGAATTTAACACAGTTGACCAGTATGACCTAGCCTTAGGTAAAGTCATTCAATTGAACAAACTTTTCAGTCTGTTAACAAAGTATGCCACTGTCCCAATATCATGACCGGGGCCTTCTTGGTTATTGAGATGTGCCATTTAAAGATTTCAACATGTTCAACCTCTGTGACCTTGAAAGTACATATAGGTAATTCATTTGAAGAACTTTGGTACAAACAGCCCTTTACTCCAGCGTGAAACTGGATCAATATCATGACTATTGGCCTCTTCGTTATTAAGCACAAGTTGTTTGAAGAAATATCATGACTATTGGCCTCTTCGTTATTAAGCACAAGTTGTTTGAAGATTCTAACACATTTGACCCATGTGAACTAGAAGTAGGTCAAGGTAATTTTTATGAACAACTTTTATAGCTTTTTATCTCAGCATGGTTTTGGCCAAATGGATACATTGTATCTTCTAAACTGGTTATTAAAAAGAAGACATTTAATTAATTAAAGATTCTGAAATATTTTACCCCTGTGACCTTGAAAGTAGATTAAGGTAATTCATAACAACAAAATTTGTAGTCAATATTTGTGGTCAATATTGTGACAAAGTAGTTGGAGAGATACTACATCTGGTATTGTTATCATTTATGAAGGTGGACTGAAACACATGTTCCTTCTACTGTAAGCAGAGTTAGTCAGACAACAGTTTCATATTTTTCACTGCTGACACGTACTACTTTTCTACCAGAGGGTTTAATTATGTACAAATTATTCTGCTGAAAATGAAGTGGATATTACTGTTAAATTTCTTGAGTTGAGAGTGAGGAACATAGATGTTGTTTAGAATAGGGTGATTTAGATTGTACTTTTAACTTAATATTGTGAATTTACAAGTTTGTGAACCTTTATGGAGATTTGTAGGTTTGTTCAGTAAAACTCACTTGAACACGCTTGAATGTTTTGTTTGGTACTGATTTTTTCCCTTCTTTATCTTAGTAAATTAAAGATGAATGATACGAACACTATTGTTGAATCGAACTGCAGTTGTGTCAAATATATTTTGTGGTCCCTCCCTTCTAAACTATACTAAAATTTCGTCAAAGCATCATGCTTTCTCAGGAAAAAATTTGCTGACATCTGCTTGATTGACCGAGTGTGACCGATCAGCCGCAAAGGTACGTGTTACCAGAGCCTATTGTTGGTTTCCGGCTGTCTCTCGCACATCATCCCATTGTTTATACAGGTGCACAGGTGAAGTAAAACATTAAGGTATACATAATTTAGAATAAAATGTACACGTATTAAGTCTACTAACCATAACATCATGACCTACTGTGTTCTGTTGACTGTTTTGATACACGTTTGCCAAAAAATATAAGGAAAAAATAAACGATAAATTACATCTCTTCCACCCAAAAAAATGCACAGTAAAAATACTTGTCTGCCATTGATTTATGTATCTATGCCTAAATTATGAATGTATTATACACTATTGCAATAGTCACAAGAATATGCTGGATCTTTTTTATTCTGTACAAAAACATTGTGGCAATACATGATCATGCAGCCGATAAACACTGACTGCAACCTTCACCTTTTATACAAAATCAGCACACGTACGGTTGATCAAATTTTCCTGAACTGCTTGTTGTTTTATATTGTTTAATTGTAGAACAATATAAACAGATTTTAAGAGAAATAATGGGAGTACAATATATACATTTATATTCTTATAATGTAGTTATTGTTTTCAAAGAATATTATGCTGTAATGAGTACGACTCCTTGTGTAAATCGCATGTCAGTATGGCAAAGATAATTTTACCACAATCTGAATTTTGTTTTGATCTGTAACCGTGCACAATATTGTTTATTAGTTAAACAATTCGTTATCATGTACAATTAATTTCTTTGTTACTGTAAATCACTTATATTTCGCGAGGGATTTATTTTCGCGTTAATTCGCGAGGAGAGTCAAACGCGAATTCTAATCCCTCGCGAATATTTGTATTTATATAAGAATGACAGAAATACTAAGTGGCGTCCATTTTGAATCTACCGTAATCTTTAGTTGGTGAGCAAATACCGCCGTTGAAGTAATGATAGAGTGATAGATTATATACTTATATATCAGAGTGTGTTTTTATATCACAAAACACCGAAATTTCACACACAAAAAAACCCACTGAACACTGATATTGTGGTTGAACTCGGACTTAATTAACTTCTAGATGACGTTTTACATGTAGTTAATTTAAGTACAATAGGTACGGTCCCGAGGATTCCGGATGGTCACCCAGAATACGTCGTACTTTATTACCAACGCTGTTGTAATTAAGTTATGTAAGCTAGGTTACATGTATATATAGCACTTCACATCGCTTGATTCTCGAAAAAAATATTTGCCATAACAAAGTTGAAATCAAACAAATTATTTATTTAATTCAAGCATTCAGAGCAAATAATCGCCTGGATCTGTTCATCGGTATCACTGTATACACACGTACTTTAATTACAATGTACGTTAACTCACAACCTATTGTAGTCCCGTCATCTTCCAGGCATTCTTAATGACCCATGGGTTTTGTTCAATGTCTGACATCGCCTTTGTAAGCCATTTAGCATGTATACGGTAAATACAATTCAGTATGTCCAGACACTGATATCACATGATTGAATCACATGACTTTTCTTGTACCGTCGCATGACTCTCGTAAACAAAATGGCTACCAACATGGAAAAATCGCGGATCTGTAACGTCATTCGCGAATTTAAAGTCATTATATGAGATCAGAATTCGCGAAATTATGTATTCGCGAATAAGTCAAATTAGGTGAGTTCGCGAAATTAAGTACTCGTGAAATATAAGTGATTTACAGTATTATTAATTGCTTATTTTCGACCATGCAATCAAGCACTTGTTTGGCATCTGATGATGGTGGGCCAATGAATAGCTGAATGCAGTTTTGCATCATGGTTGTCATTTAACAAAGTTATAAAGTAATTATCTATTCAGGTGTTGGGTTGGTGCAATTATTTTTTCAGTAAAGGGGTAGTAGACAATAATCTGCGTAACTATCTGATTCTTTTGTGATGGTAAACATGCTACCATAGGCTATTTTTCAAGCTGAGTCTAGGTACAGAGTCCTGGCCACTTGACTGTCACATGACCATAGGCATCTTGATTACTAAAAATCATACTTAAAGATTTTAACACATTTACATATGTGACCTTGAAAGGAGGCAGGGTCATTGATTTGAACAAACTTTTTGCCCTTCCTCTCTGCATGCTACTAGACCAACATCATGACCTTGGGCATTTTGGTTACTAGAAGAAAATGTTCGAAAATTTTAAAACATTTGATCCTTGTGACAATGAAAATATGTCAAAGTCATTTTTTGAACAGCTTTGGTCACCCTTCATCCATGCATACTACTGGCCTAATATCATGACACTGGGCCTCTTAGTAAATTAGGATAAGTTGTTTAAATATTTTAATATATTTGACCCATGTGACCTTGAAAATAGGTCAAGGTCATTGGTGTGAAGAAATGTCCACTCCATAACAGGAACATATTGACCAAAGATGAAAGCCCTGGGTATTTTAGAACTTGAGAAGAAGAAGATTCATTATTCTTAACTTTTTGGCCCTATGACCTTGAAAATAGGTCAAGGTCATTTATATGACGAAACTTTTCAGTTCTCTTTCAAATGTAGAATTGTCCAAATGTAAGTTCTCAGTTTCTTATAGTTTTATAGAGGTTAAAAGTTGAAAGCCAATTTGATTATACCTTACTCGAGTCTTGAGAAGAACATTTTTGACATTCCAGGCGATATGACCTCTTTTTTTTTTTTTTTTTTTAGAGCTAAGAAATCGGCTCTTTTTACGTATACATGGTGTATGATGCACACCTGGGCAATGCACGAAGAC